>NC_140936.1:160224103-160974103 GCF_014529385.1 Adiantum capillus-veneris | reverse complement strand
TTGTTCTAGTCATGACTCTAAAATTTAGTATGTTTCCCACTTTTTGTTTCTTAGAGCAATCCTATCCTTTAGCAATTTTAATAATATTCTTTTGTGTGTTCTTTTCATAAGAGTCTTCTGGACAACAATACCAACTACCATATTATAATCTCATAACTCTATTCGTAACATTCTCTAGTTTTAGTTTAATTTGGTCACATACTTGACACGTGGTTTTAGTTAGAATATATTTGCAGGTGCTTATGTGATCTTGTAAAATTATTAAGCAACAGATTGGAATCCATGATGGCCTATTTGACAAAAATATCATCTACATACATTGGATGATTGTTGCAACTTTGCACCATTGAGAACAGTTTCTTTCTCGGGCACGAGGGCTATTAAGAAATTCTTTGTACTCCCTTCATGATCTTGAAAATATTTCTTAGATTTTCATCATGTATGGTCCATGGATAACGGTCAACTCATGAGATCCTTGTATGTGATTAAAAAATAGCTCGACTTGTATAATGGTACGCGATTGTTGTTTTACGTAGTGTTCAATTAACTATATATCATGATTGGAGATTAATGCATGGAAGCCTAAAGACAACTTCAGATCAATAATCTATTATCCGATGTGAAATTTGTGAAGTTTAAGTACTTGCTTTCTAAGGTTGAATATCTTGCATGCTTTTTAGCTAATTATAATATGTAAGCTAAGTTTGGTAAAAAAATCCTAGAAAAGGCTATTAAACAAGCTTTTTGGGAAGTATTTCAAAAAAGGTGGTCCAAGGAATTTTGGCATGTAGAGGACTCTTTGGATCAGAGAAGTAGGTTTTAGAATATACAAAACAACCTTTCACAAAAATAGCCATAACTTAACCTTGAGTTGTCAGAAAAACTGAACACAAGACTCAAAACAAAGCTCTTTTTGAGCTCTATGTATCTATGGTATCACTTTCATGTTTTAACCATGTCTAATAGTTTTATATAGTAGTATTTTCACTCGCCAATTATTCTCACTAGTCTTGAAGAAGACAATGGAGCAGTTATTTGTCATGCATGAACCATGTATGATCTCTATAAACAAAACTCTTCTGAAGAGATGCATACACGTGTTTCTAAGAGCCTTGTATATTTTTTTGTGATACTTATATAGGATGAAGAAGAGATGTTGAAGGAGGAAGAAGATGATGTTTTTTCAATGAGATGACTCTGTTAATTTATGCTTTTGATCAGGAAAGGCCAAAAGTGTTGGCTTGATCACAAAAGGCCATTATGTTAATGAAAAGGCCACTGTGTTTGCAAGATGTATCATGATTCTATGTAGCTTGGTTCTATAATACAAAAAGCCCAACCTTCAATACTCTCTCTCTCTCTCTCTCTCTCTCTCTCTCTCTCTCTCTCTCTCTCTCTCTCTCTCTCTCTACATTTCTACTATGGTTATGTGATTGCCTCTAAGTTTGGCTTAGATTATATTTCAAACGTGATGTTATGAATCTCTTATTCAATTTTGTGAGTGATAATATCAGACTATTTCTTAAACAAATTGTTAGAATAAAATTGGATGGGGGCAAGTGTGGTCCACTAGGGCATATGTTTTTTATTGCAAAAGGCATCTAGAACATTTTGCAGGGCACATGTTTTTGTGGATGATGGTGCATGTATAGATGGCCTACCCCAAGAGTTGTTTTTACCACTATTGAGAAAAATATCATTGTAATGCTAAAGATGTACAAGCTCCTGAATCGATTGTGGTATCTATTAAGCGTTCCATTATTCCCCATGTTTGCTCAACAAAAACAACAAATCTGGAAAGGGATAGACTAGCTGCCTTGTATGCAGAACATAATGGGCCTTAGGAGTTCAAAATCAAAGTTTATGTATGAATATGAGGATATGGATGTCTTCCTTGTGAAAATTGAATATCTTAAGGAGAAATTAATTGCTATTTTTGAGGTTATTCTTGACAATTTTTTATGTATTGAGCAAGGGGAAATTGTCCAAATGTAAAGGAATGTGAGTACTCCTAGTATAAAAGGGAGGCTCCAAAACCAATGCACAACCAAGTCATTGTCAAGCATCAAGCTCTTGGATTTCAAGTAAGTATTGTGGTTTTCATACTTTCTTTCTTGCTTCATGAGATGTTGTTTATTAGTGCTTTAGAAATGCCATAGTTTATTTTGGTATCAAAGCCCAAGTAGGTAGATTAGGTTAATAGTGTTTGAGAGATGCCATAGTTTATTGTGGTATCAAAGCCCATGTAGGTAGATTAGGTGAGGACTTGTAAGGTTTTTTTGCATGAGTCGCATGGCATATTTGTTAATGCTAGCCACATCCAAGGAAGGCCGACACCAACAAAGGTCCATTCTTTATTGTGGTATCAAAGCCTAGGTAGGTAAATTAGGTGAGAACTTGTAAGCTGTTTTGCTTAAGTCACATGCAATACTTATTAATGCTAGCCACCTCAAGTAAAATTCTACATGCTCTCTTATGAGTAGAAGCACATTAACATGGTATGTTATTTATGTTAGCTAACATAGACAAAGGGGTACTTTTGATAGAATATACTGAATGGATTTTATGTGATGTAGAAAATATTTAGAAATTACAATAAAATCCACATGCACACTCAAGCCTTGATGCCTCATTTTCAAGCATCAAGCTCAATGAAGGTGCAATGGAGTCTGCATGCATGGAATCATTGTTTCACCTCTTTGAAGAAATGTCTATACCAATGTGTGGGCACCACCCTCGTTGCGAGTACACTATAAAAGCATGAGGAGTGTAGGAAAAGCTTGCTTTTCGGAGCAGAGAAAAGTTTTCCCAAAACGCAGGGCTCCCCACCCGTGCAAGGAACCCCACATCAAGGATTGCAAGGTTACACACAGAGCTCCCCACAAGTTAAAGAGATCCACAATGATGAGTCCAAGGCCAGCCTTCTCCCCACCAATGCAAAAGTTCATTACCGAGAGAGAAGATCATGTGCTCTTGACCTGACGTCAACATTGATAGAGCGACACAGACTCAACGTGGATACTGAAGAGAGTGTCGAGTATGGATCTCTCTCTCTGTCTCTCTCTCTCTCTCTCTCTCTCTCTCTCTCTCTCTCTCTCTCTCTCTCTCTCTCTCTCTCTCTCTCTCTCTCCCCCCCCCCCAATAGCCTGTAGCCATGCTTATGCTCTAATTTATTGTAGCTAGATAGAGATTTCCCAAGTAGCTAGATGGAGATTTCCCAAGGTGCATTACCCCCTCTAACCAATTTTTTCCATATAAAATTAGATTCTCACATTCAGTATGGCCTTAGCACAAAAGGCAAGGACCCAAGGATATTGAAGGACTCTGATGTCTTCGAGGGCAGACTGGTTGTCAATCTTCACAAACTTGAGGGATACAAGCTCTCATAGAGAAGTGTAGTAGCATTTGGTATGAGCAAGGGGACCTATTGGTGTTTTATAAGGTTACCATAAGTAGTATACAAATATGGAGGTCAACGTGTCCTTTTCTAGAGCATATGTCTTGTAGTTCAATCCACACATTGTGAAAGTTGGCAGGGCAGTATTGTTTTTCTTGGGTTGTTGTGGCAAAAGAACACAACAATGACTACCACAAATTCGGTCAATTCAACACCCATTACCTACATTGGAAGCAGAAGAACACAACAATGATTACCAAAAATTTGGTCAATTCAACACCCATTACCTACATTGGAAGACACACAATAGTGTGGGTGAGTCTACTATGGAGAATATTAAAGGGTCCAATCATAGATTGAAGTGAACCCTATCTCAAGGCCACCTCTAGCAAGCCACAACTTAGCATTCAAGATTTGTACCACCTATGATCGATGTCATTTGCAAGTGTTCCCCAAAATCTTTTAAAATTTGGAGCTCAAAATCTCAAGGTTCCCTTGTATTTTGGTATGACTAGTGTACGACTTCAAGGATTTTCCTGGTTTGGAAGCTCTATTTGCACCCAAATGGTGGCAATTGATGTTTGCAAGAATTGAGGATTCAAAGTCTATCAAAACTTTAGATGCTTTGCTCTGGTGAATCATGAACCATCATGCTTACCAAAATGCAACCAAACTTATTAGATTTTCTTTACAAGGTATATGGAATCCCCTTAATTCTTTGTGATTTCATTTTAGCTTTCTTGGTTTTCTAACACTTCTTCAAACTTTCAGAGTTTGTGGTGTTTTTGCCCAAAATATGGTTTTGGCCGGATTTTTCTCTTTTTGCAGCTCAATGTAATGGTGTTTTGAACCTACTCCCATGAACTAAAATGAAAGATTGTAGTAAAATGAATAAAACTATAAATTAAGATTAATGATGGTGAAGTGGAAAACGCTCTAAATTTGGCAATGAAAATGCTTTGAAGTCACTCAATCACAAACATTGTTTGCTACCAAATGAAAAATCTAGCTAGACCTTGACTCCTAGACTCTATCAAGTGACAAAACCTCGTTTCCCCACTATATTGCTAATGAAAATGGATGAGGTTTTTGGATAAACACAAGCACAATCACAAGGTCACTCGACCATCGTAGGTTTATATCTATGGAAATAATGCTAATGTTAGTAGCTCACTACAATAGAGATCTATATTATAGCTATTTGGCACTAGCATACACAATGCCAATACTCAGGGAAGCAACCTAGATGTGGCATGGAGACCTGTTGGGTTTCAATCACAATAGAGTAACCTATACTAGAAGATATAAAGAGCAATGATGAATCAACACACAACTATTTATTATCAAGCATAGATTCAATCCCCACACCAACTAATAACTTGGATGATATCTCACTAAATGAGCTTGAATGCTTCAAAACTCTAGGAGATGATAGGCAAGTGCTAATAGAATAGTTTTGGACCATCGAAACTCATTTTGGATGGACCATGGATTGTGATCCATGGTTCCATAAGTCATAAAAACTTGAAGAAAAACAATCTAAAAGCTTTCCCTAAGGCTTAGGAATATATCACTTAAACAATAGATTAAGACTCACATTGTGTAGATGCAAACTTTTGTCAAATTGGAAATGAATACACTCAATAGATAGAGCAAGAGGAGAGGAGCACAATGCACCTGGCAGAATTTGATTTAAATTAGCAAATTGTGAGAAATGTCGATTACAAAATAGCTATGTAACTTCAACATCATTTGTACAAAAAATTATCCAAATGCCTCTATTCTTTCTAATAAAAATGATTGATATACCTAGGGATTATAAAATGGACCTCTAGGCCTAGCTCCCATGGGTATATTACAAATACATCAAGAATCATTGGGGCATTTACAACTACACCATCAATCTGAGAATGCTATGTATCTTTACAATTTGGTAATTACAAGAAAGAGAAAATATGGCCAAAAGGGGTATCTACCTTAGCATTGTCAAACATTTGGAATGTATTGATTGGCAAGATATATACCCAACATTGATATGGAAAGGAATCTTTGGGCTGATTTGGTTGGATATGAAGAGAAGGTCCTTCTTTGATCACCTATTTCGTATGAGATTGCTAGTGAAGGGCTATTGGAGAAAGCTTTCGTGGTTGGTGGTGCTTTAATTGATATAATTGATATGTATACCAAATACGGTGCCCTTAAAAAGCACAAAAAGCTCTTGATGGTGGGCATCTTATCTATGATGTCCCTTGGAGTCTGTTGATTGTAGAATATACCAAACACGATTGTTGCAAGGAAGGCTGTTTTCATCAGATGTGAAGGGAAGGTCTCTATCCAAATGCAAAGGAAAGGCCTTTCTCCAAACCTATGCTTGCACCTTGAAGGCATGTGTCCTTACACATAATCTTCACATTGGTAAGAGAATTCAGGATGACATTGCTAGTTTTTTTTTTTAAAGCAAGGGGTTGGGGGGGGGGGGGGGTAGGTTGTGGTTGGCAATGCTTTGGGCAATATGTATGCAAAATGTGGTTCACTTACAAAGAAACAAGAAAATTTGGTGTTGCTTTCACCATATGAGAAGGTAGGGCCTCTCTTTAGATGAAATCACCTATGCTTACACCTAGAAGGCATGTGGCCTTATGCAAGGCAAAATACATGGGCAAGAGAATTTACAATGAGATTGCTAGTCATGGGATGGTGGAGAAATTGGTCGTTCTTAGTGGTGCTTTGGTTGATATGTATTCCAAACGTGATGCCCTCCTAAAACCACAAAAAGTTGTTGATGGGCATTCTCTTTGGGATGTCATCTCTTGGAGCACATTGGTTGTAGGATATTCCCAACAAAACTATTGCAAGGAAGTTTTGGTTTTTTTAACTAGATGCAAAGGGAAGGCCTTTTTTCAACTGCAAGCACTCTACATTACACAAGACCTTTACTTTGTAATGTTGGAGTGCTTACATTTGGAGAAGGCCTTCCCTTTACATGAGATTACTACTTAGGACTACTAGTCATTTGTTGCCCTACAATGCTGAATATTTTAACGAGATGTGGACTGAGGGTTTCTCACCTGAAGAAGTCCCCTAGAGTGCTCTTCTAGGAGGATATGGATGTGGAAGCTCTAAACTATTTCTATTGGATGCAACACAAGGGCACATTTGCAATTATAGTTACTCGCCCTTATCAAACGCAAAAAGTATCTTAAGGTGATCTTATAGAATGGTATGCTAGGGCTTTCTCCAAATACATTCACATGTGCTTGCACACAGAAGGCATGTATCCTTACAAAACACCTTCACAAGACCTTCACATGGGTGTGAGAATTCATGATGAAATGCTAGTCAGGGCTATTGCAAAAAGAAGTCATGCTTGGTTGTGCTTTGATCAATCTATATCTCAATCACAAAAGCAATAAAAGACGTTGATGGGCATCCTCTTCGGAATGTCATCCTAGAGCACATTGACTACAGGATAGGCAAGGAACTATAGAGAAAATTTGGACTCTTAAAGGGGCCCTATAAGGAGGTTTGACTTTACCTCTCTTTTCCAAAGTGGGCAACCCGGTGAAGTACATAAACGATTTGTCAAAACCATATCAACCAACATATCATTGGAAAGATCTTAGAAAGTAGATTCTATATCCCCAAACTTTGATAAATTTGGAGTTGATTTGTAGAAGTTATGGCCTCCCCACTAAAGATGAAATGTGGGGAGAGATTCCATTCATAAGACATAGTTGTCATATCAAAAAATAGAATCTTCTAGCATATAAGGAATCTGATGACATGATATATATCAATGGATAGACCTTGATGAGTACATTCTAAATCCAAAAGGTCTGACAAGTTTTGATTTCATTTGCAAAATTTTGTCGTGCGCCCGTTTGGGACAAGAGGGAGATAGTCAAAGTCCTTCTAGGGCCCCTTTGAGAGTCCAAAATTCCCCTAATGGCTCTTGACTATTTTAGCCAGATGTGAAGGCCTATCTCCAAATGCATTCACCTATCCTTGCACTTGGAAGGTCCATGGCCTTATGCAAGACATTTGTTAGAGTTCATGATGAGATTGTTGGTCATGGGTTGTTGGAGAAAGATGTTGTGATTGGTGGTGCTTTGATCGATATGTATGGTTATGAAAAAAGCACAATTTTTTTTTTTATGAACATCATCTTTGGGATGTTGTCTCTTGGAGAGAATTGATTGCAAGATATTCCTAACATGGCTATGGCAAAAGACTTTTTAAACTAGTTGCAGAGGTCTTCTTGCTAGATATCCCTTGGAGTGCTCTTACACAAGGATCTGCCATGAATTTCTCCAAATGCATTCACCTATGCTTGCACGTGGAATTTATGTGGCCTTACTCAAGACCTTCACATGGGTGTGTGAGAATTCACAACAAGATTGCTATGGGCATTTTTGGTCATTTCTATTGGAAAAATATGTCGTGCTTGGTAGTGCCTTGATTGATCTATATGTCAATCACAAAAGCACAAAAAGATCTTGATGGGCATCCTCTCTCGGATGTCGTCTCTTGGAGTGCATTGATTGCAAGATATTCCCAAAATGGTTGATATAAGGAAGCTCTAGGTTGTTTTAACCACATGTGAAGCAAGGGCCTTTCTCTAAATGCAATCACCTATGGTTGCACTTGAAGGCTGGTGGCCTTACACAAGATGTTCCCATAGGTGTTGGAATTTAAAATGAGATTGCTAATCAAGAACTATTGAAGAAAGACATCATACTCACAAAAAGCACAAAAAGTTCTTGATGTGTACCCGCTCTAGGATGCCATATCTTAGAGCACACTGATTGCAAGATATGCCCAACATCTTTATGGAAAGAAGCTATGCCATTTCTTTTATATATGAAGGAAAGACCCCTCTATTAATGCAACGACGCATCCTTGTATCTTGAAGGCATGTGGCCTTACTCAAGATGTTGACATCACTGAGAGAATTCACAATGAGTTCGGTATCGGCTGTTGTTTTAAAAATATTTCATTCTTGGCAGTTTTTTGGTCAATATGTATGTTGAATGTGGTCAATCTTCAAAAAACCGTCTCTTGGAGCTCATTTAGTGCAAGGTATGCCCAACATGGCTACCTAAAGGAAGTTGTGTGTTGCATCAATATGCAAAGGAAGAGCCTCTCTCCTATCCAATCACCTATGCTTGGACCTTGAAGGCATGTGTCCTTACTCAAGACGCTGACATGGATGAGAGAATTCACAATGAAGTTTCTATTTAGGGGTTGTTCGAAAAAGATGCTCTTCTTGGTGGTGCTTTTGTTGATATGTATGCCAAATGTGGTGCCTTCACAAAAGCAAGAAATGGCTCTTAATGGGCATCCTATCTGGGATGTTGTCTCTTGAAGCACGTTGATTGCAGGATATGCCAAACATGGTTGAGGTAAGGAAGCTCTCTGCGCTGGGCCGTAGCATGTTTAGGTGGTACCAAAAGGGAGTGTTTTCAACACTTCTTTGGGAGGAGATGAAATGGGTGGTGGGTTATTCATTTTCATATTATATAAAGGAAAGATAAAATCTTTTTTGGCTAAGAGGTTGGAAATTCCTTTTCACTTTAATATTAAAGCTTAAAGTAGCAAACTGCCTCCACATTTAAATTCCCTCTCGCCGCCACTCCTCTAAGCTCTCTGCAGCGCTGTCTCAATGGGTCTCTCCGCCTCTTGTGCCCATCTCTCTCTCTCTCTCTCTCTCTCTCTCTCTCTCTCTCTCTCTCCTCCATATTCGTTGTAGGTGCTTGCGGGCACATCACAAAGCCATATCAACTAGCTCCTTACTGCCAGCCATATTCAGCTTAAACGAAACCTGTGTGTGTGTGTGTGTGTGTTTAACATCGCTTCAATACAGAACCATATATAAATTATTGACAGCGACAGTACCAAAAGAAACTTTCTTTTGTATAAAAAGAAATAATCAACAATGACAAGAAAATAGAGTTATTTCATTTCATATTTATTGGTACAACTATCCTGTAGGAGACTGAACGAGCTCCTAGACCATGAGAGAATAGACCTATACCTGCCACCATCCAACACAGATATCAAGTTAGAACTTGGGCTATCTCTGATTGGGAAGACAGATATCCAAGCAATTTATTCTGCTTGTTATAGCTGTCACATAGCCCTACACTCCCTCACTCTCCTTATACACATTAGGGGGTAAAATTTTTGCTTTTCGAGGGGGCAATACTCTCTTGGCTATAGTTCTATTATGTTTATAAGAGTATGGTGGTTGACATCCTTTAGGAAAATTACGTATTGCTGAAGGATGAAGTTTTCCAGATGGTAAATATTTGAAACGATTATCCATCGCATGCTCGTCTTCGATCTTTATTTCTGCTACTAGTTTTTGAATTGCGTTTTTTCGATCACTAGTTTGGTCATGTGATCCCTGAAGTATAATTTTACAACAAGATTTTTTGAGTAAAGGCTATGATTGTGTGGGTACCCCTTTTTTTTTAAAACCAATCTTGTGGGAGCTTTACTTCTCAAAGAAAACAATGTTTAGGAAAACGTATATGAGAAACGTATATGGGAACCCAGTAGGTGGCCAAAAATGGCCAAAACGTTTTTTTTCATTTGTATTGATAAAAATCTAGCAAGACGCTTAGTTTGCATTCAAGGAAAAGACTGATGTGTTACCCCAGAACCAAAGACATAGGAAAAGTTCAAATTGAATACTTTGTGCATTTGTTTTAGTTTAAGAGTTTGTTTGATTGTTTGAATACTTGGGTGGTGGACAAGTGGCAGCATAACACGTGGATGTGAGAGAGAGAGCGAGGGCAAAGGGATCGAGTTTTGAAATAAGTCACTAAATCTCAATTAGATTTGAGCTTGCCTTGAAGGAAACCTGGAAATTAAGAGAAGTTATAATGCCTTTATTTTCTTGGATTAGGGAAAATGTATCTCGTAAATCATCTCTTAGCTTATCATTCTAACGCCAATTGAGGGCAAGGAGAAAAGGAGAAATTCGGGCTCTTGACAAATTCAAGGAAAGGAATTTTCTATGTGTTTCACGTGGTTAGCGGGAGAGCGTGCGATCAAGACTAGCGAGGGCACATGGAGGAACTTGTTACAAATGCATGCGCCGAACCAGCTAAGGTGTGGGGTGGTATTTTTTCAGCCTGAGAAATCAGGAGGATCGTTGTCAGAGTGTCGGCACTGCAAGGCAATTGAGATGCAGGCGCGAGTGTGGGAGCCTGCTTCATTTTGTTTGGATTCGCTGGACAAGGCTCGTGAGCACTGCGTCATGGACACAGAGTTGCGTGTTGAGAGAGAGAGAGAGACAAAGAGCCTGCGATGGGAGTTGGCACTAGAGGCGAGAGTGGCACATGCAGAGTTGAGTGTTGTGTGTGTGTGTGTGTGTGAGAGAGAGAGAGAGAGAGAGAGAGAGAGAGAGCCTTCGATGGGAGTTGGCAGGTAGAAGCGAGACAAACTAGGAGCATGGGACATGGAGGCACTGCACTGAAGAGAGCAAAACTAGTAGACGAAATTGGTGCAAATAGGAATGCGGGAACTCGAGCGAAAGTCCGACACTTAAGTTGGCAAGACTGGGAGAAGGAATCTCCGGGTCTAATTAATTAATGGAAAGCGAAAGTAGACCTAGTAGGAGTAGTCATAGAGCTACATTCTGGAAATTTTCTTAAGTTGTGCATACCCATTGCCCAATCCCTTTACCCTTTGCAACCATATTCTACATCTTTCATGCCTATTATGGATGATTATGTGCAAAGTGTCGTTTTTCTATGTTATATTACTTGAATTTCTCAAAAAAATAAAAAGCTATAATCCAACCTGAACGATGGAAGTTGATGCCATAACTCCTTGTGTGTAGAATTCACCACACGATGTGTGTTTGGTTTGTGAGCGTCCCTTTGTTCGTATGTGACTCTTGAACGCTATCAATAGCCCTAATCCAATTGCTTGTTTCCCGATGGTACTTCCAGGGAGTACTTGCTCGGATTTGATTATCGATGTATTGCTAAGAATTTCTAGAACCTGTGAAGATTGATGTTGTGTGTGTGTGCGCGCACGCACTTGAGAGAGAGAGAGAGAGAGAGAGAGAGAGAGAGAGAGAGTGCGCGTGCTGTCAAGAATCGATTGTAGGATCTGAGAGATTGCGAAGGTGCTATGGTGATGTAGATAAAACGCAACGAACCTGTGTTGCACGAAACGTTTCCAAACTGGAAACATCAACCTACCTGTAAGAACATGAAATGGAAATCTACAGGACAAGGAAACGGCGGAGGTATACCCATTTGACAACAGCCAACCACAGAGAAACAAAACAATTTGAGCTCGCACGAAAGCAAAAACAAGTGCTTGTGGCTTTCTATTCTTCCTCTTTCATTAACACGCACAGATGGAAGCTTCCCTCGCCTACGATCGTGCCGAGAAGAGAATTCTGCAAAGTTCTGGAGCTCCGTGTGTGTTTGCAGAGAAACAGTTCCTTGTTTTTAAAGACGATTGCCCGGTTCAAACACGCTGAAAGAAGGGGGTTCAAACATGCTCAAAGAGGGAGGCTTGATTTTCTCTTAATAATTCCATAGCCAGCTTGGCTTTTTTAGGGGGGGGGGAAACAGGCGCCGTTTCAAGGCGTTTCGAGGCAGCTAGAAACGCGCTCCCTTGCCAGAAACGCGTTTCCTGCAACACAGCAACGAACGATTAAGTGTGTGTAGCAGCAAACCTGCTCACAGAAGGTTGTAAATCGCCCTTGCCCACTTTGCCTATTGCAAGTATGAAGGGGAAAAAATTGTGCGCAAATGATTGTGTGCAGGTAGTGTAAAACACACTGCAATCTCCACGTGGAGTTTTTAAAGGAAACTTTGTTGCTTATGAGCAATAGTTGTGGGTCTTTACGTTATCTCATATGCTTGTATGAGTAGGGAGACTTTAAGATAAACTCTCGAGCAGCATGGTCGTAGTTATTATGAGTAACATGAACATTAAGAGCCAATGCATTTTATAAAAAACAAGTGATAAAATCACCAGGCCTGCACTTGAGAGAGAGAAAGGGTGAAAGGTGACAAGTCCACCATTGCAATTTAAAAAAGTAGCCAAAGCAGTCTTGCTTTCTCTCTCCATGTTGGACACTTGCCCTTGAGAGTCCATCGTAGCAATTTAAAATAGTAGTCAGAATAGTTTTGCTTTCTCTCCATCTTGGATAGATGTGCGTGGATTCAGCAGTGGTCTTTTGTCTCACCTGCTTGCTTGCTCTTGCGGTGCTATGAAGGCGAATTGAAGCCCTTGACAACTCTAGCGTCTAGGTCTCTTTTGTGTTTGTAATGCATGCAAGGGACACCAACAACTACATTATTGTGCGCTCTCTCTCTCTCTCTCTCTCTCTCTCACACACACACACACACACACACACACACACACACACACACACTCACTCACTCAATTAGAAGAGAATGCAAATCTACCTCATTGGATATCAAACTATTGAAATTTGAGAGAGAGCTCACACAACTAGAAGAGAATGCAAGTCTACCTCAGTGGATATCCTATTGTAGAGGAGAGAGAGAGAGAGAGAGAGAGAGAGAGAGAGAGAGAGAAAGGAGAGAGAGAGCGCAACATGTATGTTTGTATGAGAGCAAAAGTGTGAGTGAGCAAAGCCTATCGCTCTAGAGAATGATGTGCAAGCGTGGACTAGGAATTGGGGTCTCCCTCTCGTCCTCAAGCTCTCAACTACAATCGTTGCTTGACCTCTATCGCACATTAACTATACATGTTGCCACGTTGTTGTACTTGCGAAACTCATAATTAAGCTATGAAACACATGGATTATAGAACCACACAAGCATACAGATAATCTCTGAAAACTCAAAAACGTGAGACCGTTGTAACAATTACAAGAAGTTGAGAAAGCCCTGGTTGTAAAAAATGAAGAATGTTTTAGAATTGCGCCTCTACAAGCATCACATTACTAGAAACAAAACATTTATCATACCGGCAAAGTTATTTTCATGTAAAAACATCCTCTGTTGCAACTTGATTAAAAGGCATCTAATAAACAAAATGAAGAGGTGATAACTTACAACATAAATGCTAGTGTGCAGTCCAATATGTAGGTTCTATGTTTACCACATTTCAAACTATTGTGAGTATTGTTACTTACAATCTACTTGCAAAACTTGTTTCTTCCATCATCACTAAGTAATACAGTTCTTATTTCTATAGATTATTCACTAGGCTGACTAACATGTTTGAGAAAGAATCAGAAGCACTTTGAAACACTTGACATACAAAGGTTGATGTTTCTATGTGCTCGTAGACATATCATCTTCCATGGACAAAACATCATATATTACAGATTTCATCTTTTTGAAGGGCATCCAATTGCAAGGCTCTTGCTAGATACAGTATCAAGTCACATACAAGTTCTAATCCAGAAATGGCTTCTAGCAGTACGAGCAATTAGGGAACTACATAAATATTACGGACAATATCTTGTTCCAGATTATTGTTTTCAATGTACTACTTGTAGTGTAAGCATCTAGCAAAAGATCGTACAGACTATTTTCATCGATCTTTCCACTCTTATTAGAGCTGTGTGTATGCTTTGATAATAAAATGTAAACCCAGTAACTGTCTGGAAACCAATTTATCATGATCATACTCAAATATTGCATCTGCACTCTAATGGATGACAAAGGAATACTGAGAAGAGAGTGCAGATGAGAAGGAGAATGGTCACAGCTGAACCCCAACAATCACTAATAACTGCACATGATTTAAAGCGATACCTATGCGAAATTCAAAAAAATACACCAAAACACCATGTAATATATACAAGCAAAGAAGATTCTGTGAGCTACCAGCTTTGTAAGATGTAACCTTGTTGACGTTGTGCACTAGAGGTTAGAGTACCTCTGCAATGTGACTCAGTATGATTGTCACAGCGAGCCCCCGCCTACGCAGCTGCCGCCCAACTTGCTCCCTATCAGACAACCTTGATCTTGATTGTTTCGCCCAACTCGCTCCATGTCGGACTGCCCCAACGTCCTCCATTTCCCTGTCAGCACTACCCTGACCTCCGCCCCTCGACATTAATTCTAGTTCACCAAGTCATCCACCTACCCAACAGCCTCTGTCGATGTAAATCCACACACTGTGCATGCCTTACTTAGAGACTTGGCAAACTCACCCAGAGTACCATTGGTGGTTGTACAGAGGGCCCAATATGGAGGGAACGGGCTAATATGGCGGATGGGCTCCCTTCACAAAATGAGAGAGATAGAAACTAAGGCGGACAATACACCTCTGGATCTGCTGGGAGTGAAAAGGGTGAACTGCAGCGACCTCTGGATCTGCTGGGAGTGAAAGGGTGAACTGCAGCGACCAAATTCTGCAGATCCCCATGGAAGCATAGGTAGCCATGCTTAGTCGCCTGGCACTCCCAACCCGTAATCCGAAATCCCTTTCACCTGTACAAACATGTACACAAAGCAGAGATAGATAGAGAGGGAGAGACAATGCAGCTTACGTCCCGTGCATACTCAGCTCTTCGCGCACACACACACACACACAGAGAGAGAGAGAGGAAGAAGAAGATTGTCTTAACGTCGTAGCAAGCTATCTCAAGAGACCGACGGGGAGAGAGGTTTGTGTCCCCTTCTTGCACCATGATTGGCTCTGTATACATTAGGGTTCGAGGATAGCAAATGGAGCCCTGCGGCCTACCATAGCCTCATACGTACACAGTGACACACACAATAGCTATGGAAGCTTTGTTGCACGAGAGAGAGAGAGAGAGAGAGAGAGAGAGAGAGAGAGAGAGAGAGAGAGAGAGAGAGAGAGAGAGAGAGAGAGATCTTCCCTACCAAAGCCTCACATGTTCACAGTTCCACGCAGTAACACACACACACACACACATAGCGATGGAAGCTCTCTGGCACACACATAGCTATGGAAGCTCTCCTGTACGCGAGAGAGAGAGAGAGAGAGAGAGAGAGAGAGAGAGAGAGAGAGAGAGAGAGCGCTTGAAAACGAGGTCCATGTCGAAGATATGGGATGAAGGCCAGAGAGTAAAGACACTCTGCTCGCTTCATGAAGAGAGAGAAAGAGAGGGAAATTGTAAGAGATTTAAATGATTCTCTTTTCTCTGACAAGACCCACTGCCAGTGGCATACCCACTACTTCCCACCAGTCGGAATTACAACTTTCTATTGAATGTTTCCATGGGGACCTGTGATTTTTTTTAAAAAATTTCAAAATAATCTTTTCTTTTCCATTATGGGCTGCCGCTCACCTCTTTGGGGTAGGGCAAATAAGAAACTCATTATCTCAAAACGGAGCTTTCTTTTAAAGAACAAATTTCAATATCTTAATTTATTGATGATCAAATTTTCAAAGCTTTCAGAGGTTCTCTTTCCTATGGGTGATTATAGAGTATCATCTCTAGCTTGTCTCAAGACATGTCCATCATTATATTTACATTATCTTCATTTTAATGAGTGCCCACTATCTTGTTGCAACCAATCAACATTTTTTGTTTATCAAAAAATATTTAAAAATACAATTCACCTTTTTTCTTATTTTAGTCAGCAAAAAGAGAAGGCAACGCTATAGCCTTTGCCCTTTGGGCAGGCCAAAAAACCTGTTGAAGTAGCTAAGACTTAAAGAATGAAAGGTTGGCCATAGAGCCTCATCATATGTATATCACCAAAATCTTGTGAGAATATTCAGAGTATACTAGGGGGTTTATTTAGGTGTTCACCTCATTGTTTTCGGTGATCATGTGCAATTAACACACCCTATGATAATAGGTAAAAATACTAAAGTTTGGTAAAATTACGTTGAATACAATCCGCAAGTTGCATAGAAGCTATGTAAATTTCATATGTGCCTAGTTATGTCACCCACTCCATGGGACAGAATGTATCCTCAATTTTACGAGCTAAGTTGTTACAATAAAATCATCATAATTTATCCAATACCGGGCATCAAAAAAATGGTACAAAATTGCATACAAGACCGTATGTACAAATGCAGGGGGTTTTATTGTGAGAATACTAAATGATCCTTACAACAGGCCAAATTGATTTTGCTTTGAAAGAAACTACTGAGAAATCTTCTTGCTGCTTGTTCTTGAGTAGCGTAAATCTTTTCTCATGCATTTTAATCATTTGTACCTTGGGTAACCTACAAATTGACACAAGTATGTTCCTTGATGTAGATATATGGCCATGCTACCATTTTTTGCAAAAAACTAGTGCCAAACAGTTATGCCCCGTGTAAACTGCCAAAGATATTGCGGTTGGGACTCTCAATGCACCTCTGCATGTGGATGTGTGATAATGTGATTACCCACTCGTATCTTTATGTGTTTGCTACTAAAGAAAGAGAGAGAGAGAGAGAGAGAGAGAGAGAGAGAGAGAGAGAGAGAGAGAGAGAGTGAGAGAGAGAGAGAGTGTGTGTGTGTGTGAGAGAGAGTACTATGGAACTGTTTTGGTTGTCTGCATTGTCCTGTCATTAACATCCTCGCACGTTCCACACAAAATCACATAATACTCATAATGGCAGTACAAACCCCCTTTACGTTCCTCTATTATCTGCTACACAGCATATCCCAAGGGATCTTCTGTCGAGTCTACGAAACTACTGGGTTGCACAGAAGACGGAGCAAGGAAACATGCAAAAGAGGATGGCACGAGCGCGAAAGGATGGTGATATTGATGAGCAGGAGGCAAAGAAAATATGTAGGGCAGTTGCTAAGTGTTGGCGTAATCAAACAAACGGGCTTTTCGAGGGTCTTCAATGGAGCATTCTACAACAACTTCGCAGTCATCCAACGTTCTGAGTGTTGCAACCCACATCGGAGACAGTTGGGAGGCTGATTTTCTCTATTATTTGTTATACATTGTCTGAGGCGAAGACTCCTCATTCAAACAATGAGCTATTTTTTAAACGGGCTACTCTCATGGCATGCCTCAATGGCGTCAATGGGGCTGACAATATAATGAGCAATAATGATGTTGCGAAGGCATTAGGACTTCATCGAAGAAATGTCGCGGGAGCCAGTTTCCGACTGCAAACTGATATGGAGGAGGGGTTACTTCCCTTAGACATGTGTCAACGTCAACAACATAGGACCAATACCTTAACAATCGAAATCAGAGAAATCGTGTTTCAATTCTGGTCAATGGAAACCCGCATCTCCCCAAACAAGAAAGATGTCATTCTAAAGTTAATTGGCAAGAAGGGCACATATGGTGCATCTCCTCGATTTACCTTAGGTATATCAGCCAGAACATCTTCAAAGTGTGTCACAATGCTTTACTTAGTAATTTTGGGTGCTTGCAAAAGCTTTGTAGTTCTTTATAAGTGTCTCAAAGTGCTTCAAAGTGCATCTCTTATAGCCTGCAAATGCTTGAAAGTGCCAAAAAGTGCTTAAAAGTATTTCAGAGCGCTTTCAAAGTGCACTAAAGTGCTTCATGGTGCTTGAAAGTGACACAAAGTGCTTTAGAGTGCCTCAAAGTGCTTTCTAAACTCTAAAGTGCTTTGGAGTGCCACAAAGTGCCTAAGAGTGCTCTGAAATAGCACTAAAGTGCTTTCAAAGAGCCCTTAAAGTTCACTTTAGAGTGCTTTCAAGTGCCCAAAAGTGATTTAAAGTGTTGCAGAGTGCTTCAAAGTGCTTCAAAGTGCTTCTGAGAGCCCTTAAAGTTCACTTCAGAGTGCTTTAAAGTGTTGCAAAGTGCTTCAAAGCGCTTTAAAGTGCTTCTAAACTCTAAAGTTCTTTGGAGTGTTGCAGAGTGCCACAAAGTGCCTAAGAGTAGTGCTTTTAAGTAGCAAAAGTGCTTTCAAAGAGCCCTTAAAGTTCACTTCAGAGTGCTTTCAAGTGCCCAAAAGTGCTTTAAAGTGTTGCATAGTGCTTCAAAGTGCTTTAAAGCGTCAAAAAGTGCTTTGCAGTCCTTCAACATGCTTCAAAGTGCCACACACTTCTATTTAATGCACCAAAGTGCCCAAAGTGCTTCATAGTGCTTTAAAAGCGCTTCATAGTGCTTTAAAAGCGCTTCATAGTGCTTTAAAAGCGCTTCATAGTGCTTGAAATTTCCATAAAGTGCTTCATAGTGCTTGAAAGTGCCATAGAGTTCCTCAGAGTGCTTTGAAGTGTCACAAAGTGCTTGAAAGTGATTTTAAAGTGCCACCAAGTAGTTTAGAGTGCTTCCAAAGTGCACAAAGTAGTTCAAAGTGCACCAAAGTGTTGGTAAAGTGCTTGAGAGTGGTATCAAGTGCCACAAAGTGCCTCAGAGTGCTCTTACAGTGCAATGAAGTGCTTCAGAGTGCTTTCAAGTGCCCCAAAGTGCTTTACAGTGCTACAGAGTGCTTCAAAGGGCACCAAAGTGCATGACAGGTTGCTTGAAAGTGCCTCGTAGTGCTTGAAAGTGCCACAAAGTGCTTCAGAGTGCTTTCAAATGCCCCAAAGTGCTTTAAAGTATTGAAGAGTGCTTAAAAGGGCACCAAAGTGCCCCAAAGGGCTTCAAAGTGTTCTCCAAGTGCACTGAAGTACTTCACTAGTGGACAATACAAAGTAGAAACTGTGAATTTTCCAAAATAGACACCAACTCCCACTGCTGAACCAACCCCACCTCACTTTGGTTGAAAAGGTGGAGAAATGACATACCTTTTTTTTGTGGACAAAAGGTGAATTCATACCTACTTTTGTGAAAATACACCCCGAGGTGGTAGTAGGTAAGTGTTGCAATTAAATTTTAGTAATTTAACCATGTTCAACTTGTTTACTTGAAGGAAGGCTTAAATTAGATGCACCAACGTCATGCTTTTACAGGTGTCTTGTGTGCAGTCTAAGTGGTGGAATACCGCAGTGCACAACATCAAAAGCCACTTTTTCATCCTTGATAGAACTATGGGAGTCTACATTGTGTCCAAAGCCAACTGACAATGCTTTTCACCGCAGCAAATGTCCTTTGGGAACATGCACTGGTTGCAGGATTAAAAGGCTCTTGTTGTGTCCCATCAAAGAGAGTGATGGTATCTCTAGAATGACTGTCAAGCTTTTTGACAAGGTTCCTACACAAGAAATGTATGAAGAAGGTCTAGCTAAATGTTGAAAAGACCTCATGGTTTAACAACTCAGTCCAATGAGTTTCATTTTTGTGCTCCGAGCGAAACTAGGGAAGTTAATCAAACGCAACTACTTGTACAGTGGCAAGCTCAACAGTTCAAGGAGTGTTTGGCCAATTTTTGTGACGATCTAGTGGTGTCTATAGTGGATTTTGCAGAGAATTACTCCTTCAAGGTGCAGAATGAGATCCGATCAATGCATTGGTATTCATCTCAGGTCATAATCTTTGTTCACATTTCATACTTATGTGATGTGCTTGGTGCTATACAAAAGACGACTCACTTCTACATCTCTGATGACAAGACACACGACACTTTGTTTGGGCAGCACTATTTTCTTTTGCACATTGAGTGGCTGAAAAGACACGGCTATAGTGTCAAGAAACATTAGGTGTGGTCGGATGGTGCTGCGTCACAATTCAAAGCAAGGCGGACATTCTATTCTGTTGCACGATTCTTCAATATGACATGTGTCAAAATGACACACAATTTCTTTGCTTCAGGCCATGGAAAGGGTGAACAAGATGGGGCTGGTGCAATGGTCAAAAGAGCCCTCACACACAAGCAGTTGAAATCTGATGGGTGGGTGCTGCATAACGCTTCAAGCGTTGTTGCATTCCTCAAAGCAACTCTCAGAAATCAATGTCCACAAACAGGCAAGAAAGTCGGTCGTACTTTCTGGGAGGTCAAGCTTGGTGATGTTGGTAGAGTTACAGCGTGGGATTGCAAGCACATGACATGGTCTCGGTTCAGGAACTGTGTCAATGGCTACAGTCAAATGGATATGCACGAACTAAGGCACAAACTTCTCTCTTGAATTTGTGGTGCGTGCATCAAAGGTCAATGGAGGAGATGAGCCAACAAAGATCATGTGTAGGGGTGGGTATACTTGCAAATACAACCCATAGTTATGGATGAAAGTGATGGAGAAGCATCGAGCGAGGATGAGGATGGATACGTCCCCATGTATGTTGGCCACCACAATGACCTGAGTGATGCCTTGATGGTTGGCCAGAACTTTGCAGTGACTGCAGAGGAAGCAGGTGCAGACTTCTACGTCCTAAAATGCACCAACACAAAGCGCCTGTCCAAAATAGAGGAAAAGGATCGATGGCACAACATCATTAAGAAAAATTTGTATGTGGTTGAGGGCCTATTTTACAACAAGGTAAATGGCCGAGATGATACTTCTGTCCTTTTGGACAACAAGCCCACTACTCTAATCTACTCCCATCTGGTTTTCCATGTCCCTGAGGGAAGGTGAGCATAATGTATATGATATGTCAAATGACATATTTGAGAAAATCTATAACAGCATGCCCCCAGAGGACAACTTGTAAGATTTATCTCTGTAAACTTGACTTGAGGACTTGGCCAGCATTTTAATAGTAGCTAGCACTTTTTTTTTTAATTAATAAAAAGGAGGCAGTGAACTATATTAAAGAGAGTCAGGAAGGATTACATCAAAGTTGAGGGGAGGGGAATCACCTTACTACTTCCTTCTAAAATTACAGCTAATCACCCCTGCTGAATAGATAGCACTTTTCACAGTAGAGTGATAAAAGACGTCTTTTAAAACATTTGAAAGCATTGCTGAGCACTTGACCAATTGACCCACACTTTACCAGCCCCCTGAAACACTTAAAAGCTCTTTTGAGCACTTTACCAGCCCCTTGAACCACTTGACCAGCTCTTTGGACCCTTAGGACCACCTGACCAGCACTTTGGGCGACCTGACCAGCACTTTTAAGCACTTTATACTACTTGACAAGCACTATGAACCACTTGAACACCCCCTGAACCACTTGGCCAACACTTTATACCACTTGACTGGCACTTTGAACCACTCAACCAGCACTTTGAACCATTTGGCCACCCCCTGAACCACTTGGAGAGCACTTGATTCCACTTGACCACCATTTACTAGCCCCCTGAACCACTTGACCAGCTCTTTGGACCACTTAGGACCACCTAAACAACACTTTTAAGCACTTTATACCCTTGACAAGCCCCTTGAACCACTTGACCACCCCCCTGAACCACTTGGCCAACACTTTATACCACTTGACAAGCACTCTGAACCACCTGACCAACACTTTGAATCACTTGACTAACCCCTTGAACCACTTGGACAGTACTTTGTACTACTTGGCCACCACTTAACAACCACCTGAACCACTTGACCAGCTCTTCGGACCACTTTGGACCACATCACCATCACTTTTAAGCACTTTGTACCACTTGGACAACACTTTGAACCACTTGACCACTTAACCAACACTTAACACCCAATCCAGTTGATAGTAGCAGAAATAGTTGACTTGCAAAATTCTTCATAGTATATTCAGGTTTAGATACAAGGACAATTAGCTTTACAGGGAGTTAGTTTTTTCAAGGAATAAAGTCAGTTAGTTAGAAGAAGACTACTCTGTCCATTTTTGCCGAGGTGGCCGCTTATACTTGGTTGCTGGAGGTGGCAGTCTTGGTGCAAGAATATTTTGTTGTGCCCGTACTTTTCCATGTGTGTAACATTTAATGGTCTAGTAACTTGTGTGTAGAGGAAAATAGCATGAACATAGTGAGCATTTCATTAGAATAGCTTCCTAATGAGAATAACAAGAGTGCTTGGGTGGAGAGAGCAACAAAAAGTATAACACCTAGTTAGATAGCATGAACAATACTTCAAAAGAGAGAGAAATTAAGCAATTGACAACAGTTGAGGACTGGATTTGCATGTAGCCGGTCCCCCCTCCAAAAGGCTTTGTATTATGGTTTCTCCCATCAAGAGAGACATTTTACAATACAATTCTTTGTGTTCCTTCAATACTAGCTAGTACAATGAAGATGGAAACTTCATGCACTAAGCAAAACAATTATCAAACACAACATCAATTCCCTCACGTTCTCACATCCAAGACCTCACACACCTTCAAAGATGGTGAGAGCTAGCGAGGTATGAGAGTAGATTGAGAGGAAGAAGGAGTATTCTTACGAGAAAGATGTACATCTCCTCACATAATCACTCATATTATCATAGCTTAGCTTAGTAATTAGCATGATAGAGGAGATGATCATGCATTGAAGCTTGGCTCTTGGTTGGATTTTCATCACAAAGCCAAGAGTTGTTGGTGTAGGCCTCCCTTCTCACAAGGTTGGAGTAGGTGGTAAGCTTTCCATTAAAGCTTGAGAAGGAGAGAGAGTCTTCTTTGCTTCACACATGAGATTGTGTGAGTGCGTGTGTGATAATCATTGCAAAAATCAGCCCCCTCTCTCTCCTGGTCGACCCCTCTTGCTATTTGCTCATCCTCACACCTCATTGGACCTCCCCACGCCTAGCCAATGGAAATTAAGCAGCATAAGTGATAGTCTTTTGACATGTGTCCCCCTTGCCCCTTTTGTGAGAGCTTTAGGTAATTACTTAATTCAACTAAACTCTCATTGGACCCCTTTGCCTCCTGGCCAATAGGAATCAGGCAAGCCATTGGGCTGCTGAATGCTCATTGGACCCCTTGGGAGACTGTCCAATAGTCTTCTAGAGAGCTTAATTCTTATTGGTTCTTTTATTAAGTGTTTTTAAATTGATTAAACTAGATTTACTCTAGCTTAATTCTTATTGGTCCACCTCCAAGGCCATCCAATAGGAACTGAGTACACCTTATGGGCATCTGGGCTAGGGAGCTGACATGTGCCCCTCATTCCCTTTGTGTAAAGGGAGATTGTGTGTGTGTGTGTGTGTGTGTGTGTGTGTGTGTGTGTGTGTGTGTGTGTGTGTGTGTGTGTGTGTGTGTGTGTGTGTGTGTGTGTGTGTGTGTGTGTGTGTGTGTGTGTGTGTGTGTGAGAGTGAGTTTCTCTCTCATCTCCTACTTCGAGGGATCGCCCCTTGCTATGCAGGGATGGTTGAAGACTTTTGGGACACACACAAAGCATCCAATTTCCCTAGGCTTTTGACCTTTGGACAGAACCTTTGAATTTTGGAACCTTAGCATTTTGGAAGTCTTAATGGGCTGAACCTTAGGGTCTTTTAAGCCCATTGGTGCACATTGCTCTTTTGCAGATGGCCCCCCTTTTGGATCCATATTTTCCCTCTTTTGGATCCCTATTGTGGCCGATCTGCTAGCTTAACCAATATTCTAGCTTTTTCTCCCTTGGCACTTCCCCATATTAAATGATCAGTTTAACATGAGAAAATCATTTAGGAGAATTAGATATTGATTATTATGACAATGTGCCAGTGCCCAATCCAAGGCTTACCAGAGAAGGCTTGGCCTGAGATAGGCACTTGTCCATACCCTGTCAAGACTTTGGAAGTGGTTGAAAGTGCTTCAAAATGCTTTAATGTGCCTGCAGTTGGTTCAAAGTGCTTGCAAGTGCATAAAAGCTAGGCACTTTTTAGCACTTGTAGGCATTTTTAGGTGTTTAAAAGTGCTTGGAAGTGCTTGCAGGTGCTCTATCTATCCACTTGCAGCACTTTGAAAGGCACTTGCTAGCACTTTGAAAGGCACTTGCTTGCACTTTGAAAGGCACTTGGAAGCTCTTTTTAGCACTTTGAAGCACTTTCAACCACATGCAAACTCCTGCAAGTGCTTGCAAGGTCTTATAAGTACTTAAAAGTGCTATGAAGTGTTTGCAAAAAGCCCTTACAAGCACTTTGAAAGCATTTTGAAGCAATTTTAACCACTTTGAAGCACCTTCAAGCACTTGCAAGGGTTTGTGAGTGGTTGAAAGTGCTTCAAAGTGCTTTAATGTGTCTGCACAGGTGGTTCAAAGTGCTTGCAAGTGCATAAAAGTTAGACACTTTTTAGCACTTGCAAGCATTTGTAGGTGTTTAAAAGTGCTTGGAGTGGTTAAAATTGTTTGTAGGTGCTAAATAGTCAAGCATTTTTTAGCACTTGCAAGCACTTTTAAGCACCGGCAAGAACTTGCAGGCATTTCCAAGTGTTTGGAAGTGCTTGCATGTGCTTAAAAGAGCCTGTAGAGGTGGTTGAAAGTGCTTGCAAGTGCTTAAAAGGTGAGCACTTTCAACCACTTTTAGCACTTTCTAGCACTTTATACACTTTAAAGACAAAGAAGACTGAAGTACCTGCATGGCTGACACCTCCTCCTTCATCCTTGCAACATCATTGAATCCAAAGGACTTGGAGAGTACCCTTGTAAGGGCTCCGATTTCAACCTCCTGGCAATCGCAGTTGTGTCTTTTGTTGGAGAGGCTTTCAATTTCTCCACCTCCTCTCTGAGACTCCCCACCTCTGCAATGATGGGTGCACAAGTTGAGGAGGTACCTTTATTGCACAACCATAAGTCCCGCTTTGCAATCAGGACTGTCTTTGCAGACTTCACCTTCTCTTCTTCCTTCACTGCCTGCTGCTCAAGGTCATCGGCAAGATTATCCACCTATGCTATGTATAGGGACTGAGAGGCTATCCACATGTGTTGCAGAGGGAGTCTAGACACCACAGGACCGTCCACAGCATTCTCTATCATTCCTTCAAATGTGAGGGCTTTCTTCATGCTGTAATCAAACATGAACTTCTATATTTTCCGATTGAGCCTCCCTTTCTGGCTCTTCACATTCTCTAATACTTGATCCCCAACAAAAGCCCATGCAATCTTATGGTTGTCGGGGTCTGCTTTGGCAGCATCGCAATATTCATATGCAAACCCCCTCATTGGAGGGGACAGCCTGGTAGACCTTCTGATACAGAAGCATGCATGCATCGTTATGGTGGTCATGCACCTGGTGGAGGAAGATCTTATTCTTCTTCGTCTCTGGCACCTTGAACATTGTTGACCACTATCCACTATTCAGGTGGCACGTCCTTGTCTGTTAAATCCTTGGGCAGCTTGCCCTCCATGCTCAGTCCATATTTCTCATGCATTTGCAATGTAGGATAGCAAAACCTGGAAAGTATCAGATACTCCACTGATGCTGCAAGCAAAGCCATGAAGAAAAATGATTTGCAACCAATGCTGAAAAATAGGGTTTTTTGCCATGCATTGCCATGAGGCGCATAGACACGACAAAAACGCAATGTAGAACTCACCTTTCTGAGCAGATTTTTTAGCCGACGACCCACATTTGGAGAGGGAAGTTTCGGCGGTCGTGTTTGTTGCTAGGGTCTGCAGCATTGTGTTGGTTGCAAGAGACTATTGTGTCATGATTGTTGAAGGTGTCTACTTTGTTGCATGTGTTGCGGGGGTCTACTGTGTGATGGCTGTTGCGAGGGTCTGCTGTGTTGTGGTGTTTGTTGCAAGGGCCACCTGCTATGTCACCTCCATGCTCTGAGTCGGGTTTTTGCGCTTCCTAGAGGGAGTGTTCTTCTTGGGAGTCATCTCTACAAAGCGTGCTGCTGTAGCCTTTATACTTCTATGCCGGGGGCAATGGGGGCAAAGAACCACCAGGGATATGGTAGAGAGCGACGGGTGAAATGGGGGGCAGAGCGCAACGGCTACAACATGCAATGGGGGGAGCATGAGCTATGGGAGCAGAGCGAGCACACAGGTACAGGCGAGCGTCCGAGTGACAAGCTAGTTGTGTGAGAGGAAAGGAGAAAGAGGACAAGGTGTGTAGGCTATGATGACTGTAAGTTCAAAAAAAGGGGACCCACTCCAATCCCATACTGGCTTGCATGCATCTAGATTATAGGTACATAAACTATATTGCATGCAAATTTAGAATTTCCCTCTCCCTCTTTTCCCAATTTTGAAAACCGTTGAATTTCTCCCCACCTAGGTGCTATTGGTGGTACCACCAAAAGGTGCAAAAAGTGGTACCACCTAAACATGCTTTCACCCCACTAATATGGAAGGGAAGGTCCTCTCTATCCAAATGAAATTGCATATTCTAGCATATTGAAGGCATGTGGCCTTAATCAAGACATTGACATGGCTGAGAGAATTCCCTATGAGATTTCTAGTTAGGGGTTGTTGGAGAAAGATGTCCTTGGTGGTGATTTGGTTGATATATATGCCAAATGTGGTGCCCTCACAAAAGCACCAAAAGTTTTCTCCAAGATTTCATCTTTTGGAGCATGTTGATTGGAGGATATGCCCAACATGGTTACGTCAAGGAAGGTATGTGTTTTTTTTGCCAGAAGGGAAGGGAAGGCCTATCTCCAAATCCAATCATCTAGGCTTGCACCTTGAAGGCCTATGGCCTTACTCAAGACATTGACATGGTTGAGATAATTGGTTGATATGCCAAACGTGGTGCTCTCAAGAAATCACAAAAAGTCTTGATGGGAATCATATGCCCAACATAGATGTGGCAAGGAAGTATAAACCAAATGCGAAGTGAGGTTTTCTTTGTAGGAAAACTATCTTAGGGTGCTCTTAAAGGAGAACTTGTCGAACAAAGGCTAGCTCAAGCACTTATAAACTTTTTCTTTGGATACAACACCACGACACCTTCCCAACTACAATCAGATTTATTAGCGTGATCAATGCATGTAGTCACTCAAGTCTATTGGATAAGGGAAAGATGGTTTTAGATATCACAAAGGGAAGAAACCATTATACGAGACAAAGAGGACTACACTTGCATGGATCATCTTTTTGGGTGTACAAGGGTGATCTTTTGTTTGTACAATACAGATTGTTCAAATTTTGGCCATGGACTTATTCCATAGTAGCATGGTGTTGTTTCATGAGCATTGTTCAATATAAAGTATATATAGTTCATGATGATTCTTTATGGTTATTTGTTATCAAGATGGATTTAATCTTTCATTACAAACTATATATGATGTATGTTGTTTGATTGTTACAAAGTGTGTATAATCTATGATAGTCTTGTATAGTCTGTTGTTGTTAAGATGCTTATTATTCCATGGGGTTAATCCATGATAACATGGTGCAGTTTTATGATGATCCTTGGCTATTATGATGTATATGATCTTTCATTATAAAGTAGATATGATTTATGGTGATCGGTTTTTAGAAAGCATATATGATCTATGATGATTGTGTATAGTCAATTATTAGTGAGATGGTTATTATTTCATGTGCTCCAATTTTGTTTATTGCAAACTAGAGGGTCAGACCACCTATGCTAAGAGCACCTGACCATTGGAAGAATGAGTGTCCACAAGACAGAGATGGTTTAGTACCACCACTAGTCTATCGCATGGACTATAGCAAAAAGGGGGGACATTTCCTTGAGGACTATAAAAAATATCCCCATAACAAAGAAAAAATCCCTATGAATTTGGTAGAATAAATTCCATCAAGTTCATCTTGGGAAGTGAACCAATGATACCCAGCAAGATAGTAATGAGAGCAAAAGAAAAATTGCAAAAAGATCTACTTTGAAAAGATACATTGTCAGCATTCTTTTGGAGAAAGAGAGCTCTGTTGTACCTATTGTCATGGGGCTACTCAGCTTAGATTTGTAATCAAGTTTTCTCATGATTGGGTAATCCAAATTCAATTCCAAAAAATTGCATTGTGTTGCTTGTCTCTTGCTCTTTCATTCAAGTGTAAGCATTTCAAGTTCTATCTTGTGATTTGTGACTTCATGTCTCCAAGACTTTACATTTAGTCTTGAGTTCTTGAATCACTATTTTTTTGACATTTTGACCATAGGAGAGTGTTATTGGGCCCTAGGAAAACATGCTTGTGTAGTTCTATTGCAGTTTCTATGACCTCATAAATGATGGATCGTGATTTTGGCACCTTGTCAGATTGCTACCAAAATTTGTAGATTCATCCCCTTAGACCTAATATAGCTTCCCTTAAAGTTTTGTGGCTATTCAAGTCCATTTAGTCATTGAAATGATGTGATGACCGAGAGGGGTGAGATAGGACTTATGTAAATTTTCCGATATGGTAGTTGGTGATTTGCTTGTTGAGTTGATGTGTTTGCTTGTTAGGTTCACTTCTTGAGGATTGACTCCCTCAAAGAGTCTACATGCCCCATCCAAGTCACTTCCTTGAATATTGACATGAGTATGTTATTGCCAGATAGCTATGCTATAGACATCCATCACGGAAACCCGCTATCATTGGCGCAATTGCCGAGGAATGATTCTTAGATGGTGAGTGACCTAGTACCTATTTAGAGTTTTCTTATCCAAATAATCCTCATCCATTCTATACACATTAGCAATAAAACAACTAGATGTGGGTTTAGTGCTTGATAGAATCTAGAGTCAAGGGACTGGCTAGATCTATCCTTGAGGGGCAAAGAGAGTTGTGAGTGTGAAATAGAAGAGTCTACAACCTTGCCAAATTCATGTCCAAAAGTGATGGAGCATGGATTGCCATCCATGTCCCCCTTCTGAGATCTTTTGTAGAGACCTATAAATTGTAGCAAAGATCCATAAAAACATACTTCCCAAAATAAATTTGCAAAAAAAATCCAAGAAGGAGACCAAAAGGGAAAAAAATGTTTTAGTTAAAAATTGCAAAGTTGGACCTAGGGTTTGACTTCCAACTCACCTAAACCAGTCCAAATCACACAAAAAGTATATAGCTAGTATCAAGGAGCTAAGAGCAACCTGTGTGCAAAGCTTCATCATATTTTTTACAGAGGTACATGGATCACGATCCTTGTCCCCCTATTGTAGATTGAGACAAAAGTGATACCACAGGTAGATATAGTCTTAAGGAGCATAGAGGTCTTTTAAAAACTAAACTTGGACATCATTAGAGGATTTTGCGAGCCAAGATAGGTTTTGAGTAAAAGGCACGATTATTTTGCCAATTCAAAAAAATTGAATAATAGAAAGGCTATAAGCTCATAGCCATCGAGTGTTTGTTTTGCAGATTGCAAATGTTGGAGCATTGCAGCTTGGAGTGATTCAAAGTTGAAGATTTGGGAGCGACCAAAGAGGTAACAGGTTAGGGAACTTTTGCAAGAGTGATTGTGTCTTGATTTATTTGAGATTAGGAAGATTTTGCCCGATTAGAAACCCTATCGTAGGAGACCAAGTGAGAAACATTTCCATTGAAGAGAGTGTGAATCAGGGACCATTGGATTCCTTAGAGCCGATCATTGAGGAGAGTCTGTTTGATACATCATTGGAGAGATCTTACACCTACATGGTTGGGGGATTCAATAAGGTGAGTTTTAAGGAGGGACCAAACATGGGAGCTGCCAGCCAACACTTAGATGAAAATTTTGCACTTGAAGTATCAATTAAAAAATAACCAAGGTGCAAAAATCTACTTGAGAAAGCCAAGCAGATAAACTTAGTTGAACCTAGAGAAGAATCAAAGTCGGCATACATTGCCATTGACCTCACAAAGGAGAAAGAGTAGCTCCTGATAACCATGCTCAAAGAGTGTAGAGATGTGTTTGCATGGTCATACAAGTACCTTAAGAGTGTGGATAGAGACATCTGTCAATACACAATACCCCTTAAGAGTGATGCAAAACCCCACGAGAGCCCCACAGACAACATCCTTATACATATAATGGAACCTTTGAGAAAAAGATCAAGAAGAAGATAGGAAAGCCTAAGGAAGATGAGATTGAGCAGATGGATTGGGTTTCACCAATTTTGGTAGTGCCCAAGAAGAACACGAAGTTGTGGCTATGTGTGAATCTCAAGCAGGTAAACACAGCTATTATGAGAAACACAGCTATTATGAGAAACAACTATCCCTTGGGTTTCACCAATTTTGGTAGTGCCCAAGAAGAACACGAAGTTGTGGCTTTGTGTGAATTTCAAGCAGGCAAACACAGCTATTATGAGAAACAACTATCCCTTGCCTATTACGGATCATGTGATAGAGTGAGTTGTAGAAAAGGAAGCTTATAGATTTCTTGATGGCTTTTCACCTATAACCAGCTTGCCATAAATCCATAGAATTAGCATAAGATAGCCTTTACTATAGAGTGGGACATATTTTTTTTACAAGGTGATGCCATTTGGCTTAACCAATACACCTGTCACATTCCAAAGGCTGATGAGTCGTGCTTTTAGGAAGTATCTAAGACAACTCTTAGAGATATACATGGAAAAATTAATATGCATCCATTATCTCTTGAGTAATGAGCATATAGAACATTTGAAAAAGATCTTTGATAAGTGCAAAGCGTATCATATCTACTTAAATCTAGAGAAATGTGTCTTCAAGGTAAGACAAGGGAAGATTCTAGAGCACATTGTTTCCAAGAATGGAATTTCTACAGATCTTGAGAAGATTCAAGTGATTGTTGCTCTACCAACAAGTAAAAACGTGAGGGAGGTACAAACCTTCATGGGCCATTGTGGATAAAACCTCTCTACTCTCTTATCATGAAATTTGAGTGGACCAATGAATGTGAGAAAGCATTCTAGACGTTGGAGCAAAGATTGGTTTTGGCTCCAATTTTAAAGACTCTTGATTGGAAAATATTTTCCATGTCCACATACATGCAGCGTCTTATGCTATAAGATGCATCCTAGCATAGTCTGAAGAGAACAAAATGGATTTCCCAATATGTTACTCTAGCAAATAGTTGAATAGTGTAGAGAACAACTATACAAACATAAAAAGAGAAGGGTTAGGAATGATTTATGTGGTGAATAAGTTTAGACACTACCAAATTTATATTTATTGTGGATCATTGGGCACTATTGAACTTGCTGAACAAACCTTGTAACAGAAGACATATTGTTAGATGGTTCATTATACTGCTTGAGTTTGATTTCAGAGTTGTGGTAAAAAAGGAAGGATGCACCAAAGGGTTGACCATTTTTTGAGATTAACTCATAAAGAAGCGCCCATCGGGGTTGATGGTTACTTGGCATAATTCTTGCCTTTTTAACATTGATATGATACCAAGGTGGAGTGAACATGTTACACCTTTTGTCACCATTGGATCATTACAGATTAAAAGGCATCCATTCATTATTGAGAAAACCAAAACACTCATGATAATAGTTGGGAGGCTATATAAGCAAGAAAATGATGGTATATTAAGGCTATCTATAGATCCAAGTGAGAGACGCGTGTATTTGAGCCAGGCTCATGTACAAAACAAGCAAATTCACAATGGGAAAGCACAGACATATCAAAGATTGATGAGAAAGCCTTAGTCTAGGTGTATATTATCCTAGAAAGTAAAAAGGTGCTCATGACTACATTGGTTTATGTAACATTTGTGCAACCAAAGCACTTATAGAACATGCTACAAATTTAGAACCATGGTGGCACCTAAGTTGAGCTCATACATTGTGGATTACCTAACAATGGGAGCCTTGCCAGAGGGTTTGTGCAAAATAAGGATTAAATCCATTCATACTAAAGCGAAGAATTATGTGTTGATTGGGGATCACCACTACAAGAGAGGAAATAATGATCAATTGCAAATGTGTGGCACAGAGGATGAATACATTCCAATTCTAGAGAAAGCTTATGCTAGACATTTTTCTATCCACATAACTGCAAAAACAATCCTTGTTTGCAGGATTTTGTTGGCCTATCTTGTTCATGGATGTTGAAGAATATGTGAAGTGATGTGACAAATGTCAATAAACAAAGGTACCTATGCGGAGAGACAAATTTCCTCTACGACCAATGATGGGAACAAGAGCATTTTCCAAATGAGGAAAATATTTTTTGGGCCTATAGCACCTCCAGCATAATATACACATACTTAGTACATCATAGTGGCCATAAACTATTTGAACAAATGGGTCAAAGCTAAGGTGACACAATAGAACGATGCAAAGACGCACAATGCAATTCTTGTATGAGAATATATTTACAAGATATGGGCTACCAATTGAGATAGTTACTGACGTAGGACTCACTTTACAAATGAAGACTTGATAGAATTCTTGCTAGACAAGTTCATGGTAATCATTGTAAATCAGTACCCTATCACACTCAAGCTAATGGACACGTTGAGAGCACAAACAAAATCCTACGCACGGTGCTCATGAAGATAGTGAGTGAATCAAAAGCCACTTGGGACCAAAAGGGCATCACTAGTAGCTTACAAAACTATTGGGCCCTTTGCTTGCCAAGCCAATTATCTTATTGTAGAGATAGCTAGAACCGCGGACATAAATGTCATACCATGGAATGGTTTCATCCAACTAGTGCATGGAGGCTACAAGAGGTTTTCAATCTCTCAAAAACACATTCAATCCCTACTTATCCAAAACAACACTTAGGTAGAAAAAACTAGTTACGACACGCAAGGAAATCTCATCATTTATTAAGCAAACAAAGTCCAAACAAGATAAAACTTGTAGGATAGCAATACAACACGTAAGATCACATTCCAATATAATCAGATCCCCCCTTCAATCACTTGCCAAATTCAAGATTAATAGTTGTAGGGTAGATTTGACCTAACCATTTTTTATCCCGAATGCACCTATTAGCTTAGCAATGATTCCCTATTATCCCTCCTATGCATAAAATACAATTTTGATGTGTAAAATGTGAGTTATGAGCAGATTTAGGGAGAAATTAGTGACAATAAAATCAAAGATTTGTTGCGAGAAACCTACCAGAATCGACACTTCAAACAGACCATCCGTGATGGAGACACAAGCTTCAAACTGAAGAGGGAGAATATACAGTGTTCTTTGTAAACGCACGTAGCTTCAACATTTTTATACCTTGCTATAAGGTTTAGGGTAAAAAATAAGGAATTTGGATCAAAGTTACAATATGGAAACTTAGAGCCCCGTTGGAATAGACTCAAAATTACATTTTCTATAAAGTACTTGCTTCACGAATCAATAAATTAACGTCTCATGGTTATAAGTGCTCAGAGTATATGAAAAAAATAAAATAATACATCCTCATTGGGTCTTCATCTCATCTTGTGTTGGCTAAGCTACTAACATTCCCCCCTCCTATTGTCGGTCATTCGCAAAACAGCTTTAAGGGATGGGATCGTGGTCGAGATTTCTATGCTTTTGTCATTTCTTTAAAGCTTAAAGGGCTTTATAGTAAGTGTTGCATAGATTCTTGTCAGCTTTTGTCAAGATTTGCATATCTATATGGTGGTTGAGCTCCATAACAGTGTATGCAAGTGCTCTACCATGGGACCAAAAATAGAAGATCTGAATGTGAAAAAGTTGGTGTAGAAATCCTCTTCAAAGTCTGCACATGACCCTGGCAAGAGTCCATATAGTACTTCATTGCTCGGTTGATCAGAGAGATCATAGCAGAGCCCTTGATTCCCTTCGAAAAATGCCATCCAAAGTGCACATTGGAAGGTACAGTTGTATGCAAGTGAGGATCATCTTGGCTATCTTGATCGTGATATAGGCAAGATTGAGGATACTATCTTGATCATCATGATACAGGCAAGATCTGGGATACGCTTGAAGATCTCCATGGCTTATGTGAGCGTCTTTATCATGTAGTCTTTGTTTGCTTGACCTTTGGGTGGGGCAAGCTTGGGTAAATTAGCCAGGTAGGATGTTTCTTTAGTAGTTTCTAATGTCTACCCCAGCTCCTAACTCTAGGCATCAGGAAAAAGATAGATACTTGTGGATCTTTGGTGGAGCTTGAATGTACAGGATTGTGTACCTCGGATGCTTCTTTAGCCATGTATTTCTCCACAAGGGATGCGGGTATGAAGCATCTTCTGATCCTTGATTAATCTTTCTTTTACCTTGACCACTTTGTACTTTATCAGTGGATAAGGTAGGGATTGTTGATGCCATGTTGCAATGATTTGTTGTGAGGTGAGTTGGGCTACATTAGTAGAATGTAGTATTTGGCCTTCCCACTCCATTGCCTCCTTCTAGATATCTAGAGTCTCTTGGACTATTTGAACCTTAAGTTTCTTTTTGGCTTTTGTAGTGAAATTATCGTCCTTCAGTTGTTGGATCCACTATCTCTTCTTCTAGAGTAGATGTGGAAGCGTCTACTAGATCAATGCTTTGGAGGAATTGGAGGTCTTCCATTTCCATTGTTGGTTCATTGGTGCCTTCTTCAATGAGAATTACTTATTTTTATGCTTTGGCAGCTTCCATTTCTGCTTGTAGCTTTGCCACGTTCTCCTGATATGCCTCTTCCTTGTTCATGAAACTGGGGGACATCTCCCTTCTTTGCATCCGTTCCAGCTTCAACTTTGTCTCTAGATTTTTTCACTTTCTTCTCCATAGCTTAATATTCCATATCAGAGCTTTGAAGTATGGGCACTATTGGGTTTTATTTCAGCTTTGTTAATAGCTCACTTTGGTCCTTGAGTCTAGCTTTTGATTGTGCCACTTGTAGGTTTTTGGAAACATCCAATTGCATTTCTAGCCACTGAGCATGGGCGTTTGTGTCTAAGATTGTGGCATCTTGCTCTTTGATCTGCTTCTCATGGCCTTCACTTGCCGCTATTAGCTACTCTATTATGTGTGTGAGCTCTAAAATTTCAACATGGTGCTTGGTGTTTATATCTTGGAGCCTCTAAATCTCAGCTAGTGATGTCTCATGTAGGGCCTTGTACTCTTTTAGGATTGTGTTTGCAACCTAGATTCTATCTTCTTGGTCAATTGTGAAAAGTTGGATGTGCTTTTATCAACAATATACTTCACTCTTTAGTTTCTCTAAAATCAAGTGTGCATACTGAGTGTACTCGTCAATGTCTTCCAAGTCTTTTGCTCCAAATTTGGAGGTATCTTCCTGTTGTTCATCTTTTTCTACAGCCACTTCCTCCAATGTTGTCTTTGTGGTTGGTTGGGTAGTTTCTTCTATTTTCCCTTCTTGTGGTGGTTGCTCTTGCACCTCTTGAAATTCTTCTACTTGGTGATAATCCATTGATACTTCCACTTACGCCATTGTCTGGATTTCATGATGTATCTCGGGTGCAGCTTCATGTGGTTGTTCTTCAGGTGGCTGCTCACACTCTTTATTCTTTTCAGTCATTTCTTCATGTGTTTGCTCATTGATTGGAGAGGGGGGCCTTGTGGTATTTTGAGCATCAAAAAGGAAGTGAAGGAGCGGTGGCGGCTTCTGCAAGCCCTTCCTCTCGTACTTTTTCTTCCTTCTCATAGATTTGTTCAAGGTAGGAGTGGGGATCTTGGCCCGAATGGTACATAGGATTATTCGTTTGTAGTTTTGATGGATTTGGTTCCCAAAACACCTCAAAATCTCCTGCCAAGCCCCTTCCCCTTTCAAAGGCCTACTTTTTTCTTTCGAGACGAGTAGCTCTTTGAGATGGTTCTTTAATTATGATGGGTGCTGGTGTTATTCTTCTTTTAACTGCAAGTTCATCTACCTTTTGTTTGCATGTAGCCTTTGTTTTATTCTCTTCTTCGGTCTCCAAGGGTTTAGATGCATTGTCTGAGGCCTTATCCCCATCAAAATCACTTCTCTAATCCTCATCACTTGCTTCACTTTCTTCTTCTAAAGTTAAAACCTTTCTTCTCATTGATCGTCTTAGTGTTGGTGCTTCTGCTTGGTTGGTGATCTTCTTTCTTTTCTTCCTCGTTCTTTACTTCAATGATAATCCATGTGTTCCGGTCAGGAGCAGGTGGTAAATTATCTATCATTCCCACCACATGGTAGGCTATTCCTGTGAGAACTTTTGGTGCTCCCAAATACTTGATGCATGCACCCTTTTTGATGCCCTTGAGTGCGTTGAGGATATATTGGGCATGGTCGAGTGTTGTTGGTGACCTGGTCTTCAGAAAAAAATTCAAATCTGAGGCCATCGCATGATTTGGAATGGTGTACCTCCTTGGCTTCCTTGCTGTAAAATGGAAATGTTATGAGAAAAGCTACGTCGGGTCTTCAGCTAGCTTGTGGATCATGTTGGCAAATGTAGCTACTCGTGTATTTATGGAGAAAACACCTATCCTCTTCTTTTTGCTTGATCCTAAGTGTTTTCCTATTGCTATGATTTTGAGAGCTTCAGCAATAACGTCCTTGGTAATCTGAACTTCTATCGCTTGTCCTACCGGATCCGTTAGTCTGGCAGTGCCATCCTCTTGAATAGAGCTCTGAAGCTCATAGGCTCTCTAGAAATCTACTCCACATGGTGGGAATTCATAGTAGTTTATTAGACCAATTCGCATGTGTTCTTCAGCTAATGCAGGCTCCTTTGCTACATCATAGATTTCTTTCAGCATGAGTTGCATTTCCACTGCCTTCCCTTTGGGTGTCTTGAATGTCTTGTGGGAAATTGCCACCTGGTACTTCTTGAGTAGCTCTTCTCCTGCATATGTCTTCTTTGCAACCCCTATAGACTCTTCTTGCATTTGGTAGGGTGGAAGCTCTAGCAATCTCTGCTTCATTGACTTCTTTTTTGTAGGGGCTGGCAAACTTTGCATTTATCTCGAGTGCAAACATATAGAAATCTACGATTAGGCACATTTCAAAGTATGTTGGAATTTTCCCTGCATGAATTGTGATTGCTCATTTTGAAATTGAAAACCAAAACATCATCACTAAAAGCTACAAAAATAAATTTTGTGAATTCTGTAAAGCACTTGGACAAAAATGTCATGCTGGGCTATTAATCACGATTTAGAGCTATTTCGCCTATCAGGTTCCAATTTTGGTGTTTGCATATGCACTTGGGTGGGAGCATGGAATAATGATAGGGTTTCACTTTTGGAAGCATTTGGATGTAAAATCAACAGATTTGATCAATTTTTGGCTTCAAGGTCTTTGACATTATAAAACTGATGGTGCACAATTTTGGAATGTCCATTTGGCTTGAGAATTGATGTCTAGGCTGATGAGAGTATGTAGGAGCAGGTGATGACCAAAATTTTCCAAGTCCCATAATTTTTTACTCATGAGCTATTAATCGCAATTAATAGCTAGGTGCAATTTTTATGGACATTTTAGCACTTTGAAGTTAAGGAGAGTTTGGTCATGATGTCCCAAAGCATTCTATGTGGTTTAATCAATTTTGGACACATAAGATGGGGTTTGTGTCAAATTTTGGCTTTTGTGCAAAGTAAGTGCCTTTTTTGGTCTTGGAATTGGTGAATAAGTGATTTTTGTGCACTAGGTGGATTTTTGGCTTGAACTCAACATGTGAAACGGTGCTAATTTGAAAAAGTGCAAACAGTTGTCAGTTTTAGCCCCAGGCCTATTAATCACTTAATAGCCTGCAATGAAAAACAGCCAAGTGAAATTTTTGATGATCCACAAGTTGTCCTATAGTTTTAGAAACCAATATTTGGCTCTTTTTTGGGTTTCTTTTGATCTGCGAGTTCCTCTTGGCACTTGACACTCTGAATTTGGCATATGGGCAGCTCCGATAGGTCATCCTGACTGGTCCTGTCTAGTTTCGTCCAATTCAGAGCCGATTTGTAGCCGTAGGTCAAATATGACGCTTTGTGTCATCAATTTTCCATATTCGGGGTATCAAATGAGATTGGATTTTGGTTCCACCTAGGCACATTGGTTATAATACCTTTAGGGAAAATTCCTGTGTAGTCAGAATGGAATTTCGACTCCGAGCCACAATCAAGACTAATAGCTATAGACCCCCCCACCCCGGTCAATTGGTCATTTGGTAACATGGGAATGTTCTATAGGTCCTTACTAAGCCCCCCTATAAGTTTCTGTCGTATTTGGTGGACTGAGTCGGCCGGTACAATCATTTTTGCGCTCTCTTTCTTTGTGGGGATTCTACTAACATAGGGTTTTTCTCGGCTTCCTCGACCTCAAAGACATGAACAAGACCGATCGTTAGTAGGTTAGGAACTTACCCCTCATGTCTTGTGTGAGATGGTGTACTCTAGTGGTCGCTAGAAGTCGCAGAAGACATGTGCAAGAAGGTCTTCTAGAGCTCTCTCTAAAGTGGACAAGTGGATTGACCTTTTTATTACGAAAATTAACGAAAAATTAAAATCTCATTCCAAAAATAGAATTTCAAACCCAAAAATACTAAACCACACCTAATTTCAGTACTTGGCCATATTTTTGTGGATTACTCCATTTTGATCATATTTTTGGCTCAAAAACACACAAAAAGAGTAAAGATAGTAAATTTTTGGCTTTTCTCAACACGTATTTACAATATAAACACACACCTAGGGGTTATGATATCACGTTCTCCTCATTCACTTAGTTATTAGGGCATTCTAGTCTAATTTTTTCCAAAAAAAATCACACTCAAACATTGCCCTTTTTTCTATCAAATTCATACGCTTGGGTCCGCAATCAAAATGCCTCTCCCCCTCTTGGCTTGAGACCTCCAGGACAATAGAGTATAGCTTAGGTTTTGCAGTGCATGGGTGATGAAATTGTGTCTATGCATGGTTGAGATTGGCCCTATCATGCTACCGATGCCAATGCATGTAAAAACACTATGTAGTACAAGAGGCGGGTCTTGAGTAGTGTGCTCATGGGTTGTCGTTGGCGAAGCACTGTGTGTGTTAGCTCTCTTGAAGAGTAAATCCTATAGCAATTGAGCACTTTCTTTGATTGTGTTGTATGTTCTGGTCATAGCCATTGTGTAGGAGCCTGTGGGCACTGTTCTAGATTGTGTGGTTGATGATGGTTGAACCTTTGGTACCCATTTGTATCGGACTATGTTTGGCTTTGCCTTGAAGAACTTTTTGCAATTATTCCTCATCTCTAACTTGATTTTAGTTTTCTCCTTAGGTTCCAAACCCATTTTGATTTCCATTGCTGATGTGGATAGGATGATGCCATAGTACACTTGTTCTTAGTGTGCATCAGCTTTTTAGGCACCCACATTTGTGTAGGATTGGTAGTGAGTTGGGTTTTGGTTACCCAAAATCACATGGTTCCTTGAATGCCGGTTGTGTGTGGATGAATTTGGTTTGAAAAGTGGACATAGGACTTGAGTTTGGAAGCTTCGAAGGGTTGAGGACAGATTTCCATTCTTCACGGCTGTGAGCAAAAGCCACTCATAATTTGCCACCCTTAAGGGTTAATTTTAGCACTTTGTCATCCCAATCTTGGATTACTTTATAAGTGCGTATGCATGGAACTTCGAACACCATATCTTCATTCATATGCTCATCTAGAATGTAAATGAAGGTGTGTGGGCATAGAAACCCATGCACAAAGATGTTGAGATTGATCAGTCTTAATGTTGGAGTTAGTTCTTTATGGCAGCATTTGATTTATGCTCTACAATGTTCCACTAATTGTGTCGTTGCTTTTTTAATTGTTGTATGTTAATCGCATTAAGCCTTGCACATGTGTTAGCTAGTGCATTGGCTTGAAACCCATCCTTCAAGGTTACGGTTATACGCATGTCCAATCCGTCCTTCCATTCATCATCATTCTCTACCTCATTGTCTGCTAGGGGTTGAATCTGAAGGGTATTGAGGTGTAAAACTTGAGGAATCGGTTGCCTTGCTGCTTTCCTCTTCTGAACACGAATGCGCGCTTCCTCTTGGGCTTCCTCAATCACCTGCTGTCTTTTGAGCTTTCTTTCCTTCGTTGCATGCATCCTTTGCGAAAGGTAATTAGTCAAGGGGAGATGGTATTTGCGAATTTGACATCCACTAATCCAAGTTTTCATTATTTTCCTATCTAATGTAGCTAGTTTGACGGCCCCACTTGGTGAAAAATTTTCAATGTAAAAAGGACGTGTCCCTTTTTCTTGAAATTGGGCATATGTTATTTCAAGGAGTAAACTAGAACCAAGTCTCCTTGTTTGAAAAAATTTGTCGGCAAATGTGAGTCAAAAAACTGTTTTGAGTTTTTCATGTCTAGATATTGTCCCGTTATCTTGTCTTTTATGCAATCCATTGTATCCACTTTTAATAAAAATTGAGTTTTGTTTTCCATTGCGGCTTTTGATGTTTTTCTTTTCATGTTGTTTTTCTATTTTCTTTGATATCTTCGTTGGCATCTACGATGGTGATTTGGAAATTCAAAAAACCTTTCTACTCCTCTCTTGAGTAGAAGTTTTGTGCCTTTGTGTTCTTTTTCAGAGTCTAATTCCTTTGTTATATTTGTTTCTTCTTCCAACTCATCCGTGGCATCATAGTAGTGATCAGAGAAGAGCTATTCTCCTCAATCATTTCAATAAACTTGGATGCAAACTTACAAAGCAACTATGGATTGGCAAGAGGACACATTAAAGTTCATACTTGATGACACCTCTTACATCACTCCACTAGCTAAGAGTGATCATATGTGGGAAGTACATCCCATTTCTATAGATCCAAATCCAGTAATGACACCTACACCTGTATGACACTTCAATCGACAATCCACAAGATAGGTATGGGTGAAGAAATCAATCATGTCAAACAAACCTAAGCAAATATGGATATCCAAGCCAATGGCTCCAAAGTAGAAACAAAGATGACACACCAGAGTAGTCCTATGAGATCTTGACAACCTCAAAGCAGTGGCAATCAAACAAAAATCAAAGTTCACCGAAATCCCACCACCCAAGTATCAATGGATTCCAAAGCGAACACAACCCAACCAACAAAGACAATTTGGCAATGGAGACCAAAACAATTGATTGAACACCCATCCCAGTAGTCTCCACAAACCACAAAAACTAAGTACAAGTGGGTACCAAAGAAGCCAAAGACAAAGGAAATCATGACACAGGTACTGCACAATCACAGAAAGAGTGCGACATCTTCAAACACTTTTATTTGAACAATGTAGTATAGATGGAGCCTTGAAACCAAAAACCACTAAACGCACAGTTTAATACCCACATCTTGCATAGCATTGTGTTACCCCATGCATTTCTTCCATGGGCATAATAGGGCACATGACCTTGCATAGACATAGTGTTACCGCCCATGCACATTGCACAATCTTTTGTCTGCGACGACTCAAAATGGGAAGGGGCGAGTAGCAGCCTATGGCTACTATAGAATCACAAAGATTCATGTGTACAATGTGTAAAGTGTATTTTATTGCTTAACTTTTACATTATACTTGCTTTTTATTTAGTTTTCACCTCTTATCATGCATATTAATGTGTCATACTAACAAAATTGTGATAGTCATGATTTTTAGAGTGATTTTATGTATATATGAGTGTAAGAAATAATTTTGCCTAATTTTTGGCCAATTAATAATACATCTTAGTAATTTTCTTTAATTTTTAGCTAATAAGGACCTAAAATTAATAGAATTACCCAAGAGAGTCAAAATCGAGTTTTGAAAGCAATTGCGAAATCAACAGATCAAGAGCTTCAAGCATGGCAAGTTTCAAAAGAATTGGTGCAAATCAAATTTTTGGCAACTTACGACTGGTCAAATCCGCAAAATTAAGAGCAAACAGTAATAGGATATCCAAGTCATGAGCTATTTGAGCTGCAGGTGATATGACGTGAGCAATCAAGGCAAAGAACGTAAGAGTACACTTTGAGTTCTTGGTAAGTCGGGTACATATATCCAAGTAGAATAAAATAGGCCTCATTTGCATTTTGAGAGAGAGAGAGAGAGAGAGAGAGAGAGAGAGAGAGAGAGAGAGAGAGAGAGAGAGAGAGAGAGGCTTCCTTGCAACCTAGAGAATGTACTGGTTTTCTTCTTGCTACGAGCATCCAGGGCCTCCATTCTACCAGATTTGATAGGTATGATCTACTTACTTCCTAGACTTGTTTATATGAGTCGCACAACACAAAAAACACCAAACAAATCATACAAATCAAAATCAAACCAAAGATTCTGCAAAGTATTAAATGCTAGTAGTGGAGGCAAAAATATTTGGACAAAACACTTAACAAGTCAGTTTCTTCAAGGTTGCATCATCAAAGTTCAATTTGGTGGAGGAACACGGATCATGATCCATGCTCCCCAACACCCAGATTCAAAAATAATTCTCTAGGAGATTGCCTTAACCTACGCCAGCACACTGCTATAAAAACAACTAAAGAGAGAGTCAAGGCATGGATCTCGATCCATGTTTAAACTCTCTTAGATTGGGACAAGAAGGTGTCAGCAGTTAGAGTATAGAATTTGGGTGAATTTGGACTCATTTTGACCTTAAAAAACCAAATTCTTAGAAAATCGGACTCCAAATGGTCATTTTGACCATACCAAGAAAAGGTGGTATAAAACCCTAAAAGTTGGTGACCAATTCCTATAGAAACATATCAAGATGCTATCCTACAAATTTTGTATGATTTGGCTTCTAAACATGGATCACGATCCATGTACCTCAAATGTCAATATTGTCAGTTTTTGGTCCACAACTTTCTTAGAGTGTCAAAGGCATCAAGAGAGTGAGAAAACTCTATAAGATCAGATAAAGTCCAAGATTTTTAGCCTTCAGAGTATCTAAGTGCCATAAGTTAGGGTTTTTTGGGAAAAAGACCTTAAATTGGAACTTGAAAATGTTTATATGCTTAAAGATTCAAAGTGCAACCAGAAAGTTTGGCAATAGCATGAAACTTGACATCAATGGCAAAAGGGTCCATGAGAGTCATATTGAGGTGAAACTTGAAGGACGAGTGGACATAGAGGTGTTAATCGACATCAAAACATCAACTCAGGGAAAGCTAACACCTAGTAACTACAAGAATGCAACAAAGAGGACTCCAAGAAACAACTTTGGTCAAAGTCGGGAGAATATGGCCATAAATTGGGAAATTGGGTTAACTTAGTAAATTGTGCTATAATTAGCTATTAGGACACATTCCCAAAGTCATATCCCATTCTATGACCAAACATGGATCGCAATCCATGTACCTATCCTAGATTTATGAGCCACTACTTAGGCCTCATGACTCACATGCCATTTATAGTCCATCCAAAGTTATAACTCATTTGAAGACCAAAATCCTTGTGGGAATCAAAAATTTCTCCAGTTTGCAAAAAAAAAAAAAAAAAGCAAAACTTGACTTGATGTGCAAACCAAAGATCCAAATCACAAAATTTTTCTACCATAGCATCTATTGATCATGTGGTACCAAGATCACTCCAAAATAGTGTTCCAACATGCATTGCGATCCATGTACCTCTAGCCCAGAATTGACCTGAACCAATTTTCATAGTGCATATAGTTGTCTTAAGACACATTGGTGAAATTTGGTCAAATTTGGATCTCTTTTTCTTAAGTTATGCCCTTTTTTTTTTGTTTATGGTCAAGTTTACCCTAAAGTGGATTTTTGGCAACTTTTTGACCAAATTCTTGATACTAAAATGATAAATTTTGTTAGCAGGATGCCTCATAGGTGTGCAAAAAAGGAATGGGAAGCTTCTCCATACAAAATTATGAACATCTTGTCTAATGAGAAAGCTCATATCAAAGAGGAAGATTTGGAGGAAGATTTGCCATCAAAACTTGTTGCTCAAGACAAAAGAAATTGATAATGACAAGGTCTTCATCAAATAGTGGGGCCATAGGCTTACATACAAGAATTTGATCTACTTAGAGACACAACTCCCATTACGATTGATCTTGCAACACCTCTAAGTGAAAAAGCTGCCCAGATACATCAATCCACTCATACACTTGGCATTGGTAATGGCAATCATCTTATCAGAGTGCCACATCATCAAGTGTGACTGATAGCTACATTTTGAAGAACCTAGTTGAAACCAATATATAGTGTAGTGAAAATAATAAAAGCTATACGAATGCTAGACCCATGCTGCCATGTTTAGCTTACCAGGTTCTGGGCATGATTGATGACCTTCCAGAAACGGAGTCCCAGTTGGACCTTCTCCACATCAAAGCATAGTGTCAAAATGATGAGAAGTGCTTCAACAACACCAAGCAAGCAAAAGACATGCGGCTCAACTTCTTGAGTACCGACTGTAGATAGTGAATCAATAGAGTTTGACATAGAGCTCCATGGGGAGATTAAGAGAAAAGAGGACATTCCATCAAAATACTAAACCGAAGAGGAAGAAGAGATAGAATCCTCTTATCAAGAAAAAGCCACAGCAGGAGGAACTCAAGTGCAAAGAACAATGGAAGAATCTCAGAGGCTGAGAGAGAAATAACTTGCAAGGAAAGTGGAAGAGCAAAAGAAAGTCGTGGAAGCATAGCAAGTTTCCTCCTCGTTTGGCTTTGATGATTTGGAACTAGATGTAAAACTCAATCGGCTTAAAGAAGAAAGAAGGCAGATTGCTAAAGAAGGCCTCAAGTTAGTTTGTGCCACCAGACAAACAATCCACCAAGAGCTAAAACATAAAACAAAACAACAAGAAGAGGAATCCAAGAGAAAATGGATGACGGAGCTGGATTTTATCTTGGACTCCCATCACAATCCACCTAGCAGCATGAGGAGGCAATTCCAAGAACAACGGCTACAACAAATGTAGTAGAGTGAATCGGAGAGACCACTTTTCCAAAGCTCCTTCTCCACCTCCTATCAATGTGCCTAAGGAAGGACAAGTATCCACACAGCCCTTCTCTCAAGCTGAAGTTATAATAGAGCAACAAAATTTGGAAACTCAAAATGATTAAGAGATGCAAGACCGGCTTGATGTAGAACCGCTACATCTAGAGGAGCAGCACAATGACAAAGCTACTAACACACAAAGGTCTCGAGGAGAACGTGCTAAGACATCACAAAGACAAGAGGACCAAATAAGAAAATATGTTCCCTCTACAACCAACAAATGACACAGTGGCTATGCGGATAGAAGAAAAGTTTGATCTCAAAGAAAACTTAGCCATGATAGAGCTTTAATACAAATGTCACAAGATGGTTAGTGGAATTTGCAAAAGAGGCTAAAGCTACCACGGAAAGAGGAAATCAAGAGATAGCACATCTCAAGCAGGTAGTGGAAAGCCTACTAAAGGATAAGAAAAAGCTACAATCAGCTCTAGAAAAGGTAAAAAGAGATGCTGAACGCATTTTTTAAAATAAATAAAAAGAAATCATGGTAAATAGTCAATTACAGGTGGAGCAATAAACATTAGAAGAGGGTCTAGAAAGGGAAAAGAAAAAGTACTCAAAGCTCTATGATTTGTATGATGCTATCAAGCACACCCTTTCTACCCTCCTTGCCAATCAAGATGTTGCACTATTAGCCTTGATGTCTCAACCTTCAACAACAAATTTAGAGGAAGTCAACGCACTAAAGGCTAAATTATAACAAGAAAAGCTGCAAAGACAACTTTTGATGGCAGAAATGCTCACTATCAATGCCACAAGGAGCAACAAATCAAAGAGTTGCAAGAACAACTTGCCAAAGACAAACCAAATCCGATGGCACAAGCTGAAATGGATGCTAAAGAGATAAAATCCAAAGTTGTTGATTTGGCCGAAACCTCACAAGCACTTGAACATCTACTGGCCACCCAAACCACATACATTGAGTTTGAAAGTGTTTGTGCGCTCCTTGCCGCACTGTCGAAGCAAGGGACTTGCCAATACACCGTGTGCGAGCCACAAACGGCTCCAAGCACACAACAAGCCTAAACTAGCAAGCTCAAGAAAACAAAGGGTGTGTCACTCACCGCTCTACGCTCGCCTTCGTGGTGGATTCCTCGCCGCGATGAAGAAGAAGCTGCAGTCGTGCCGCGCTCAACCGCTTCGCCGCCGTCGTGCCTTCGTAATGCTCGATCGCACACACACTCTCCCTCTCTCTCTCTCTCTCTCTCTCTCACACACACACAAGGAGGTGAAGAAGAAGAAGATGGAGATGGAGCAAGAGCACTCTTCAATTGCACAAATGAGAGAATGAGTAAAAATTAGGTTTAGTTGGCTTTTATAGGAGCTCACCCCATTCACACTTGGGCGCCCATGCTTAACCAACTAATCCCTTGAATGTCCAAGTTAAAGTGCGCCTCTCATTGGCGATCACTCTACCTTTCCCTATTGGTCCGACAAGCCCGGTACCTGACTCTACCAAATACATAATACGCGTCCATCGTAGGTGATGGGTGTCCGTGAGCCGTGAGGGTTAACATGCCCCCCTTCCTGATGTAGATTCCATCCTCGGAAGCTATTGAGTTGAAGCTGGGTCGTCGAGGTGGAAGAGCATTTGAGATGAATGTCCTTAGCCTTCTTCAGTCACTGCAAAATCAAACAACATTGGCACAGTAATTGCATTCTCTTAAAAAGCATATGCAGTTTTAGGTAGACACATTGATTGGTAAAAGAATTTCAAACAATTTGTTAGCAATGAACATTAAATTGCAATGTAATCAAATGCATAAACAGATGTAAAGGTAAAAAAATTAAACAAGTCTGGGGTCGCTAATTTGACGGTCGAAAAGCACTAGAGATCGAATATTAATACCATGGGTAAGCTTCTTAAATTTCTGTGGTCAATTAAGTTGTTTAATCGCGAGAGCCAAGTATTCATGTTCAAGGGCTGACTAGAGGCTATATCTAGAAAACTTTGTAGTTAAGCTACCATAAAAGGAATTTCTCATGAAATCATCGCCTGGCTGATTACTTTTTCTTTGACCCCCCAAGGTCTTTTCACAGTGATTCAATTATGATGTGTGTGCTTATTTTGTATGCCTTGGGTTTTTTGCTTTTCAAGGAAAAGCGCCCACACTGGGAACCTCTAGGGCTCTAGTACCATAGGCGATACATGTGAGTGAAGTACCAAATCAAGCCGAGATTTCTCTTCCAGCTTAAAATTTTACATTGTGGCACTTTGATTTTTTGTTTGTTCATTTTCATCATTTTAATTTTGTAACTTTGGGGGGTCATATAACACTGTTACCCTCCCCAGGCTCATCACATTAGTAAACTCCCTTTATAATACTTAAGCTAAAGGTCGATAGGGTTAAGCCCACTAGAAAGCCCTAGTACATTTCATACAATGCTGCCTAAATCGGATTAAGAACCTAAGTAACCATTGCTTATTAGGAAGGCATTCCCCATGGTATTAAGAGAAGATTTCTAATACTTAGCTTGGTCAAACTAGCTTAGTCGGACTGCTTGATTTTTACACCTAAACAAGTGATTATGACAAAAGATTGCATTGAATTAAATGTTGGATACTAAGCCAATGCGCTGAATAGTATGCTACCAATCACAATCAAAGCAGACAAACATAGATGCAAAAAGATAACGGCAATGCTAATGGACAAGAAACACCTGTTTGTGTTGATGGTCGCGCTTGATTTGAAGTGTGAACGAGAGAAAGGTTCCATGAAGGTCCAAATCCTATCAATAGCAACACGCTCCTGTACACACTAGAAAACAAAAAGAATACCTCCAGGAGGCACATCAGTGGGAAAAATTAAAACTCCTAAAAAACAACTCAAAACACAATCTAGACCCCTAACCTACCTATCTGTCACCCCTTTTAGAATCAAGGAAAGAGGATATTATATAAACCGGGTGGCCACCCTAAGGCTAGGCCTCTATCCTCATCATCTAGATAAATAAAATCGTTGTCCGTGAGGCCATAGTCTTCCTCGGTCTCTATTAGTTCCTCTTCATCATCCTCTTGTGCAAGCATGCTAATCAAGAACCTCGTGATGCGTGGATACTCATCTTGTGCAAAAGAATAAGCATGTGCCATTGGAGACACATTCGCTACTGGGTAGGGATCACTAGTTAGCCATAGACGTATCAGCCATTCTAACTCCTCAAAATTTCTCTCACATGCAAGGCTCTCTATCAAATCCCATTCGCAAGAAAGTATAGGGTAGCATACGTAGAACACTTGTTGAAAAGACAAGGGGTACCTTTCATCAAAAATAGAAGTGCATGCCTCTGGTGAAGTAGCCATTTCTGACAAGACAGATAGATTTGGTTAGGCCTTTAAAACATAAGAGTTGTTTTTGTGTGTTGCTTGACTTGACACGGTGAATTTGGACTTATATATAAGATCTGATAGGGTGCTCTCTCATTGCTAGGCGCTCTTGCTCTTTACTATTTTTGTTTTTTGTGAGTATAAAGCTTTATATGTACATTCCCTAAGATTGGAATTGAGAGGTCAGGGAAAAAGGTTGAGAGGGAAACAAATGAATGATGACTGTCAGCAAACACTCCCCCCTTCCTTAGGTAGATCATACCGTTTGAAATGAGCTTGTCACCCTTTGAAACCAATTATTCCAGTTGGTAATAGGTGAGGATTTTTGCCATTAGTTTTCTATTACCCTAGGTGCCTTGTCAAGCTGCAACGGTGGTAAGGTACTCTCCCAGGATCGAACTTGAAGTGGTTCATCAGGTGATTCTTGAACACTGGGAGGTGTGGATTCTTTTGTAGCTTCATTGAGGTCCACTACTATAGATGGAGGCTGTGTAGAAGCTTTTACCTCTATGGATGTATTACATGAGGAGCTAGAAGCTTCATGGGACTCCCCCCTTCCTGAGCTAGGTGGAACAAATCGTTCTTTCTTTGGTACCCAAACTAGCTCGGGAGCGGGTGTGTAGCATTCTGTGATTTTTTTCTTTCCACGATCATTGATTCGTTTTGGAGCTACGGGATTGGGCTCACTTGGGTCAGGTGATAGGTAAGAGCACAATCTACGTTTTGGTACCCAGATTTGATCATTTCCTTCATAGTATCCTTGGGCTTCCAATAGTCGTTTAGGAATCCAACGCAGCGTTTCTTTACATTTCTTGGAGTGAGTGGTACGGTTCTTACTAGGTTTCCGTTTTTTTGCATCAACCATGCTCACTACAGAGGTTTTAGGGACCCACTTGTATGTTTTCTCTGTTATATTAGGATGGTTCTTGTCGGAAGCGATATGCATTGCTTGTAGCATATTTAAGGGTATAGGCATTTCATTCCCCTCAGGTGTTACCCAGGTCGTCCCCCTATTTCCCCAAGTGTCTATGGTTGATGCTAGGTGGACCCAGTCTACATTGTCTGATTCCGTCATACCCGGTAACACATCCATGTAAGGAGAATCTTGGCCAATGTCTGTATCCTTCTTACAAGTGTAACAATATTGTAGTGGGGCCGAGTGAACTGTGGTGTCAGAGCGATGATCAATAATGGTTTTACTCCCTAAGGGGTGTACCTTACCAGTCACCAAATCCACTCTAAGGACAGAGTCTTGGAATTGCAAATAGACATGATTTTTAGACCAATCGTGAACCATTTGTGCTTCCCTCATGAATGGTCGTCCTAAAATCATTTCATATGACATAAGGTGTTTAGAGAAATCCATTACAATGAACGTATGTCGTACCTTGTGTCCTAGAACTTTGATCTTAAGATCCTTGAGCATCCCCATAGGTTTGGCTATGGTACCATTTGCCATCTTTACCACAATGTTAGTAACACTGAGGCGGGGTTTTCCCATGGATTCCCAACAATCTTTTGTAACGATGCTAACTCCCGCACCACCATCAAGAATTCCCTTTATAGTTAATCCCTTGGTAGTGATGGGTAGGGTCGCATTAGACTCGTCGCCTTCAAAATACTGCCCTAATTCGTTAATGGGTACCTCGATCACAGACTCGTGTCCATCTAAGTCAAGTGATTGCACATGATTTTCCTCATCAATCATAATCGAGTCAGGCCTATTTGGTTGCGCAAACTGCGGTAATCCCGTTCGTAGCTCTCCGTTAAGGAATGCTCGAAGTGCAAGGAATAACTCAGGATCTCCATACAGCTTTGCTATGATCGTGGTTCGGACCTCAGAAGACATGAAGTCCACTAGTTTGGCAACATTCATTGGCGTTTTGCAGGGTGTAGGTCCTTGACTAGGAACTGGTGAGGATGGAATCTCATATTCCTCAATGGGATCAGGTATTCCTTCGTTAAACATCCTTTCCAACAAGAAGGGTGTATGCTCACTTTCTGATGTCCTGTCCTCACTCCCTTCTTGGATGATACTAGAAATGGCTAACGGTCTATGGTTCATGTGGGGTGGATGAACTTGCGTGGGAAACACTGTGTCATGAATTTTGATATGCATGGGTTCTGGTTCTAGTTTCCTTTGAGTCTCCTCCACTAAACCTCTTAGATGTTTCACCTGCTTAATCTCGTCTACAGGGTTTGGGTACGTCCCAATCTTCTTTTTACGATTTTTCCCTTTTTGCCCCTGCGGTTTATCTTGGGGGTCTTGGATTGGATTTGGAAACACTTGTGGTGTTTTCAGAGGCTCTTTATGGTTTTCTCTTATTCGGTTTTCATTTGGTTCCATGTTACGGTTTTCTTTGTCGGTCTTTCCCTTTGTGGTATTGGTTCTAGTCTCCATTGTCTCGACTGAATCTGAATCATCCTCGAGGTCATTCATATACACGGGGTCATCTCCTGTTCCTATGTTTGTTTTGGAACTTGGCTTTGAATTTTCCGTATTCTGCGACTTCTTCCTTCGTGTCTTCTTTTTCTTTGCTTGGATAATTGACGCGGTATCTCTCTCTTCGAGGATATGTCCTGGCCCTTGAAGCATGGACCGTGTAATCGCATAAGCGGGTGCGACGGGTGGTATTGGTGATGTCACAGTAGCAATTTCGACCAAATTCAGGGGTGTGATTTTAGGCGCATTTGGGTTATAGGGGCATTGGGCAATCAAGTGATCTATGCCACAACGATTACATGTGAGTATTGGCATTGCAGACGTGCTCCCTTGATTCATTTGCATCTGTGCAGCATTCTTTTGCAGCCTAATAGGGCACTCCGCTACTCGATGTGGTCCACCACACTCGTAGCATTGAAGAGGTGGCCTCCTAGCCTGGGTGTTGATATTTTGACCTCTGGATGCGAGAGCAGCAGCTTGATAAACCGGCTTGACTTGTCCCCAACAATCTTCCATGTAGTATATAGGACATTCTTCCAATGTATCAAGTCCGTAGGCAATACTAGTGTCTATTTCCTCCTCACAGCCATCTGCATAAGCATTTGATGGCTCGCAACCCACTTGGTTCATAGGGGCGACTCTTGGATGCGGGGGCTGCGGTCCTAGCACAGGAGGTGGTAGCGGTGTAGCTTGTACAACATTTTGAGATCTAGGGACCATGTGTTGCGGTAGTTGCTCAACAGGTGGAGTAGGCATCAATGCAGGAGCTCGAGGCGCATCCGTCCAGGCTACAGGTGGTCTATTTGCCATCATACGTTTGATCATTAAACAATCCTTAGCTTGGTGACCATACCTACCACATGCGTTGCAAGTTCCATTAAATTTTACTCTAAACGTAGGGCACTCACTAGTGCTATGTGGACCTAAGCAAATGGAACACCATTGTTGCTCCCTTCTTGGATACATGTGACTATTTTGAGGGGGTCGATTATCCTTAAGAGACTCTTGGATTGCCTTGGTGAGGTCTGTCAAGAATGTCTCAAATACCTTTGGCTCATTGGCAATGGGCTTTGCAGTCATGGGTTCATACTCAATGGCTTGTGAGCTAGTGGATCTCGTGTCAGTAGACACCCTCATGCCTGCTATCATCAAGTTGTCCTCTAATTGGATTGCATTGGCAGTGACATCTTCCCAGGTTGTGATACCTCTAATCACTAGTCCATTATAGATTCCTTCATTCCTCAACCCTCGAATGAATCGATCAAGCAGTTGGTTATTGTTGAAGCGCTCATTTACAGGGCAGCGAGAGTTTAAGTGCTTTAGACGACTAATGAAGTCCCTTACTGACTCTCCTTCCTTACGTTCGGCCTTCTGTAGCTGAGATGCTACACCCCAAAGCACACCTTCTCGTATGTACTCCTTTAGAAACAACCTTCGAAGGGTAGGGTAGATTGTTTTCTCGTCCACCCTTAGGGTCCTATACCAATCTCCAGCCTTCCCACTTAATGTCAAGCTTAAGGCATTGCACTTATGTAGTTCGTTGCGTTCCCCTAAGGAATCACATACTTGTTCAAACACTTCAATGTGTTTTCTAGCATCTTCGTCCCCATTGAATTTTTGCGTGAGTTTGGCAATTTGTACTGCCTTACTTCTAGGCTCTCTATCAGATGCATGACGCATATTTTCCGCGATAGATCGACCTATTGTTTGAGCAAACGCTGCCAAGTCACCTAGGTGAAGAGGTAGGGCCGGTGGAGGTACTCTTGGAATCATATGTGGGAGAGGAACGGGTACCGGTCTTGGCATATGTGTAGATGATGTAGGATATGGAACATAACCGGGCATAGGTCCACTCGGATAAGAGCTAGGGAGCGGCACTCGAGGAGCATAAGCAAGTGGTACAATTGGAGGTGTGGGGGCCATGTGTGCATAAGGGGCTAGAGGCACATATGGTCGAGGCCCCATATTAGGTACTACGACACTAGGTAGTGGCACTACGCTAATCGTAGATGTCATCGGTACATTCTCTGTCAGGCTTATCCCTGGAGTGAGCACTGTGTTTTCCTTGATAGAGGGTTGAGCCAAGTTAGGGAAGCTAAAGTTTTCGCTCGGAGGCTCAGATTGCATAGAGACCCCAGGTGAAATGACGTAAGATGGGTCCATGGGGCTCATTAGAGGAGTCTCCATTTGTGATAGAGTAGGCTGTTGAGCCTTGCTCGTATCCAGAAATCTCATGGGGCCAGCTGAGAGTATATTTACCCCTCGGTTTTGCCTTTCGGATTGAATAATGCCATGGATAACATTACATATCATTTTCTGTTGATCTTCGATGCTCGTGGCACTAGAGGTGGATTGTACAATCTCTATCCATCCTACATGGTAGGCGTGGCCAGAGTGTAGATCCGTCAACACCTCAGTGTGGAGGTCGTATGTCCAATGATCATTAATGAACAATCCTTCTAGAGTCGACGTGTTAACGGTTTCTTGTGAGGTAGAAGCAATGTTGCTCCCCATGGTTTTACTTGTCACCAACGGTACTCTAGAGGGAACTTCTGAAGGAGGCAGCTCAACAGGGCCTTCTTGGTAAGAAGTTGGCAGGATATCCACATGGACACTCTTTGGGGGTGTGGGGTCCACGTGCGATGTGAAAGGAGAGTCCACTTCCCCACCCCCTTCGTGTGCTTCATTTGCATCAGGTTCCGAGCGAGTAGCTCTACCTAATGTTTCCATGAAACGGCTAAACATACTAGTACTAGGCTGTGGAGCTTCGGGAGGTGCATGGCCTTCTCTCTGAGTGTTTTGGGTAGGGTATGCTTCCATGATTTCTGAGTCGGAGGAGGAATCACTAGCGGCTATTTTAGGGTCTTGGGTGGTGCTACCTTGTGTCCCCGCTGAGGGTCTAGAGCTTATCGTGGATGGGTAATGGGTGTCCGTATGAACAGAGGCACCCTCAATATGCTCGTGTTCTAGCACCCGCCCAGAGCGTAAGTGCATGTGCTTTTGATACCCTAAGGTGTCAAAAAGCTGCTCTAGGAGGCCTTGTGACTAGTTTTTAGCGTGTTTTTTGTTTGTTTTTTTGCTAGATTTTTTAAAGCGTGTCGTGGAATGGGCCGTGTGATAGCTCGAAACGAGCGTATCGGTCAGAGGGTCGTGCCGTGCTTTACAGCCCTCCGTTTGGTCACTCTATGCCCTCGAAATCCCTAAAACTGTCAATTTCCAGTAGGGAACTAGGCCCAAACTAGAAAGTCTAAGGGTGCAAGTGGGAAGAGAAAGGAGGAGAGTGGAGGACTTGTCCCACATGCTCTCATTCTCTCTTGAGGGAGTAGGGTATATATATAAGAGTGAGTCTAGTATATATCATAAGACTGAGGACTGGGGCTTGGGCTTGGGCTTGGGCTTGGGCTTGGGCTTGGGAAAATGATCCCGATCCCGATCTATCTTTTATACAAACCAACCCGTCCGTTTTAAGAGTATGTAAACGCAGGTATGCAAAAAATTGAGAAAAGCAGAAATTGCAGGAAAAAATGCAGAAATTGTAGAAAATTAAAAAAACGCAGAATTGCAGAAAATTGCAGAAATTGAAAACGCCGAACTTGAAAATGCAGAAATTGCGGATATTGAAAAACGCAGACAATAGCAGAAATTGAAACTTGACAGCAAATGCAGAAAACGCAAAAAACAGAAATCTCCACACACTCCTTCCCTGCCTTTCCTATGATAGAAATTGCACCACAAGGAAGCGTAAAGTGCTAACCGAGCTTAGTGTAGGGCATATCCCCGGCAGCGGCGCCAAAAATGTGCGCTCCTTGCCGCACTGTCGAAGCAAGGGACTTGCCAATACACCGTGTGCGAGCCACAAACGGCTCCAAGCACACAACAAGCCTAAACTAGCAAGCTCAAGAAAACAAAGGGTGTGTCACTCACCGCTCTACGCTCGCCTTCGTGGTGGATTCCTCGCCGCGATGAAGAAGAAGCTGCAGTCGTGCCGCGCTCAACCGCTTCGCCGCCGTCGTGCCTTCGTAATGCTCGATCGCACACACACTCTCCCTCTCTCTCTCTCTCTCTCACACACACACAAGGAGGTGAAGAAGAAGAAGATGGAGATGGAGCAAGAGCACTCTTCAATTGCACAAATGAGAGAATGAGTAAAAATTAGGTTTAGTTGGCTTTTATAGGAGCTCACCCCATTCACACTTGGGCGCCCATGCTTAACCAACTAATCCCTTGAATGTCCAAGTTAAAGTGCGCCTCTCATTGGCGATCACTCTACCTTTCCCTATTGGTCCGACAAGCCCGGTACCTGACTCTACCAAATACATAATACGCGTCCATCGTAGGTGATGGGTGTCCGTGAGCCGTGAGGGTTAACAGTGTTGATCAGTTTAGCTTAACAGACCTACCCAATAATTCAATTGTGGGAGGCATTCATGACTAGAAGAAGACGGACAAGAGGTGAATGCTCAAGGTGAGCTCAAATAGTGGATAACAGACATGCCATAGGGGGTAACCAAAGAATACATGATTTATGAACTCAAGGTTTTGGAGATTGTAGCACTGCTGATGATACAACCAGATGAGCAGACAAAAAACTTTGGCCACGACATGTTGGCATTACCCCTAATGAATCAATAGGCCATCCTATGGAAGAAGAAGTTGTTTCCATCTTTAGAGCTCAATGCAAACCGAGACTTTGAAGGGGTATCAGTTTCTAAAGATCAAGTACTACTCATCCTAAAGAGCCAACCTTTATGGCAAAAGATCAATGCAAAGGGAGACTTTGAAGGGGTAGCACTTTCTAAAGATCAAGTACTACTCATCCTAGAGAGCCAACCTTTATGGCAAAAAAATGGTTTGACAAGCAGCCTTAGGATGAGACTATCTACAAAAATGCACCTCAACACCTTTAAATGGATCCCACTTACTATCATCCCAAGAAGGAGGTCCTGGGAGACATACGCCTACCCTAAAAATGGGACTTTTTGGATGTGTATTGACTACATGGCTTTAAACAAGATCACCATCAAGAATAGGTTTCATATTTCTAGAGTGGATGATCTATGAGACAAACTAAAAGGGGAAAACATCTTTAGCAAAATTGACCTCAAATTAGGGTATCACCAAGTCAAAATGTTTGATCAAGATGTCTACAAAACTGCTTTCAGAACACAAATGGGACACTATGAATTTCTTGTCATGCCATTTGATTTGATAAATGCACCAGCCACATTCACACGCATGATGAACAAAATTTTCATTGACCATCAAGATTTTGTGATTATATTCTTTGATGACATTCTTGTATTCAATAAATCAGAACAAGAACATAAAGAGCATTTAACACGTGTATTTGAATTGCTTGCACACAACCAATTATATCTAAATCATGAAAAGAGTTCATTTTTCCTATCTGAAATTGAATATTTGGGACACGTTGTATTGGACAAGGGAATACATGTAGACCCTAAGAAAATTGATGCCATTCAATCATGGCCTATACCCAAAAATTTGCATGAACTTCGTTCTTTATTGGTCTATGCAGTTATTACAGGAATTTTGTACATAATTTTTCTTACAAATCTCATTACCTCACTCTCTTGTTAAAGAAAAATTATCCTTATGTATGGACTGATTTGCAAGAAATTTTCTTTAATGCACTCAAGAATGCTTTGATAATTGCACCAGTACTGCAATTGCCTGATTTTGATAGACCATTCTTTGTTGTAGTTATTGATGCTAGTGGAAAAGGTATTGATGCAGTCCTTGTGCAAGATAACCATCCACTCGCATTTGAAAGTCGTAAGTTTAAACCATTTGAAGCAAAATTTAGTCCATATGACAAAGAGTTGACTGTTGTTATACATGTTTGAAAATTTGGAAACACTATTTAATGGGGGTTGATTTAATCATCAAAACTGGTCAACAAAGTATCAAGTATTTATTGTCTCAACCCTTAATAGATGATAGACATATTAAGTGGGCTGCCTTTATTAAGAGTTTTCAACCCAGCATTCAATACCAACCTAGTAAGGAGAATGTTTTAGTTGATGCTTTGAGCCGAAGACCCTCTCTTAATAGTCTATCAACCAACCTAAAGACATGTTCTAAGTCCTAGTAAGGAGAATGTTTTAGTTGATGCTTTGAGCCGAAGACCCTCTCTTAATGTGTGCAGGACATCCACAACAAATGGTTGCATATGATAACTCTGTGCACACATTTTTGGAATACACTATTCAAAAAAACTTTCTTTCTTTATGTGTAACTAAACTTGTTCGTACATTGATCATTGAAGTGTTGCACAAACCACCCTATGCTGGACATAGAGGATTTGCTGCTACTTTTCAAAACTTATGTCGTGATTTCTTTTGGCCTACTATGAAACCTGATGTTAAACAATATGTTTCAACTTGTTTGATTTGTCAAAATGTCAAAGCAGCAATAGGTAAGAAATTGGGACTTTTACACCCTCTCCTATTCCTAAAAAGCCTTGGGAACATATTTCAATGGATTTTGTCACTAGATTTCCACTCACTATTCGCAAGCATGATATGATTTTGATTGTCATTGATCTCTTTTCTAAACAAGAAGAATTCATTCCCAGTAAGAAAACACTCACAGCACATCAAGGTACACTTCTATTTCTTAAAGTTGGCTTTCCACATCATGGTTTGCCTAAAGTTATAATATCTGATCGAGATTCCAAATTTTGTAGTGCTTTTTGGACTACTGCTTTTGAAAATCTTGGAATCCCACTTGATTTTACTTCTGCATTCTATCCTGAGTCAATGGTCAAATTGAAGTCACTAATCGCACTATCATTGACTTGTTAAAAGGTTATGTTTCTTCTCAACCGAAGAAATGGGATGATTACCTATATATTCTACAGTTTTCATATAACAACACCACTCACACTACCACAGGTAAATCTCCATTTGAAATTGTTTATGGTCATTCTCTACCTACTCCCGCTTCACGTCTTTCCAATATTGTGCTAACCCTCACGGACACCCTATCACCTACGACGGACATCGTATTATTTATTTGGTAGAGTCATGGACCGGACTTGTCGATCCAATAGGTGTGTAGGTGATCGCCGATGAGAGGCGCATCACTTATCTTATTTTTACAGAAATTTTGCAAGGATTGGTCAATGTGGACACCCATGTGTGAATGGGCCAAACTCTTATAAAAGGTCCATTTGACCTAAAAATCCTCATTCTCTAAGGTGTAATCTAAGAAGTATTCTTGCTCCATCTCTGACTCCTTCTCCTTTGTGTGTGTGTGTGTGTGTGTGTGTGTGTGTGTGGTGTGTGTGTGTGTGTGTGTGTGTGTGTGTGTGTGTGTGTGTGTGTGTGTGTGTGTGTGTGTGTGTGTGTGTGTGTGTGTGTGTGCGCGCGCGCGCTAGAGAGAGAGAGAGAGTGATCAAGCATTGCGACAACATCAGCGACGGTGAGGCGGTAGAGCGCGGCATCGACGGCAGCTCCTTCTTCTTTGCAGCATAGGATCCTTCACGACAGAAGCATTGAGAGGTGAGTGACACACCATTATTCTTTGAGCTTGCTAGGACTCTCTAGCTGTGTGTTTACAGCCTTTCGAGGCTCACACACAATGCACTGCCACATGCAAGTTCCCAACCTTTGACACGTACGGCAAAGCATACATTTGTGGTGCCGCTATCAGGGACAGCTTTGCATTAAGCTTGAGGAGCACTCATTGTTGCCTCTGGAAGCTTTTCTTCCATCTGTTTTTTGTTTTTTGCTGAGTTTTGTGAGAACTGTTGAAGGGTAGATTAGCAGGTTTTTGTCAGATTCTGTTAGTAATTGTAAGCTCTATTAGTGCTGCATTGTACTAGTTTTGTTAGTTTTGCAAGATCTATATTGTGCAGGTGTTAGTAGAGCTATTAATGAGTGTAGACAGTGAGAAGTAGAGTAGACAGTGAGCAGCAGAGTTGACTATGTGTGAGTGTGCAATTTTGTGTTAGACAGTTAATTAGTTGTTAATTAGCTGCAAGGAGGTTACATTATCCTCAGAAAAAGTTTTTTTAATATATTTATTTATTTATTTATATGTGTGTGTATATATATATGTTAAAAAAAACGCTCGGGATATTTGGGACTAAAAAGAACGCTCGGGATATTTGGGACTAAAAAGAAATTTGAAAATTAAAATTAAAAAATATTATTCTAAAAGGAAGGGATTGGGATCTTTCCCCAAGCCCAACCCTAGGCCCAGGCCCAGGCCCAGGCCTCAGTCCTCAGTCTTATGATATACTACTCACACTACCTTATATATAAAGGCTAGGATCTCAAGTGAAGGGAGGGCATGTGGAACAAGTTCCTCAAGTCCTCCACCTCACCGTTTGGACTTATTGCTTCTAGCCCTCTTCCCACCTAGGAAACTACTAGTTTTAGGATTCGAGGTTTGTATGTAACCAAATCAGGGGTTGTAAATCACGGCCCGTCCCTCTAGCAAAGACACTCATTTTGAGCTATCATACGCCATATTCCATGGCTCAGTTGAAAAAAGGGACCAAAAATACAAAAAATTGGATTGTAAATACCTAAAAAGCTAGGTGAGCAGCCTTCACAGGCACTCACCAACACCTCTAGAGTGTTTAGGTCACATGCACCTACGCTATGGTCGTGTGCTAGAGGAAGAGCACATCAAGAGTGTCTCCGTTTACGCGGGTACTCATTAATCCTCTACGTTAGGCTCTAGGCCCTCGGTGTGGGAACCCAAGGTAGTACCACTCAAGACCCACATATTTTGTCTAGTGACTCTTCCTCTGACTATGACATCATGGAGGGTTACCCGATGCCTAATCCTGATAGCTCAAGCCAAGACATGCATGCCATGGGCCCAAGGTCTGGGCCGAGCGTGCTTAGCCGCTTGAAGGAAACCTTTAGTAGAGCCCCTTGCTCCAAACATGGAGCTAACGATGTAAATGAGGGGGGTGGGGAAGTAAATTCGCCATTCATGACCAACATAGACCCCATGATCCTAGAGAGTGTACATGTGAATACTCCATTCGCTGCACCTCCCCTTACTAAGAGTACAAACTACAAACAAAAACTCTAACTGACCTATACACAGGTCACACCTATCACGTGGGTTGGTTAGATGTCCTAAAATCCACAACGGGTGCTACTAGTGTAGAGGATCAACAACAAAGAGTTTGTGAGGTCATCCATAGGGTTATTGAGCTAGAGAGACAGAACAAGGGGATCCACATGCCTTCAATGGGTCTCATGAGATTCTTAGATACAGGGAAGGCTAAACAACCACCCTTATCAAAAATGGAGACTCCCACGGTAAGCCCGATGATCCTCCATATGTTGTTTTGCCAAAGATCTCAGTGCAATCCGAGCCCACAAGTGATAGCTATACTTTTCCAAGTCAAGCCCATCTTTCCCTTTATTACACCACGGCTATCATTCCTACCCCAGTGATGGGCATGCCAAGAAACACGCCATGGACCTCTTTTGTTATTAGTAAAGCACCGCTACATGGTAGCTCAATGCCTACAACAGTACCTACAAGTGTGTACCAATTGTATACACCTATGGGTCCTTTTACTCATGTAGCTCCTATCCATCCCATTGTTTCAACAACCTATACTCCACAACCACAACACCCAAGCTCTTATTTCAATGGGACCATACCGGCTAGCATTAGCATGTCAAATTCGACGTCTGCTATGCCTAGGGCCACACATATGAACTTTGGGCCACCACATGGCACAACACCGTACCAAACTTGGAACCCAAGGGCTTCCTATCGCCAAGCCCAATGCCAATACCTACTCCACATGTAGTCTCTGGAGTGCCTTCACCCATGGTGCCTACTCGCTTAGGTAACTTGGTAACATTTGCTCAAGCTATCGCTCGATCTATTGCTGAGAATATGTGTAACATGCCTGATAGAGAGCCTAGAAGTAAGGTAGTACAAATAGCCAAGCTCACACAAAAATTTATGGAGAGGGGGATGTGAGAAAGCATATCAAAGTGTTTGAACAGATATGCGATTCTCTAGGAGAACACAATGACCTGCATAAGAGTAATGCTTTAAGCCTAACCTTAAGTGGGAAGGCTGGGGATTGGTATAGAACCCTAAGGGTGGAAGAAAAACTGATTTACCCTACTCTTAGGAGACTGTTCTTGAAAGAATACATACAAGAGGGAGTGCTTTGGGGTGTAGCATCTCAGCTCCAACGAGAGGAAGGAGAGTCCGTGAGAAACTTTATCAGTTGCTTAAAGCATTTGAATTCTCGTTGTTATCCAAATGAGCGCTTCAATAATAAGCAATTGCTTGATAGATTCATTTGGAGATTACAACATGAGGATATCTACAATGGCCCTATCATTAGAGGTATCACCACTTGGGAAGCAGTCGCAACCAATGCGATCCAATTGGAGGATAATTTAATGATTCAAGGAGAAAGAGTGTCGGTTGAGTTTAAATCTACTAGCTTGCAAGCATCGGGGCATCAATCAATGACCCTAAAGCCTATTGCTAAGGAGCCAAAGATATCTTAGATGACTTTAGCAGATCTCACCAAGGCCATTCAAGAGAGTCTTAGAGACAATCGTGCTCCACAAAACAATCATATGTATCCAAGAAGGGAGCAACAATGGTGATCAGTATGCTATGGTCCGCACAGTATCAGTGAATGCCCTACTTTTAGAGTAAAATTCAATGGGAATTACAATGCCTGTGGGAGGTATGGTCATCAAGCTAATAATTGCATAGTATTTAAGCACGTGATGGCCAATAGACCCCAACCTTAGCCTAGACAGACACACCTCGAGTGCCTGCATTGATGCAAGCCCCACCTCTTGACAAACGTCACAACACATGGTCCCTAGGGCCCAAAATGTTGTTCAAACAACACCCTTACCACCTCCAGTGCTAGGACCACAACCACCATATCCAAGAATCACTTTTGTGAATCAAGTGGGTTGTGAATCATCTATTACTTTTTTTAAAGGTTGTGAGGAAGATGTAGACCCTAATATTGCCTATGGAATTGATGCACTTGAAGAAAGTCCACAATATTACATGGAGGACTATTGGAGACAAGTCAAAGCTGTCTATCAACTAGCTACTCTTGTGGCAAGAGGCCAAAATATCAATTACACTGCAAAGATACCACCTCTTCAATGCTATGAGTGTGGAGGTCCACATCGTGTAGCCGAGTGTCCTATTAGGCTACAAAAGAATGCTACACTAATGCAAACCAATCAAGCGAGTATGTCTACAATGCTAATATGCATGTGTAATCGATGTGGCATAGATCATTTGATTGCCCAATGTCCAAATAATACAAATGTGCTGAAGATCACGCCATTAAACTTGATTGAGGTTACCGCGAGGAGCCATCACAAAGTACACCTGTGGTACCAGTAAATGTACTCACACGATCGATGCTCCAAAAACAAAATTATATTTTTGAAGAAAGAGACACGGAATCAATTGCCCAATCTCAAAAGAAGAAAACAACACAAAGGAAGAGATCGCAAAAAGCAGTAAAGTCAAACCTCAGTTCAAAGATCAACATAGGGAGTGGTGACCACCCCGTATATATGAACGACGTTGAAGAGGATTCTGATTCAGGTGAAACCATGGAGACCAAAACGACCACTACAAAAGAAACCAACAAGGAAGATCATCATGAGCCACGATGGCCAAGACCCAAGAAGAAGATATGAACTTATGCAAACCCTACAGAGGAGATCGAGCGAGTCAAGCAATTTAGGAGTTTGGTAGAAGAGACCCAAAGGGATCTAGAGCCAGCACCTAGACAGATCCAGATTACAAACATAGTATTCTCTACGCAACAACAATCTCACAAAGTCCATAGACCCCTAGCCATACCTAGTGTCATCCAAGAAGAAAGTGACTTAAAGTCATGGGAAAGTGGACGTACTCACTTCTTGTTGGAAAGAATGTTCTGACTACTTGACCCTATCGAAGAAATGGAGATCCCATCTTTCTGACGTCAAGGGAGTGAAGCCCAAAAGATTTCGTTAAACATTGCCAAATTGATGGATTTCATGGATTCAGAAGTCAGAGCTACCATTATGTCCAAACTATATGGAGACCTCGATCTATTCTTATCTCTTCGAGCTTTACTCAATGGATAACTGAAAGTCGGGCTACCACAATTTGCACAGATGGATGGAGCTAGGGAGATTCCAATAGAGGAGAAACACTTAGATCCACAACCCAACCTAGATAAGAACTTTGTTGTAGAAATACATGTTAACAAGTTGGGACAATACTTTGAGGGCGATGAATCCAATGCGACCATACCAATCACTACCAAGGGATTAACTGTGAAGGGAATCCTTGATGGTGGCGCTGGGGTGAGCATTGTGACAAAAATTTGCTAGGAAACTATGGGAAGACCTCACCTTGGGACCAGAACCATAGTAGTAAAGTTTGCCAATGGGTCTATTGTCAAACCTATTGCGATGCTAGAAGATCTCAAGATCAAGGTCTTTGGACACAAAATAAGAAATACCTTCATTGTTATGGATTTCTCCAAGCACACTATGACATCTAAGATGATCTTAGGACATCCTTTCATGAGGGAAGCAAAAATGGTGCATGATTTGTCTAAAACTTACCGTGTCTACTTGCAGTTCCAAGATTTTGTCATTCGAGTGGATCTTGTAACTGGTCGAGCACATCCTCTAGGAAACACGTTTATAATTGATCATATATCTGACACCACAATTCACTCGGCCCCATTGCAGTATTGTTATACATGTAAAGTGGACACTGATGTTGGGAAAGATTCTCCTTATATGGATGGACTATCTGGGATGACTGAGTTGGACAATGTGGATTGGGTCCACCTAGCAACAACCATAGACACTTGGGAAAATAGGGGGATAGCCTGGGTAACACTTGAGGGGGATGAAATGCCACAACTCGTACCCTTAAATATGCTAGAAGCAATGCATATAGCTTCTTATGACCTACAGGATGAAGGCTTGGCTGGCATTGGAACCAGTAGCATCTCATAGGACTATAGTCCACACGATTTAGAGTCAAAATCATCAATCCAAATTGACTCTGAGGACAAATAATCTGAGTTAAATCTTAGTGCAAATGTGGGGACAAACCATTCAAGGCCCAGTGGTACCCTAGATGACAATCTATCCAGGAGAGCAAAAGACACAAGTAGCAATTCATCTAGTGACTCTTCACTAGAGATCGGCCGCAATCTAAAATAAGACAAGAAGAGTAAGAGATATAAGAGGCAACGATATTGAGCAATGTGCGTGCTAGAATAAATGAAAAGAAATCTACCACGGAATGGCTTAATTATATAGGGGCATGTGATGCTCATCGGAAGTTGGTAGATAACTAGGGTGAATACCTTCAAAGTTTTATGTGGTGTAGTCCACAATCCATTGACATCGCACAACTAGAGGGTACAGAGAAGCCAAAGTTGTGCCGTACCGTAAAGAAACGATAAAATCGAGAGCTAGCTCAACAACAAAAGGAAGCAGAGGGAGTTCAAAGATTCATGGGCCATGTTGGTTATTACCGGTGGTTTATTTTAAACTTTGCTGAGAAACATGCCATCCATTAAAAAAAAAGGCAGCCAAGGCACAAGCCGAGTTGAAGAAGATACAAGCTCAAGCTGAGGCTAAGCAGCAACAACAACGTATAAGACACCAACGAGAGACCAACCTTGGAGTTACACATGCATTCCACCTTGAAATAGAGGATGATTAGTTGGACTCTGGCACATCTCTATGATACCCTATTGAGACTATGGAAAAGTGCTATATAACGCCTTGTTAGACACGGGTGCTAAATATAATATGTTGTCATGCGGAGTGTGGTGTCGGTCCCTATCTAAGAGTACTATCCAAGTCAAGGGTGTCAACAAGAAAAAAACTATAATTTTTGGTATCTGGCACACTTTTGTCGGTTATAACAATGGGGTTGTAGCTCAAGACTTTTTGCTCATGCCTGCTAGAACTATGGAGGGTAATATAAACCTAGGATGCACGTGGATGATAGCCACCAAATTCACTATTACTTGGGGGACTGGGGGTGTCACAACGTTGAAACCAACTCTTAGCCCTGCCACTCAAACCATAGTCCCTGAGATATTGTCTCTTAAGGAAATAAAACCCAAAACATTGCATGTCCAAGAGGTTGAACCATATGTCCCCATAGCCCAACTCTCTAGGGCTTCAACTTTTGTAGTTGAAATAAAGCTTGAGACACACAAGACCCATCCTAATATAACAAAGAAAACATGCAAATGGGTCCCTAAAGATTCTTTAGCGACCATTGCTAGTGATAAAAAACAGGAGCCTGGTAAGAGGCATCTCACTCGCCCCAAGAAATGTAAAGAAACATTGTGTTGGATTCCTAAAAAAGTATTGGAAGCCCTAAGCTACTATGAAGGAAATGATCAAATCTGGGTGTCAAAACGTAAATGGTGCTCTTACATGTCACCTAACCCATGTGAGCCCAATTCTGTAGCTTCAAAACGAATTGAAGATCGCGAAAAGAAAAAAATCACAAAACACTATACACCGGATCCAGAGCTAGTGTGGATTCCTATGCGAGAAAGGCTCGTTTTTCTCAGTTCAGCCATAAAAAAAAACGAATGAAGCTTCTTGCTCTTCATGTAGTTCATATACGAATATAGAAGCTCCGACGCAACCTCCACCTACCATTGTACATATCCATACAAACAAGAAAGAGTTTTCACCTCCCGTTGTAAGTTCAACACCTACAACAATGTTGCAAATAAAATCATGGGAGAGTGTCTTACCCCACCCTTGCAACTAGATGAAATTCCTAGGGCGGTCGACAACTATTGGTCAAAGTCTTCACCCAAGACAACTTGGAACAATTGGTTTCAAAAGGTGACGACATCATTCCAAAAGGTATGATCTACCCAAGGAAGGGGGGAGTGTTTGTTGATGACATTCATCATTCACTAACTCCCCTCTTAACATTATCCTCTTGACCTCTCAATCTCCTCTTAGGGAATGTATATATAAAGCCTTATACTCACAAGACAAAAATAAAAAAGTAAAAGAGCAAGAGCCACCAAACAAAAATCTGGAAACCTACGAGTTCTATACAAAACACAAAATCATAAAAACACATTATGCACAAGGACACAATCTTTTGACACGACCCTTATCATATTTTCACTCTAACCATCATCTATTTGTGTGTACAGATATGGCTAGTACGATAGAGTCATCAACTCCTACCTTGGGTGAGAGGTACCCTCTTTACTTTGCACAAATGTTTCACATAGTTTACCCGGTGCTTGCATGTGACTGGAATTTTTGGTAGATACACTAGCGTGTGAGAGGAATTTTGAGGATTTAGAATGGCTGATACGTCTCTTGACCACGATTGATCCATACTTAGTAGAGGACGTCTTCCAATTGCACAAACTTATCCTCTTGACCAAGATGACTATAGATGTCTAGTGATGTTCTTAGTGAACATATGTGCCTCTAATGATGAGGAAGAGTTAGATGATTACACGGATGGCACATTCACGGATGATGAGGAGGGCCTTAGGACCCCCCCCCCCCCCCCCCCCCCCCCCCCCCAATCTCTACAATATCTTATTTCCTTGACTCTCTAGGAGGAGTCCAAATAATTAGGTTAGGGTTCCTTATGTTGTTTGATTGTGTTCAATAAGGGTTGATACCTCTTCCCGCTGATGTACCTCCTAGAGGTATTCTTTGTGTTTTCTAGTATGTACAAGAACGTGTTGTTGTTGTTAGGATTTGGACCTTCGTGGAGTTTTTCTCTCATTCACTCTTTGAATCGAGCGCGATCATCAACACGAACAGGTGTTTCTTGTCCATTAGCATTGTCCCTTGTCTTTTTTTGCATCCATATTTGTCTGCTTTAATTGTGATTGGTAGCATAACATTCCACACATTTTCTTAGATTAAACATTAGATTCTATATAATTTTTTGTCATAATCTCTTGTCTAGGTTTCAGAATCAAACGGTCTGACTAAGCTAGTTTGACCAAGTTAGGAGTTAGAGATCTTCTCTTAATAACATGGGGAATGCCTTCCTAATAATCAATGGTTACTTTAGGTTCTTAATCCGATTTAGGCAGCATTGTGTGCAATGTACTAGGGCTTTTTAGTGGGCTTAGTCCCTATTGACCTTTAGTTTAAGTATTGTAAAGGGAGTTTACTAGTGTGATGAGCTTGGGGAGGGTAAGTGTTATATGATCCCCCAAAGTTACAAAATTAAAATGTTGAAAACGAATAAACAAAAAAATCAAAAGTGCCACAATGTAAAATCTTAAGTTGGAAGAGAAATCCCAAGTTGATTTGGTACTTCATTCACATGTATCACCTATGGTACTAGAGCCCTAGAGGTTCCCAATGTGGGTGCTTTTCCTTAAAAAGCAAAAAATCCAAGGCATACAAAATAAGCATACACATCAAAATTGAATCAATGTGAAAAGACTTTGGGGGGTCAAAGAAAAGAAAATAAATCAAGCGATGATTTCATGAGCAATTCATTTTATCGTAGCTTAACTACAAGGTCTTCTACATATAGCCTCTAGTCAGCCCTCGGACATTAAATACTTGGCTCTCGTGATTAAACAGCTTAATTGACCAAAGAAAATTAAGAAGCTTGATCATGGTATTAATAGTTGACCTCTAGTGGCTTTCGATCGTTAAATTAGCGACCCCATACTTGTTTAGTTTTTTACCTTTACAATTGTTTATGCGTTTGATTATATTACAGTTTAATGATTATTACTGAAAAATTGTTTAATATTCTGTTACCAATCAATTTGACTGCCTACAACTGCATATGCTTTTTAAAATTGCATATGAGAATGCAATTACTGTGCCAATTTTGTTTGATTTTGTACTGACTAAAGAAGGCTAAGGACATTCAGATCAAATGCTCTTTCACCTCGACGAACGAGCTTCATCTCAATAGCTTCCGAGGATGGAATCTACATCAAGAAGGAGGGCATGTTAACTCATGGACACCCTATCACCTATAAAAAACGTCGTATTATTTATTTGGTAGAGTCATGGACCGGGTTTGTAGGTCCAATAGGTGTGTAGGTGATCGCCGATGAGAGGCGTACCACTTATCTTACTTTTACAACAGTTTTGCAACGATCGGCCATTGTGAGTGTCCATGTGTGAACGGGCCAAACTCTTATAAAAGGTCCATTTGACCTAAAAATCATCATCCTCTGAGGTGTAAGCTAATAAGTGCTCTTGCTCCATCTCTTTCTCCTTCTCCTTCGTGTATGTGTGTGTGTATGCTAGAGAGAGAGAGAGAGAGAGAGAGAGAGTATTGCACCGACATCGACGGCGGCGATGCGGTAGAGCGCGACATCAACGGCAGATCCTTCTTCTTTGCAGCACAGGATCCTTCACGACGAAAGCATTGAGAGGTGAGTGACACACCATTGTTCTTTGAGCTTGCTAGGACTCTCTAGCTATGTGTTTGCAGCCTTTTGAGGCTTGCACACAGTGCACAGGCAAGTTCTCAGCCTTCGACACGTACGACAAAGCGTACATATTGTGTTTGTCTCGTTGATGATTTTACTGCTAATTTTCATGATATTTATGTAAGTGTGCATTATGCCATTAAACACTTACAGAACTTTACACTAAGCATGCTAACAAGCACCGCAAGGCACAACAATTCAAAGAAGGTGATTATGTTACGCTTTGCATTGAAAAACAAAGGATCAAAAGTGTTGATACTAATGTTTTTGTTAAACTTTCTCTTTGTTTTTACAATCCTTTCAAAAAGTTTGTTGTGATTAATGATGTTTCCTTTCGTTTAGACCTACCTTCACATTGGCACATTCACAATGCTTTCCACATTAGCCTTTTAAGACCTTTCAGAGGACCCCTACCTATACATCACATTTATGAGGATCCACCTTCACTTGTGGACCAAGAAGAACAACTCATCCGTGTACAAATAGTTGATCACGAGACCACCACCATACGCACTGGCATGGTTTATAGCCGCTATCTTTTGACCTTCAAAGGCCACCCTTGAGAGGATGCCAAATGGATGCCTGACATAAATTTCGGCAACTTCCCAGACCTTCTCCACACTTTCCATCACTCATGGTCCAATTGATTTTTTAGTGAGAAATTGAGGACAATTGCTATCCTTGGTGGGAGGGATGTTACGAGCTTGGTCCTGTTGCATGTGGTTAACTGCAATTGGGATTGCTGGCTTAATGGTTAATTATGTGGTCTATTTGAATTTTACTAATAGTGAGTGCATGATGGTTTGTAGATTGGAACTGTGGGAGTTGACGAGGAGGCGCCGGAAAATAATGATTCTCTCAGTCATTTTATCTTAGCATAGTATTTTAGATCTTTTATCAATAAGCCACTATGGCTCCTTTGTAAATAAGACAGTGAGAACTCACCCTAAGAGGGTCATGCTATAAGTAGTGTGTACCACTCATAACCAAAGTGGGACTAAAGTGTAAAAGAGGGGCCTCTAAATTTTGGCACCGATAATAAATCAAAATATCAAATACCAAACTCCACAAGAGGTGTTGTGGAGTTTGGGACTATGATTTTAGGACTTTCTTGTGTACATGCTCTCAATTTTCCAATTCCTCTCTCTTAAGCCATTATGTGTTTGTTGTGTACTCCTTAATTAAGTCTACATCTTCTCTTTCATGTTCTTACACCCTCTTACAACTTGTCTTTGTCAATTCTATGCTCTTATAGTTTGTGTGTGTGTGTGTGTGTGTGTGTGTGTGTGTGTGTCATAGTTTAGGTGTGTGTGTGTGCTTGGAAATTGGAGAAAGACGTTGACAAGTTGATGGTGATGTATGTGAGAAAGTGTTGAATTGTTCTAAGCAACCGGTCTCCCCTTCTCCCAACAACACTACAAGCAGCATGGTAGAAGTGATTCCATCTATTTCATTCCAATAGTCCAAGTAAAAATTATGATGAGATCTCAAGTAAGACTCCAGAAACATAATGATGTTGAAGCTTTCGAAGGAAGTAAAAAGTCTTCATAAGCCTTGATAAGAGCCCCAAGGCATATAAACTTGCCAAGGCAACAAAAGCAACAAGCACAGATTGAAGAAAGAGCAGCATTCACTGGGCAATATAACATTTGGGTTCATTTTGATTCCTTTCCACTTTTGGTCGTACACCACGTACAATTTCTTCCTTTGTAAAAATATTTTTACTTTATAATCTTTTGTGGGTTGTGCTATATAGCACAGGTTTCTTGAGTGTAGTTTTTCTTTGATACATGTAGCTCTTGCATTAGGTGTGGTCATCTGCCATCGCTGACAACAATGATGTTTTTCACATGATGTCTGTTGAGAACAAGTTGGATGGGAAAATATATCCACTTTGAGTATACATGATGCAACATGTTATTGTTGCAAAGGGCATTTGGAACATTCTACATAGTTATGATGTAAGAACCAGGCTCTATGGATGATGATGTAGGTTCTAACAGTTTGCTACTATAGTTGTTTGCCTACGGACTAAGCAGGCATGTCTAGAAGCTATGAATGTGCAGGCTCATGTATTGACTATGCCTTTTTTCAAGCATTCAATTATGCGACACATTCGCTCAGCCCAAACCACAAAACACACATGGGACAGACTAGCTTCTTTGCATGCGAGTACAAATTTGGCAAAAGTTACTTACCTATGTAAGGAGCTAGAGTCCAAGGTTATACACACGAGGAGGATGATATGGATGTGTATTTTACCAATAATAAATATCTTAATAAACCGTTAATTGCGATTGGTGAGATGGTTTCTAGTAGTACTCTTGTGCAGATAGTTCTTGATGCTTTGCTAGATTCTTATCAGACGTTTGCCTCCAGCTTTTTGCCTCCAGCTTAAGACTTGGGACAAAGAGTGAACTTGATGGTCTTGTCTCTGCTACAAGAGGCACAATCCAAAAAAATATAGGGCTAAGCAACGTGCTTCATTTGTGGATGCATAGCAAAAGAATAATGTTGTTGTTACCACTTCCAATGCTTTTGCAAGTGCAAGTATGCCCCTATAGCTGCTTCTTCTTCAAATAGAATTAGGTCTAAGAAGTCTAATGATAAATGCAAGAAGAAGTTAAAATGTCATTACTATAGGAAAAATGATCATCTTATCAAGGATTTCCCTAAGCTTGAAGCTAAAGAAGCAGCAGCCCCTATAGCTATTGCTTCTTCAAACAGCATTAGGTCTAAGAAGTCTGGTGATAAATGCAAGAAGTTGAAATGCCATTATTGTATGGATAATGATCATCCTATCAAGGATTTCCCTAAGCTTAAGGCTAAAGGGGCTTTAAAGAAAGAGGAAACTACAACCATTGTAGATGCTTCTACCAATGCAGATTCGGCAACAAACGTTGTGCAAAATGCAAAATGCAAAATGAGATTTTAATGTGCAATGTCAATATGACCCAACTGTTCATGATGCAAGTAGCACATTACATCTCATTGTGATTTATTCACTTCCCTTGAGACTTTTATAGAGTTTGTAGGGTTCTACATTTGACTAGGCCTCATTGCCATGGGATGAGGATGATTCTCCTTCAAGTTCACTTCAAGGTTGTGCATTTGCGAATTGCCTTCTTCCACCACCCCTGAATCGCCATTATTGGATCCTTATGCTTTTCGTGGTTAGCATGTGTTAACATTAGTACAATGGCATTAGTTCATAAGACAAGTGTTAGGAGTTGAAAATCATCTATCATAGTTTTGACAAGAAGCCCAACTCTAGGTTTTCTTTTTTGGAGGTCGTGCTCACTCTCTCTAAGCCAGACTCATGCAAGACTATAGCCTCAAGCATCCAAGCAACAAAAATCTATCATGGCCGAAGCTAGTACAAAGGTGAAGCCTCACTAGGTTGGTACTTGTAGGTAAATAGCAAATGTCTACCACCCCTCCATTGCTCACAAACAAGAATCTCACCAAGATACTCCTTAAAGAAAACGGTAGACCATTGTGCAAGCTTGGGGCACTGCTCTGTGGACTCCCAATACAATCTCTACCACTTCCACTAACCAAGGTTATAACAAAATGAGCTCCAAAGTGGCCCAAAAACCCTAAATCTAGCTCTTCCCCACAATTCAATTTTTTTTACCCTTCTATTACATGTGAAATTGGAAACTGCTTGCAAGATTGAGACTTCACTAAGTACTAGAGGAAGAGAGCATGTCTCATGCATTGGCGAAAATTTTGTCACTCAAAAAAAGGTATGGATTTAGTTGCACTAAAATGTTTCGAGAATTAAAACTGCCCATTGAAAGAAATGGACTTGGGTATGAGTTCAAGTTTGGATGGAAAAGCTTTGATTGTACTATTCGTGTTTGAATGGATGTCTTATGTTTGTAACCTTTTTTGAGGCTCCTTTGGAGGCATAAGCCAAAAATATTGGATACTCCGGAACCTTTAGTGCTCTTACCTATTTTACATACACCTAAGGAGCTTTATACAAAGCTAATTGGTAAACTACATCTTGTTGGTTATACTTAAGGCAACAAAGAGTATTGTTTTCTTAATTCTAAGATGTAGGTAAACAATCAATCAATATAAGGAAGTTGTCTTTATAGAAGATGCTCATTGTCCTCTTGTTGCTTTTGGTATATGCAAGCACATATCGAATAGTACCATATCTGAAAGTTGAGAGAAAGGAAGGTAAGTTTACAATTTTCAATGAGTATCATCTACTCCGGATGTTCAAAATGTGGTTAGTAGGGAACATATGGAGGTTCACACAACACATACATTGTCTTAGTGGATTGAACATACTTCAGTCATCGCTAAGATTGATGCTCCTTTAGAAACAATCTCTTCTGGGAAGAAGTGAAGAAAGAGAAGGCAGTCAATTGCTGGGCCATCCAAGAGCACCATTTGGATGCTCATAGTAGCAAGAGAAAACAGGTTGTAGGAAAAAAACTTATCTTTTATGGGGAAGGAAGTGACAGTTTCAGTGGTGTCTTGTTCATTGCTGACAAAGACTTGGAGCCAAAGATGGTTCTAAACCACCCCTCCGGAAGATTCCTTGGTGTTAGGATCAGATGAAACTATCAACCTATCACCATAGTAAATGTTTACGGTCCTTGCAACGCAAAGGATAGAGCTAAACTGTGGATGCAAATCAGGGATACTCCGATTGAAGGGGAGTGGCTAATGGTTGGAGATTTCAATATGGTCGAGAAAAGCAAGGACAAAACAGGCTCCGCCAGTCTATTGGTTGGCTCAGAAAAGTTTAAATGGCTGAGCTTATGTGAGAAGTGGGCTATGATTGACTTGTGGGAAGTGGGCCCATGGAACAGAATGCCTGGATTCACCTACACAAACCTTTAGTACGCCCGCACTGCCGCCCGACTGGACAGATGCTACTGCTCTCATCAAGCTGACTGGATCTCATCGACGTTAGAGATGAAGGTAATCTCAACAAAAAGCCTCTCCGATCACATGCCATTACACTTACAACTCAAGAAAGATAAAGGGCGGGGGGGCAATCCCCGAGAGGGGAGAAAAAGCTTCTTGTTACATGGACACACCTGTTCAAAGACCCTCTCTTCAGAAGCATCACCAAGAAAGCGTTGGGAAAGCTCAAGAAAGATGTGGGGATGAACAAACCTAGTGCTTGGAATATATTTGTTTAGAGTGTTCAAAACGCTATCAAAACTTCGGGTCCTCGGGTTTAAAAAGCCAATGAGGCACAAATCAAACATCTCACAAAGGAGGTAGAGCAATTAGCCTCTAGGAAGGCTGCAGGACTAGCTACCGAGGAGGAGCACAAGCGATGACTTGAAGCTAAATCTCACCTGGCCAACGAGAACAACTGGAGGAAATCAAGAAGGTGAGATTGCTCTCTAGGGAAACTTTCCCTCAACCAAAGCCTTCTAACCAAGCACATTTTTTTAGGGCTCTGAAAGTGAGGAAGAGTCGAGGCCGCGTGCAAGTGCTAGATGATGAGAAAGGGAATACAATTCAAAACCACGATGAGATGGTTGGACTTATGCTCAAGTATCTCAGCCAGGTTATTGGCCAGCCAAAGACCCAATCTCAGGAAGTGGAAGAAGCCCGACTGTCTTTACTTGGGAGTGTTGAAAAGAAGGTTCCAGGAGGAAGCCAACCGCATGGAAAAGGCCTTCTCTGAGGAGGAATGCTCAGCGGCACTAAAAGCTCTTGGCAATGAAAAGTCCCCTGGTTGGGATGGACTGGCGGTTGAACTCTTCAGGGAATTTTGGGATGATCTCAAGGGTCCAGTCACACGGATGGCCAAGCTGTTTGTGAAGAGTTGTTGGATGCAAGTGTTAAGAGAGGGCTTATCAAGCCCATCCCCAAACAGATCATCTGCTGCTCTCAACTTAAAACATTGGTGTCCCATTATGATGATGTCAGTAGCATACAAAATTATTGCCAAGGCAATAGCTCTCAGACTTGCCCCCCTGCTGAGTCGGATCATCTCTCCCCATCAACACGGGTTCATTAAAAGGAGATCTATATATGACAATATCTTGGCAACAATGGTAGGAATAGAGTATGTATCCTTCTCCAAGCAAGAGTGCATCTTGCTGCAGCTGGACCTCGACAAAGCCTATGATAGAATAGAATGGTCCTATATAGAAGAAGTCATGGGAGCTCTAGGCTTTGGGCCTTGTCTTTGTCACCTCATACGCACACTAGGCATTGGCAGCCAATCAGAGCTCCTGTTTAATGACAGAATTGTGGGCTCTTTTGAGGTTAAAAGGTCTATTAAGCAAGGATGTCCCCTGGCCCCCTTGCTTTTTGCCCTTTTCGCCATCAGGTTGCATCCTCTCATTACGATGCTCGAAGCCAGTGCTGCGAGGGGAGAAATTCAAGGTCTGACATTAACGGACAACGACCAGCTACTGGCCAAAATGTTCGCAGATGACTCGCTCCTATTCTTGAAGGCGTGCCCTCAAGTTGTCATGAGAGCTCTGGAGATTGTGCAAACATTTTCCGTGGCCTCGGGATCCAAGTGCAATATAGAGAAGTCAAAACTAATATCCAATATCGGAGAACGACTCTTTTGACCCTTCAGTATGGACAGGAGAGATTATCTCAAAAGGAAGTGTATTCAGACACCTGGGAGCCCCCGTTGGGGTGGATGTAACCCACAAGCAAAGATTTCAATGGGTCCTTGAAAAAATAAGTTCGAAAATGAGAAGATAGGAGTTTGTTCTCCTCCCCTTCCAATGTGATTAATGCTTTTATGATCCCGTATATTTCTTTCCTCAGCCCCGTGCTCAAGATGGCTAAGTGTAATTGGAAAGAATTCTTAAAACCAATGAAAAGGTTTCTTTGGAAGAACAACACGAAAACCTCCCAGCCATGGCAGTGGGCTAGATGGGAGGTAGTTGCTCGCCCGTTAGACCAAGGAGGGCTCAGCATTCTTAACCATGTATCCCATGTTGAGGCCCTTTGTGCCAAGTTTATGGTCTCATTGGCTAAACAGGACCAAGCTTGGGCTATCATGACCAAGGAAATGCTTGATGCAGTAAAACTGGGATCAAAAGGGGGAAAGTGAAAGGAGATTGTGATGCATGACAAACTTCTCGCCCCGAAGTGGTCTTATCTTAGATCTGGTGGACTCTCAGGGGAGCTGATGAGAAAGTGCAAAATTGCAACTGAGGTTTTGAAATGGGGGGAAGCAACCAAATATTTTAAGAACTCCATTTTGCACTGGTCCCCTTGGCTCTCTAAGATATTGGGACTGCCGCATAGCCCCTATTGGATAGAAATGGCTAGGAATGTGAATAATAAGGGGCTCGTTCGACTTGAGCAATCCTAGGATGACAACAGGAAGTGCTGAAAAACTGTTGACTCTTTAGCCACCCAATTTCACCTGAATGGCTTTGAGATCTTACTAGTTTACAGGGTGATGAAAGAGCTTGATAAGGTGGTGATACCAATTTGTGAATCCAACTTTGAATGGAACGCTTGAAGATGACCCGAGAGTAGCCTCTTTTGGAAACCACATTCTAAAGGCATTTACCATGCATCAATGCACGAGGCTAATTGGTGTAGCCCCCTCAACAAATTATGGAAGAGGCACTGGACGGGAAAACGGTGGGAGTGAGTCGTGGAGAACATCTAGAAGCCAAGGTGGCCTCAATATATGAAGATATTTTTGTAAAAAGTGATGTCAAGTGCTCTACCGACGGGTGTGAAGATACAAGAAAGAGGAATCGGGTCCAATCGTTGCTCGGGGTGCAGAATAGCTAGTGGAGACCTAGCCCACCTTTTCATAGGATGCAAGCAATCAGTGGCATGGCTGGGAAAATATGCAAGTGGATTCAAAGGACATGGAAAATTAAGTTCTTCAAGAATAATATGTTCTTTGGTAGTAACAGGTTGGGAAGTCCTGCTCTTCTTGTCTGCACTCAAATAATCACGTACTACTTCTTTCACCACATTTGGCAAGCAAGGAACCACCGCGTGTTTGAGGGGGATCTAGCATGGCAAGCTTTGGTGAAGTAATACAAAAGAGAGAGTGACGATCCACATGATCACAAGCAAACAAGCCTCAAAGGACTGGTCTAGAACAATACATGACATCTCGTAATAAGTAAAGCCTAGGAGTAGTTGTGGTCTCTATGTCAAGAAGAAAACTTGTAATCCTTTCACCCTCAAGGCTTGGTCCGAGCTCGAGGTTGGTGCATATTTCTAATGTTCTTAATACTATCCACTCACAATTGTGGGTTTTGCAAAAAAAAAAAAAAAAACTTATTTTGGTCATGATGTAAACTTAAATGCACAAGTTTATGAATCTGAGGATATTCCTGTAACAACTCGTTCATTTGAAAAGCATATGTTCTATCAATTCAAAAACTCACTTTATGGCCTCACAAAATAGTAAGCACATTGCAAATGCATCTACATCTGCCTTCATACTTTTGAGGCACCAACTGAAAACTATTCACAAGCTACAAAAGACCCATCAGCTACCTTGGAGGACATTATGTTGTGTTGTGACTGGCATATTATTCTCGACCTCGAGAAAAGAAAATTAATTACTTTTGCTCGAGTTTAAGGAAGTCAGAGAAATTCTAAGCTCTCTCCCTACCATTGCACCTCCTAAATGGGAGGAAACTTTCTCTGTCAATCCACGTGTGAGAAATGATTCTATCGGGGCTAGATGCCCGCTGCACTCCTTGACAATCACAGGTCATATTGATATCTTGATATTAAGCTTCATATCCATACAATTAAACATCAATCTTCAAAAACAAATTGAAAAAGAACATAATGGATACATACACTGAACTTGGGTAAAAGAATAGAGATTGCCTTTTATTGTGGCCTTTGAGCAGCAGATAAGGATGATAAGCTATACAAATTTTTTTTAAGGAGCTTCAAGCTTTTGCTAGCTAGCCCAAAACCATGACTCAGCCCAGCAAGGCTCCACAAATGCTGGTCTGTTGCAAAACTGAAAGATTTGCTAAAGCTATAAAGCCTCTCCTAAGTACTAGTTCATGAAACCTCTGGCTTACCTTGTATAGAGATGTGCAGGCAAGCGAGGTTGGGCAACAACTTCCAAGGGCTTTGCCATGAATGTCACGACTCCTGCGCGCTCAGTCATGTCGATATCCTCCGCCTGCATCCCATCTGGAGGCAACCAAGAGAACTGGTGAAGAAGGCGTGCCAGCATGAGCTCCACAAGATTAAGGCCAAGTTGGGCTCCTGGACACACCCGACGCCCCGCACCAAAAGGTAGCAACCTGTAATCATGGCCTTTTATATCCACATCCTCTTCTAAAAATCTCTCTGGTCTGAATGCAAGTGGATCCTTCCAGACAGCCGGGTCTCTTGCAACCGCCCAGACATTTACATGTACTACCGTACCTTTGGGCACATCATAACTCCCTATTTTCACATCCTCTGTTGCCTTGTGAGGGAGCATCAATGGAGTTGGTGGATGTAATCTCAATGACTCCTTCACTACACATTGAAGGTAGTGTAGCTTTGAGAAATCCACTTCTTTTGCTACATTTTCCATACCAATGACCCGATCTAGTTCCTCCTGAGCCTTCTGCTGCACACGAGGGTTGCGGACCAACTCTGACATGGCCCATTCCACAGAGATAGCTGTGGTATCCATGCCTGCAGTAATCATATCCTGAAAACAGCACCACCATCAATGCTTCTAGTCCTCCGAAAAACAAAGAATACAGTATTTCTGTTGTCTATGCTTGCTCAAATGAAGGTTTCCCCTATCAGCTTAATCTACGTGCCGTTTTGGCCCTTCTTGTGAAGATACAAGAAAAAAATTATCGCTCGCATTTTAAACACACGGTGAAAACGTTAGATAGGTTTGGCTGATAGTGGAGAGCTTTAAGTGAGCAGGCATAGACACAAAAGTTTTACTGTTTTAGAAGAACAAAAGATTGAACTGTCCGGCAATTTGTGATTTGTTCACATTCCCAATACTCGTTGACACTCTGTTTTGGTTGGCTTGTACAGTAAAGATGGATGTTTGTAACCCATCAGATGCATCCTCATATCCAAGACATTGGATCATGACATGGAATCCTCCAATTTTAAAACAAGCACACAAAGCAATCTCTTCATCCTAAGCGTCAAACATGTCCCATACTGGAAGCCCAAGTCAATCCTTCCATCCATTATAAACCAACAAAGACCTCTGCTTCAAAAATCTCAAGTCCAAACAATAAGATCCACATACCCAGAGCAAACCGATTATATGAGTATCTGTAAGGTCGTGCTGCTTCTGCAACGAGAGTAAGGCATCAATAAAGTGCTGCTTTGTTTCGCCGCTGGTTTCTCTAGCAATGGTGTGCTCTTGCATGATTAGCTTTGTCAGATTGTCCCTGCGCATTCCATGCTTTAAAAACTCCTCCTTCTGTAGTGGGAACATCCAACGAATCCATGGTATAAACTCCGGGGTTTTAATGCATGCACCTAGCTTCATCCCTTGTGCTATAATGTCCTTGAACTCGACCCCTTGGGGATCAATATTGCCATCACCATCCACAAACCTTTTGCCAAAGGCAATGCGTGTAATGTTATTGAAAGTCACTGCAGATAAATATTTCTTCAGCACAATAGCTTTTGATTCACCACCTGCACAAAAATTGTATGGTCAATTGTTGTTTACATTGTGACTCAAGTAAGTTCTCAACCCAAAACAAGCACAATCAGAACCTGTAAAATCTTCTAACCAGATAAATTCAGTGTGCCCTGCAGAACTGGAATGCATAGGCACACTTTTATGCTGAGAACGAAGTCATGTAATAAATGAGCTCTCTAAGTCAAGGAAATTGATTGTTGCATAAACCCACATCACTCGGAAGCAAGAAACGGGTCTTACATGAGCATCCAATCCACAGAATAACCACAAAATCCGCTTGGCTCTTTTTCTTTCAGAGAGTCATATACCTGGCAACCCATAAGGTGCCCTTTTAAGGACTAGTCAAATGGGAAAATCCAGATATCGTCAGGTAAGAGCCAGACATAGGCATTGTCTATGCAACTATGAATTGCTGCAACGCCAATACAATCCTCCTCTCAGGTGGCACATCCTCAGAATGTTCAAACTCAAAGCCAACAGCACTACCAATACAATACAGCCAGTGAACAGGTGCCCATTTCCAAGCCAGACATAGGTAACAACCTGGAGGTTGCAAGGTACACATAACATCACCACTAAACCAACTCATATGATTGCCTAGTCTTGAGAAAGTTCCATGAGCATATCCATCACTTATACAAAGGATTATCATTGATTGCTGGTATAGACACCAAAAATTGCTTGACTGTCTATTAATGAAATCCCTGACAGTTTTTCGCTCAATCTGTCCAGATTGGCCACCCATGATATAATCAACAAAGCTTCATTTCTAACATGAAACCAATTTTTACCATTTTCATGCAAATGAAAGAAATTTGTACTTTTGAACTCTCTCCTTTTCAAATCCTAAAATACGGCAAGTTCTTTGCTCTTTGCACATTATGAAATACATACATGCCAGTTACTGACCTTTACCACCGCAATCCTTAAATATACTCTCCACCATGGCACTGACCTCATCTTCTCGGAGGGGACGAAGAGCTTCTAGCCTTTTGGGAGTGAATAATTCAAGAGTACAGACCTTCCGGACCTTGACATAGTGAGGGCCATAATCGGCCCAAATAAGATCTTGCCCGTTTCTGCTAAACAGATTAGCTGCACGTGTACGATTGCGTGCCGCAAGCTGTTGATCTTTATCTTTCAAAACCTCTTTAGCCAACTCAGAAGAGGACACTACTACATTGAGAGTGGAGCCAAACCAGACAGACATAATGGGTCCATAGATTTTGGACCATTCCCAGAAGCATCTAAACCTCACAGGTTTGATGTCATACAAGTTTCCGACGAAAAGACGAGGGTGTGGACCTGGCGGCAGATGATACTTGCCCCGCAAGAGCACGTAGAGGAGTGTAACAAGGCCCGCAAAAAGCAGAGCCACAACATACACGTTTGTGAAGAACATTGTCTGTATCTCCATCATGGTAAACTAGCCTCCAACCAAATGGAACTGTGTTGTCTGTTATAACAGCATTATGCTTCTTTGTAAGCTTGATAGCTTCAAGCTGCACACATAATGCGTGAAAAAGAAATTAGTGAGAACCAAACTTTGCTAAACCATGGGTGGATTTGTGTGTGTGTTTGTGTGTGTGTGTGTGTGTGTGTGTGTCTTTCCGGGTTGAGAGAGGAGGAAATATACATACAGAAAGAAACCCTCGAGCTAGAAAGATTCAAGAATTCAGATCAAAGACAAGTTTTGAGCGTGTGTGTGTGCGCGCTCGCACACGTATGGGTTTGGTGCGGTAGCTAATGCACCTATTTCTCATTAAAAGTGTACCTTACCAGAAGAAACCCATAATGGACATCACTTCTTCCAGTGGACACAGGGCCCATTATTCTCTCTCTCTCTCTCTCTCTCTCTCTCTCTCTCTGTGTGTGTGTGTGTCTCACACACACGCACAAACACACACAACTCAAAATCGAGTGTTTCTTACCAGGAACGCAAAGAGTCAATCGCGCACCAGCTGCAATGGCCCTGCTTTACCAAACGCCACTTTGTGTGTGTGCGCGCGCGTGTGTGTGTCTCAAGTGATTTTGAATGAACACTCCACCGTTTTGGCTCCCCACACAATCTTTTCATTGGGGCGATTAGGGGGGGTTGCGTGATACAGATGCAATATAATGTGCTTATCTATAGGTACTATCTATATTACCGTATTATAGAAGAGCCTTTTCGGGCGTGGAAATCCACGTGCCAGGAGCTAGAGAGCGAGGTGGTGAGCAGCCAAGCCAGACCAAGAGTATGTTGGAGGAAGGCAAACATTCAACCGAGTGGCGGAGTGGGGAATGCGAGAGAGAGAGAGAGAGAGAGAGAGAGAGAGAGAGAGAGGGAAGGAGATTCCATCCCAACAATTATGGCTATCAGCTTCCTGTTGACGGGCAACCAAGTGTGTGTGTGTGTGTGTAACAGTTCTAAATAAATACATATACGCAAAAAACAGAAACTGTTCACATACAAGAAATTCTAGGTAAATACAATGGAATTATACTATAATTCATTTGTTGAAAATAAATTTTAACAAGGTAGTGAAGAACAAAGTATAACAAGGAAAAAAGTAATCCCCAATTTACAAGTGATGTTGCTTTAAGGTAAAAGATAATACACGTGTCATCAACCACGTCGAACAATATGTTTTAATTAAAGAAGGTATCCCTCACTTGCACCCATAGTAAATAACAAAACGCTTGGTTAGCAATTGTTACTGTGTACAGGTGATGCATGGACATCCCAGTTATTATCCATGTCCCAATGAAAAAAACAATCGTTATACTAATGTATTTGTAATTTGATACAAAGAATAAGAGAAATTCTTTTGTTAAGTTCTTATTGTACGAAAGTTTTTGGTATTTCGCAAAAATAAAATAAAAGATGAGATTCCCATAGTAAATGCTCCCATTTAACAAAGTATTTCCAGATTTTTTAATACAATCCAGAGCCTATTTTAAGTAGGTTCTTTCAAACAAAAAATGTTCTACACTATCAAAATCAATCTTAAATCAGTATTGGGAGAATTTTCCTCATATGATCAAGCATAGTTTGGCTCAAGACAAAACATCTTATAGTAAGCATTAGTTTTTTACAGCTAATCAATTTCACCACATCTCAAGAATTGTTAATCGCCGGTAACATATGAACCATGTCAAACCCAGATTTTATTTTACTAACAGAGCTTAAATGTTTATATTAGCATTATAGAGAAAGCAAAGCGATAAAACATTTAACTTTCTAAAGGTTAAGTCCTTAAAGAAAAGTCGACACTATAATGTTCAGGTTTCTGAAACCAGAAAAACGACCCGAGGAGTCACAACTTGTATGTCTGGAATTTGCAATATTCCTTTTAAGATTTGCGAGCAGATTCAATCATATTAACTGCCATCATCAAAAATATCGTTGTCCCTTAGTTTATGTCATGTTCGACATATATTTAACCCAGCCTGTTACAAAATCCATTTTATTCCATGTTACCATAGAATACACATTCCTTCCATCATCAAAAATACCGTTGTCTCTTAGTTTATGTCATGTCCGACATACATTTAACCCAGCCTGTTATAATCCATTTTATTCCATGTTACCATAAAAACAAGAAAGTGATAGTTTTAATCTTTTTGGTAAGGAAAAAATAATAATGTATTGAAAGTTTATGCCACAGTGCTAAAATTCTGAAACACAACTAACCTGGTATGTCTAAGCATTTTAAGAAAAGCATTACCTAGAACCAGCACAGAAGTAAACAGAGAAAAGTTAAAGTAAGGCTAAAAAGCCGGGACCAGCAAAAGCAAAGTCAACGAAATCTCTTACACTGGAGGTAACCTATTAAACCATCAACCCGTATAGGGTATCTAACACTAGCTGGAGAAACTAGTTTAAAAATTCCTTGTAGCCGCATCAAGCGAGTAAGCGATCATCCTCCTACACATAAAAAGAGCAAATACTGGCAAGCTTAGAAGAGTAAAGCTTAGATTATTGTATAGCGGAGGGCCCAAACTATAACTAGGCAAGCAGTAACTAGTCAACAAACCATGCGGGTAGTGAGCCACAAAAGCTGTCAGCAATCTTACAGGTAGGTGATGTAAGAAGGTAAAAGAGATCAAGTACAAATGTAAAAATTACTACATCATTAGGGTGATGCTATTCAGCCTTTACAAATCTTTTCAAGATAAGGCAGCTCCTTAGAAACCACTATTCATTATGACAGAGAGCTTACTATTATCTCAGAAAATTTAGTGAAACAGACATCGGAACTGAGCCACATTCGATCTAAAGTCTGTCCAATTAGCCAGAGTAAACCATACCAAGATTTTACTAATTACCCAAGTAATTTTACAGTCATATAAAACCAGCCTGGCACAATCTAGAAGGCCATGAAGTTTTTATGCCATTCTGAAACTTTTCAAAATCTTCTAGTACCTCAGTACCCAGAACATAATCAATATTGGGCAACTATTTTACGGAGATCAACAAACAACAAACCACATAGAGTCATGACCTCCAATCTATCATAAAACTATCCAATGAGCAGTAGTTAAAACCACAAAGCAAGCTATCTAACTTAAGTTTATCCCATTTATCATAATAAACTTAACTAAATCCGCTCACCTCATCTTAAAAGCAAGCCAAGTGACAACCATTTCCAGAAATAAACCACCTGTAAACTCGGAGGAGATGACAACTCCACCACCGCATTCTCTTTAATTTTAGGCATGTTGCAGTCCCCGTAGTTAATAGTTTAGAACGCACAGTCACATAACAACTGCTAAGTGAGTCTAGTACTCACCTGATCACCATCATTGTGGGTTTTATAGACGATGTAGTCCAGTTGTAGGTAATAAGACCCGACAGTAGCCAGCTATCCCCGCAATCCTGGTATCGTTTACAACCTGGGTCTCCAAGGATTGTAATAGTGCAAGATCCGTGAGTCGTAAGCGCAGTAGCCGCTAGTCAGTGTAAACTCTTTTCCTAAACAGAAGGTAGCGTGCGACAGAGCATACAAATGGACAGGGTTACAGTATGCAGGCACTAGTAAGAACATGCTATACAGGAGATATAAAAGGTAAGGTTAGGGTTAATAGGCATCAAAGTCTTCACTAGTTTGAATAATTACAAAAAATGAGGCTAAAAAATGAATCCCATCATCATTTACTGCTAGTGAAGAAAATAAGAGTAATAGTAAGTGAGTGGCAGTAGCTAGTTTAGACTTTTTAGACTAAAGCCGAAGCAAGCCTCAAAAAACTTCTTATGAGGTAAGGACTCCGACATCAGATGAATAATTACCAATATTACCGACATTTTATACGAGACTAATACCAGTCGGATGGCCAAATAGGTATGTTCCAAGGGGAAACATATGTCATGAAAAAAAGAAGAGTTGCAATGTTACAGTATTCAAGAAGTGTGGGCACATAAGGAGGGTATTTAGTAAAAATAGCAACAAAAAGAGGTTGCAATGAGGGTCTATATAAGACAGGCATATTCTACAACAGAATGCACTATAACCAACTTGGGCACTCCTTATCATACAAGTTTCTTCCATAGCTTGTCTTTAGCTGTGTCTTTATACTTCATCAGCTATGGCGTATATTCAAGAATAGGCATTAGCGATATCTCTTGCTCATCTGCAGCAGCAGTCAAGAGAGTCCATCTGGGGGACCACCATATTCCGTTATGAACGTCTTCTATTCCCTCAATTAGGAACATCAGTTGTGCAAATGAAATGGTGGACATATCAAAATAGAGTAACACGGGTGACCCTTTGGGATCGAGAACACTTCAAGAATAACATCTATTTGGCGATGGTCAAGGAAGCCCTAGGTATAAGACCACATTATTATTATGTGGGACACTTAATGAAGCGAGGATTTTTTGATCGGTTGTATTTGCTAACACAGTTTCTACCACATCATAAAATATATTTGTATCCCCATTTTGGCCTACCCTTGCGAGGATACTTTAACCAAAAACCCCATACCAGGGAGTTAGGAGTGATTTTAGTCAATTGTATCTTACCTTTGGCTGAGCGTCCAAACATTTGTTACTATTGTGACAGCTGCATGTGTGATCATGTAATGGATGGGTTAAATGAGATGTAACGGTGAAAAGAAGAAAAAAGGTTTTATAGACTCAAAGCCTTGCTTTTTCAATCCAATTATTTGTAGTGAAGCATGAGTAAGGACCCATGCAATTTTGTGTGTATCTGTGTGTGTGTGTGTGTGTGTGTGTGTGTGTGTCCCCACCCATTCCCAGGAACCATATTCTAAGAGGTAGTAGACTCATAGAATATTGGCCTACTACCTCAACAAGGGAGAAAAAATTTCGAAAAAAAAGGGTTTTCTTTACGAAAATACTTACTGAAGAGTATTTTATTCTGGTTTAATGAGACTAATCAAGTTTTGCATGTCAAACTTAAGGCCGGACTATTCATGCATTTTTAAGGAATTGTAGATACATGCAACAAGGTCTTTTTTAGAAAACCCATTATTGATAAGCTCGGTAATTATAATGTTGATTTCTTCATACACTAAAAAACTATCTGACGAGGCATACACTATAAGAAACACCATTCCTAGACATGTGTGTAAGGAATTTTTAAAGGGTCTATTGCTTTTCCTTTTGGTAAATACAGAGGATTTGATCTTGAGATTTTCTCTTTTCCAGAAAAAGAGAAACTTTTGGTAAATACAGAGGATTTGATCTTGAGATTTTCTCTTTTCCACAAGAAACGAGTATAAAAACTACCCAAGAATGGGGGAGTTAAAGTAATCTCGATATTCAAGAAGTGACTCCTAGAGACAAACCATTTATCAAGCCTCTTTTTTCTATCTGAGAAGGTAGATTTAATATTAAGACAAGTCGGATAAATCTCTCTAAGCGCTTCTTCGAACATGGGATTGTTCAGGCTACATAGACCATCCATAAACCTAAACGTATGAATAAAGTGTAAAAGTAATGAAGGCCTGGCATGGTCACTCATGATTTTTAAGAGCCATTGAAATTCAAAGTGACAAAGATAACGATTACACATAACAGGAGAGCAAGAAAATCCCATTGGGATCCCTAAAATGTGTTTATAGCAAGTATTCCCAATTTGGAGACAACAATTATTAAGGATCCACAAGATATATTTATATAGATCGTCTTCTCTAAAAACGACAGGTGTCGTCATTTTAGATTTTTTTACCCAACCCGTATTCTTTTTTGTCGAGATGCAAGTATAACCAAGTGTTGCTCTGTAGGAGAAAGCGATCTTTATAAGATTTGATAGGGTATTAAACAGACCAATAGACCCTGATAGAGGGATATTTTCATAACATTGTGTTATGTCTGCCGTAAAGATAGAGAAAATGTTTTCTGGGAGGTTAATAGAAACCTCGAATGCAGTCTTTACAATCCAAAATGGGCAACAGTCTAGATTCACAAATTGTCTTAGATTATTACTCTTGATGGTGCAAATTGCTTCAATTTCTAATAGAATAAAGTTTAAGCAAAAGGTGATGTCATTCGTAATAGATGAAAACGGGCTATTAGACGCGTCAGAGATCCACCTAAACTTATGTTTATGAATTTTATATGTTGGGAAGAGTACATGTATTTTCTAAGAGATAGGAAAATAGCCAAGTTTTGATAATTCATCAATTAGAAGTGTAGAAGTTCTAAGAGGAGAGGTATCAAGTTTAAAAAAATCAACTCCATTGAGTCCGGAAAAAGCAGCATCAAATGCAAGTTTTTTACAGATAAAGGAAGCAATGTTAGATGCTTTATCGAGGCCTACAATGAGCCATCTCTCCTTAATATCAGATATGGACGTCTTAATACTGGGATTTAGCTAGAAAGACTAAATACTTAACCACTCACGTGGTAAAAGACTGATCTTCTTTTCAGAAAATTTCTTTTAAGTGTAGATGTAAGTAGAAAGTGATCATCAACCTCCAGTTGAAATTTTAAGGCCAAGTCGGCCAGGCATTCGACTAGAGCCAAGAAGGCAAGCCGAGGATTTAGCGGAAAATGGAGGGATATGATTCAAGCCCTTACCCAAGAGGCTCCTTACATGTGTATCAGCTATGATTTCTAAGTTCGAAGTACACACATGTCTGCCAAAGTTAGTAAAAGACTTACAAAACTTAGGATACAAGTGACAAACACAAACATGAACCTCTTCATTGTGGAGGAAATCATTAGAATAAATAAGATTTTTGATAGATGGCAAGTGCTTCGAACCAATCATAACATCTTTTAGCAATAGATTAGGTCCAAAAACATGTCTAAAGTATTCAGTAAAACTAGATTGGGGAGTAAAAAATTCCAAAATTTTGCTAGTAAATAAACAGTGTGTAAGTATTCTATCACAAGCTTCTTCCTTCGGAGGTAGGAAAATCCTGTTTACAGGCGTTCCTTCGTACCTGCACATCACATATCCAAAAGATTCCGGATTGGTAGGTTTCTGCCACGACCTCTAGTCTCCCTCTATCAAATACAGATCACTAGATGAGGGAGTCAAGAAAGAGGTGTAAGAAGCCAACGGGGAGACAAGAGTGTTGGTGCCAGGTTGGCAAGGAAGACCCAAGTTTCCATTGAAATGGACGCGAGAAAGCCTTTATTAGTAACAACCAAAATCTATGTTCTACACCCAAGGATTCAACTTCAATCTGACGTGAAGGCAAAAAAGAAAAGGCTCTAGAGACCTTAGGCACCATATCCAAAAGAGAAACCTCACTGAGCGAACAAAGGTCCTTTTGAAATTCTTTTACAGCTTCCAAAGCCGCAGCATATCTACAAAAAAGGATGTTAGGAGGAGGGACTATTGGAGTAGAGGGAGCAGTAACAAAGATGGGACTAAGCCCACAAAATTTTCTGAGGAGATTGGATAATTCTCATCCTTTAGAAGAGAAGGAAGCTAAGTCATGAATATGTGCTTTGGACAGACCAGCGAAGTTAGAAGTAAATTACAGCACAGCAGGTTGATACCCTTGGTTTTATTCTTAACGAGGAGGGCTAGAACTTTCACCCATTGGTCAAACGAAATAAGTTGGACAAGCGACAGACTCGATTCTTTTGAGCTATCAACAATTAAAGTTGAAGCTTCGCTATCTTGGATATATTTCAGCACAAGTAGAGAAGCAAAGGAAAGGGATTCCATAGGGAGAGTAAGACCTTGGGAAAGGGAGATAACCTGCAAAGATTTTAATTTTAAAAAAAAGATCACTATCTTTTAAACGAGAAGAGTAGACATACCAACATAGATTATACAAAGAACAACTTCTTTTTGAGTTTTACAGCCCTATGAAGATAATGCCTAATCCTAAGTGAGTTACTTCGAAAGACATTCTCTAATTCTCTAGCAAGTCGTAATTTCTTCGAGACCACAACACTTTTTACTGGATCATAGTAGACCTTCATTCTTGCAGTGAGTTTTCGAGTATCCTGGTGGACAGAGATATAAAAAATAGTGAAAAATCAAGGCAAAAAGGTCATTAGAAAGAGAGAACGAGAACAATTTGAATATAATGGTAGTCTAGCAATCTTTCACCAGTCAGGTCAAAGAGGACCACTACAAGTGTGTGATAGCACCCTTGCCTATTAGAATATAATAAACTATATTGTAACATGTACTAAGTCCCAGAACTAAAGTCTGAGAGAAATAGACAAGTCAATCTCTCTTTTGCGTTTATTGTGTGTGTAGCAATTCTAAATAAATACATATACGCAAAAGAACAGAAATTATTCACAAACAAGAAATTCTAGGTAAATGCAATGGAATTGTACAATAATTCTTTTGCCGTTGAAAATAAATTTTGTACACGGTAGTGAAGAGAAAAAAGTATAACAAGAGAAAAAGTAATCCCCAATTTAGAAGTGATGCTGCTTTAAGGTAAAAGATAATCCAGATGTCATCAACCACGTCGAACAATATGTTTTAATAAAAGAAGGTAGCCCTCACATGCACCCATACTAAACAAGAAAACGCTCGGTTAGCAATTGTTACTGTGTACAGGTGATGCATGGGCATCCCAATTGTTATCCATGTCCCAATGAAAAAAACAATTGTTATACTAATGTATTTTATTCCATGTTACCACAGAAACAAGAAAGTGACAGTTTTAATCTTTTTGGTAAGTAAAAAATATATATATGTATTGAAAGTGTATGGCTCCGTATTGAAACACAACCAGCCTGGCATGTCTAAGCATTAAAAAAAAGCATTACCCAGAACCAACACAGAAGTAAACAAAGAAAAGTTAAAGTAAGGCTAAAAAGCGAGGACCAGCAAAAGCAAAGTCAATGAAATCTCTTACACTAGAGATAACCTATTAAACCATCAACCCGTATACATTAGGAAAAATATGAACCCTCTAGGGGCCCTTTGGGATTAAGGTTAATTAGAGGCCAACCAATGAGAAGAGGGTGGTGGACACACTCTATGCCCTCAAAAATGTAGGGGGACAAAGTAGTCTTACACCTCTTAAGTGGGCTCTTACCTAGTGAGAAGGGGGAGGCGAGGGAGGGGGGGGTGGGTGGGGCCATATGGAACCTCCAACTTCCCTCCTTTTTTATCCGGTTTTGAAAAAATCCCAAAAATTTGAAATTTTTCAAAATTTTCAAAACTCAAATTTCATTTTCTTAAAACCCCCCTAAAAATATTTTATGGTCAAAAAAGTATTTTTTGACCTCAAAAAGTCAAAACGTGCACCCAAAAAACCTAAAATTCAAAATTTTTAAAAAACTTTTGAAAAATCTTTTTTTGCTATCTAGAGCTCCCCCAAAAGTAGTTCTTAGGCAAAAAGTGATTTTCTCTCTCTAGAACCCCTTTACCAACCCCTCCTTGGTTGCAACCATCACACTCATCCTCTACTCCAACACTCTCTCTCTCTACACCATTTCCATTGCTGCAGCAAGGAAGCTCCTCTCTCCTCCCCTACCACCTTCCATTGCACACCAAGCAAAGGTTATCCACCTTCTCCTCCCATTGCCACACCAAGCAAGGGTTATCCACCTTCTCCTCCCATTTCCACAAGGGTTAACCACCTTCTCATATCAATTTATCCCACCTACATTGTAGCAACAAGCAAGGTCCTTCTCCTCCTCCTAGTTTTCTTTGCTCAACCATGGCCAACTCTACTTCGCAAAGGCGGCCAAAGGATGAGGTCATAGCACTTGCATGCCACAACACTAGAGGTGTAGATGATGAGTGGGTGCCACAAGAGTTCACCAAAGGTGCTTGGGTATACATGAAACCGTCTGCTATTGGCCCTCATCGTGTGCAGAATCGTGTAAACTTGGATCTTCATTGGAAAGGAAAGCTCCTTGGCTTCAAGAACCGCAAAGACAAGGGGACCGTAGCCATTGTGCAACATGTTCTCTCAATGTCAACCATGCATTTGCAACAACCACCTCGATTTCCAACACATTGTAAGTACATGTTTTGAGAATACAAAGCTAGGTGTGAAATCACAATATAATGTTATTATGGATTCATACTTAAGATTTGTCATGCATTTATAGTCATATTTCCATCCACGTTGGTGGAGGAGCAGCCACTACATAGTCTCTCTGGCACATTCAATGTTATACATGCGGATATTGGAGCAATAATGTTCCCACATCTTTGCCCAACCAAACTGGTTCAAAGAAGGATTTTCTTCTATTCTCACTTCTATATTGTCCCTACTTTTACACAAGCGTTTGGAACGCTTGAACCCATCAAAGTAACTTCCTTATTAAGTATGGAGTGGCCGGTGCCAGATTTGTGGTCGGTAGCATCTTTCAAGCAAAAGATGATAATGGATGTCCAAAACTCTTTGAAATACTCTAAAGCTTCTAGGTCTGTGGGCTTGAGTTGGTGTTTGCCTATTCATTGTTTTGTGCACATTTTTAAAGAGTTTGGATTTGTGGAAACTACCACAATGCTTGTATGTAAAGATGCGCATTACGAGGAATTAGGAAGGCTTTTAGAAGAGGATTGGGGTTTTGTGGAGGGCATGCACAACGGGGATCAGTATCGTTGTAAGGTTGGAGCTTCAGGTATTGGAATGCGCTATTTGAAATCTCGCACCTCCTTGTACATACAATTTCACTATGATCGTTGGATGTGCAAGCTTGGAGTGTGGACTCCCTTACAGAGTGTAGACGGCACTATTGCAAGCTTTGACATTGCAGTGAAGATACCCAACGATGCTTTGGAGGCAGTCCAAGTGAACAAGCATTGGACTCTCAGTAATGTTCGAGAACATTTGGTTATTATGGGTTTTGAGGCCCTTCAACAAGCACAATTTCGTTTACAAGGTCACAAGGTGAGAATCCTTCCACCATATTTTCAATACATCATGGTTTGTCGATCATTGGATGCTTATTGTAATGAATGTCTGCAGATTGGGAAGAGAATGGAAGACAAATTGAAGGTCGAGGAGGAATGGGGGATGGATGGAACTATGCTATCGATCTTATAACTTTGTAACTCTTGCAATTTTCAAACTAATCCCCGCTGTAATCAACATGATTTGCTTCGGCAAATCATGCCTTTGAATATAATTTTTTGCATTGGGATGAGAAATCATTTTTTGGTGAAAGTGCCTTTTTTTTATAAAAAAGTCTTAAAAAAAGGGTCCATTATAAAAGGAGGGCCACCTAACTCATTCACTATTTTCACTTTTGCAACTCTTGAGCTCCTCCACTCTCTATCTACACCCCAGGCTAAACATGGATGCTTCCACAGCCTCTGCATCTGCAGCCACATCCACCCCTTTGTCACGCTTCATCCTCTTCCTCGAGGACACCAAATACAAAGGGAAGTTGGACCTCCACACCTTTTTTACTCGTCTCCCTGACCTTGATGCCACAGTTGCCCTTCACATGGATGCATTTGCCGAGATATTTGCGTTCATGGAGGAGCACATCATAAAATATTCTGTATCTATCCCCCCACATGCAGGGATCTGGGTGCCTTGAGATCTTTTGCGCTATATACACAAAGGTGATCGCCCATTCTCCAAGCGGTTGCAACGATTCCAAGAAATTGCAACCGATGCAGGCCATTACTTGGACGAGCAAGCCCCAGGGGTGTCAACGCTCAAGAAGCGCAAGTTGGGGGTGGAGTACCTTTCTCGGCTCGCAATATTTATCTTCTTCGTGAGCGAGGAACCTGATTTGGAGGAGCTCCGCTTACCACACCTTCATGTTGGGTCCTTTATCAAGGACACGAAGGAGCAGCAGGTTATCCCCATGAACCCTGCACAACGGAAGGAAAGGCACACCGGCTCGAGTACCCTAGGGGTCTTGAGGAAGTGGTTGAGAAATCCATAGTTGCGGCTGGCCCTAGTGACACTCCAGTGCCACTACCACTGACGAATGTGGCTATCCCAGAGGTAGAAATCAGCCGCTTCTCCTCAGTGTTAGTGGATGGGGAGGAGTATGTGTTCCTGCATGATTTGGAGAAAGCATTTGGCCTGCGCATGGATGAATGCTTGAGCGTGCTATGCAACAACACCAAATGTCCCTTAGACAATACGCCAGATGCCCTAGAAAGCAAGCTCTTGCCATATGGGGACTCTGTTGCTGACACTATTGCAATTGTATGTGCGGAGGTCCTGGCAGTAGAGCAGTTGCACGTGGCTGATGAAGAATTCCAAGCCACACAAGCCAAGGTTGAGGCTGCTAGGATGCCTATCCCATTATGCAACCTCCCATCTAATGATCCAAAGGTCCTATCTGTGGTGCATGGGAGCATTGACTTGGATGCAAAAGGCAACAGGGAGGAGGACGACAAGGAGCACGAGGTAAACTATATCCTAATTTTCATGTTACTATTTTATCCTTCATTGTCTTCTTTCTCAACCTTCATCGGTTTATGACAGGATGTCGTGGAGGTTGATGATTTTGCTGCAAGGACGAGTGGCAAGCGGACGGGCTTTGGACCTCAAGCTTCCCTTGCGCATTACCTAGGACAACTCCCCCCTGGCGATGTGGCCATTATCCATAATGAATTTACTCCCCAAGCCCATTTTATGACTTGGTCGTTAAAAGCTTTGAGCAAGTTTTTGTGTTTGAGCACCATTGCTCAAACTGCGCATCAAGTGTTCCTAGTGCGCAGATCCCTTGTATGCACAGCGTTTGGCGCTGGATTTCGTGGTAAAGTGCTTGCCCAGATAGGGATACATGCTTCCATTGGCTCAACTGACCCAAAGCCATAGCGCAGTCCCTCTTAACTGGGGAGTTGCCTTACGCGCAAAATAGGCGCCAGGAAATGGTCAAAAAATTTATGAACTCCTCAGATACATGATGTAAAATCACCGTTTTGGAAGTAATAAAAAATATTTGAAATTGTCTCTCTATCTGGCAAATTCTTTTGAATGTGATTTGTCAATCTTGAAAATTGTTTCAATTGGTGATATGAAAATTGTTTTGATTGGTGACTTTGTAATTTCAAGTTCTTTATGTAATTTCAGTCAATTTCAGTAAATTTAGGTATTTTATGTTCCCTAGGGGGTAGATAAGCCTACCAAGGGCCAAAAAAAGCATGGCCACAAGGGCGCGCAAATGGCCCATCCATCAGTTTTGGATGGGCCATTTGCACGCCCTTGTGGCCAGGCTTTATTTAGCCCCTGGTAGGCTTATCTACCCCCTAGGATACTTACAAAGCACAAATTTATTGAAATGAATTGGTTTTGCATCATTAATTTAGATGCACCCTTTTTATGGCAATTCCAGCATATGTTCACACTCAAGGACACTAGAAAAGGTGAAATCAATTATGAAATGAAGTTTCTAGCACACTATCACCTGCTTTAGCTCTACCTAGTACACCCCTGCACCAAAAAGTCCAATTACATTGGACATTTGAAAAATCCAAATTAATGTTGCATAGACACTTGGTTTCACAATATGTTTTTTTTTTTTATATCCTATAGGGAATTCAAAGCTTGAAATGGCCAAAAAAGGGTGTCCACAAGGATCCATGTAAAATAATGTTACAAAACCAATAGGTTTTAGTAAATTTGTGCTTTTTAAGTACCCTTGGGGGTAGATAAGCCTACAAGGGGCAAAAAAAAGCCTGGCCACAAGGGTGCGCAAATGGCCCATCCAAAACTGATGGATGGGCCATTTGTGCGCCCTTGTGGCCAGGCTTTTTTTTGCCCCTTGTAGGCTTATCTACCCCCAAGGGTACTTAAAAAGCACAAATTTACTGAAATTGACTGAAATTACAAAGTCATTTCATTACAAAGATAATAGACACAGTAGAGATAACTATTGATCATATTGTCATTGGAAAGTCAAATCATTACAAAGATAAGGGTGTGCAATACAAAAGGAGGGGTAACCTCGACTAATGCTCGAAGTCTCATCACAATCGACGTGCAAGCTGCATATCTTTTGGTTGTATTGTCACTCGCTTTGCATGTATGGCGCATAGGTTGGTATCTTCCAACACCGAAATGATGTGGGCCTCTGTAGCTTCTTGAATAGCCGCTAGCGCTATTGCTTGCATTCTATACTGATTTCCATAGCTTTGAATCACCTCCTTCACAGTGCGAGCAAAGGAGTCGCATCGAATCAAAAGCTCCGTCGTCTTCTGGTAGTGGCGGATTTTTGCAAATGCCCTTGCTATTTTTCGGCGCCGCTGCGGTTGTCTTGGGGTCACTTGCACATTTGCTGGCGAGCGGCGTTTAGGCTTCTTGAAAAACTTAGACTTGCGCCTATTTACATGCTTAGGGGCTAGTTCTGCAGCCTCTTTTGATTCTTCCTCTTCCCTTGGCTGCCGATCTTGTCGTGTGGGGAGAGCTCCCTGGCCTCGAGGCAATGTCTTCCCCCTAACGGCCACCCGGTGTGTGCGCGGTATTTTATCTCGCATCCATGGTGGCTCACTCTCTAATTCAGTGTCTGTATGGACCACCCGAGTCCTGGATGGTCTTGCTTGTAATTGGTGGCGCGACGGCTGCTCCCTATCGAACTCTGTTGTTTCCTGGCCCTCTTCTTCTCTCCAACGCTGGGCACGTTGCTTCATTCTCCTTCTAGGTGTTATATCTTGAGGAGGTGGAGATTCAACAGTCCTCGATGACTCTCGTGCCCTACCACCATGCCCACTACCAGATGAGTTTCTGGAACGACCAGGCGTTCGTGGCCGTTTTCTTGTGCCTTTAAGCCATGACGGCTTCTCACATCCTTGGAGGGTGTTTTTGTTGGCAGGCGGATGGTCTTTCGCGATTTGTTTGGTGCGCGCCATTTCGTTGGTAAGAGCTCACCTATTCTTAAGAAATGAGTGGTTTATGAGAGCATGCAATATTTATAAGGGTCCATTTAAAAAGGGCCCTGTTCACACTAATTTTTTTAAAAAAAGTATTATTTTTTAAATAAACATGTCGCTAAGAGTTGGACCCTGCGTTCACGTTTAGTGACTCGCGCAATATCCACTTTGATCCTTGTCGCACTCTGCATCGCCGCCATGCAGCATGCTTGGTGGGACCTTGCGACATTTGCCACTTGTTGCTATGCTCTTGACGACTCCATTTCCGCACTTCGATAGCAATCTTGGATTGTCGCGCACGCTCCATTGTGAGCTTACGAGCAAATGTTGTGCGAAAAAACCAATTGAACATCTCCTCCAAATAATTGGATTGCACCATTCCACCACCATGTCGAGTATTTTTGAAGTACACTACCCTTGCTCGATAATGGGACTTCTCCATGCCTTGAGTGCTAAAAATTTCAAGCGATCCATACTTGTGCATAAAAAATGCACCATGCGCAAACAAGATATGCTATTCACATGAGTAAACGATCCACATTATTAAATAAAAACAATCCTTTGCAATGAATACACCATGTAAAATGACTTACCATGTAATGTGTGATGTTATTTTCACCCCAAGAAAGGGTGAAGACCTTAGTAAAATCCGCCAAGGCTTCTTGAAATGATTGGCGTTGTTCTTCTGTTGTGCTGTTAAGGCCAATAGCTTGACCATTTTATCAAAATGTGCCCAAACTGCTTGTGCTTGTTTGCAAGCTCCCCATTTGAATCATTGTCGGTAGTAGCTTTGCATAACATGTTAAGTATGGAGCCTAATTTACCCTTGTAATTTTCTGTGGTAAAAGCGCACATTTGTAAGGCCCCATTATGAGGAGAAGCCATCGTGCGTGAAGGAAAATCACTCACTGGAAACCAAAATTTTCACGGACAAGAATCAGGGGCAACTTTAGAGGCCTTGGGGGCCTCCGTCCCCGAGACTTTTTTTTTGCCGGAATATTCCTTTTCGTCGGAATATTATGGCAGGACGGCGGTCGGAAAGTGGTCGGAAAACAACCGGTCGGTTGGCCGCTGGCCGGTAGTCAATGGCCGATGGCCGGTGGTCGGAAGTCAATGGCCGGTGGCCGGTGGTCGGAAGTCAATGGCTGGTGGCCGGTGGCCGAATTCAAAAGCGGACTTGTCTTTTCAAGGGCGGCCACACATGGGCAGATTGGAGGGTCCGATTTGGACTTATTCGCACAAGCCCGGCTACACATGGTTGCCTCTCATAAGAGAGGGCAGCCCTTTTGGCCTATAAAAGGAGGCCATTTCTACACACATTTCATATAGTGTGAAGTTGATGCAACAAGGTGAGTGTGAGGTGGTGAGAGTGAAGCAAGGCGGGAGCTCTATCAAGGGTTTAATCCCTTTGTAAACTACTTCTTCTTTTGAAGTGCTAAAGCCATTGAGTGGCTGCTTTCTCGTGGACGTAGCCCACATTGGGTGAACCACGTATATCGTGTGTACTCTCTCTCTCTCTCTCTACTCTATAATCTCTTGTGTGTGAAATCTATCTCTCTCCATTAAGTAATCTACTAAAAAATCCATTTAGCTACGTCTTATTTCCTAACATAACTCCTTCCAAAGCTCCCAAAGGTTACCTGCCTGCTGGTTGGAGCTGTTTTGAGCATCATATTGACTTGGCTTTCCTTGGGAAACTTTCTTCAAAAAGTGTCTAGCTTTTCATCCACTCATTGACACTTGTTGAGCAATTTCATGGGCCTCCCCCCCGTTCTTTGCAGCAACGATAGACACATTTTCACTGTGACAGCCAATGGAATTCAAGAGTATCTCCACTCTTTCAATTGCTTCCTGGGACTTTTCCAACGGTTTCATTGTGAAAGAATAATCAATGTGGAGCTTCAATAGCCTATCAAAAATGCGCATGAATGCGTGTAATGTACAAAAATGTACATTCGATAGAGAAAATCGAAAGATTGGATTCCAAGCATGGTCCTTTTGATCACGGTCTGGGGCATTGAGCATGGGACATCTCAGAATAGACGCTTCCCATTCTCTACCTTCATCTCCGACATCACGACAATCTAACCCTTGTTCTCCATGCCCTTGCCATGGAAGCATGGAACCGGCCTTTGCAGTGCTCTTATGTGATTTTTGTCCATTAGGTTTGTACCCTCGAGTGCAAAATGGACAAGGCATGAGAGAAGAAGCCCCTTATTTGCAACCAAGCAAACACTTTATGGTCTTCAAATCCCCACCTAAGTGCCACTCCACATCATAACTACCAAAATCCTCAATCTCCAAATTCTGACCTGCAATTTGGGAGTGTATTACTTCTGTGATCCATGGAGTTCTCTCAAAAATCCATGAAAGTACTCCATTGGTCTGGCACCTCAATAGCACCCAACCACCAAATGTCTTTCTCTGATTGCACGCTAAAAGATGGGGTGGGAGATGGCTCGACTGAATACCTTCGCTTGGTTTGCAGAAGGGCCTCGTTCATTAGAGTGACACTTAGCCTCTCTAACCTTCGGCCTTTCACTATTTGACACTCATCGAGTTTCAGCACAAAAGCAACTTTTGTGCCAAGCACTACAAAATAAATAGTGCTAAGACCTTAAACTTCAGAGTCTATGATAAGAATAATACCAAAGAAAAAAGTAAAGTGTGTCACCTTCTTCAGGTAACTCGTAAAACTAAGCATGGCTTCTTGAAGCATTCTAAGATCCACGAAAATATTGTTCCACATTGTGTAAGGAAAGCCCTTCTCCGAAGGTCTTATGGATTGTTTCTTACCTTTTCCCCTTGTCTTTGTTGCGCACGAAGCATAAAGGGAAGTTGGCATTGTGTCCTCAATGTGTAGGTATGTCCCAATGCGGGAGAACACATCTTCGTTTGTGGCCTTCTTTGCGAGCTTGACCTTGTGAGGAACGAAATAGGTTTTCCACAATGCCATGTTCTTTGAGGGCATCCTTTAGGAGTTGGAAAATAGCATGATAGGCTTTGGTGCTGATCCCAGCCTCATCACAAGCTTGTTGAACATCATCATCACTAACCACATTTCTTAATTTACGCATAAGGTCCTTGATGACTGCATCCTTAATGTGCTTACCTCCAAGTGATTGTAAGATAGAAATCACGTCCTGGGTATTGAAACAACTAGTGAAGGTTGACTCGATCATCTTGGCTTGTTCCACCGCATGCCTCCTAGATGAAGTTTCTAGCAACAAATAAACGTAAATGTTAGAAAATAGTGTGAAGTAAGAATGCATCATGCAAGTAAAGACCAAATCACCTTGTGGCTGTAACTCGTCGTTTGCGTGCTCCTCCCGAATGTGCAAGAGTTTCAATGGATGAATACGTGCGTTTGCGTTCCCTTGCACCAAGGGGTGTTTCTTTCAAGTATGTGATGGTGTTGGTAAGCTTCTGGATGTGGGACTCCTTTTCTTGCATTTGTTGTTCAAGAGTTTTAACTACCCTCTCCGAAGAGGCAACACTCTCTTGTAATGCCGTCGTCTTGAGGTGAAGAGCTTGACATTCGTGCATCCACATATGCAAAGAAGCACCTGCACCCATACACAAACGCTTGCAATAGCCTAACAAGCCTGCTTCTCCCCTCCCAAGAAATTGAAGAAATGTGGAAAGGCTATTAAACGGTGGATGGAAGCGGCTTATAGGATCGTAAGGGTACAAATGGCCATCCATCCAAATGTCAACATTGGTCTCACAAGCGGTGCGACGTTCCTGTGATGACCTTTGATCACCTTCACTAGTGGTCTTCGGTGCAAATGCCGTGGGTAAGCGAATATGTATGCTTTTGGTGTGCGGGGTACGTGGTGGTGGAAGCAAACCATTTGTGATGTCCGTGAGCACCATGAAAGCTGTTGCGTGAGGAAGCAAATGATGAAAAGATAGAGGGGGAAGGGTAGAGAGGTTGAGGAAGATGGGAGGAGAGAAGGAGGGAGGGGGGGGAGGGAGAGATTGGGGAGGAGGAGGAAGGTAGGGGCAGGGAGGGAGAGGAGAGGGAGAGAGAGAGAGGAGGGAGGAGGGAGGAGGAGGAGAGAACAAAATGTTTATTAATTTTTGGGGGAAAAGAGTTTTGAAAAAATGGACTTTCCAAGCTTGTGGGTTAAAAAATGGGTCAAAATGATTTTTGGATATGTATATATGTTGGGAGGGAGTTTTAAGTAAAAAACAAGTAAAAATGAATTTTTTTAAAAAAGTCAAATTTTGTCTCTTTGTGACCCACGTTTTTGCTGATGTGGACACACCCCTATGCTTCCTTCACTTTAAAAAAAGCTAGAGAGAGAAAGTAACCCTTTAGGTCCACATCCTACATTTGTCTAAAAAAAGGCTAGAAAAGCCTACTCAAAACTACCTTCTTCAATGCCCTTGCCCCCTAAACCCCACACAACATTAGCCTTAATCCCTAAAAATTAGGATTCCTTACAAGGCCCATGCAAGGTTCATATTTCTCCTAATGAGGGTATCTAACACTAGCTGGAGAAACCACTTTAAAAATTCCTTGTAGTCGCATCAAGCGGGTAAGCGATCATCCTCCTACATACAAAAAAGAGCAAATATTGGCAAGCTTAGAAGAGTAAAGCTTAGATTATTGTATAGCGGAGGGTCCAAACTATAACCAGGCAAGCAATAACCGGTCAACAAACCATGCGGTTGGTGAGCCACAAAAAACTGTAAGCAATCTTATAGGTAGGTCATGTAAGAAGGTAAAAGAGATCAAGTACAAATGTAAAAAATACTACATCATTACGGTAAGTGATGCTATTCAACCTTTACAAATCTTTTCAAGATAAGGCAGCTCCTAAAAACCCAGTACTCATTATGATAGAGAGCTTACTATTATCTCAAAAGATTTAGTGAAATAGACCCCGGAATTGAGCCACATTCGATCTAAAGTCTCTCCAATTAGACAGAATAAACCATACCAAGATTTTACTAATTACCCAAGTAACTTTACAGTCATATAAAACCAGCTCGGCACAATCTAGAAGGCCATGAAGTTTTTATACCCTTCCCAAACTTTTCAAAATATTTCAATACCTCAGTACCCAGAACATAATCAATATTGAGCAACTATTTTACGGAGATCAGCAACAACAAACCACATAGAGTCACGACCTCCAATCTATCATAAAACTATGCAATGAGTAGTAGTTAAAACCACAAAGCAAGCTATCTAACTCAAGTTTAACCTATTTATCATAATAAACTTAACTGAATCCGCTTAGCCTTACCTTAAAAGCAAGCCGAATGACAACCATTTCCAAAAATAAAGCACCTGTAAATTAGGAGGAGATGACAACTCCACCACCGCGTTGTCTTTAATTTTAGGCATGTTGCAGTCCCCGTAGTTAATAGTTTAGAACGCACAGTCACATAACAACTGCTAAGTGAGTCTAGTACTCACCTGATCACCACCAGTGTGGGTTTTATAGACGATGTAGTCCAGTTGTAGGTGATAAGGCCCGACAGTAGCCAGCTATCCCCGCAATCCTGGTATCGCTTACAACCCGGGTCTCCAGGGATTGTAATAGCGCAAGATCCGTGAGTCGTAAGCGTAGTAGCCGCTAGTCAGTGTAAACTCTTTTCCTGAACAGAAGGTAGCATGCGATAGAGCATACAGATGGACAGGGTTACAGTATGCAGGCACTAGTAAGAACACGCTATACAAGAGATATAAAAGGTAAGGTTAGGATTAATAGGCATCAAAGTCTTCAATAGTTTGAATAATTACAAAAAATGAGGCTAAAAAATGAATCCCATCATCATTTACTGCTAGTGAAGAAAATAAAAGTAATAGTAAGTGAGTGGTAGTAGCTAGTTTAGACTTTTTAGACTAAAGCCGAAGCAAGCCTCAAAAAACTTCTTATGAGGTAAGGACTCCGACATCAGACGAATAATTACCAATATTACCGACATTTTATGTGAGACTAATACCAGTAGGATGGCCAAATAGGTATGTTCCAAGGGGAAACATATGTCATGAAAAAAAGAAGAGTTACAGTGTTACAGTATTCAAGAAGTGTGGGCACATAAGGAGGGTATTTAGTACGGATAGCCACAAAAAGAGGTTGCAATGAGGATCTATATAAGATAGGCATATTCTACCATAGAATGCATTGTAACCGACTTGGGCACTCCTTATCACACTAACAGCTTACAAGTTTCGTCCTTAGCTTGTCTTTAGCTGTGTCTTTATACTTCATCAGCTATGGCTTATATTCAAGAACAGGCATTAGCGATATCTCTTGCTCATCTGCCAGCAGTCAAGACAGTCCATCTGGGAGACCACCATACTCCGTTATGAGCGTCTTCTATTCCCTCAATTAGGAACATCAGTTGCGCAGACCAAATGGTGGACATATCAAAATAGAGTAACAGGAGTGATCCTTTGGGGTCGAGAACACTTCAGGAATAACATCCGTCTGATGATGGTTAAGGAAGCCCTAGGTATAAGACCACATTATTATTATGTGGGACACTTAATGAAGCGAGGATTTTTTGATCGGTTGTATTTGCTAGCACAGTTTCTACCACATCATAAAATATATTTGTATCCCCATTTTAGCCTACCCTTACGAGGATACTTTAACCAAAAACCCCATACCAGGGAGTTAGGAGTGATTTTAGTCAAATGTATCTTACCTTTGGCTGAGCGTCCAAACATTTGTTACTATTGTGACAACTGCTTCTGTGATCATGTAAGGGATGGGTTAAATAAGATGTAAAGGTGAAAAAAAGAAAAAAGGTTTTATAGACTCAAAGCCTCGCTTTTTCAGTCCAATTTTTTGTAGTGAAGCATGAGTAAGGACCCATGCAATTTTGTGTGTGTGTGTGTGTGTGTGTGTGCACCTACCCATTCCCAGGCACCATATTTTAAGAGGTAGTAGACCCATAGAATATTGGCCTACTACCTCAACAAGGGAGAAAAAATTTCGAAAAAAAAGGGTTTTCTTTACGAAAATACTTACTGAAGAGTATTTTATTTTGGTTTAATGAGACTAATCAAGTTTTGCACGTCAAACCTAAGGCCGAACTATTCATGCATTTTTAAGGAATTGTAGATACATGCAACAAGGTCTTTTTTAGAAAACCCATTATTGATAAACTTGGTAATTACAATGTTGATTTCTTCGTACACTGAAAACTTGTCTGACGAGGCATACACTATAAGAAACACCATTCCTAGACATGTGTGTAAGGAATTTTTAAAGGGTCTATTGCTTTTCCTTTGGTAAATACAGAGGATTTGATCTTGAGATTTTTTCTTTTCCAGAAGAAACGAGTATAAAAACTACCCAAGAATGGGGAAGTTAAAGTAATCTCGATATTCAAGAAGTGACTCCTAGAGACAAACCATTTATCAAGCCTCTTTTTTCTATATGAGAAGGTAGGTTTAATATTAAGACAGGTCGGATAAATCTCTCTAAGCGCTTCTTCGAACATGGGATTGTTCAGGCTACATAGATCATCCATAAACCTAAACGTATGAATAAAGTGTGAAAGTAATGAAGCCCTGGCAGGGCCACTCATGATTTTTAAGAGCCGTTGGAATTCAAAGTGACAAAGATAACGATTACACATAATAGGAGAGCAAGAAAATCCCATTGGGATCCCTAAAATGTGTTTATAGCAAGTATTCCCAAGTTGGAGACATCAATTATTAAGGAGCCAAAAGATATATTTATATAGATGGTCTTGTCTAAAAACGACAGGTGTCGTCATTTTAGATTTTTTAACCCAACCTGTATTCTTTTTTGTCGAGATGCAAGTATAACCAAGTGTTGCTCTATAGGAGAAAGCAATATTTATAAGATTTGATAGGGTATTAAACAGACCAGTAGACCGTGATAGAGGGATATTTTCATAACATTGTGTTATGTCTGTTGTCAAGATAGAGAAAATGTTTTTTGGGAGGTTAATAGAAACCTCAGATGTATTCATCATTTAGAAGTGTAGAAGTTCTAAGAGGAGAGGTATCAAGTTAAAAAAAAATCAACTCCATTGAGTCTGGAAAAAGCAGCATCAAACACAAGCTTTTTACACATAAAGGAAGCAATCTTAGATGCTTTATCTAGGCCTACAATGAACTATCTCTCCTTATTATCAGATATGGACGTCTTAATATTGGGATTTAGCCAGGAAGACTCAATACTTAATCACTCACGTGGTAAAAGACTGATCTTTTTCCACAAGATTTCTTTAAGTGTAGATGTAAGTAGAAAGTGATCATCAACCTCCAGTTGGAATTTTAAGGCCAGGTCAGCTAGGCATTCGAGTAGAGCCAAGAAGGGAAGCTGAGGACTTAGCGGAAATGGAGGGATATGATTCAAGCCCTTACCCAGGAGGCTCCTTACATGTGTATCAGCTATGATTTCTAAGTTGGAAGTACACACATGTATGCCAAAGTTAGTAAGACTTACAAAACTTGGGATACAAGTGACAAACACAAACATGAACCTCTTCATTGTGGAGGAAATCATTAGAATAAATAAGATTTTTGATAGATGGCAAGTACTTCGAACCAATCATAACATCTTTTAGCAATAGATTAGGTCCAAAAACATGTCTAAAGCATTTAGTAAAAATAGATTGGGGAGTTAAAAATTCCAAAATCTTGCTAGTAAATAAGAAGTGTTGTGTAAGTATTCTATTACAAGCTTTTTCCTTCGGAGGTAGGAAAATCCTGCCAATAGGGGTTCCTTCGTACCTACACATCACATATCCAAAAGGTTTCGGATTGGAAGGTTTCTGCCACGACCTCTAGTAAAGCTTTTAGCTCTCCCTCTACCAAATACGAAATCACTAGATGAGGGAGTCAAGAAAGAGGTGTAAGAAGTCGACGCGGAGACAAGAGTGTTGGGGTGTTTGGATACTTGTGTATCTTCATCATAAATATTCGGTTTGATTTGCCCAACCATACCTTTGATTCTTTTATAGCCTTCATAAGTGGTTAACATTGTGCCACAACCTTCAGAGCCTAGCTCTTGGAGGGTGTCGCACATAAAAGATATGTAATGTATAAAGGTGATTTGAGCTAAGACTAGATCCCTAGCTTGTCCACCCAGCCACGAACAAAAGAGGGAAAGATAAAACTTTTCAGCTTTGTCAGGAAAGATGTTTGGAAGAATGAGGGCGTACCGAATAGCATGGTCAATCCAAATGATACTCGACTCACAAGCAGCTTTCGGATCTAAAAATCTACATGCACACTTAAGGTAAGGTCTAAACACATTCCACACCGTTTCAGTGTAGTAATCAACATTATTTTTACTAAAGGTCATCATGCCTTTGGTTCTTGCATATATACTTGTATTAGATCCGCATTTTTTTCCGTCAACGACATTCATATTGAACGGAGCTTTAATAAGATCACCTTTGTCCAGAAGTTGAATCCCTTTAAGAACTTTAAGCTTGCATTCTTCAATAGTGGCAGGTGCTAGGTTGGCAAGGAAGACCCAAGTTTCCATAGAAATGGGCGCGAGAAAGCTTTTATTAGGGAACAACCAAAATCTGTGTTCTACACCCAAGGATTCAACTTCAATCTGACGTGAAGGTAAAAAAGGAAAGGCTCTAGAGACCTTAAGCACCATATCCAAATGAGAAGCGTCATTGAGTGAACAAAGGTCCTTCTGAAATTCTTTTACAGCTTTTAAAGCCAGAGCATCTATACAAAAAAGGATGTTAGGAGGAGGGACTATTGGAGTAGAGGGAGCAGTAACAAAAATGGGACTAAGCCCACAAAATTGTCTGAGGATATTGGATAAGTCTGATCCTTTAGAAGAGAAGGAAGCTAAGTCCGTAATATGTGCTTTGGACAGACCAACCAAGTTAGAAGTAAATTACAGCAGCAAGTTGATACCCTCGGTGTTATTCTTAACGAGGAGGGCTAGAACTTTCACCCATTGGTCAAACGAAATAAGTTGGTAGTATCTTGGATACATTTCAGCACAAGTAGAGAAGCAAAGGAAAGGGGTTCCATAGGGAGAGTAAGACCTTGGGAAAGGGAGATAATCTACAAAGATTTTAATAACAAAAAATACATCAACATCTTTTAAACGAGAAGAGTAGACATACCAACATAGATTATACAATGAGCAACTTGTTTTTGAGTTTTACACCCGTATGAAGATAAGGTCTAATCCTAAGTGAGATACTTGGAAAGACATTCTCTAATTCTCTAGCAAGTCATAATTTCTCCGAGATCATGACACTTTTTAGTGGGTCAGAGTAGACCTTCATTCTTGCAGTGAGTTTTCGAGTATCCAGGTGGACAGAGATATAAAAAATAGTGAAAAATCAAGCCAAAAAGGTCATTAGAAAGAGAGAACAAGAACAATTTGAATATAATGGTAGTCCTCTCCTGCACCCATTGTAAACAAGAAAATGCTCGGTTAATAATTGCTACTGTGTACATGTGATGCATGGGCATCCCAGTTGTTATCCATGTTCCAATGAAAAAAACAACTGTTATTCTAATGTATTTCTAATTTGATACAAAGAATAAGAGAAATTCTTTTGTTCACTTCTTACTGTACGAAAGTTTTTGGTGCTTTGCAAAAAATAAATAAAAGATGAGATTCCCATAGTAAATACTCCCATTTAACAAAGTGTTTCCAGATTTTTTAATACAATCCAGAGCCTATTTTAAGTTTCGGAGGTTCTTTCAAACAAAAAATGTTCAACACTGTCAAAATCAATCTTAAATCAGTATTGGCAGAATTTTCCTCATATGATCAAGCATAGTTTGGCTCAAGACAAAACGTCTTATAGTAGGCATCAGCTTTTTACAGCTAATCAATTTCACCACATCTCAAGAATTGTTAATCGCTGGTAATATATGAACCATGTCAAACCGAGATTTTATTTACTAATAGAGCTTGAATGTTTATATTAGCATTATAGAGAAAGCAAAGCCATAAAAAATTTAACTTTCTAAGGTAAAGTCCTTAAAGAAAAGCCGACACTATATTGTTCAGGTTTCTGAAACCAAAAAAACAACCCGAGGAGTCACAACTTGTATGTCTGGAATTTGCAATATTCCTTTTAAGATTTGCGAGCAGATTCAATCATATTAATTGCCATCATAAAAATTACCGCTGTATCTTATTTTTTGTCATGTCCGACATATATTTAACCCAACCTGTTGCAAAATCCATTTTATTCCATGTTACCATATAATACACATTCCTTCCATCATCGAAAATACAGTTGTCTCTTAGTTTATGTCATGTCCGACATACATTTAACCCAACCTGTTATACTTCATTTTATTCCATGTTACCATAAAAACAAGAAAGTGACAGTTTTAATCTTTTTGGTAAGGAAAAAAAAAAGTATTGAAAGTGTATGCCGCTGTGCTAAAATTCTGAAACACAACCAGCCTGGCATGTCTAAGCATTTAAGAAAAGCATTACCTAGAACCAGCACAGAAGTAAACAGAGAAAAGTTAAAGTAAGGCTAAGAAGTTGGGACCAGCAAAAGCAAAGTCGACGAAATCTCTTACACTAGAAAGAACATATTAAACCATATAGGGTATCTAACTCTAGCTGGAGAAACCAATTTAAAAATTCCTTGTAGCCGCATCAAGCGGGTAAGCGATCATCCTCCTACATAAAAAAAAAGGAGCAAAGGCAAGCTTAGAGGAGTAAATCTTAGATTATTGTATAGCGGAGGGCCCAAACTATAACCAGGCACGCAGTAACCAGCCAATAAACCATGCGGGTGGTGAGCCACAAAAATCTGTCAGAAATCTTACAGGTAGGTGTTGTAAGAAGGTAAAAGAGATCAAGTACAAATGTAAAAATTACTACATCATTAGGGTAAGTGATACTATTCAACCTTTACAAATCCTTTCAAGATAAGGCAGCTCCTCAGAAACCAGTACTCATTATGACAGGGAGCTTACTATTATCTCAAAAAATTTAGTGACACAGACCCTGGAACTGAGCCACATTCGATCTAGAGTCTGTCCAATTAGCCAGAATAAACCATACCAAGATTTTACTAATTACCCAAGTAATTTTACAATCATATAAAACCAGCCCGGCACAATTTAGAAGGCCATGAAGTTTTTATACCCTTCCAAAACTTTTCAAAATCTTGCAATACCTTAGTACCTAGAACATAATCAATATTGAGCAACTATTTTACGGAGATCAGCAACAACAAACCATATAGAGTCACGGCCTCCAATCTATCATAAAACTATCCAATGAGCAGTAGGTAAAACCACAAAGCAAGCTATCTAACTTAAGTTTATCCCATTTATCATAATAAACTTAACTAAATCCGCTTAGCCTCATCTTAAAAGCAAGCCAAGTGACAACCATTTCCAGAAATAAAGCACCTGTAAACTCGGAGGAGATGAAAACTCCACCACCGCATTCTCTTTAATTTTAGGCATGTTGCAGTCCCCACAGTTAATATTTTAGAACACACAGTCACATAACAACTGCTAAGTGAGTCTAGTACTCACCTGATCACCATCAGTATGGGTTTTATAGATGATGCAGTCCAGTTGTAGGTGATAAGACCCGACAGTAGCCAGCTATTCCCACTGTCCTGATATCGCTTACAACCTGGGTCTCCAGGGTTGTAATAGCGCAAGATCCGTGAGTCATAAGCGTAGTAGCTGCTAGTCAGTGAAAAGTCTTTTCCTAAACAAAATATAGCATTCCACAGAGCATACAAATGGACACGGTTACAGTATGCAGGCGGTAGTAAGAACACGTGAGTCTTATCGTGTGGCGAGCGAGATTTTTGGAGTGAAGGAAAATCTAAGCAAATGAATAAAGAAACCAAATGGGCTTTGTTAAGAAAGATGAATGAAGATCCTACTTTAATAATAGTAGGATCTTGAATCCCTAAGTAATTGTAGCAATATAATTGTTCAAAATTAGACTCTCGATTCTTTTGCGCAGTTGATACTTGATGTCGAGCAATGAGAAACCCAAGCTAGTAGCAAAGCTATTACAAACCATGCAATGATCCACAACTACATTCAACACCATAATTTTTATTTTAAATTTAAATTTTAAGGAGCAATCTAATACAAGTCAGTAATGCTCATACATCTACAAAGTTTCTAAACTATACTAAGAGAGAATTGCCATATCTTATACAAAAAAAAAGAGAGATTTCTTTAGAGTTGTAAGATAACAAGTGGAATATTTAGTGGAGTATAGAGAACAGCATGTCGTGCCTCTACACTCTAATAACAGCAAGAAATGCTATGGTTCTATCTCGTGACTATGAAGAGTCACACTCGTCATCAATAAAGACATTGAGTCTCTGACACTTCTTGTGGGTGTCAAAATCGTATTGTATACTAGAAGCCATGGTTTTTGCAATCCCCTCAGCATAAACTGGCAACACACTTCCATACAAAAAGAAAAAGACAAGTCTCACAATCCACATGCAAGCAATACAAAATCTACATCATAAAAGCGCAAGAAATCTCAACTTGTTGTTTGAATCATTATCCATAATTTTCAAATACTAAACAATGATACAAAAAAGTGACAAAATAGCATAAAAGTATGATGGAAACATAAAATAGGTGGGGGAATGAAGTGTAAGGTGGAATCTCACTACTCATCAAAGGGGTTGACACGTGAAGGCATGTCACCCACATCATCAACATCAAGAGAGGTGGAGGCTCCCTCTCTGCTTCGCTTTTTAGGGTGAAATAATGGTTGCACATAATCTGAAATCAAAGTGTCATCAATGTCGACTGCTGCACACACTTGCCCTGTGCCTAAGCATGTTGCTAATACGGGCGTTGTACCACATCCCAACTCCAAACAAAGACCTCCAGGCCTACAAAGAAGCTCCACAAAACATGCAATAAAAGAGTGACTTTGTTGCAAGCCACCACGCCATGGCTCCCCTGATGATGATTTGGTTTGAGAAGACTCTGGAAGATGGTGCATCATGTAAGAATCCAAAGGCTGCATGCCAAGCCAATTGAATAGTGGGGTGCTCTCAACCACAAAGAAAGGTGGTTGCATGCCAACCCTATGTACCATAAGTAAGACAGAACAATGACACTACACCACCACATAGACAATTAGAGGGCAATCACAATAATAATAACACACCAAAATGAGAAACAAACAAGTTAATATGTAGAAGAGCATTACCTCAATCCAACCACCAAAGCTATTACCATAACCATAAGCTCCATGATGGAGGACCACAATGCGACGATGAATAGCCATCTCTGATGCACGACAAAATCTCTCAACCCAGCCAATGGTATCTCCTGCAAGAGGTTTCAAAAGTCATAATAGAAAACACACAACAAAAATCGACAAGTATTGTATAAAATTATGATTGAAGCAAAAACCTGCCATAGAGACCATGATCAACAACCACCCTGAGTCTGACAAACTCGAATATGCAAGTTGCATGCCTACACGAACATGATCCTCGCTACAAATATCCCAAAGGGGTACAACAGGGGAGGCTAATGGGGAACCACCAAAGGGAAGATCCAAAAAAATAAAATCAGTAGCCCATGCGACTATTCTCCCACCACGCACACACAAGGTCCCATCGAGGTGTGCACATCCCATGTGTTCATGAACACGAATCCATGACGGATGTTGAACACCAGCCCTAAAATCAACAGAGCAATGGCTATGTAGTCCCCAGAAATGGCCATGCATCGTGAGTCAGGCAATGAGGACAGAGAAGACAAGGGAATATCAACGATGTAGACAAAAGAAATGGTTTTCTTTGCAACAATCTCCCCAAGAGGTACTGCGATACAAGAGGCTAAACAAAGTGACTTAACTCCAATAAATGAACAAAATAAATGATTGCATCGCAAGTGAAAGCTCACCATGCTCTCGCTCCATGTTTGCATCCACCCTAGTCTCAACAATCACCTCCTTTCCCTTGTGAGAAGTATTTGTAGCTTGAAGAAAGCAAAAAAACACAATATTACCAGTATGTAAAACAAATAATTTTAGAAAAAAGAGAATTTAAATCTCTTAGACAAATTATGTTTGAGACCGTTTTGAGTAACCATTTACCCGATATCACCTCATCCACTCTAAGAGGGAGAGGCACATTGACGGATGTGCATCAACTCTCAAAAGTATCGTGAAGCTCTCTCTCTCTCTCTCTCTCTCTCACCAATACATGCCCAGAAACCATGTCTATCCACCATGGACATGCCTCCATCTCCCAAGTGGTGAGCTTATGCATGGAAGGGGAGTACATGCATCCTTCCCTAGTAGATAGTTGTGCCCACTGCTTAGCTAAGAATGGAATCCCTGGTAGAAAGCCTTTTCCAATCAAGAATGATAGAAATGTAAAACAAAATAACAAAATAACATCACTACACACTTCGTAATTATGAAAAGCTTGAAAGAAAAGTATGATGAGATTGACATGTAGGCTAGCCGCTGAGATGCCATGCGTACCGTGTCCACTTTCTTCATAGCTTGCTTGTCAACATCTTTTGTCTTAGCTTCAAGAGAGGTCTCCAAAGGATAAAGATAGGGTCGTGCTTCAAACTTAAGCTCCTCAAAGTAAGAGGCAAGAGAGCAATCATGAGGCAACAAAATACCACCAGCAATGTTGCTCAAGTCCTCCACAAACTTTGTGGCCCTATCAAAAATCCTTTGTAGAAGGCCCTCTCTACGGATCCAACTACATAACAAGGAAGATGAGAAAAAACTAAAATAATCACAAAAACTAGCAACTCTACATCAAAGATTCTTGAAAGTCAAAAGAAACTTTACTCACATGCGATACACATGATCTCCTTTCTTTAAAAATAAGATGATCTAGTAAACTTATCTGCCTCAAGCAAAGACCCATAACAATTTTCTCAAGACAGGAGCATCATGCATAGCAATCAAGTTCAGTTTCTCAAGCATAGCCCAACTATCAGGACCCCATTTGAGTGCAAGAACTCGAACCATCCAATCCGGTCCAAGATTCGGATCAACAATATTTAGCAACTGCAGTTTTTGAGCAACAAAAAGAAAACCAAGTTTAAACAGCTATTACACTATGTGCAAAACACCCAAAACAAAAATAATTCAACCACCTTCCCAACGCGCTCTCCATATTTGAGTGCTAAATCATTCAATATTTTCTCCTCCTCTTTTATAAGTTCTTCATTTGTCATTGTGTGCCTAGCTTGCTCTATTCTTTGGCTCCATTCCTTGGACATTTGAACCTTCAACACATACTTTAAAAAAAATAATTTGCAAAAAACAAGCACATACTCTTTGGCTCAATTACTTGGATACTTTATCCTTCAATACACAATTTAATATATTTAATTTTCACAAAAAGCAAATATGAGATCGTTCCAAAAAAGCAAGCCAAAGACACTTACATCGTATAAGAGCTTTCCCAAGTATCGAAGAGTAAGTGGATACCAAGGCTCCACACCCTTTGAGTATTTCTTACGGACTGCAGCAATCAACTTTTGATCTTTTTCTGGTAGCCCTATTACATAGGCTTCATGATCTATTGCACAAATGTGGGAGCAATTGACAAGCTCATCCCTAAGATACGTGACTACAAGAGCATGTGTATTCATGCTATTCCAAGGTCATATACAATATATACAAAGTCAGAAACACAACATAGAAATTTTCTGCTAAAATATATAGAAAGTCATGAAACTTACAAATTCATTCTTTGCAAGCTACTAAGCAGAGCTATCTTTGGCACTTGAGTAGGATCAATAACTGTACAAAGCACACTACAATGTTTCTCTCGATCAATGGATAATCTCTCTTTAATAGCAACCATCCAAGCGATCGTTCTATGATTACCCTCCCAAACGTAGAATATTTTATTAGAGAGAACTTGAAGATTTGATCTTTTAGAAAGCTCAATTTTGAACTCATTATGTATATCAACCCATATTGGGTCCCATGAAGTAAGAAGGTCCTCTGCAAAAGATAATCATAGGCAGAAAAGCACACTCGACTACTATTTATGAGAACAACAAAAAACACCATAGAAACAGACAGTAGGAAAGACCAAAGCAAAGAAATGAAATACCTTTCACATAAGCTTCCTCCTTCTTGCAATCCCAAAGTAAAACAATAAAAGCTCCTTTTTCTTGCATGTAGCCCTCCTTTGCAAAAGCAACTTTCAATCCACTAACATCATCTCATAAGCCTCTCACCCTTGCATAAGGGATCAATCAACATAAAGGAATTGGTGGACAATCAAAACAACTAAACATGTGATTACATTGAAGAATATCTTGTCCTCTATGCATGTAAAGTTTGTGCTCTTCCCCTGTCTCAGTCTCTACTGCTACTTCATCTCTTACGACATAAGGCACTATTTGAAAACATGCCTCTTGTGGGGGCAAGAGATTCATCAACTTCATTTATGGAGCCAAGCCCCAAGTCCTGACTTTGCATCTCCTCCTCCTGTGTCTCCAAACCATCTGTCATATCTGTGACAGAGACTGCACTTATTTGATCACTGTTCTCAAAGATACTGGAAGCTTGAGTTGAAGAAAGTCGTCTCCCTCTGCGACCTCGTCCATGAATTGAAGGACTTGCAAAACAAAACCAAAAAAAATTTATTTACTTCACCAAAATTCCCTCTAGGTGTCCATGCCGACGCAGATGCCTAGAGGCAGTTCAAAGAATCAAAACTTTATCTTATCGGTCTCCACCTAAGCATCCATGTCGGCGTGGATTGCTAGAGGGGAGCTAACAGTTTTAAAAAAGGCATGATCAATTATAAAATTTTATCTTGAGAAATTCCCTCTAGACATCCATGTCGGCGTGGATAGCTTGAGGGAGCTTACTGAGTTTCATAAAACATGATTAAATTCAATGCGAGAATGAATCACTACCCCTAAACCAATGTCGCAAGAAACTCCTTCTAGCCATCCACGCCGGCGTGGATGGCTTCAGTTAGTTTTAAGAGAAGCTATGCAGCTCTGAAGATTTCTAGAGAGAGCTTATAAATAGGTAGATTTTCACATTCAAAACTCCTTCTAGCCATCCACGCGGCATGGATGGCTACAGTTAGTTTAGGCTTAGAATCACAATGATAAGAAATCCACATAGAAGTTTAGTTAATCCTTCTGTAGTGGTTTGGTTTATCCTGCTGCAATGTTAGAAAGCTTTACACAGAGCGTTACAGAAGGCTTCTGTATTCTTTAAAAGTGTCAATAATTTTAATTAAAACATTAGCCTTACAAACATTATCTAAAACATTGAAAAAAAAAACTACATGTAGCCATCCACGCCGGCGTAGATGGCTATAGGTAGTTTACAAAGGTACCTGGCAGGAGGTTTTCGGGCCAAGGTAGACTCCCTCCTCCCCATGGCGGAGGCAATATCAAAGAATTCGAGCTTGGTTCGATTTGTACTGCCGAACGGAGAGGGCTTGAGAGATTAGACAAAGATTAACTCATTCAGAGAGATATTGAAAGAGATTACCTAATATTAGCTAACACAGTAGGTCGGCCTCAGATGGCACCATCCAAGAAAGCCTCAATGGGCGCAAGTATGTAAGCAAGGTTGAAAGGGCACAGGCAAGGAGCGTGAAAGGGTGCAGGGAAGGAGCACTTGAGAGCAAGGAGCTTGAAAGGGCGCAAGGACTCTATCAATTCATTGCGTAGGAAAAAGGCCTGAGAGAGAGGCGCAACAGATGCGTTAAAAAATATATTAGGGGCCTGCTTGCATTAAAAAAATAGAGTAGGGGCCTACAGGCCCTTTTGACATAATGAAATCACGACCACTTCTTGGCCGGTTGGCAACCACGACCACCAGACGACCGGTTTTTGAGTTCTTAGCATGTAATTTGTCACAAATTACCTTGCAAAAAGGGCAATTATATCTAAAAATAATGAAGAAATTCATCTCCAAAGCCTATGTAACATACCTAAATTCTAGTTTTAGCATCTTGTATTGATAGACAGTCAGTCTTCTTATGAAAAGCTACAATTTTTTTTGCCCTTCAAGAAATTTAATCTCACGACCAAGGGTACTTTGAGAATTTTGGAAAACTTGAAGGGCACTTTTGGAATTTGTGACAAAATATTGGGGGTGATTTGGGAATTTTTGCAAATTATAGGGGTATTTTGGTAATTTTCCCTTTTATTAACTAAGAGCAGCCTTTTTGTTTCTGGCGCTAATTTTTGGTCAGCAATGGTCTAGTGATAGTCTCTTATACTTTTATTTTATTAACTAAGAGCACAACACAGATCCTCCTGATCCATCGTCACCCTATCACACTCGCTGGTCTCCATCTTATCAGACCTCAACATGAATGCCTATTACAATGGTGCAAATGGCAGCCATAAACTGACACACCCCCATCCCTCAAAGCTAAGCTCTTGTCGCATGCTCCGTCTATCGATCCCCCCATAGTACCGTGGTGTGGCTCCTTTTAATTGTATTGGTGACCTCTCTAACAAACTCAATAGGCAACCACTCTTTTTAGCACACAAAAACTTGTCTTAGAATTTAATAAACCAAAAACACTCAGCAGTGTGTAGACACCCTTAAATTTGGCATGGGATATTGTGCATGGGACATTTAACTCGGTAGGTGAAGTTCGGTTGTCATTAATATGCTCGATTGACTGAAAATCGTAAAACTCAAAGAGCTAAAAGCAGGCTCGCTTTTTCAGTGTTTTAAAAATTAAAAGCAGGCTCATTTTTTTAGTGTTTTTAAAACTAAAACAGGTTCTTTCTTAGTGTTTTTAAAACTAAAAGCAGACTCATTTTTTAAGCACTTTATATTTCATGTTGTGACTATATTACATAGTGAATTATTATTTCTAATATATATTTTATAAAATAGTAATTGTTGTTTGTGGGAACACGAAAGTGCAATATTTCTGGCGGCTTGTGGTTATGGATAGAATTTTAAGGATATCAATCTATTATATTTACACCCGCTGTATAAATCAGAACCATGCCACTGCTCTTTGATATTCTTACCTTCTACTAAACACACTATTAACCCATGGGGAGATGCATTACAGTTTTTGGTCCAGGGCGTGGACATAAGCTAGTGCTTATGTTTGATACCAGGATTTATTCTTTGACAGTTGCTTCTTTGCAAGAACATTTTGAACTTCATGATGCTAATTTCTGTCTTCGTTCACTAACATTATCTGGACCGTAAGTCAACGTAGAAGCTACTATATCATCAGATGGTGAGCAAACTTTTATGCTTGATCATGAACAACACCAGTTCTACAAGGTGGATATGAGAAGTGAGGATCAGATTGATTCTGGCATTGGAAGAGTTTCTCAAGACATGAAAGACAAGAAAGTACCTCTCTCTGAGATCAATGCGAGTGTTATTGACATGATTAAGTGCATGCCATTGCAAAGCAATTTATATATTGCCCTCTATCAAGCCAAGAAAGTGGTATGTACTGATGAGCTCCCAGCTCATTATGATGGTATATTGCTTTTGAATTACCGCGAGCTGGTAATTCTTCAGGTATGAGTGGTAGGAGCAAAGACATGATAGTCACATGTGGATAAAGTATGTCACTTGTAGCAGTGATAGTTTTAATGGCATTGCCAGATTTAGTAGATGCTCTGGGAATTTTCCCTGCATCAACATTGATTGTTCATTTTATTTGCGCTCAAATATGTTCAATGAGTCTCAATGGAGGGTCGGCTTGTTAAATCTAGTCCTAAAGGATTGATCTCTTCTCAGTATGGCACACTGGTATGCACTCATTGTGGACAAATTCCCGAATGTGTATCTATATGTCTTGCAATTATTTACTATTGTTTGCCTAGAGATAAGCATAATTGTACTAGGTGTGCTTTGCATCTTGGAGAACATAATCATCCATGTGCAGAAGAGAGGAGTCGGATGGTTGAAAGTCACATAGATGAAATGTTGCTTGATCGAGCAATTCGGGACCCTTTGGTGACTGCGAAACAATTGGAGTGGGCCACCACTCATGACCTTATCATGGAAAAGCTTATTGGAGCAGGTTCAGAGCAGGTTCAACTGCAAGTGCTATGATTGAAAATTTGGAATTTGATGAATTCTTTGACAACATGATTCCCCTGTCAAATAAAAGGAGAGTTGAACGAAGTTTGGAGTCTGCAAAAAGATCAAAGAATATCAATTCAAAAGGTCTTGAGGCAGTGCTTGACTTAAAAAGCAAGTGCAAATATCCTTTTATCCATAGTATTCTTTTTCCAGGCCAATTGGGTGATAAAGTACAACCTCATGTATTTCAAATGTCAATTAAGGGACCATGCAATGGAGTTGATTTGGTGAATCGCATGCGTCCTGGAAGTAATTTGGAGCGAATGTGGGTGCACTTTGATCATGTTCACCATGTTCAAGGATGGCCGACTATGTCAACGCATGTCTATGACCCTTATGTACGAGAGCTACTCACCATTGCAACTATTGAGTTTAGGATGGAAAATAAATATGCTCAGATTGAATTTTGGAAGATGCCGAACAATGTGGTTAAGCAACAGGGGTTTGATAAGCCAAAGTTCAGGGGATTTATGGCAGATGAAGCTAGTGCCAATTGGATTGCTGTGCGTACTGTTTATTTTGGAGGAGCAAAGAAGTCTACTCCAAACAAAGAGAGATCATGTTTGTTTCATTGGGAGCAAAGTATGGTTCGACATACTGTCAAGTGCATCCGTCCAGCATTTCAAGAGGAGCACAAGATTTTGTGTCGCAAGTGGAGAACTGCACCTACAGAGAATGCGGCTGAGCATTGTAAGGGAGAGCTTAGAAGATTTTGGAAAACAGGAATGGCCATTGAAGGGGAATTGCTTCATTGGAGACATGGTTGGCTTGGTGGGATGTACGAGTGCCTCATTGGGGGGAAAGATTTGTATCACAAGATGCTGCAGGTATCTTTGTCCCTAACACAAAATTCAAAACATGCTAGTATGTGTGCCTCGGTTGGTTACAAGGATCACATAAGTTTGTATGAGGCAGCATGTGCAGATATGGCTTTAGCTGTGCTTCAAAGTGTGAAATATAATGTCTATTTGAAAGGTGTTGGGAGCTCCACCGGTCTCGGAATTAAAGATTTGGCAGATCGCTTCATGAACCGACCTTCATCTACTATCGCGGCAGCTGGAAAGAAACTAGTTGACCTCACACATTCTTCAATGCATGAAATGGGTGTCAATAGTCCTGAAATGAATAGAAATATACTCCAAGAAAAGAGTATTAGAAAAAAGAGGCCAATTTTTGTTGATGCAAATATTGTCTTGGAGGAGGATAGCCATAGGCCAGAGTATGTTACGATGATAACTTCAATTGGTGGGCTTCAACACAAAAAAAATCTTCAAAGGATGTCCCATATCCTGAAGTAAATGTAGCAAAGTTAGTTGGGCAATAAGGAGAACAGAACCTGGGTGAAAGATGACTTGTTTTGGTGTGGTGTCAAAAGATGGAGATCGATGTGGGCGGTTCATTAATGACTGTTCAACGGATGCCAAAATAGGGGTGCCAGCTCCTTGTTTTTGGGGTCGCAAGAAATATCCTCCATCTGGTTCACAATTGGGAGGCCTTGTGTAAGGGTTCATTTGGTTTTGTAACTCCAATAACATGCACACATGGAAGGTTCACAACATAGTTGAAGGGCCACCAGGTCCAGCTCCCGGTGTGTGGGTGGTCGCAAAGGGTACAAATTTGCAACCTCAAGAGGTAACGCAATTGCAAGCCAATGGTTTTGTTTTGCAAGCAGGAGTTACATCAACATCAAGAATGCATGAAACGGTTCCATTGAACCAAAGAGTTGCTAGCAGCATCCGTCCCAAATTTAGAGATGGAAAGACTGTGAAATGGAGTCACGATTAACAAAGGAGTTTCATGGCAAGATTGAAGTGGGTAGAACCATGGCAGCAGAGTTGGTGCGAGAGGTCATTGTGGTTTGCAATGAAACACATTTTTTCTATGTTAATACTGTGGGGTCAAGTGCAAAGGGAGTGACATACTCTGTGACAATGTCAGATTTTCCTAGATGTACTTGCAAGGATTTTCAAAAGCGGAAAAGCAAGCGCCTTGAGTATATGCCATGTAAGCACATTTACTTCATATTTCTGCAAGTACTTGGACTTGACCCTCATGCTCATGAGTTCATGCATCAGGAGGCTTTAACGAAATTCGAGTTACTCCAAGCTTGGAGGTTCACGGGTGTTGATGCAGCCTTAAAGGTTTGTGGACCTTGCTATGGTTTTATAGAAGTAGATTTTTCGTTGATATGTGCTTATGGCTATTAAATTTTGCCCCAAATATTCTAGTGCGGCAGTATTTTTTTTGTTGCACTCTCCATTTTGATTTGTAGATGCAATATACCTCTTTGGTTAATTTCAATGTTGATGATAGGTTTTTGGCATGTGTTAGAGATGGAACAATTTAAAATTATTTTTATAGGTAAAGAAACTAAGTAGGGAGTATCTCTAACCAACAAAAATCCAAGATATTGTGGTGTGTGGTCGACTTTGCCTGCATGACCGAACCAAGTGTGCCTCTCTCTCATCCGGCACCTCCTTATATTACCATCAAGCAGTTACAACCATAACATGTCTGACCACACTAGGTGGCTGGACTCTACCTACACAACCACACACCACAATATATGCAACTAATATATTGCACAAGGATATAAAAAACATTGTAAGTTTTGCAAAGTTTATGGTTTGCTTAATTTTGTGTCAAAAAAAGTTGTTAGTTTTGCTCAGTTTATGGTTTGCTCGATTTTATTGGCTCAGATTTTGGGATTCCCCAGAACATGCTATACAGGAGATACAAAAGGTTAGGTTAGGGTTAATAGGCAACAAAGACTTCACTAGTTTGAATAATTACAAAAAATGAGGCTAAAAATGAATCCCATAATCATTTACTGCTAGTGAAGAAAATAAGAGTAATAGTAAGTGAGTGGCAGTAGCTAGTTTAGACTTTTTAGACTTAAGCCGAAGCAAGCTTCACAAAACTTCTTATGAGGTAAGGACTCCGACATCAGACGAATAATTACCAATATTACTGAAATTTTATACGAGACTAATACCAGTCAGATGGCCAAATAGGTATGTTCCAAGGGGAAACATATGTCATGAAAAAAAGAAGAGTTGCAATGTTACAGTATTCAAGAAGTGTGGGCACATAAGGAGGGTATTTAGTACAAATAGCAACAAAAAGAGGTTGCAATGAGGGTCTATATAAGACAGGCATATTCTACCACCGAATGCACTGTAACCGACTTGGGCACTCCTTATCACACTAACAGCTTGCAAGTTTCTTCCTTAGCTTGTCTTTAGTTTTGTCTTTATACTACATTAGCTATGGATTATATTCAAGAACAGGCATTAGCGATATCTCTTGCTCATCTGCAGCAGTCAAGACAGTCCATCCGAGAGACCACCATACTCTGTTATGAGCGTCTTCTATTCCCTCAATTTGGAACATGAGTTGCGCAAAAAAAATGGTGGACATATCAAAAGAGAGTGACACGGGTGATCCTTTGGGGTCGAGAACACTTCAGGAATAACATCCATTTGGCGATGGTCAAGGAAGCCCTAGGTATAGGGCCACGTTATTATTATGTGGGACACATAATGAAGCGAGGATTTTCTGATTGATTATATTTGCTAGCACATTTTCTACCACATCATAAAATATATTTATATCCCCATTTTGGCCTACCCTTACGGGGATACTTTAACCAAACACCCCATACTAGGGAGTTAGGAGTGATTTTAGTCAATTGTATCTTACCTTTGACTGAGCGTGCAAACCTTTGTTACTATCGTGACATCTGCTTGTGTGATCATGTAATGGATGGGTTAAATGAGATGTAAAGGTGAGAAAAGGAAAAAAGGTTTTATAGACTCAAAGCCTTGCCTTTTCAGTCCAATTTTTTGTAGTGAAGCATGAGTAAGGACCCATGCAATTTTGTGAGTGTGTGTGTGTGTGTGTGTGTGTACCTACCCATTCCCAGGCATCATATTCTAAGAGGTAGTAGACCCATAGAATATGGGCCTACTACCTCGACAAGAGAGAAAAAACTTTCGGAAAAAAAAGGGTTTTCTTTACGAAAATACTTATTGAAGAGTATTTTATTCTAGTTAATGAGACTAATCAAGTTTTGCAGGTCAAACTTAAGGCCGGACCATTTATGCATTTTTAAGAAATTTTAGATACATGGAACAAGGACTTTTTTAGAAAACCCATTATTGATAAACCTGGTAATCAGAGTGTTGATTTCTTCATACGCTGAAAAACTATTTGACGAGGCATACACTATAAGAAACACCATTCGTAGACATGTGTGTAAACAATTTTTAAAGGGTCTATTGCTTTTCCTTTTGGTAAATACAGAAGATTTGATTTTGAGATTTTCTCTTTTCCAGAAGAAACGAGTATAAAAACTACCCAAGAATGGGGGAGTTAAAGTAGTCTCGATATTCAAGAAGTGAGTCCTAGAGACAAACCATTTATCAAGCCTCTTTCTTCTATCTGAGAAGGTAGGTTTAATATTAAGACAGGTCGGATAAATCTCTCTAAGTGCCTCTTCAAACATGGGATTGTTCAGGCTACATAGGTCATCCATAAACCTAAATACATGAATAAAGTGTAAAAGTAATGAAGCCCTGCCAGGCTCACTCATGATTTTTAAGAGCCATTGGAATTCAAAGTGACAAAGATAAAGATTACACATAACAGGAGAGCAAGAAAATCTCATTGGGATCCCTAAAATCTGTTTATAGCAAGTATTCCCAATTTGGAGATAGCAATTATTAAGGAGCCAAAAGATATATTTATATAGATCGTCTTCTCTAAAAACGACAGATGTCGTCTTTTTAGATTTTTAAACCCAACCTATATTCTTTTTTGTCGAGATGCAAGTATAACCAAGTGTTACTCTGTAGGAGAAAGCAATGTTTATAAGATTTGATAGGGTATTAAACAGACCAGTAGACCCTGATAGAGGAATATTTTCATAACATTGTGTTATGTCTGCCGTAAAGATAGAGAAAATGTTTTTTGGGAGGTTAATAGAAACCTCGGATGCATTCTTTACAATCCAAAATGGGCAGCAGTCTAGATTCACAAATCATCTTAGATCATTACGCTTGATGGTGCAAATTGCTTCAATTTCTAATAGAATAAAGTTTAAGCAAAAGGTGATGTCGTTTGTAATAGATGAAAACAAGCTATTAGACGCATCAGAGATCCACCTAAAACCTATGTTATGAATTTTATATGTTGGGAAGAGTACAAGTATTTTCTGAGAGATAGGAAAATAGCCAAGTTCTGATAATTCATCATTTAGAAGTGTAGAAGTTCTAAGAGGAGAGGTATCAAGTTAAAAAAAATTCAACTCCATTGAGTCTGGAAAAAGCAGCATCAAATGCAAGTTTTTTACACATAAAGGAAGCAATGTTAGATGCTTTATCTAGGCCTATAATGAACCATCTCTCCTTAATATTAGAAATGGACGTTTTAATACTGGGATTTAGCCAAGAAGACTCAATAATTAATCACTCACGTGGTAAAAGACTATTCTTTTTCTAGAAGATTTCTTTAAGTGTAGTCAGCCAGGCATTCGAGTAGAGCCAAGAAGGCAAGCTGAGGATTTAGCGGAAATGGAGGGATATGATTCAAGCCCTTACCCAGGAGGCTCCTTACATGTGTATCAGCTATGATTTCTAAGTTCGAAGTACACACATGTATGCCAAAGTTAGTAAAAGACTTACAAAACTTAGGATACAAGTGATAAACAAAGACATGAACCTCTTCATTGTGGAGGAAATCATTAGAATAAATAAGATTTTTGATAGGTGGCAAGTACTTCGAACCAATCATAACATGTTTTAGCAATAGATCAGGTCCAAAAACATGTGTAAAGCATTCATTAAAAATAGATTGGGGAGTAAAAAATTCCAAAATCTTGCTAGTAAATAAGCAGTGTGTAAGTATTCTATTACGGAGGTAGGGAAATCCTGCCATAGGTGTTCCTTCGTACCTACACATCACATATCCAAAAGGTTTGGATTGGAAGGTTTCTCCCACGACCTCTAGAAAAGCTTTTAGCTCTCCCTCTACCAAATACAAAATCACTAGATGAGGGAGTCAAGAAAGAGGTGTAAGAAGCCGATGGGGAGACAAGAGTGTAGGGGTGTTTGGATACTTGTGTATTTTCATCATCAATATTCAATTTGATTTGCCCAACCATACCTTTGATTCCTTTATAGCCTCCATAAGTGGTTAACATTGTGCCACAACCTTCAGAGCCTAGCTCTTGGAGGGTGTTGCACATAAAAGATCTGTAATGTATAAAGGCGGTTTGAGCTAAGACCAGATCCCTAGCTTGTCCACCCAACCACGAACAAAATAGGGAAAGATGAAACTCTTCAGCTTTGTCAGGAAAGACATTTGGAAGATTGTTGAGGGCGTTTAGCCGTTAGGTGGTTATCTACGCTCACAGGTCTCTACCCTACAAACCTCGTTGGAGTTCTATGCTAGTTTTGGCGACAAAACATCACATATACATGGAGAGCATAAGGTGCTGACTCTACCTCTCATATCTGGTAGTCGTCGGATGACTGTGCGTGGCGTATCGGCTGCTGAAAGTCTTGTGCGCTCTAGGTGGATAGAGCTCTCTCTCACAAGTGAATAGTAGAAATGAGCTCTAAGTGGAGTGAAAAAATCTTATAATGGGGGTCCCAGAACCATTTTTCATGAAATTTGACATGTGCTCCTAAATTTTCGCGAAACGCGGTTTATACTCAAAAATTTCTCCATTTGGACTCCATTTGCTCTGTTTCTGAGAATTTTGACGATTCGGTCAAAATCTGGCCACAACACGCCTCCCGCTTCATTCTCATAATTGCACCGCCACTGCACTCTGGGTTGTTTTCTAGTCACTGATCATCCCCATCTTTTTTGTTTTTCATTACGATTGCATTTCACTAGCTTTTTGTATTTTTGAAGTTTTTTTGCCAAAAATTAGTAAATTTAAAAGGAAAATAGCAAAATCAACCCAGAAAAACCCCAAAAATCAAAATAAATCAAAAACTTCGTCCCGACACATTATGTACACTCACATGTAATTTCTATGGCCGGATTTCTCTGTTTTACCAATATTTTGCCCAAAAAATGGCTATTTTTATATATATATACATACACTTATCGGCCCCAATTTGGCGTTTGGCCTCATATCTCCGTAGATTAATGTTGTATAAGGGCATATGTACTTTGGTTAGTCTAATAAAATTTCACAATCAAACGTAAACCCCTCAAAAGTAGTCAAAACATGCCCTTTTTGCTGCTTTTTACTGTCATCGAGTCCGCATTGAGAATGCCTCCCCCCCCTCGTAATCGGAGTCCTCCCAGACGACAAGGTATCGCCTCGGGGTATATGATGTGCATGGGTTAAACAAAACGTGCTAATGCATGGCCTTGTAACATGGCCCTACCTGATGCATACGCGGTCAATGCATGGTAAAAGTAATCCTGTGCGAGAGGAGGGAATAAGCAAGACGCTTATTGGCATTCAACGTCGAGGTTTCCTGTTTGTTGTTGATTTGGTTGGTGGATTTTCTTTGCAAGTAAAAGTTGTAATTCTGCCGCTCTTTGTTTGATCGTCTTCTTTGCGAAGGTGCCCTGGTTTTCCGCTACTGTAGGTATGACCGTTGTGGTCTCCATGGAGAGAATTGTTGTGGCTGATGTGGCCGTAATCTTTTTCTCTTTTGCTTGCCATTTGTAGCCTTGTTTTGGATGTGTTTGTAGGTTTGTTGCCTCTTTTTTGGTCTTGGTGGCTTTTCTGTTGATCGTCATCCACACAGATTGATTTGCCGACGTCGTTTGTCTAGCTGCTGGTTTTGCTTGTACTGAAGGGAGTTCCTGTAGCATCACTAGCCTTTGCATCCCTACTGGATTGTCTGGCAACCTTGGCCTCAAAACTACAATTGGAGCAAAAAGTTCAACAGAACTTAGCCCATACACTTGGGGCTATTTTCTCAGCAAAATTGGCAGCTTACCTCAAAGTTGGCTCAGCCTTGAAACTAGTTGGCTCACACGTGAGGTTATGTGTTCACTCTCTAGACTTACTGATCAATGGGTCGTGATTGGGTTGGACAAGGCACTTAATACGGCATCCATTTTGTGTAAACAATTGACTTTTGCATCGGCTACTAATCGGCTCAATGGTAATGAGTTCCATAAACTCTGGGACTCACCTAGTAGGATTTCCACCCTACTCAATGAGGAGCTAAGCGGACTCGGCTATGAGACATGCTCTACAAAAATGCATGTCTTATTCCCACCTATAAAAATCACAAACATAATGGATCTTAGATGCATCCAATGGGGCGTTTACTAATATCACGTTCAATGTTACGGAGTGCTTAAATCTAATACTCCTCGAACTTTAAGCGATCTATGCTACGAAGAGGAGTGACTTAAAACAATTTCAGAATATTGAGTATTTTGTCCGTTTTGACTGGTAAAAAGTTCAGCAGAAGTTTTGATTAATCTACCCCAAGATATCTTTAATATCTTCACTGAGACATAACACAATGTTATGAGAATATACCACTTATTGGTACATTTGACCTTTTGGATGTTCTATGTGAATTAACCTCGCTAGCTTTTGCGCATAGAGCATCTCTTGGCTATAAGATTATTTCGCTTAGCAAAAAAGCATGATGGGTCAGGAACTCTAAGCTTAGGGATCCTCTTAATTTTGATGAAGCGAATCTTTGTCAATATAATACATGGATGGATCATCAATCATTGTTTCATTCAATTGGGTGATACTTGTTACAGGTAGATTATGGGCATCCCTATGGGATTCTCTTGCTCCCCGATCATGGGTAACCTATATCTTTTCTTTTGTGAATAGAAATGGGTATTGAAAATGATGGCTGATTCGGATAAGGTCAAACTACTCTCAAACTTTAATCACACCTTCCGTTTCATGGATGATCTACTTAGTATTAATAATCCTATGTTTTTAGAGTATCTGAGTGACATATAGATCCTTTCTTAAAAATTGAACCAACTCAGTTACAAACGGAACTCGGAAATGATAGGTGGTTTGTCACCCAGACTAACTACTTAAATATTCGTTTTACTCTGTCAACCCCCTTCATGGGTGACTATTCGACCTGCTGCTTTTGGAAACAAGATAATCTGAGTCTACTCGCCTCTGAATTTGTAAAGAAAAAGAGCAATAGACCGTTTAAAAATGCCTTGCACACATGTCTTGGCATGGTTTTTCTTATTGCTTACTCTTATTCTGATGTATTTCTCGCTTATGAGGAGTTGTGCACACTTATGCGTAAATTTTGCAGCAATGGATTTAAAGAAAGGGACTTAATTTCTTGTATTTGCAAATCCTTTTGTCTCACAACAGTGGCCTGGGGTCAAATTTGATCCAGCTACGTTGTGTACTCTAATTAGTAGTAGGCCCATACTCTATGGGCCTACTTCCTAACAGAGTATGGTGCCTCGGAATGGGTGGGTGCGCGCGCGCGCGCACACACACACACACACACACACTAGGTGTGTGACAAGGACCTTATGATATATATCTATATTTATAACTAGCTTTCTTTATTACTAAGCACCAATCAAAATGAAGGAATTGGTTTTTTTTTTAAAGGTGTTTTATCGTGAATGGATTTGTGGAAAGGCAACTATTGAGCATTTTTTTGCTAGAAAACAGGGCCAATTTTCGGAAGACTTGGGCTCGAGATATTTCTATTTGTTTTTATGGTATACCATGTGCTGCTTGTTTTTTATTCTCGTCGTATCACAAATACATGGGCATAATATGCATATGGGGTAGCTGTGCACCGTTGCTGGTTTTTCTGGGAAGGATTTGCATCACCATGTACTGGAGTTTCTTGCTGACGACGATGAAGGGGTGTTATGGGTGCATACGCCACTTGAGGATTGTATCTTTCCTACCATGAGTATCGTGACTCACCCGAGTTTGGTACAGAGTAGGACCCGCGGCTACTTATGAGGTGGCTAGCTGAGAACGAAGGCTGCCACCTTCTTAAACAGGTGAGTCTTTTTTGAAAGACTCACTTAGCTCTATTACTATTGTGCTTTACATTTTTTGATCACACACACACGCTAGGTCTCTGACATGGATCTTATGATATATATCTATGTTTATAACTACGCTTGCTTAATTACTAGCACCAATCAGAATGAAGGATTTGGTTTTTTTTTTTATAAAAGATGCTTTGTCGTGAATGGGTTTGTGGAAAGGCGACTACTGAGCATTTTTTTGGCTAGAAACCAGGGTCAATTTTTGGAAGACTTGGGCTCATGATATTTTTATTTGTTTTTATGGTATGCCATGTGCTGCTTGTTTGTTATTCTTGCCGTATCACAAATACATGGGCATAATACGCAGATGGGGTAGTTATGCATCATCGTTGGTTTTTTGGAAGGATTTGTGTCACCATGCTGGAGTTGCTCGCTGGCGACGATGAAGGGGTGTTATGGGTGTATATGCCACTTGAGGATTGTTTCTTTCCTGCCAGGAGTATGGTGATTCACCCGATTTTGGTATAGAGTAGGACCTACGGCTACTTATGAGGCAGCTAGCTGAGCATGAAGGTTGCTATCTTCTTGAATAGGTGAGTCTTTTTTGAAAGACTCACTTAGCTCCGTTACTGTTGTACTTTGTATTTTTTTAATCTTTTGCACTCTTTGTTCCTGCTCTGAGCAAAGAATATGGCAAAGGGGAAGGACAAATTAGTTGCAGTTGAGCATGCCTTTGCGTCTTCTCAACAGGTATATATGGGCAAAAAACAAACACACAGAATGTTATGGTTTCAATTTATCTGTATAGGTTTTTTCGTATGATCATATATTTCCTGCGTGCCGAACAAGCCTCGGGTGGGTTTATATTGGACTTTGCCAGGCTTATTTTGGTGGTTTACTTTCTTGACTGCTAGTGGATGAGTGTGAATCGAGGGTTTGTGAAAAGCGTACTGCTATTTGGACTGTGCCGATCATTGTTTTGTGAATGATAGCAATTGGTCCTCATCATTGAGGTTATTTTGAGATCTCAAAGTTCTAAGACCTTTCTTGGCTGTCCAAACTTGTTGATGAGTCTGACTGAATTTGTTTGACTACTACCACAACTTACCTCGGTATCAATATTGCTATAAGTAAGGTGTTTTACTTGGTTCATGTGTATCCTATCGCCAGCTAACCATACTCATTAACATGGTATGTTATGGCTGGTCATTGTATACCTTTTGAAGTAGCATAAGCCCTGCTACTACGGGCACCTATTGGAAGGTAACTAGGCTACTCCGTCAACAGAGGTATAGTTTCTAGGTGCGGATTGGTTATCAATTGTTTGGTAGATCTTTAGGTTCTGTTTTGGTGAATACTCTATTGCTTGTATTGTTCTTGACACAGTGGTCTCACACTGTTGTGGTGTTACTAAACAAGGGTCTGATTAATGGCTTATATTGGCTGATGTGATTCTATGTTTTGGAGACTCATACAGGTGGTGAGATAATGGCTGGAGAAGGGGTTTACTCCCATATGAATGACTTTTGGATACTTGTGGGTTCTCTCTGGAGATATACGTGACTAACCCCTAACTGTTGATGTATGCTTGTCTACTCTTTTGATCTATGCCAGCAGATGGTGAAACTCTCAATGCCTATCTATGGTGAATAGGGCATTGGGATTGATTATTACAGATGTGGCTTTATGCTACTCTTCCTAGTTTTTTGATCTTGGTATACTTATTGGTTAATCAATTATGCATTTTACTAGTATGATGAAGCTTGACTTTGTTGGAAATACGCTCATGGCCTTTGGATGGACTATTGTCCTATGCTCTAGCAGGTCCATCTATGCGTCAAGGTACTGGTTGGACTGACAAATCACATGTTTCTAATTTCCACCTAAGATTGTACACTGCGAATGGATGGACGCAATTTTTGTGCGAGCAATTTTTGGCAAGCGCTTTTAAAGAATTGGGCAAGCGGATTCCCAAAAGATTCTTTATCTACCTCTCTCTCTCTCTCTCTCTCTCTCTCTCTCTCTCTCTCTCTCTCTCTCTCTCTCTCCCCCTTTCTATCTCTCTCGGCTATTCCAGAGTCCAGAACCATTAGCTACATGCCTCTCACTCCCTTTTCAACTAAAATGTAATATTGAAGATTGCACGTTCAGAGCCAACTTACATTCAATCAAAAACATGATTTACCACCATGGTTGCATTCAATAGACTATTGATAAGACAAAGACAAGTGCCTTACACAATATGATGGTATATTTGATATAACAAACCCCAAAACTATGTGTTCCATTGCATCAAAAGTAAATACATATGGGGGGGAGGGATACATCATGGGTGAGGTGGACAAAAGAAGGGTGGTGGAGGACCATATGATCCTGGAGGAAACAAAGGTTGTGCCAATGGGGACAATGCACCAAATGATGTGGGAACTCCTCCAAATGGAAGAGGGTAGGAACCATATGTGGGGAGGCCTGTAGGTAGTGTGCGGGGCAATGGATCAACTCTGGGCGGGGCCTCAGATGTGGAGGCACTGAATGCACAGAGGGATGGTCCAGCTGCTGCAGGCCATGCCAAGACTGGGGCCATGAAAGTCGTATGTGGAAGTGCTATTGCCCCCGCGTGACTGCTGAGTGGTGTCGGCAAAGGTGGCTCCAATGGACAAATATACTCTGTCACCTGCTCTGGATGCTCAGTTACATGAGCTCTATCTACCCTACAAAACATCAATGCCGAGCCTAAATCGGAAGGTAGGCGTTGATCCGGCCCTAGAAAAGCACTAAAAACTGACCAATCCTTCTGACAACTGATGCAATGTCTATGTAGCAGTAAACATTGTGCTGCCAATGTCCCCACTCTTGCAAAATAGTCAAGCACAGCATCTCCCATGTTTGTGAAGGTACCTAGTAGCCACCTACAAAGCAACAAAAATCCTTAGAGTTTTTATACCTCTAATTTTTTAGGAACATGAAGTCAAAGCATCCAATAAGATTCTAGCACCTGGCAAACGCTGGACTCCTCTCAACACCTCTATGATAAGGCCTGCCCATATGATCAAGTGTCCATTGTGTGGGATCCGTACCTGGTAGCTTCTCCCACAACATGCTGTCATCTGCAGAGAAGCCACATACATTTGCTGCAATCTCTCCATCCGCTCGATCATACCTTGGAAGTTGACACCCGCCCTCTCTAGGGGTGAAAAAATGACTAGCAACAAAGTACCAACCTATGAATAACATTAACAATAAGATATTTTGAAATCTGAACACCACATATACTCATCAATATCAAAACAAAAATCAACATACCCCCTCTACATAGTCCTGAACAGTCGTGCAGCTAGACTCCAACAGTCGTATGTACAATATCCTCAACAATTGGAAATGAGGTCCCTCTTCTGCCTTCGAAGTGACAATGGACAGATCTTTTGCACGATATGTCGTCACAACCATGCCATCAACCCAAAGAAACTTGGTTGTGAGAAGGAATGCAACATCCACAAGCTCGCTATCCCACTAGTTCCATAAAGGAACTCCACCCGTGCTAGCTGCATGTGGCCTAGTGTGTATGGGAAAGGCCATGTACATCAATTGTATGCCACCCAATCTCAAGTTGGGGTTCATTTGCCCCGTTTTTGCTAGAGATCCCAAGAATCTACATAGTGATTGCATAGATCTGAACAAAAACTTTGCTAGCACTAAAATTGTGGCCATAACTAGGAACGCAAAATAGTGTGGCTTACCTGTCATTGCACAACACATCAGGAATAGCTTTTGCCAAACACTTTATACTTGCATGCACTACAAGGTGGCATGGCTCTACAAGCATATATGTATGCTCAACATAAGATTAAATATATCTTGCATGCGATGCTAAAGAGAACGACGCAAAATTAACCATTTTCACATACCTGGAGGGTTCTCTCCAACCACTCTGGCCATGTCCGATAGGTCCTCTGCAGCCCTCCCCTGTGATGGTGAAGATGGAGGTGACTCCTGGGTGCCCCCTACTGGTCTCAGAGTGAAGAAAAGTGTTGGTACAATGTGGCTCATGGCACCAAGGCTTTGAGCACTATCACTGACCTCTATAGAATGGTCCTCAACTACATGCTCGCTCTCACTATCACTGGAAGCCATAGCTCTCTTCCTTCTCTTCCCACGTTGCCGATCAGCCAAGGAGGCTTGCACGACCGATGTGGAGCTAATATTTGGGTCTTTCTTTGAGGCCAGTTTCTTTGTTTTGTAATGAGAGAGTGCATCCTCTATCACAACGGTTTTCTTTCGTGATGCATTATGCTCCACTATTAATTTAAAAATGAAGGTTATTGTGCCCATGTCATATTGCATGGCAAAGACAAAATCATTGTAAGATGCCTATATAAAGCGCTTCCTCTTTGGGTGGGTACTCCTTATCCGGATAATCCAGCCACCAAGGACACTTTCCCCATGCTCCCTTTGGCCGCAAGTCATCTATACATGCATCCGGATATAAGCCCGTCTCCTCTCTCTCCGACATGCACCATGCATCACTGGGGTGCTCGGGAATGTGGAAGACTAGAGCATCTCTCCACCATCTACAAGACAACAATTAATGTTTTGTGCCACCATGACAACATTAGTGTGTTCTACAAAACATACATAATGTGTCTAGCAAAGATATCCAACCTGTAGAACATGCATTGTGCCCTGCAAGCGAAGTGGGGTTGCTCTTCAGGATCTTGTGTGGACTTGATCCGTGCACTCCATTTATTGAAGGCTTTGCCAAAGTGGTTCCATCTGTATTTCTACAATGTGTGTGTGAGTGTGCAACCATGCCTCTCTTCAGCCTTCTTGTGTAGTTCTGCAACATGTTGATTCTTGCCTTTCATTTTCTCGGCCATCTCAAGCACTCTCCTGTAGCAAATAAAAGGACACAAGTTAGATCACCAACATACTAATTTGAGTTGATCCACCTTTCCAATTGCCACCAATACACGTGATAGCGAAGCCATTGGATCCTTGCCTTCTCCGTTATCCCTATGCCGTTCTCTTTCAAGGTTGCACCACCACCTTGGAGCAAGTCAATTAAGCGGCACTTCCTGGCATAAGAAAAGGGAGTCTTCTTTTTCATTGAAACATAATCAAAAGAGAAAGATATCAATTGACTTACAAACATTTACTTACTCTTGTGGGCTAATGAGTGCCCGCGCAACCTCTGCCACTCTAATGGTGTCATTTTGGTGGTCTTCTTGCCCCAGCCTGTAAATGATATACATTTTTGAAAAAAGTCGTTGCCATTTTTTGGATTTGCAATTGTTGCTATCTCAAGCCCTTTTCACATGAAATACTGCTCTTTTTGAGATATCACAAAAACGATACTTTGCTCGTATGCTTCAGGTGCCAATTCGTAGTCTAAGCTCCCTTTTGATGGCAGCCCTTCAATTTTACTATTGTACATAGCATTGCACTCTTCCTATCATTTGCAAAGGACACAATCCAAACATATATATTAAGAAATTATAATGAAATCACATGCTCATTTAGCATTGCTTTCAAGCATACCTTCCAAACGAGTTGAGCAAGGACAGTCATTGGCAATTTTAGCCACTTTGATTAGTTTGGACCCCTAAAGTTCAAAGCCCTCTCTACTGTCAGTTGCGCTCTTTTCAAAAAAATTTGCCAGAGTGAAGTTGGTCCGCCAGCCCTAGCTTTCTTATCATGAATATAACATGTGCTGTGGTGTGAGAAACTGAAACCCTTGTGGCATTGTTTAACACTCCGATGTAATACACATTGTCAAAAACAATAAGATGCATTTATATTCACAAGAAACAGTTGGATTTACTTGTTTATCATTCCCAAAACTAATAAAAACTCCACTGTCGCATGGGGTTGAAAATCAACAAGCACGCACTCTACCCCCGGTGCCTCCTCCATGGGGAGGTTGTTCTCATTCATCCATTGCATCCATGCCTCCAATCTGTGATTTCCACCCCAAACCACAAAGTACCTCTCAACCATGTGACTAAGCTCGAGGATTAGACGAAGCTCCTCGTCCAAGTCATATGACATTGCAAGATCTCTCGAAGTGTGACCACAACGAGAGAATTGCTTATGATCGTCCCGTGGAATCCGCTCACTTACAATAAATCTTGCCATGGTTGGTTGGTAGCTTTTATTTGCAATGGAGAGTTGCAAATCCACCACATGGTCATCATGCGTGGGGATGGCGGGGTTCGAAAGAAGTCGACATAGAGATAAGCGTGGAAGTTTGCCATCAGAGGGAGCTTTATGAAAATCCACCCAACCCAAATAAATATGCTTGTCGACCACATTTCCAAACGCTTCATTTCCTGTGTCTTTTGTTGTGGTAGCAGTTTCCACATGATGGCTCAATTCTCCACTTGATTGCGTTGTTCCACCCACATCGGTTACAATGGACACAATCCGATCTAGAGAGCTTACGTCTTGAGATTGTTAGCTCTCTTGAGTGCATCGTCGAGGGACTTCTTGCAATGTAGTAGCATAAACTTCATCTACGACACCATTGGTTTTTGATTGATTTCTTGTCCTCATAATTTAGCTAAATAAATAGAGATAAATAGAGAAAGTTATGGCTTATGAAAATTTGAGAGCTTCAAAGAGGAAAAGAGATGAAAAGTTAAGAGCTTGAGAGAAAGCAAGTAAGATCAAGTGAAAGCTTGACACAGACATGAGTTTAAGATACAGAAGTAGAGACAGAAGGATGGAGAGAAATGAGTTTAAGATAGAGAAATAGAGATTGAAGGATGGAGAGAAATGAGCTTAAGATAGAGAAGTAGAGATGGAGAGAACTTGAAAAAGAACTGTGAGATTGGCAAGCCTTTTATAAAGTTTCAAATAAAAAATATATATCTTTTTATTTTTTTAATGCAAGTGTGTGTGTTACGCATGCGTGGATGTGTGTGTGTGTGGCAAGTGCGCACGCATACACACGCGGGTGTGGCGGGTGCATGGATGTGTGTGTGTGTGTTGACACAACACACACACACACACACACACACACACACACACAAAAGCATGTGTGTGTTGGGCGGGATGGGAGGGTGACATGCATGGGCCACATGCTACCACACGGTGGTATGTGGCCCCTTGGCGCATGAGGACCTGCCCATGCGCCAAGGGCCATTGGGCCACGCGCCGCTCAACGGCCAAGTGACAGACCACGTGGCCACGAGGAGGCCACGCAGACCGCCTTGTGGCCACATGTACCGTCGACAATCAACAGTACACGTGCATGGCACGATGGACGCCATGCTGCCACATCGCCGACACGGTGGCCATGTGGCATGTCACATGTATTGCCATTGACGACGGTACACGTGACAGGCCACGTGGCCACGAGGCTGCCTGTGTGGTCGCCCCTTGGCCACGTGGTCTGCCACTCGACCATTGGGCAGCACGTGGCCCTCCAACAGCACTGGGCATCAAGTGTGCGTGGGCCACATGTTGCCACAAGCCACCGCATGGCAGTGTGTGGCCCACGCATGCAACCCGCGTCCTCCCCACACACACACACTCGACCCGTGTGTGTGTGTGTTGTGTCATACACACACACACACACACCCGCGTGCGTGCGTGTGTGTGCACGCGTGCTTGCCACAGGGCCACAAACTGCCACATGCACCAACGGGTGTTGGGCAGCGCGTGGCCCAAGGGTCCATCACTTTTCCTTGGCATATGGGGAAGGGGCCACGCGGGACCACACGCCATCGCGTGGTAGTGGTTGGCCCACGCATGCCACTTCCCCTCCCACACGGACACACACACATCACTTAGTGTGTGTGTGTGTGTGTGTGTGTGTGTGTGTGTGTGTAACACCGAGTGGTGTGTGTGTGTACACACACACACTTGATGTGTGTGTGTGCATGCGCATGTGTGTGTGTGTGTGTACCACATACACGTATGTGTGCACGCACGCTTGCCACACACACACTCATAGTTCCCTTCTTCAAACACACACGTACATATTTGCGTGTGCATTCACACACACACACACACAAATATTAAAAGAGATTTATATATTTTTATAAATTTTTGCTTTAATTTTTTGAAATTATTAAAATATTATTAAATTTAAATTTATAACGGCTATATTATTAGCCTTGAGTATATAAACAATTTGTTAGTTGCTATAATGAGATCTTATGCTTAATTACTTGCTTAGCTCATTAATATGGCGGGTTCTTTATTGTTTCTTTTTTTTTATAGCAAAACTCACAATTGTGAGTGAATTATATTTATCAACCCAAATAATTACAAGGTCTTGTCATGCTCGTGTTGAGCAATGATGTCATCCAGGGACCATAATTACATCGTCTATCAGGGCATCCATCCCACCCAACTCGCCCCCTTCTCCTTGATACATAGGGTCCCTTGTCATGTTCTTCTGAGATCTTTTAATTACCGATAGCCAAGATTTCCCCCCGTCCTAGGCATGCCCTCTGCTGTCAACAAGGCACAAGTAGTCCTAGACCAATCCTCTGAGTGTTGCTTGCGTCCGAGCGTCCATATTAGCACTTTGCTTTCTTGTATAATTTCTGTGAAGCTTGCCACCTCCATACCTCCTTCAAACACACGGCGGTTCCTTGTCTGCCATACATTATGTAAGAAGACGTACCTGACGATTTGAGTGCTGATGAGGATGGCAGGACCACTTGAATTCTTCCCTCCAAGGAAAAGATCAGTCTTGTAAAAACCGGTTTTCCATGTTCTTTGGACCCACTTACATATTTTCCCTGCGAGGCCTTTGATAGTTGGGCAATCCATGAAGAGGTGAGCCAGATCTTCACTAGCCATCCTGCACCCCAAGCATCGATCTAACCCAATCCCTCTTTCCTGAATCTTTACCCCCGTTGGTAGAGCACCCCAAATTACCTTCCACACAAATACCTTCATGTGTTGCGGAACCTTTGGCTTCCAGATGTTCTCCATTACTTGCTCCCACCTTTCCTCCGGCCATTGTTTTTTCCATATCTTGTTAAGGGGGCTAGACCCATTCTTCTTATGCATCATTGTCTTGGTAAACATCTTTAGGATGGGGTTTCCAGAGGAGACTACTTCCGGGCCATTCCAAGCATTCTAGTCAAACTTCGAATCAGAGATAGGCATCACTATATTGTCCAGCTCTTTCCTCACTTTGTGGACCAGCAAGACCTCCAAGCTATTCAGTTGGTACTGGGTAACCAAAAGGTCAATGGTTTTCCAACTCTTGTTGTCATTGTCCCAGAAGTGCCCCAGTCGATTTAGACCCTTATTACTCAGCTTCCTGGCTGTCTCTATCCAATATGGAATTTGTGGCGGATCTACAACTTTGGAAAGCCAGGGGGACAAATGCAAAATGGAGTTCTTGAAGTATTTGGTTTTTTCCCCCACTTTAAGACTCTTGCTGCTCTATTGCATTTTCTTACCAATTCTCCTGCACTGCCCCCAGTCTTAGGGTAGTCCACATCGGGGCTAACAGCTTGTCATGAATCTCCACCCCTCTCCACTTCTCCCTTTTCGAGCCAAGTTTAGCTGCTTCTTTGATCATGATAGCCCAATCTTGATCCTGTTTAGCCAAGGAAACAACAAATTTGGCGCAACAAGCTTCTGCATGGTCCACAGGGTTGAGAGTTCCGAGGCCTCCTTGATTCACCGGCCAAGCAACTGATTCCCAACGGGCCCACTGCCATGGCCTGGAGGATTTCGTGTTGTTTTTCCATAAAAACCTTTTCACTGGTTTTAGGAATTCTTTCCAGTGACACTTAGCCATCTTGAGTATCGGGCTAGTGAAGGCAATATAAGGAATCATAAAGGCATTTATCACTTTTATCCGACTTGGGAATGGGAGAAGAGCATACTCCCACCTACTCATTTTTGTTTTGATTTTTCCAAGCACCCACTCAAATCTTTGCTTGTGAGTTACGTCCACCCCCAAGGGGGCTCCCAGATGTCTGAAGATATTCCCTTTTGTGACAATCTCCCCAGACCAGTCAGAAGGGTCAAATGAGTCATTTTCTAATAGGGAGATCAGCCTTGACTTCTCTATATTACACTGGGACCCCGAAGCTACTGAGAATATTTGTACAATCTCCAGAGCTTTCCTCATGACCTAGGGGCGTGCCTTCAAGAAGAGGAGAGAATCGTCTGCAAAAAGTTTTGCTAGAGTTGGCTATTTCCTGGCAAAGCCAGGCCTTGCAACTCACCTTGTTCCGCACTAGCTTCGAGCTTTGTGATTAGAGGATGTGATCCTATTGTGAAAAGTAGGGGGGCCAGAGGGCATCCCTGCTTAATAGACCTTTTGACCTCAAAAGAGCCCACAAATCTATCGTTGAATAGGAGCTCTGACTGGCTTCCAACTCCCAATACACTAACCAGATGACAGAGGCGCAGCCCAAAGCCCAGAGCTTCCATGACGGCTTCTATATATGTCCATGTTATTCTGTCATAAGCCTTATCCAGGTCCAACTGTAGCAGTACAAACTCTTGCTTTGTGACAGTTGTGTACTCGATGCCCACCATTGCTGCCAAGATGTTATCGTAAATGGACCTTCCTTTGATGAACCCATGTTGATGGGGAGAGATGATCTTGGTTAGTATGGGGGCTAGTCTAAGGGCTACAACTTTAGCTATAATTTTGTAGGCCACCGACATCATCGTTATAGGGCGCCAGTGTTTCAATTGAGAGCAACATATTTGTTTGGGGATGGGTTTGATAAGCCCTCTCTTTACACTTATCTCCAACGACCCTTTGACAATGGCTTTATTGGCCAGCCTTGTGATTGGGACCTTGAGATCGTCCCAAAATTCTCCATAGAATTCCACCGTCATCCCATCCCAACCAGGGGACTTTTCCTTGCCAAGGGCTTGCAATGCTATTGAACATTCGTCTTCAAAAAATGCCCTTTCCAAGAAATTAGCTTCTGAGTGGGGAATCTTCTTCTTGACACTCTGAAGTAAGGACCCTTTGGCTTCTTCCACTTCTTGGGACTGGATCTCTGGCCGTCCAATGATTTGACTAAGATAGCTCAGCATCAAACCAGCCATCTCATCCTAGTTATGAACTGTTGTCCCTTTCTCATCATCGAGCGAGCGGACGTGGCCTCGACTCTTCTTGACTTTTAAAGCCCTAAAAAAAAAGCTTGATTAGAGGCTTCAGGTTGTAGGGAAGTCTCCCTGGAGAGAAGCCTTGCCTTTTTGATATCTTTTAACTGCTCATTAGCAAGGTTAGATTTGGCTTTGAGCCATCACTTGTGCTCATCCTCAGTAGCAAGCCCATTGGCTTTTTTGGAGGTAAGCACATGTACCTCTGTTGTAAGATGCAGAAGGAGTACCTCCCTAGTTTTCTTGATTCGGGGGCCCGAGGTTTTGATTGCTTTCTGGATGCTCCGAGCAAAGAGGTCCCACGCATTGTGTTTGTTGAGGGAGACATCTTTTTTGAGCTTACCTAGTGCTTTCTTGGTTATATTCCTAAGAAGAGGGTGTTTGAATAGGTGTTCCCCTGTTACCAACATATTTTTTTTGCCTCTTGGGGTTTGCTCCTCCCGTGTATTCCTCTTAAAATGTATGTGCAGAGGTATGTGATCTGATAGACTTTTTGTTGGGACTACCTTCATCTCCATCCACGATGGTATCCAGTCCGCTTGGTGTGAGTAATAGCATCTGTCCAGCCTGGAGGCAGTGCGGGCATACTGGAGGCTTGTGTAGGTGAACCCGGGCGTGCTTCTCCATGGGCCAATTTCCCATATATCAATCATCGCCCATTTTTTGCACAAACTTTGCCATTTAGACCTTTCCAAGCCAGCCAGCATACTGGAGGATCCTGTTCTATCCCTGCTCTTTTCTACCATATTGAAGTTGCCAACCAACAACCACTCACCTTCAATAGGAGTGTCTCTAAGATGCATCCATAGTTTAGCTCTGTCTTTTGCATTGCAAGGGCCGTACACATTCACAATGGTGAAGGGAAGCCCTTCCCATCTAATTCTAATCCCTAGGATTCTGCCAGATGGGTGGTTTAGAACCAACTTCGGCTCCAATTCTCTGTCTACAATGCTGAGGACACCACTGAAACCGTTACTTCCTTCTCCATAGAATACTAGTTTCTTTCCAAGCACCTGCTTTCTCTTGCTATGGGAATCTAAGTGGTGTTCTTGGATGGCCCAACAGTTGACTGCCTTCTCCTTTTTAATTCCCTCCCAGAATAGGGTACTCTTCTTACAGGTTTTCAACCCCTTTATGTTCCAAGATTGGATAGTGAGAGACTCCATCATTAATGAGGGGTTCATTGGGAGAGAGGAACGAATTCTTCAGCATCCAAATCATTCCCCCCCCCCCCCTCTCCTTGGTCTTAGGAGAATCCGGGGGTTCGAAGTCTGGGGATTTCTTTTCTTGAAGTGCTACAAATGGATTGTGCAGTGGGACAGTGAACCCCCCTCCTTTCGCCTCAAGTGTTCTCACTGCTTGAAGTACTTTGGAGTCTCTTGCCACTGCCTTCACCCTTTTGGATCTTTTCAGACCAGGGATTAAACAGCCATCACCATTTTCACTGTGATAAATTTCGGGGTAACAGCGGGAGTAATGATCTTATTATTATTGCATGCACCTTTGGAGATTCGTTGTATGGGAATCGATTCCTCCACAATCTTTTCCCGCATTTTTAAATCCATCATACCTTCTTTATCCTTCCCTGCATATTCCCCATTGTTACTATCTCCTTGCTTCTCCAACCCTTCCATTTGGGTTTCCATTTCGCTGGTGGCCTGTGCTGCTGGAGTTGCAATACCATTAGACTTCAAGAGGCAATCCTTGGCGAAGTGTCCAAAGTTGTTGCATTCAAAGCATGCTCCAAAGTATGTTCCAAAGTTGAGTAGAATAGTAACAAGCCCAGCTCCAACATTGATAACCATTCTCTTAGGTGGCGTGTTAGAAACATCCCAGCCTATACAAACCCCGTTTGAGGTTCTGCCAAACCCTCTCTTGCTAGGTATAAATAAGGGAGTGCCCAGTTGACTAGTGAACATCCTGAGATTATCCCACAGCCAGCTAGGCAGTCCCACAAACTCAACCCTAGACCGGATGAAACCCTTGTAGAGATTCAACTAAGTCGAACACTGGCTCCCAAGGCACCACACAGACCGTAGTCCTAATAAATACTAAGGGCCCTTTGTCGAGGATCTTTTCCACATCTGAGGCCTCTTTGAATCTCACTGAACAAAACCCTTTAGCTAGGTAAAAAGTACTTTCAACTGCTCCTCCATGACCAAGAATTTGAGGGCCCTGAAGCCATTGAATCATCTCAAACCTGTTCGGGATTCTTCCATTGAACCCAAATACCAGTGTTAGCTGAGCTTGCCTGGCCAACCGTTTTTTGATAAGTGTTGGTGGAATCGCTACAGTAATAGCCTCGGCAACCTCCACATGCTGTGGCAAAGACTTTCTCAAAGCAGAATAGGCCCGATCTGCCAACCCATCTTCAACCAGCCCACTGTGATCTGCATGGGAGCAATTTCTTTTGTTGTTGTTAGTGCAGGACTCCATCCTTTTGTTGACTTCCATGAGCTCTTGCTGAAGTCTAGCTCTTGTAATCTGCAGTTTTTCGATATCTCCTTCGCTCGACATCCCTTCTGATGATTCTTTTCCATAATCCTTAGGGTTAGGCCCTTTGAGAATGCTAGCAAATGAGATTCTTGGCCTACGAGCTGTAGATGCACTTGACGCCTTATTAACGTTCGTATAGATGGGACCCTGAGGGACCCCGTCTTTGAGGGTATTTACCTCAAATTTGAACCCTTACGCTGAGGCCATTTTTCCCCTTGTTTCCTCAAGAGGTACTTTTTTATCAAGACAGTTTTTTCATTCTTTGGCGAATTGGGACTCGAAATTGTCACATCCTCCAACGGTCTCCACACTGAGCCGTCACCTTCATCCATTGGCACGGCTAGCTCCATTTCGGGTATTTTACCCTCCGCTAGCATCTTTGAAAATTCGACGATATCGGGTTCCATAACCCCCGTTACCTTGGTTAACCTCAAGCTCGTAGGAGCAACGAGGCTTTAAAGCCCTTTATAACCAGACCTTCGGTGGGTGTAATAAGAACTACCACTAACAAGCCCAAGTGCTAAGTAGGAAGTCAAAAGGAAACATAAGCGATTATTAACTTAGGCATTTAGGCAAGACAAGCGATTATTAACTTAGTGAAATTATTAGCTTAGGACAGTTGTGAACACTTCAACAGCGTAGAAGAAGGCTCCCTCTCGTTTCAATTCACATGAGCCAAGCTTTTCGCCTCTCGTTACTCTCTCTCTCTGTTTTGCTTTGGCCAGCGCCCTCTTGATCTCGGCAGCAATCCCTACAGAGAGAAACTCCCTCCCTCCCTCTCTCTCTCTCTCTCTCTCTCTCTCTCTCTCTCTCTCTCTCTCTCTCTCGTTTTGCAGCAGGGCCACAGGGCTTGTCTCCCTAAGGTCCATGAACCAAAACCCAAACCCTGAACACCCAGTGTAGAATCGCGTAGGATGTCTGGTCGAAATTTACAGGTCGTCGTTTCTGAAAACTAGAGTGCCTAATGTGTAGCTCTACTCATTGCGAATGAGTGGATATGCTGAAATGCAAAAATAGACATCATATGCTCATCGAATCACTAGAAATAGCTTGCGGGTCAATTGCGCGAGGTCGGGCCGTACAGGCGCAATGTAAGTGTTGGCGCGTAGCTTTCTCCGAGGGCAACAAGCTGAACTTCTCCGCATTTGATTCCAACCACCAATGTGCGTGTCGCGTCAAGATAAACTCTCACTCTCTCTCGTACACAGAGTACGCTCAACTCACACAGACAAATTTATTAAAAATGACAAAAGGTTTTTTGCATTAAGGTCAAAAGTGTTATAAATACCTTACAATTTCAAACCCTAATGTTATGCAGGACCTGCGCTATGGTCTTAAGCGATGCAGAACCTACGCGATGATTTCCTACTTTATCTACACGATGCCAGTCGTGAGCAAAAATCGACCATTTCTGACAGTGAGCCATTTCACCGGCTTTTCACTACAGATTTGTTATGACAAACTTTCCGGTTCTTTATCAAGGTTCTTTATTGTTTCTTGACAAAGAACTTTCTTATCCTTTTTACAATGGTAAATTTATAATAACTGAATCATTTCTTTTAGAAATAATTTATTCAATGCAATTTACAACTTTAGATGCAGTGATAGAAGTTGGTGATATTGAGATGACTCTGCCTCTTGAAAGGACGTTCAACAATTTGGGTGAAATCATTTATGTACTGGATGATGGCTTTCACGTAAATACAAAGGCAACGTGTCCCATCAAGCACACTATCCAGGCTCACCCAGCACGACTCCCATTGCCATTGTGGATAGTCCGCTAGAGGTGCACTTCGCTCAGAAGGAGATAGTAGATTTTTGCACCCCACCTCAAGTTTTGCCTTCAAATAGCTTCAAAAGGAGTACAAGACAAAAACTTCTACAAGCCGAAAAGACGGGTACATTGACAAAGATTTTAATGCAAGTACAACAAGTGGAACAAGTTAGAGAGATTCCAAGGGCTTACAATGGTCATCTTGTTTTAGAATTTCCACCTACCATGGGGAGGTTGCACCATATGGATGCAACGAGCATAAGTATGATCCTCATTTGTGGCTGAAGCCACAAACGTCCAATATAGTTTTTCCGTGTGTAGTGCATCTTATTCATTGCCTAGTATCTTTGAAGTGCATGAATGAACAATGTGCCTGCTTAGTTAATTATTATATTCCAAATATAATTCATTACAATGGGTACATACAAAAGGCACTTGCACTCGGATAATATTGTAAGATTGGAGATAAGATCCTTACATGCCACTATCGTAAGGAAATTGATTTCTGTACTGCAACATGTGATTGTGTAGTATACTATGTCATGCCATTATATGAGATGGCCACTAGAGTCATGATTCATCCACCTGCCGCAAGGGATGCACAATCTCCTACAAAAGACAAAGGCAATAGATAATGATAAAGCATTCTTGAAGCAATGAGGCCATAAGCTGATGTATCAAGACCTGATATACTCAAAAACTAAACTGCCATTGCGCCTTATATTGCAACATTTCAAGGTGCAGAAGCCGCCCGGATATACAGAACCTTTGTTGCACATGGCCGTGGTAATGGCAATGGGCTTGGCTGAAGGCAGGGTGGTCAGTTGCAATTTTGGCAATTATCTTCTTGACACTATTGTTGTAGCAAACCTGAAAGGGTGTCAAAGAAGCAAAGCTTACATGAACGGCAGACCAATGCTGACATGTATTACCTATCAGGCACTGGCGATGATCGAGGATCTACCACCTGCCGAAGTGTAGATAGATCTGATCCACAGATCTAAAAGAGCTGTAAAACCCATGGCAGGACCCTCCACAAGGCCAAGACCAGAAGTTAAGCAGACAAAGTAGAGTGCACCTTTAAAATATTCTGATAGCAAAAAGATAGAGTCAGATGCTCAAAGCAGCAAAGAAGTGGGGTCCCAGCAGAGAGACACTCCTTCCGAGTACCAATCTTTAGAGGAGGAGCATGACAGCCAATATACGCTTGGATATACATGACTGCGAAAGAAAGTTGTGCATGTGGCTGAGGCTATTCCCATTACACATTCCAGGAGAACAATGGAAGAAGCTCGGGCATTGAGGGAAAGGCTCTGCCAACAAAAACATGATGTAAAATAAACCCAAGGAACAGAAATCGATGACGAGAAAAAGGAGGAAGATGCAAAAAATATTCCACTATTATGCAGGCAAACAACTGCTTTAGAAAGGATCAAGCAATAGAAGAGGCAGGAAGCTGAAGAAAAATGGGAGATTACCAGCGCCATGCGGCAGCAAATTCATAATGAACTCAAGCGAAAAATGGAGCAAAGAGAAAAAGAAGAATCCGAGAAGCCACGCATCGATGACCTAGAATCATTCGACAAAACTAACCGAAGCAAAAAAGAGGGAAATAACTTGCAAGAGGGGGAACAACAAGACACACAGGACCAACAAGGTCAGGACTTTGGTTTGCCCAAGGACACGGGGACACTTGCACAGATTGTGGAAACAAGGGAATATAAAATTGAAGGCTTGCCAGAGCAAGGAGCGGAGGAAAAGCAGACAAGACTAAAACCAGATCAAGAAACGGAGCCCACTACAACCTCCACTACTCTAGAATATCAAAAACAAAGAGGAAAGCAAACGGATGAGGCTGAACAATCGAATCGGGGCCAAAAAAGCCAGCAGAGGCCACGATCGCCTCGATCAGAAGCGGCAATGGAGAAAGGCACAAAGATAGTCAAGTCCTTTAACATTGACACTCACTTAGATCAGATCAAGCTGCAGTTTCAATGTCAAAGGTCTCTTTACAATCTACGAGAGCTGGAGTTAGAAGATACAAAGAAAGAAGCATCTAAGACGGCAGCAATGTCCTTGCAGCTCAAACAAAAAATAGAGACACTAGAGAAGGCACAACTCCACGTACAATCGGAGTTGCAAAGAGAAAAAGAAAATGCAGCCCACTATTACAAGGAGGTGCAACAGTTTAACGAGGCAAACTTCACACTGCAAGTCAAGCAACAACGTCTCAAAAAGGAGCTCACCAAAGAAAGAGAACAAAGTGAGAAGCTAGAAAGCTCGTATGCTGTGGTGAGTAGATCTCTAACTCAGCTTTTGGCCATACAAGAGACCCCCTCCTCCTCAACGACAACTGCAGGATCTGCCTCCTTAAATCAAGAAATCAAAGAATTGAAAGAAGCCCATAATCAAGAAAAATATGACTGACAGATCATGAGGCAGGACATAGGGCCCTATAACAAGCCAAGGACGAGGAAATCAAAGAATTAAAGTAGCAATTGGCTGAGGCAAGAGGGAACTTAGCAACTCTCAGAGCCAATCCAACAAAGCATCAGCAGGTCCCAGTGGAATTTGAGCAGGAGGGAGGATTTGAACCGTCCACGTCTAAGGCTCATCAAACAAAAGTGCCCACTACCTGCACAGGAAAAAGAACGCAGGAATCTGCAGATCCAACCACGACATCCACTTTGGAGTCGGCCAAAGATGAAATTCAGCGCTGGGTCTTAGAAGTTAAAGATCCCTTGCACAAAGCTTATATGCAGTATGAACTGAAAGTGCTAGAGTCAGCTGCCCTCCTCATGATTACTCCAGATGAGGTAGTGAAGAATCTTGGACATGAGATGATCGCCCTACCACTTATGCGGCAAGAGGTTAAATTATGGCAGCAAAAGATGCTCCCCGAACTCAAACCAAATAGCAGAAGGGACTGCAGGGAGGTTCCTATTATGGCACTTCAAATTCAGACAAGCATAGATAATCAACCCCTCTCGCGAAAGAAATGGTTTGATCAAAAGTCAACAGATGAAACCTATTATACAGGAATGCTCCTCAGCATCTTAGGATCGACCCCACTTACTGTCCCATCAACAGATCGCGATCCTGGGATAGTTTTTATATTTGGCAAAGCAAAAGACCGACAGTGCTAAACTACTTGGTAATCACAAAGCCTGTCAATAACAACCCACCATCAGAGCAGTACATGGTTCAAACTCTAAAAGCCGTTTGGAGAGGGGGAATAGGGAACACACCCAGCACACAAAATACTTGCCTCTCTATAGCCCAGGGATTCCACAGTACCCCTAACCTCTCAAATAGCACCTTCAAATTGGCTAATTTGCACCAACAACTCCACTCTAGCATACAAAACAACTACCTCACACCTTACAGAAAAACACCCACAACACAAATGCACCCACACTGCTCAACTCACCCTTTCTGACTCACAAAACACTCCTAATCTGCCCTCTCGGTAGCACATCTCGAGCTGCAGGCAAACCCTCTGCAAGCAATGGCCAATACACGAAGAGCGAGAGAAGAGGAGGGGGATGGGGAGAAGCAACACAAGAGACTGGAGCTAAACAAGTGGTATTATTGCATAGGGAGTAGTACAACCAACGTATGCAGCTTCAATGGCAAGCTTAGCAACACACAAGCTTCAAGCTTCCACTTGCTCACACAGGCAAAAAAGCCAACTGGTCCAAAGACCCTGGTCCAAAAAGACCCTAAAAAATGAACAAAAACCTCCTTTTATAGGGGTGTGCCGAGGAATCCCAAAAAAGAAAAATGGGGTGATCTTCCATGTCGTGCACTTCATTTGGAGTTCCTTTTAGCATTTGATTGCATTGCCAACACTTGGCATAGTTTTATTTTTGGACACCTTTGCATGCTACACCACTTGTCCTTATCCCTTCCATTTTGGCCGGCCGGATTCCCTTGGCCTTTGAATGCTCTTTAACATCCCTTGCCGACAACTCTTCCTATAGCGGGACCCCTCCCTAGTCAAGGAAATAGCGATGTCGCTATTGGGGGGGGGGGGGGGGGGGGGGTTGTACTACCTTCTCCTCAAAATATTTGGCCCCTTGCGGGCGTGGGCACCGCCCTTACTACCTGCCACATCATCATCAACCTCAACCGCCATGCGGCCACCCACAGGCACGCCATCTCCCTTGTACCGTCGGCTCGCCACCAAAATCACAGCCATATGCCACACCGCGCCCCGCGGAGCGCCCGGCAGTCTCGCTCCATCGCCGAGAGCTCACGAGCTCCCCTCACCCTCTTGCATACCAATGGGGGAGTCACGGTGCAGGTTATATAGTCCGGCATCATCGCCCGCCATCTCGCATGTGGGTTTTTTACATGACCGCCACGTGGCGACTCCACATACCTTGATCCTTTTGAACTTAAGAACAAACCCCTTTATTTTTGTAACAAAAAATCCTCTTTAGCCTGCCTTTGCCTGGCTCCCATTTTTTGCTCCCACCTCCTGCTGCCAAGCTGTAAAGCCCTTCTAAAACTCCATTTTCCCGGCTACAACCACACTCTCTATACCGCACTTCGACCCCTCGGCACCTTTAAACCAAGGCCTTCAAAAATGGAAAAAATCATCTGCAACCTGCTTTGGACAAAGACACCCAAACTTCCGAATGCCATATCTTTCTGCTCCGAACTCCGTTTGGCATGCCGTCACTTCCTGCTAGCTCCGTATGATGCACACCGTGCTCTAGAACTTCGTCGAGGCTCAAAATATGCCAGATGGCACATTCTCCAATGCGGCCAAGTGGGCTCAGACCCAGCCCCGAAAAAACTTCAAATGATCATATCTTGCAAACCATGACTCCGATCCGCAATCGAAAAGACGGGTAGGCTCCATGAATCGAGCTCTACACATCTATACCTCAAGTTCCACTTGGATCACCTGTCCCCAGCTGCCCTGTCCGGCAAAAATCTACAAACCACCAAAACTTCAACCTTCAATAAATTGGGCTCCGTAGCTCGGTTTGATGAACCGTCTGGACCTGCTCCTTCTGCACTTCAAGCTCTTCATTCTTGGACCCAAAGGCTACACTTTGCATCTCGCTCATCTGCTACCCAAATTAGCCCCTTATGGAGCCTTCCCTGGCCTATAAGATGCATCATGCATACACTTCCGCTGCCACCTGCTATCCCATGATTTTCCTAGATGCTTCATCCCTTTGCCATGCTTCTGCTTGCCTGTACACATCTGTCCATGCCACCTTCTACAGTCGACACACTTTGGCTGCACCACCATGATCAACATGATGAAGGCGATCCTAGATCTCGCCTGTCAGATGCTTGTAAAGATTGCCAAGATGCTCATCACCTGCATTACAGCTTTTAGTGATATCAAAGCAGTAGAGCATCCCTGGAAAATCTTTGTCGAAGGCACCCGAGGCATTTGCTGGAATATGGAGACAGAAATCCCAAGCAGGAATGTCATCATCGGATTATATGCAAGAGTCATGTTTTTGCCCTCTCATTACATGCAGACCTTTCAGAAGGCTTTCATGACAAGCTTCTTCGAAGTGGACTCTTCCATATTCAATCCCATGACAAAAAAAATTCCAGCCCGCCACATTGCCTACCATAGTACCCTCAGTAATAATCCCTTTAGAGAACTGGACACCAAAGTCGAGATTGAAGCAAGAGCTCATAAGTTCAAAAATCTCACTGCAACACTCGAGAGAAGGCAGTAGACTCGCTCAAAGACAGCTTGCACGAGGACGTGCAATGAATAGGAAGGGGGGAATGTTTGGTGGATACGGTGGATACATGCATATACACACCAAACCATGTAAACACTACTCGATTTTTCGAAGAAAGCCAACCTATGATGATTTGTAATTATGATGTAATCTGACAATACCATCTCAACCTCTCTGAGTCTACACCCTTGTAAGTCACTAGATGGCCGTGGGAAAGCTCCCTTAACTTTTAAGTCAGAACCCTTAGTTTTGAAAAAACGAGATAGCATTAGCTTGAAGATTCAAAAAAAGTGCACTATGGGAGCCTCTTACTGCTACAAATTGTAATCATCTTTTCTCTTGGACTGGTAATCAGAATTCGCTTCCGAATAGCACATTGCATTTCTTGTCTCTTGCTCTACAATCTAACTGTAATCATTTTCAATTTTGTTGTGGTTCGCAACGCTTGTTTGCGAGCTAAATGCATTGATTTGAAGGTTAAAATGGTTGTTTTTTCATGTTTTCACCATGGATAAGTGTTTCTATGCTTAAGGAGGACCTTTCCGAGTACATTTGTTTCAGCTTTCTGCACATTTTTTGTGATAGATCGTGTTTTATGTACCTTCCCAAATGGTGATATAACTTGGTAGGATTGAGCCCTTAAGTGTTGTGATACCTCTCCTTAAGTCTCGTTGCATTCCGAATTTGTTTGGATGCCGAAATGGCGTGATGACCTAGAGTGGTGCGATCGAATGCATACTGATTGTCTGACTAGGAAGTGGTTGATTTGCTTTTGTAGTAGATTGAGTAGCCCTCTTAGTTCACTTTGGTGAGATTGACACTCTCATTAAGTCTCTGTGCCCCATCCTGAGTCGCTTCCCTTGCATATTGACATTATGTTAGTATAAAAGAGCTATGCTGCAGACGTCCATCGTGGCGACCCGCTAACACATAGAATTTTCCATGAGGCTTTGTAATTGATCAACATTCACCTAGATCCCTTCCTTTGGTAGTATTTTCATGCTCTCTAGTATCTTAGCAGTACCCCCATGTTGAAGTATTATTGGCAGTCCTTGGCCCTGACGATTTCTTGCTGAGCTGTTTTCTTCTGTTGATCCACCTCCTTCTGAGCCTGGCCCATGTGTTTCTTCACTTTATTTTTGGTTTTGTCCCATCTTTTTCCTTTGACTCCTAGTTTTCCTTCTCTTGTTTTTATATGTCCCTCCAGCTCCCTCACATGCTCTTCTAGCTGTTTGTTTTTTCGTGCCAGCTTCTCCTTTTCCTCTTGGATTCTGGAGCTGGATGTCCCTCAACAATTATCTTGAATAAATGTTGTGCTTGGAGGATTATAGTGTTTATGGACATCATCATAGCTTTGAGTCGTGCCTCTAGTTCCACACTTGGGTTGGCCTCTTCCTCTTTTAGGGTTACCACTGACATTCTATCAATCTATCAAAGGGTACTATGCCTTGGAGGTCATCCAGTGCTTTGGTTTTGAGATGAGCTTGTGGATTTGGCATTTTGTCATAACATTCATCTTATGTTTTCATTAAGCTCACTCCATTAGGCTGCTCTATCTGTTGTGAAGAGTGTGTGCACGGAGGCATGTGTGCTCGACTTGTTGTGCGAGGAAGGAGAAATTAAAGAGTTTTGGGGATACATGCATTGGGGTATTCAATGTAGCCTTCCCCCTTGCATATTAAAACATTGCAAGGCCCTGTAGATATACATTTTTTGAGACAACTCTAGTCTTCCACATTTTCTATCCCTCATGATAGGCATATTAAGAATGTGACTTGCATATCCCAGATTGCAAATTGCATACTAAGTGACTTCTTCAAGATGGAAATCTTGTCTTTAGACTTCCCAAAAATGAGCATATCATCAACATAAAGTATTAAGATGATAAGTGAACAATTTTTCAACTTCAAGGTATACAAGCAGTGATCTTCCTGGGTCCTTTCATACCCTTGGGATTGCATGTAGTTGTCAAAATTCATGTGCCACTGCCTTGAGCCTTATTTTAGACCATATAATGCCTTATGCAATATACACACCAATTTTGTCCTTCGTAAGCTTCTCAGGTTTGACTTCAAAACCTGTTGGCTATTTCATATACAGATCCTCATTAAGATCCCTATGAAGAAATGTTGTCTTCACATCCATCTAGACTAATTCCATGTCTTCAGTGAGACTACTAGGCCAAGCACGAGATGCAATGTAGTCATCTTGACCACTAGAGAAAATCTTTTATTGAAATCCATGTTTTTTTCCCTTGAAACCCTTAGCAACCAATCTAGCCTTGTACTTAGGCTCATGATCCTCCATCGTGTACTTCTTCTTATACACCCATTTGCAAGGCAAGGCTTGTTTGTCCTCTGGCAAATCTTTTAGTTTCCAAGTTTCATTATCTATAATTAAATTGTACTCATATTACATTGCCTGCTTCGACTTCAAGTTATCTTCTTCCATCTTCATAGCCTCTTGGTAGCAAGTAGGCTCTTCGCAGTCAGTGACCAACAAATAGTCTAAATCTGGCTGAAAATGCTCAAGGGAACGAGAGACATGTGTAGATCTCTTCACTGCTTGATTGCTGGACTCTGTTCTCTCAAGAGAATCACTAGCTCTCTCTAGAGCACTACTAGCGATATGTACATCACTAGTAGACTAAGTTGTTTTTGTAAATTAGACTTGAGGCTATATCCTCAAATCTCACTATGCAATACTCAACCTCTTTCACAGGCTATCTATGCATCTTTGATTCATTAAAGATCACTTATGAGCTGCGAATAACTCTCCAAGGTTAGCAAACTTCATATCAGCATCTGCATCCACTTGTTAATCCACAAAAGCTTGACCAACTTCACCGCTTTGCAAACTTTCTTCATCAACTTCTGAACCCTCGATATTTGCAAACCCTCGATAAGGTTATCGTATTTGGCACCACTAGCTCTCTCTGTTTCCCATAATTGCAATGCTCACACAAACTAAAACTAGAATAATTTAATACAAGGATATAATCAAAATGTCGTAACTACTCCATTCCCTTCTGGCTCATATGACAAAGCCTGCTATGCCACAACTCAGTAGAAGGTAGCTCAACTACATAGATAGAGTTCTCTTTCATAGGCGAGACATACAAGGAATATAATGAGCTAGACTTTTGGCCCTTGAGCATGACCAACTTACCTTTTTTGATAATACAGGAGCCATTTCCAAACATTGTAGTGTATCCAAGATCATCAAGTTGTCCTATTGAAACCAAGCTCTTAGTTAGCTTTGGCACGTGGCTAATACCTCGTAGCATGAACTCGGTACCATTGCGTATATGCAACTTCACATCTCCAATCTTACATATCTCAAGATAATGAGAATCAACCACCTTAATGGAACCATGTGTACAAGCATAACTAGAGAACCACTTCTTATTAGTAACAAGAAAACTAGCACCTAAGTCAATAATCCAATTCTATGCATAGCATTTGTCAAGATCTAACAATGCCTCTAGACTCAAATCAAAAGTGAATTCTAGTACATCTGACGGTTGCGGCACGTCAAGAACAACATACACACATGGAACTCAACAAAATTGAGCTCCTATATCTTCACATTGCTCTTAGGAGGTGAAAAACTTACGACCATTGCTTTATCCTTCTCTATTTGTAGCAAATGACAATCCTTTTTCATGTGTCCTTTCTTGTGACAATGTAGCATTCAATGTTCCTTGTGCCACGTTGAAAGGGGGAAGAGGAAACACACCCAGCACACACATTGTTTGCCTCCCTATAGCCCATGGATTCCGCTGCACGCCTATCCACACAGAATCTTACACACAGACACACACTTTTCTCAAACGAACTTGCAAGTACACCCAAATCAATGCGCACACACTTGCACGGACCACAATCTACCTCACACCGATAAACACATCAATTTCTTGTTTCCCTTGCACACAATCACCTCTCTCTCTCTCTCTCTCTCTCTCTCTCTCTCTCTCTCTCTCTCTCTCTGCACATCACACCCTCAAGGGGGCACACCTGCCTACACACACCCGGAAACACCATGCAACAGAGCAGAAGAGAAGAGAGGGGAGGGGGAACAACATCAAAAGTAACACAACCAGAGCTTGCTTCTTCTTCAATTGATGGGCTATGGTGGAGCATACAACAAACAAAGCTCTCTCCATTTCTGTTTTGTCTGCCCTCCGAAATACAGCAGAGTACAAAAACTTAAATATCTGCTAATCGATCCAAAATTTGCCTATGTGCGTGAGACACAAAAATTGCTCAAAGCGCCGTTTTCGTTGTCCTTCATGGCCTGCCTTTACAAAAAACCAATTTTGCAAAAATTTTACATCAGCCTCCCTCATGTAGAGGTATGAAGTCTCTTGCACACTTTTCTTCTTACCAATGACCACATGTATTCCTCTACCCCAGTTGCCTTGCATGTCCTAAGAGCCTTTTTACATGTAAAAACCTTTTCTTCAAGCATGAAATCTCTATGCTTAGGCCTTCATAACCACATAAATATACACTTCCTGGATCTCCTTGCTTGCAATGGGCCTTTGTATCTGCTTTATCACCCATGCATGCACCTAAAAGCATACACATCATTGTCTGCATCCTCTGCTAGGGTCGACACACTTTGGTTGCACCATCATTGCCCAACCCCTCATTGAACATTTATGTTCAATCAAAAGAAGTCTTTATTCATCTACAAACTGTAAACACTCAAAAACATTGTGAGAACACACTAAAAACCATATATATAGTCTTCTTGTTTATTGTCGTCAACCCTCAAGTGGGTTGCCCAACCCCCGGCATCATAGCAAAGCCTCCACCTGGACCAAAGACGTAACCCTGAGTGCAACCATTCATTTGGAGTAGCCTCTTGTAAAACTGCACCCATGCACATAACCAATGGTGCATATAAAATGCACACATCAGTCCTTCACTGCTCCATGCATCCACAAGCATCTAGTCCACTTCAAATTGAGCACGATTATGCTCACCATCTTGTTCAATAGATGAATCATCCATATTGTCACCCGTCTCAAACCTATTTGGCATACCTTCCTAACATAGAAGATGGAAATCTCCTCTAAGAACTCTTGTACCTGTTGAATAGCCCACTACACAGCTATATCCACAAGCATACTCATCACTTGTGAAGCACATACCACTTTTATAAGCTTTTCCACATCCATAGCCTATGGCTCTTCACTTGGCACAATCAGCAACACCTGCTCTTCACTTGGCACAATCCATAGCCTGTGGCTCTTCACTTGGCACAATCAGCAACACCTGCTCTTCGATCAAAGGCTTCTCTACCTACATCAGCTTCATCTTCTCTTCTATACTTGTAGCAGCCTCAAGCACCTCCTCTTCAGGACCATCCAAGAAAGTAGAGACATACGGCTTCAATAACTCCTCTTGTATGTCATCTTCATGAACCAATTCTTCTAATACATGCTCTACTGTCATATTTAGAGACAAAAAAGAACGAGGCTCACCCCTTAGCATTTCATCATGGAGCATAGCATCAACAGACTCCTCCTTGTAGGAATGGTCATAACCCCTTTGTTCAGCTTCATCACCATCTGTCTCTGCCAAGCTCGAACATGGATCCACTTCATCTTCATCACAAGGTAGATTGGTCACCGTAGTAGCACTCTTCTTAGAAAATCCTCGTACCTATTGCACCACTGTAGCATACTCTATGGCTACCTTCATGAGCACGGCCACCAACATGGTACCGCACACCACTTTCACTCGCATGTCCTCTTTCATAGACTTCGACTCTTCAAATTTCTCTTCATTTACATTTCCAATACACATGACTTCATACACATAGTCAGGAATCTTTACTCTTACCGGCTTGACCTCATCAAAATCAGTTTTCTCTCCATAGGACGTGAAGTCTGCATACATGCTTTCCTCTTTGCTAGTCTCCCAAAACTCGGAGATTGTATCATCATCATCCTTGCCATAGGTTGACTCCATGTCTGGATCTTCATCCTCTTTCTGCTCCATGAAAAGTTGGCCACTGCCTTAGCTTTGCACACACTCTTTGTCCACTTTTGAGCTTTTGGTATCGGCAACCTGACTACCATCTACTACTTTTTCATGCACAATCTCAGTAAGAGCATGCTCCTTTACATCTTTATATTGCTCTAGAAACCCAACATCTACTACCTCTTTAGCACACCGACTCTCTTTGGCAAGAGGCTTATCCTCGTTTACAAGCTCGTCCACCATTGGCAGAGGCACATCATAAACTGGAAACCTCCAAGGAACATAACCAACCATAGGCCTTACCTCAATAGGCTCTATCCACACTTTGAACAATTGGCACCTCCTTTGATTGAACCATAGGACACTTTGCTTATTGTCGCAACATGCACATAATCAGCAAGCTTTAGTGAGCCCAGCTCTAGCTTTCGCTTCACTCTTTTGCTCTTCACTTTGGCCAAATAGACCATATCTTCATAGGTATTGGCTCCACACTCCACCTTGTCCTTGATCTTTGGATGCAAGCAGCTTCAGGTATAGGTTACCTTTGACCCCTAGTAGCAACCTCCAATTGCTTCCAACATGCTTCAAATTGCTCAAGAAAAATGTAAAAGTCTTCACTTACATCCTGACATACCGCCTTCAACCTAGCACCTGCTTCTTCAAGAGAGATCGTTTGCCGAAATCGCTTCAGAAACTGCATTTGTAGCTCTCACCATGAACTTTGATCACCATCACCTAGACAATTGAACCATGTCTTTGCTGGTCCTCGCAGCGATAATGATACCATTTGTAGCTTTTCCGCATCTGTCAATCTACGCATTGATATCATCCACAATTCAAAATCTGATGCCCAATCCTTTGGATCTTCAATATCTGTGAAAATGCGGCCAATGCTTGGCTTTGCCATCTCGATCAATTTGCAACTGCACTCTTTACTTTGACCATTCGCAAATCGTTTGGTGGCTTCAAACTCTTCTTTTAGCTTCTACCAAGGAGCATCAGATAGCTCCTCCGTGGGGGCACCACTGATGGAAAGGGGGGAGAGGGAACACACCCAGCACACACAATGTTTGCCTCTCTATAGTCCAGGGATTCTGTTGTACCCCTATCCACAAAAAATCTTACACACAGACAACACTTTTCTCAAAACGAACTCGCAAGTACACCCAAATCAATGCGCACACACTCGCGTGGACCACAATCTACCTCACACCCATAAACACATCAATTTCTTGATTCCCTTGCACACAATCACCTCTCTCTCTCTCTCTCTCTCTCTCTCTCTCTCTCTCTCTCTCTCTCTCTCTCTCTCTCTCTCTCTCTCTCTCTCTCTCTCTCTCTCTTTGCACATCACACCCTCGGGGGGGGGGGGGGGGGGGGGGGGGGGGGCACACCTGCCTACACACACTCGAAAACACCACGCAACAAAGCAGAAGAGAAGAGAGAGGAGGGGGAACAACACCAAAAGCAACACAACCAGAGCTTGCTTCTTCTTCAATTGATGGGCTATGGTGGCCTGTTTTTACAAAAAACCAGTTTTGCAAAAATTTTACAGACTAAGACATTTTTAGCCTCCCTCATGTAGAGGTGTGAAGTCTGTCACACGCTTTCCTTCTTACCATTGACCACATGTATTCCTCTACCCAAGTTGCCTTGCATGTCCTAAGGGCCTTTTCACATGTAAAAACCTTTTCTTCAAGCATAAAATATCTACGCTTAGGCCTTCATAACCACATAAAACATACACTTCATGTATGTCCTTGCTTGCAATGGGCCTTTGTATCTGCTTTATCACCCATGCATGCACCTAAAAGCATACACATCATTGTCTGCATCCTCTGCTAGGGTTGACACACTTTGGTTGCACCAAGTCCATGGCTCTTGCTACCTGCATTTTTGCAATCCTATGAACGATCAAGAATCTAGCCACTTCTTGTGGTTCTTCCATGAGTAGTAGATAACGTATGGCTAGTGTTTTACTAGCAGCAAATCATCTGGGAATTTTGGTGAAAAAGGCAGGAAGAATATGTGTTGTCATTATTGCAATGCTAATGATCGCTTGATAAAGCAATGTCCTAAGTTGTATGCAAAAGACCCCAAGAAGAGAGAGGTTGGATCTTCTACCAGTGCAGCTATTGTAGAATATTTTGTAAATGGAGATTGGGATGATGAGATGAAGATGCAAAATGGGCATTCACCATAGAGTGTACTTATGATCCTTTTGCCCATGATGCATGTATGTCAATTGCTACAAAGTCACATGTTTGGTACTTTCACAGCGGTGCTATAAAGCACATTACTTTACATCCTGACTTATTAACCTCTCTCAAGGCTGGCCCTCATGGGAATATGTGATGTATCCTATTTATCAGAGCATGTGCATGCTACACTACGAGCTAAGGGAGCTAAGGGATCATGGCCTTGTGTGAGATGGCTCTAAAATATTTGAAAATGGAAAAGTAAGAAGGCCGATTATCAATTAAAAAGAAGTTGTAAGGACCTTCTTTGAAACAAATTTATCAGTATAACTCACTAGAATTTGAAAAAGAAGGTAAAAATTTTGTTATACAAGGTGAGCATGATGTACAGAATAGTCCTTTCATATGTTCTCTTGAGTTGCAAAATCTTGTAAATAAAAGGTCTTGTGATGTATCTATACTTTGGTGTCGATATTTTGTAAATAAGGACTTTGATAAGGAAATGAAAGATTAGGTTTTTTATTCATATTTGTCTTCTTGTAGTGATTAAGTGATTTAAAACTCTTGCTAGAAGAATTTGAAGATGCTTTTCCTATTGATTTGTCAAAAGGTTTACCTCCTAAAAGAGGTGAAATAGATCATGCTATTGATTTAGTTAAAGATGCAAAGCTTGTCTATAAACCACCTTATAGATTAGGCCAAGCACAATAGAAAAGAAATTGCAAGACTATGTAGATGAAGGCTTTATTAAACCCAGCAATCCTCCATGGGGTTCGCCAATCTTATTGGTGAAGGAAAAAGATGGTTCGATGCAATTTTTTGTTGACTATAGAACACTAAATAATCTCACAATTAAGAAAAGGTTCCATATGCCTAGAATGGAAGATTTTTTTCATCGGTTAGATGGAGCCAAGTATTTTACCAATATTGACTTACGATTCGGCTATCATCAAGTTAGAATAAAGGGTGAAGATGTTGCAAAAACAGCCTTTAGAACTAAATATGGGCATTATGAGTTTTTGGTAATGCCTTTTGGACTTACCAATGCATTGACTACCTTTATGAAGCTGATGAATAGTCTTCTATGGCCCTATCAAGGTAAATTTATAATAGTCTTTCTTGATGATATCCTCATGTATAGCCATACTCAAGAGGAGTATTTAGAACATCTCAAAAAAGTATTCCAATTGCTCCAGAGAAAAATCTCTTTATGCAAAGGAATCCAAATGTGAATTCTTTGTTGAAGAAGTGAAATATCTTATTCATATCATTTCTAAAGATGGAATCAGGATGGATCCAAAAAAAGTTCAAGCTCTTTTACAATGGCCTGAACGTAAGAACCTAAAAGAGTTGTAGATATTCTTAGGAATATCTGGATTTTATTGTAGATTCATTAAGGATTATGTTAAGATAGTAGTCCCTATGATTGACCAACTCAAAGGAAAATAAGAAACCTTTGAGTATGCAAAAATCAAAGGTAGCAATAACTACAGCTCCAATTTTATACATAATGGATCTCAATAAACCTTTTGTGGTTGAGATAGATGCTAGTAACTTTGTTGTAGATGTGGTTCTAACTCAAGAGGGTCAACCAATAGCTTTTGAAAGTGAAAGTTTAGACCATGCACAACAAAATTATGCAGTATATGAGAGGGAGTTATATGCTATTGTCCATGTATTGGAAGAAATAGAAGCACTATTTATATGGTTCTAAGGTTATGATAGTGTTTGATCAAGAAATCATTAAATGGATTTCCAATCAAAATAGTATTGAAATGTTGTAAAGCCAGATGGGCTAAAATCGTACAAGAGTTTGATTGTGAGCTTAAGTATTGCAAAGAGAAATATAATGTGGTAGCAAATTCTCTTAGCAAGATGCCTATGATAAATGAATTGAGTTTTACTCGATTCAATAGTGATCTCCTTGAACCATTAAGAGAAATGTAAGGTCGATCCTGCATATTCCAAAACATGGGAAAATATTCAAAAAGGGAATCCAAAACAACAGGTTTCCACCCGATTTTCAATGAGAATGAAGCATCAATGGGTGCTTTAGAAGGACTCGAGTGGAAGAATTTTTCAAGAGATGATGGCTATTTACTCTACAAAGGTAGAGTAAGTGTCCCAAACAATGAAGAGATTAGGTGTGAGATACTCTGTGAGTGTCATGATAGTGATAGTCCAAGTGCGGGACACCCAGGCATAAACATGACTTATAGTCTTGTTAAGAGACAATTTATCATTCTGGAATGTATAAAGAAATCCTAGAATATGTAGTTAAATGTAGTAAATGCTAGATCAAAAAATTTGAAAGACTTAAGATGGGAGAAGTACTCCATCCATTAGACATTCCTTCAGGGAAATGGGAGAGTATTGCCATGGATTTTATAGTTGGATTACCTAGAACATGGAGGGGGCATAGGGGATAGATTAACTAAAATGGCTAGATTTATTCCAACCAAACAGATGTTAAAACTCTTGAATTGGCTAGATTATTTGTAGAAAATCTCTATCAACTATATGGTTTACCAGAAAACATTGTGTCTGATAGAGATAGGAAGTTTAATAGTCATGTTTGCAGAGATGCCTTTAAAAGGTTGGGGACGCTAAACTAAGCATGAGTATTGTTGAGCATCCTCAAATAGATGGTCAAACTTAAAGTGTTGATTAAATCCTAGAAGATATGCTACGAGCATATGTAAGTAAATGGCAAACTAATTGAGAAGAGTACTTACCTATAGTAGAGTTTGCATATAATAGTGCCAAGCACTTTTCCACTGGGTATAGTCCATTCATTCTAATGTATGAGTTTGAGCCTAAAGCTCCTTATGCAATAGGAAGTTTGGGTACCTAAAGGCTTTTTAGAATATATTAATGAAATGCTTAAACTTTCTAAAGATAGTATTCAAAAGGCTAAAGATAGAGCAAGAACATGCATTGATTTTCATAGAAGACCTCATACCTTTGATCAAGGAAGGGGAGCAAGTTTATTTGAAAGTGTCTAGAACGTCTGAAACCATGAAGATAGGATCATGTCCAAAACTATCTCAAAATATTGTGAACCTTTTACAATACTAAAGAGAATTGGAGATATGGCTTACAAACTCCAATTCCCAAAGACAAGCGACATACATCCAGTGTTCCACATTAGCAGACTGAAAAAGTTGGGTTAATCTAATAATCTTATTCAAGATGATCAAATAGTAAATACTCAATCTCTTCCACATGAGTCAGAGAGAATACTAAACACTAGAAAAGAAAGAACTAGAAATACATTTTATATGCTTATTTAAGTGGAAGGATTTTGCAGAAGAAAGTTCAACATGAGAGCGAGTAAACATTATTCAGAAAAGGTTCCCCAACTTCAGGATTATTCCTTCCAATGAAGTTTTTGAGGAAGAAAATTCTTAAAGGGAAGGAATGTGATGCATCCTATTGTTAGGGGCATGCACATATGATACACCATGAGAGCTAAGGGGTCTTGGCCTTGTGTGAGCGGCTCTCAAATATTTAAAAATGGAAAACTGAGAATGTCAAGTGTCAATTAAGAAGGAGTTGGCCAGGCGATCGTCTCAAGCTCATGAGGGGGGGAGAGAGGTGGAAGAGCTCGTACGTGTGTGTGTGTGTGTGTGTGTGTGTGTGTGTGTGTGTGTGTGTGTGTGTGTGTGTGTGTGTGTGTGTGTACCACCTTTTAATGTTTTTTTTTTTAACATGCCTATGAAAAGACTGTAATATGCATTGCCAATATCCCTAGACGCAAAAGGGAATTAAAAAACTAGAGCCACAGACAAAAGTGTGCTCATGTACATGCCTATGATAAGTTAATCATAAATTGAAAGCCTTTCCTAAACCCATAAGGCGAAAAAAACCAGTGTCGTAAAAGGTTCAGTAGAAGTTACCATTCATGTACATATTCCAGCATATGCAAGAGGAATATAACCATAACAACAAGTGAATCACAACACATCCAAACAATTCAAACAATAGTCCATACCAATGCCATAAGTCACCTGAGATTGAGTCGGAGAAGCCAGCTCCATAGTAGCCTGCTTATCCTTGCCTTTTTCCTTAGAGCCGACAACTTAACACTACACCCTTTGCGGGTAAAACCCTCACAATCCCAATGTACAGACAACTACTCACAAGTACACACGCACACCACAGAAGCACATAGTACCAATGCTAAGTGAGCATGGAAGCTCACCTTTTATAGAGTTTGAAGCTAGTGGCCTCATTCCTCCAAAGCAATATGGCGGGCCCAACATCATGAGGGTAGAGAATACAGCAGCGCCGCCATGTACACACACACACACACACACACAGTGCTTAGAGAGCGTTGTAACGCATACCTGTCAGGGGGGAGCCACCGTGATATTAAGCAGAAGAGGACAAGTTTACAAAGCCAAGAAACCCACTCAATGCTCATAACCCCTTTTAAGTACAAGGGTTAGGTACCATTAAGGTACCACCCACTAATATCCTTTTAGAAATTTTCAGTGAATTCAAGCCATTATTCACCCCAAGGTTCTCCAGTCTTAGCTAATTATACCAAGTAAATAGCAACATGCCACTCCTATAAATAGGAAGGTATTTTGTATAACTAACCATGTGTGTGTGTGTGTGTGTGTAGGGATAAATTTTTAAGACATACACCCTATAGTAGGGATCAATTTTTAACAGCTATCCTATTTCAAAGCACCTCCTAAAGACCCAGATTTTATCTCAATCACAGAGCCTAAAGGCCTCTGTAGCATTTTAGAGAAATCCAAGCCATAACCTAGCTGTTTTTTTTTTTGAAGAACTTTCTAATGTGATGTCTTTAATGAATAAGGACATAGTAAGGTAGAGGACTCCGGTAACCAGCAGAACGACCAGAGGAGTCTCAACCCATATGTTTGGATTTGGAAACTTTCCCCTATTTGAGATATAAACAGACTTAATCATCTCAACTGACATCATCATTTACAGTTGTCTCTCTTCAAATGTCATGGCCGACATATATTTTCACAAAGCCAGTAATCATATTCCAGTTTTATTCCTTGCTAAAAAAAGAATATACCAATTCCATCATGTGCTACCAGAAATTAAAAAGAAGGAGCAAATTTATTCTTCTCGGTATGGAAATCAAAAAGGCAAGAAAAGTATGTTTTGATAGTGTAGGCCAAAGTGTTATACTCAGAATCACAACCAGACCAACTGGGAAATTCTAAGCCCCCAAGAGAAGCATTAAGCCAAAACCAAAACAGTAATAGCCAGAGATTAGTAAGAGTACAACTAAAACACCAAAGAGCAACAACAGCATAGTCCAAAGACCAACTCTCGCGCTAGAGAGTACCCATTTTGCCATAAACCCACTTTAGATATCTAATCCCTAGTTGGAGATATCAAGTTTCATATTCTTTGTAACAGCATTATGCGGGTAAATTTGTAATGAAATCATCCTACTACTACCTGATATGATATGAAATGAGAGCAAATAAGGGCAAGTTCAATAGAGCAAAGCTTAGATTATTTTAAAGCAGGGGAACTAAACCATAACCAGGCAAGATATATCAAACTACCACATGTCAGCAATACTTTCAAGATGCAAATGGGGAGCAACCAATCTAGGTAGTGTAGTAAAAAGACCAGATATCTTTTGGGTATGTGATGAATGTTGGCAAATGTATTCAAGTTCAAAAAGAAAACAAGACATCATCAGGGTATCGGGATCTTTTCATTTTTCTAAAAATCTTTTCAAGATCTGGCAGCACCTTAGTACCCAGTAATTATACGACAGTGAGATTCCCATTTTTTTCAACAAAGATTTTAGTGCAAAAACAGCCCAGAATCAAAGCATACCATGACTAATCTGTCCAATTAGCAGGAATTGTAAATACAAAGAATACTATCTACTCAGGTTTATCACAACATCTTAACCAAACCAGCGCAGCCCTATCTAAAGGCTAGATGAGTGAAGAACACCACCAGATTAGATATAAAAATTAAATGACCTATAGATTCGGAGAAGATGATGACTCCACCACAGCTTTCTCCTTACTTTTAGGCATGTTGCAGTCTTACAAGTTTGAATGCACGGGCTGAAAACAGAGAACAAAGATGCTAAGTGAGTGTAGTACTCACCTATTCCAAATTAGTGAGGGTTTTATAGAGGTCGATGCCCAGCCGTAGCTTATGGGACCTAAAATTTGCCAGAATTTCTCGCAATCGAGGTAGCTCTTAAAGCCATGTCTCTTGGGATTTCATTAGCGCAAGCTTCTAGAGCATAGCGTGTGTCGAATCGTGAGTGTTGTAACCACGTACCTGTGAACACTCCATACTTGTGCAGAGGGTAACGTGTGATAGAGAAGATGTACGAGAATTTTTAATGTTTGTAGAGGGTTTACAACAGGTAGTAACGCTATACAGGTGTTTAATAAAGTAAGGCAATTTGAAAGTTAGGGTTTCTAGGCAGCAAATAAAAACTAGTCGAATAATTTCTAAAAAGAGGCTTCAAAACAATCACCTCTTATTTTACTGCCAGTAGTGAAATTTTGAGGACAAGTAATTTTGTAGCAGTAGCCAGTTGAACATATCATACTATTTTTGCTAAGTCAATACGTGGATCAAAACATTTTTATGAGGTATAATCTCCAAATTTGGATGGTCGCAGATGAAAAAATACTCATTGTACCGATGTTTCAAGAGAGACTATTATAGGTAGGACGGCCAGTTGGGTAAGTTTCTAGGAGAAACATATGTCAAGGAAACAACGATGAGTTACTGTGTTACAGGATTCAATAAGAGTTGGCAAGTAAAGTGGGCTTTTAGTACGGATAGTCATTGGGTAGAGGTTGCTATCTGGGTCTATATAAAACAAGCCTATTATACTTCAGAGTTCACTGTAACAGACTTGAGCAATTTTTAAGAGTTTAAATCAACAGTTTAAAAGTTTCTTCAATAACTTGTCTTAAGTCAAGTGAGTCCATCAGGAGAACCACCATACTCCGTTATGAGTGTCTTCTATTCCCTCTATTAAGAACATCGGTTGCGCAGACGAAATGGTGGACATATCAAAATAGAGTGACAGAGGTGACCCTTTGGGGTCAAGAACACTTCACGAACAATATCCATCTAGTGATGGTAAAGGAAGCCCTGGGCTTAGGGCCACAGTATTATTATGTGGAACATTTAATGAAACGTGGATTTTTCGAGCGGTTATATTTGTTACCGCGGTTTCTACCACATCGTAAGATATTTTTGTATCCCCATTTTGGCCTACCCCTAAGAGGATATTTTAACCACCTACCCCAAACCAGGGAGTTTAGTGTAATTTTAGTCAACCATATCTTACATTTGGTTGAGTGTCCAAACATGTGTTATTATTGTGACAGCTGTTTGTGTGATCATGTAATGGATGGGCTAATTGAGATGTAAAGGTGAAAAAAAGGGGTTTTATTGAATCTAAGCCATGCTCTTTCTGTCCAATTATGTAGTGAAGCATGAGAAAGGACTCATGCAATTTTGTGTGTGTGTGTGTGTGTGTGTGTGTGTGTGTGTGTGTGTGTGTGTGTGTGTGTGTGTGTGTGTGTGTGCCCACCCATTCTTAGGCACCATATTCTAAGAGGTAGTAGAACCATAGAATATGGGTCTACTACCTCAAACGGAGAAAAATAAATTTATTTCTATTTTTTAGAAGGAAACAGCGTCTCCTTCAAGAAGTGAGAAATTAATTTCTCAAGTGTATCTCATTCTGGTTTAATGAGACTAATCAAGTTCTGTAGGTCAAACTTAAGGCTGGACCAGTTATGAATTTTTAAGGAATTGCAGATACATGCAACTAGGTCTTTTCTATGAAACCCATCATTAATAAACTTGGTAATAAGAGTGTTGATTTCTTCATACGCTGAAAAAATGTTTGAAGAGTCATACATTATTAAAAATAGCATTCCTAAACAGGTGTGTAAAGAATTTTAAAGGGTCTATTGCTTTTTCTTTTTGTAAATTCAGAAGATACGATCTTGAGATTATCTCTTTTCCAGAAGAAATGAGTATAAAAACTACCCAAGAATGGGGGAGTTAGAGTAATCTCGATACTCAGGAAGTGCATCCTAGAGACGACCCATTTATCAAGCCTCATTATTCTATCAGAGAAAGTAGGTTCAATATTAAGACAGGGATATATATCTCTAAGTGTTTCTTCGAACATGGGATTGTTAAGGCTACACAGGTCATCCATAAACCTAAACGTATGAACAAAGTGTGTGAGTAACGAAGCCCTGGCAGGGTCACTTAACATTTTTAAGAGCCATTGGTATTTGAAGTGACAAAGATAAAGATTACACATAGCAGGAGAGCAAGAAAATCCCATTGGGATCCCTAAAATTTGTTATTAGCAAGTAATCCAAATTTGGAGACAGCAATTATTAAGGACCCAAAAGATATAACTATATAGATCATCTTCTCTAAAGACGACAGGTGTAGACATTTTAGATTTTTTCACCCAACATGTATTCTTTTTTGTTGAGATGCATGTATATCCAAAAGTCACTCTTTGGGAGAAAGCTATTTTTATAAGATTAGATAAGGTATTAAAAAGACTAATAGATCTTGTTAGTGGAATATTCTCATAACATAGTGTTATGTCAGCCGTAAAGATAGAGTAAATGTTTTCTGCAAGGTTAATAGAAACCTCTCCTGCATTCTTTACAATCTAAAAAGGGCAGTAGTCTAAATTCCCAAATCGTCTTAGCTCATTACACTTGATGGCACAAATTGCTTCAATTTCTAGTATAATAAAGTTTAAGCAAACGATGATGTCATTAGTAATACAAGAAAACAGGCTATTAGATGCATCAGAGATCCATCTAATTTATGTTTATGATTTTTATAAGTTGGGAAGAGTACAAGTGTTTTCAGAGAGTTAGTACAATAGCCAATTTCTGATAAATCATCATTTAGAAGTGTAGAAGTTCTAAGAGGAGAGGTATCAAGTTTAAAAAAATCAACACCATTGAGTCTGGAAAAGGTAGAATCAAAAGCAAGTATTTTACAAATAAAGGAAGCAGTGTTAGACGCTTTATCTAGGCCTATAATGAACCACCTCTCCTTAATATCAAAGATGGAAGTCTTAATAGTGGGAGTCAGCCAGGTAGTCTCAATACTTAGCCTCTCATGTGGCATAAGACTGATGTTTCTCCAGAAAATTTCTTTAAGTGTAGAGGTAAGCAGAAAGTGAACATCAACCTCTGGTTGGAGTTTTAAGGCCAAGTTGGCCAGGCATTCAAGTAGAGCCATGAAGGCAAGCTGAGGATTTAGTGGGAAAGGAGGAATCTGATTCAAGCCTTTACTTAAGAGTCTCCTCACAAGTGTATCAGATATGATTTCTAAGTTAGAAGTACAAACATGTAAGCCTAAGTTAGTAAAAGACTTACAAAACTTAGGATAAAGGTGACAAACACAAACAAGAACCTCTTCATTGTGGAGGAAATCATTAGAATAAATAGAGTTTTTGATAGATGGCAAGTATTTCCATCCTAACATCACATCTTTTAGCAATAGATTTGGTCCAAAAACGTGTCTAAAGCATTCATTAAAGATAGATTGGGGAGTAAAAAATTCCAAAATCTTGCTAGTAAACAAGTAGTGTGTAAATATTCTATTACATGCTTCTTCCTTTGGAGGTAGGTAAAGTCTGCCACACAGGCGTTCTTTCGTACATGCACATCACATATCCAAAAGATTTTGGATTGGTAGGTTTTTGCCACGGCCTCTGATATAACTTCTAGCCCTCCCTCTACCAAAAATAGGATCAATAGAGGAGGGAGTCAAGAAAGAGGTGTAAGAAGCCAACGCAAAGACAAGTGTGTTGGGGCGTTTGGATACTTGAGTATCATCATCATCAATATTAGGCTTGATTTGCCCAACCATACCTTTGATTCCTTTATAACCTCCATAAGTGGTTAACAGTGTGCCACAACCTTCAGAACCCAGCTCTTGGAGGGTGTCGCACATAATAGATGTGTAATGTATAAAGGCAATTTGAGCTAAGACCAGATCCCTACCTTGTCCACCAAGCCATAAACAGAAGAGGGAAAGATGACACTCTTCTGCTTCATCGGGAAAGATACTTGGAAGATTGTTGAGGGCGTACCAAATAGCATGGTCAAACCAAATGATGCTCGACTCACAAGCAGCTTTAGGATCTAAAAATCTACATGCACACTTAAGATAAGGTCTGAACACATTCCACACCATTCCAGTGTAGTAATCAGCATTATTTTTACTAAAGGTCATCACACCTTTGGTTCTTGCATATAAACTTGTATTAGATCCGCATTTTTTGTCGTCAAGGAAATTCGTATTGAAATGAGCTTTAATCATATCTCCTTTATCCAAGAGTTGTATCCCTTTAAGAACCTTAAGCTTGCATTCTTCAATAGTGACAGGTGTCAGGTTGGCAATAAAGACCCAGGTTTCCATAGAACCGGGAGCAAGAAACCCTTTATTCAGGAACAACCAAAGTCTGTGCTCTACAACCAAGGATTCTACTTCAATCGGCCATGATGGTCAAAAAGGAAAGGCCCTAGAGACTTTTGGAACCATATCTAAAAGGGAAGCCTCACTGAGTGAACAAAGGTCCTTTTGAAATTATTTTATAGCTTCCAACACCGCAGCATCTCTACAAAAGAGGCTGTTAGGAGGAGGGCCTATTGAAGTAAAGGGAGCAGTAACAAAGTTGGGACTTAGTCCGCAAAATTTTTTGAGAAGATTGGATAATTCAGAGCCTTTAGAAGAGAAGGAACCTAAATCTTGAATATGGGCTTTGTAAAGACTCGCCAAATTAGAAGTAAATTGCCCTCAATTTTATTCTTAATGAGGAGAGCGAGAACTTTCACCCATTGGTCAAAGGAAATAATCTGGACAAGTGACTGACTAGTATCTTTTGAGTCATCAAAAATTAATGCTGAAGCTTTGCTATCTTGGATACATTTCAGCACAAGTAGAGAAGCAAAGGAGAGGGGTTCCATAGGAAGAGTAAGACCTTGGGAAAGGGAGATAATATGCAAAGATTTCAATAACAAAAGTTAGATTAACACATCTTGGACGAGCAGAGTACCAATAGAGTTTATACAGAATGTAACTTCTATTTGAGTTTTACAGGCCTATGAAGATAGGGCCTAATCCTACGTGAGATATTAGGAAAGACACTTTCTAATTCTCTAGCAAGTCGTAATTTCTCCAAAATCAGAGCTCTTTTCACTGGGTCGAGCAGATCTTCATTCTTGCTGTGAGTTTTTGAGTATCTTGGTGGACAAAAATTTATAAAATAGTGAAATGACAAGGAAAAAGGATGTTAGAAAGAGAGTACGAAAACAGTTAGAATAATATGATAGTGCTAGCAACCTTTCACCAATCAGATCGAAGGGGACCGCTGAGACTGTGTGATAGCACCCCTGCCTATTAGAATATAATAAATTATACTGTAACAGGTGCTAAGAACTAGAACTAAGGTCTAAGAGAGAAAGAAAATTCAATCTCTCTTTTGCGTTTATTGTGTGTGTAGCAGTTCTAAATAGATGCATACACGTAAACAAACACTACATGTTCACATGCCAATAATTCTAAGCAAATACAATGGATTTGTACAATAATTTATTTGCTATTGAGAATATATTTTGTACAAGGCAGTGAAGAAAACAAAGTATATCATGGGAGAAAGTAATCCCTAAGTCTCGAGTGATACTGCTTCAAGGTAAAAGATAAGCCGCATGTCCTCAACACATAGGACAGTATGCTTTTATCAAAGAAGGTAGCCCTCACCTGCACCCATAGTAAACAAGAAAATGCTCGGTTAGCAATTGTTACTGTGTACAGGTGAGGCATGGGCATCCCAGTTGTTATCCATGTCCCAATGAAAAAAACAACAGTTCTCAATGTGTATTTTGTATTTTGTAAAAAGAATAGGAGTTTTTTAAGCCAAGTTTTTAAGAATAGTCCTTGGTTTTTAGCAAATCTTTCCTAGAGAGTGAGATTCCCATAATAAATGCTACCATTTATCAAAACAGTTCCAAATTTTTCAAAACATTCCGCTACCTATCTTAAGTTTAAAGTGTTTAAAAAGGTTCTCTCAATCAAACAATGTTTAAATATTTCTAAATCATTTTTAAAACAGATCAGGGATCTTGTACCCCATATGAGCAAGCACAAGTTAGCTCAAGACATACACCCTATAGTAGGGATCAGTTTTTAACAGCTATTCTATTTCGTTACACATGAACAAAGTCAGACCCAGATTTTATTTCAATCACAGAGCCTAAAGGCCTCTGTAGCATTTTAGAGAAAGCCAAGCCATGACCTAGCTGAATTTTTTTTTAAATAACTTTCTAATGTGATGTCTTTAATGAAAAACGACACAGTAAGGTACAGGACTTTAATAACCAGTAGAACGACCAGAGGAGTCCCAACCCATATATTTGGATTTTGAAATTTTTCCCTATTTGAGATACGAACAGATTTAATCATCTCAACTGACATCATTATTTATAGCTGTCTCTCTTCAAATGTCATGGCCGACATATTTTTTCACAAAGCCAATAATCATATTCCGATTTTATTCCCTGCTAAAAAAGAATAATACCAATACTATCATAAAAAGAAGCAGCAAATTTATTCTTCTCGGTATGGAAATCAAAACAGCAGGAAAAGTATGTTTTGATAGTGTAGGCCAAAGTGCTATACTCTGAATCACAACCAGACCAGTTGAGCAAGTCTAAGCCCCCAAGAGAAGCATCAAGCCAAAACCAGAACAGTAATGGCCAAAGATTAGTAAGAGTACAGCTAAAAAGCTAGAGACCAACAACAGCATAGTCCAAAGACCAACTCTCACGCTAGAGAGTACCCATTTTTCCATAAACCCACTTTAGATATTTGATCCCTAGCTAGAGATATCAAGTTTCATATTCTTTGTAACAGCATTATGCGGGTAAATTTGTAATGCAATCATCCTACTACTAACTGATATGATATGAAATGAGAGCAAATAAGGGCAAGTTCAATAGAGCAAAGCTTAGATTATTTTAAAGCAGGGGAACTAAACCATAACCATGCAAGATATATCAAGCTACCACATGTCAGCAACACTTTCAAGATGCAAATGGTGAGCAACCGATCTAGGTAATGTAGTAAAAAGACTAGATATCTTTTGGGTATGTGAGATGAATGTCGACAAATGTATTCAAGTTCAAAAAGAAAACAAGACATCATCAGGGTATGTGATGCTTTTCATTTTCTAAAAATCTTTTCAAGATTAGGCAACACCTCAGTACCCAGTAATCATACGACAGTGAGATTCCCATTTTTTTCAACAGAGATTTTAGTGCAAAAATAGCCCAGAATCAGAGCATACCATCACTAATCTGTCCAATTAGCAAGAATTATAAATACAAAGAGTACTATCTAGACTCAGGTTTATCACAACATCTTAACCAAACCAGCCCAGCCCTATCTAAAGGCTAGATGAGGGAAGAACACCATCAGATTAGATATAAAAATTAAATGACCTGTAGACTCGGAGAAGATGACGACTCCACCACAGCTTTCTCCTTACTTTACGGCATGTTGCAGTCTTAAATGTTTAAATGCACAAGCTGAAAACAGAGAACAAAGATGCTACGTGAGTGTAGTACTCACCTATTCCAAATTAGTGAGGGTTTTATAGAGGTCGATGCCCAGCCGTAGCTGATGGGACCTAAAATTTTCCAGAACTTCCTGCAATCGAGGTAGCTCTTAAAGCCATGTCTCCTGGGATTTCATTAGTGCAAGCTTCTATAGAGCATAGCGTGTGTTGAATCATGAGTGTTGTAACCACGTACCTATGAACACTCCATACTCGTGCAGAGGGTAACGTGTGATAGAGAAGATGTACAAGCATTTTTAATGTTTGCAGAGGGTTCACAACAGGTAGTAACACTATACAGGTGTTTAATAAAGTAAGGCAATTTGAAAGTTAGGGTTTCTAGGCAGCAAATAAAAACTAGTTGAATAATTTCTAAAAAGAGGCTTCAAAAGAATCACCTCTTATTTTAGTGCCAGTAGTGAAATTTGAGAATAAGTAGTTTTGTAGCAGTAACCAATTGAACATATCATACTATTTTTGCTAAGTCGATGTGCGGCTCGAGAAATTCTTGAGGTATAGTCTCCAAATCTGGATGGTTGCATACGAAAATACTCATAGCATCGATATTTTAAGAGAGACTATTATAGGTAGGATGGCCAGTTCGGTAAATTTCTAGGAGAAACATATGTCAAGAAAACAACGATCAGTTGATGTGTTACGGGATCCAATAAGAGTTGGCAAGTAAAGTGGGCTTTTAGAACGGATAGTCACTGGGTAGAGGTTGCTTATGTCGGTCTATATATAAGACAAGCGTATTATACTTCAGAGTGCACTGCATAGACTTGAGAATTTTTTTAAAGTTCAAATCAACAGTTTACAATTTTCTTTGATAACTTGTCTTAAGCTATGTCGTATACTTCATCAGCGATGACTTACAGCCAAGATCAGGTATTAGCGATAACCCTTGCTCATCTGTAGCAGTCAAGTGAGTCCATCAGGAGAAACACCATACTCCGTTATGAGTTTCTTCTATTCCCTCTATTAGGAACATCAGTTGCGCAGACGAAATGGTGGACATATCAAAATAGAGTGACACGAGTGACCTTTGGGATCGAGAACACTTCAGGAACAATATTCATCTAGGGATGGTAAAGGAAGGCCTGGGCTTAGGGCCTGGGCTTAGGGCCATAGTATTATTATGTGGAACATTTAATGAAGCGTGGATTTTTCGAGCGGTTATATTTGTTACTGCAATTTCTACCACATCGTAAGATATTTTTGTATCCCCATTTTGGCCTACCCCTAAGAGGATATTTTGACCACTCACTTCAAACCAATGAGTTTATTGTAATTTTAGCCAACCGTATCTTACCTTTGGCTGAGCGTCCAAACATGTGTTATTATTGTGACAGTTGTTGGTGTGATCATGTAATGGATGGGCTAATTGAGATGTAAAGGTGAAAAAAAGGGGTTTTATTGAATCTTAGCCATGCTCTTTCTGTCCAATTATGTAGTGAAGCATGAGAAAGGACTCATGCAATTGTGTGTGTGTGTGTGTGTGTGTGTGTGTGTGTGTGTGTGTGACATCTGCATACTAGCAAAGGTACTCATCCAAATGGAATTTTCTTAGCATACCTTCCCAATGTATTCATTTGAAAAACAATTTAGCCCTAAACTGATAAGACAAGCACAAGTACCAGGTTTTCACCAAAAAATATTCCTTCATGCATGTTTATCAAACAAACCTTTGAGGTGTTTTACATACCAAGCAACCACAAATCCAATTGTCAAAGAACCATTTCATACTAATATAATTTCCAGCCCCTTAATGTGGTTACTTGCACCATATTCATTTTATCATAACAAAACCTATCAAGACCAGAGTCGCCCATCCAAACCGCAAGCAAACCCATGCCATAAGCACATCACAACACATTTAGAAATGTCCATAAGTTCTCAATTACCAAGCAAAGACGTATTACTTTCAAAACTTAACCCATCAAGCCAAAGACCTCCACCTAAGAAGAAGAAGCCACAAAATGGACCTCCAAAGCTTGTTGCTTTTCTTTCACTTTAGCCATAGCGTAACACACTCAAAGTACAATCACTCAAACAATGCTACCACACCACAACAACAACAACCAATAGAATGTATACAAGCCTGCTAAGTGAGGGAAACCCTTACCTTTGTATAGGATTGAAGGATCGGGCTGAGAGTAAACCACTGCTCGTAAAACCGAATGCAGCTTTACAACTCAATTATTTGTCAAAAGGAATTTTTCCATAATTGGGGCCATGTTTAATGCCAACAAACAACCTCCAAAATAGGGCGGAATCAAGCACTTGCAGATCCAACTCATCACGCATACACATGCAGGCAAGTGAAATTACCCGCTTTGACACTTAACTCTACTTCTACATAGAGCCATAAGATAATGCTAATAAAGTGAGGCCAACATAATGTAAACCCAAAAAGGACATACACATGTGGTTATGAAAAAGGTCCAGGGCCGGCCACCATGTAATTACAAGCTACACAAGATGTGAGCTAAGCAAGCCTATGGATAAGAAAAGCCTTAAAATTTCTCACATCCAGATTTGTGTGTGTGTGTGTGTGTGTGTGTGTGTGTGTGTGTGTGTGTGTGTGTGTGTGTGTGTGTGTGTGTGTGTGTGTGTGTGTGTGTGTGTGTGTGTGTGTGTGTGTGTGTGTGTGTGTGTGTGTGTGTGTGTGTGGGTGGGTGGGTGGGTGGGTGGCTTGCTACACATGCTTGCTACTCTGAGGATTTTTTAATGAAACATTTGTCGAATCCTAATAGAATTTGGTCACTTGTGCAAACAATACCTCTTCTCCAGCCAAGGGAGTTGGAAATATTGTGCTAACTACAGAGGTGATAACAGAGCACGCGGCTAACTGAGTATGATTACTCACCTTAAGAGTCTATTTATACCAATTGATGCTCCTCTACAGAAGATGCGACACATGAGTTGGACAGGTTTTACCCACAATCAAGGATGCTTGCACGGGCAAATACCACGGGATCCCCCACAGCCCAAGATCCGAAGGTTTACAGGCGAGATGCTCCATACTGCATACTATAGTCGGCAGCAGACCCACACCCCAATACCTAAGCGGTGGCGTGCAGCAGAGGCAAGAAGACTAAAAGCAGTGAATACTACCACGCTACAGAGTAAAAATTAGTACAATGAAAAGAAAGTGTTCAAGTGAAATGCAAAGCCAGGTCAGACAGCCCACCTCACCACAAGGTAAATAGATAGCATCTATTCCCATAGTCAAAGCCCGGTCCGTAGACTTGTAGCGAGTAAATTGTATCAGGCCTTGGATATACATACACAGCAGGTATATACACCTGCTATACCAACCCTACATTAAGCTTTAGCAATCCACTAGTGTAAAATATGCGCCGATCTACAATGTGAGAGTATAACCAATTTCGGGTACACTTTTCTATTTCCAATTTGGCTTAGGAGTCAAAAAGTGGGTTTATACTAGATGGTTGGTCATATATTAAACTTAAGTCCAGAGTATCTTTTCCGCAGTTAGCAATCTTCAGCTATTTTTCTTACCTGATGTATTTAGTAAATTATGGCATACAGTCACGACCAGGTTTTTTCCATAGCAACTGCACATCTCTTTATGTCAAATGAATCTACACGGCGAGCAACATTACTCCGTTATGAACTTCATCTATTTTTGCAGTTAGGAACATCTATTTCCCAAACAAAGTGGTGGACATATCAGGACCGAGTGACACGAGTGACCCTTTGGGGTCGTGAACATTTCAAGAACAATATCCGATTGGCGATGGTTACTGAGGCACTGGGCCTAGGCCAAAGTATTATTACATCGAGCATTCAATAAAGCCAGGCTTTTCAGATTGGCTATATCTGCTAGACCAGTTTCTACCTCCTCATAAGATTTTCTTGTACCGTAGTTATGGTCATCAACTAAGAGGATATTTTAACTGTACTCACCGTACTCGGGAGTATGGGGTAGCCTTGGAGACTCGTATCATACCTTTGGCTGAGCGTCCAAACACTTGCTTCTACTGTGACAGCTGTTTGTGTGATCATGTAATGGGCGGCATAATAGAGATGTAGATGAAGGGCTCCTGAAATAATCATCAGCTAAGCTTTTTTTTGTCCAATGAAAGCTTTTGTGTGTGTGTGTGTGTGTGGGTGGGTGGGTGGGTGGCTTGCTACACATGCTTGCTACTCTGAGGATTTCTTAATGAAACATTTGTCGAATCCTAATAGAATTTGGTCACTTGTGCAAACAATACCTCTTCTCCAGCCAAGGGAGTTGGAAATATTGTGCTAACTACTATAAATGATAGTTCTTTCACATTTATTGATGCAATTCATTTACCATGTATCGATAGAACCTTCTGTCTATTTCTACACTTGTAAGACTTGGTCTTATTGTCAAATTTCTAGATGACAGTACAATTCATGATCTCAGTACTGGTGATGAAATTGCTGCATGTGGCATTTTGTGTTGTGGGTTGTATAAGCTCACTTTTTATGAAAAGTATGGGTAGAATTTTGCAAAAAATTTGGCATGCTTGTTTTGGGCATCTGAACTTTGCCAATTTTCTATGTTTGCAAAAATATGATATGGTTTCTTCTTTGCCACCTCTTGAAGCACCTTCTAAGCATGTTCATAAAAATTGTGTTTTGGGTAAGATGCAATGTTCAAATTTTCCAAAGGATGGTCTAATAAGGGATACATGCAGGTTATAACTTGTGCATAGTGATGTTTGTGGGCCTATGCAAACTCCATCCTTGGGTGATTACTTTGTACAAACAATCTTTGGTTATGGTTGAAAATGTCTCTAAATGTACAAACAATCTTTGGTTATGGTTGAAAATGTCTCTAGATGTACTATGGGTGCCCTCCATTCAAATTGAGGGGGGGATTACTTTGTAGAACAATCTTTGGTTATGGTTGAAAATGTCTCTAAATGTATTATGGGCACCCTCCATTCAAATTGAGGGGGGATTATAAATCTCATGAGTTTAATGCATTTTTGGATAGTCGTGGGATAAAACACTGATGTAGTAAAATGGTGTTGCTAAAAGAATAAACAAGTTGCTTACAAACATGGCACAATTTATGGTCAAGAGTCAAGCTTCACCACATTCGTTTTGGCTTGAGGTTTTCATGTGTGCTACTTATGTACTTAACATGCATCCTACCAAAGCCTTGTAGTGTAAGACTCCTTATGAAGCATGGCATGACAAGAAGCCATCTATGATCACATGCACGTCTTTGATTGCTCAGCTTATGCTTTGGTACCACAAAATCACTGCTAAAAATTGGATGATAAGGCTATCAAATTCATTTTTGTTGGTCATAGTCTTAAAAACAAGGGTTGAAGGTTGTACCATCCGCAAAAAGAACATATCTTAGTTTCACGAGATCTTGCATTTTTCCAAGATTCTGTTTAGCCCTTTTTATTTGTACCTGAGACACTAATATAGCTCACAATATATTTATGACATTATGTTGCCTCTTTTTAATGGTGGAAACTTGTATCTAAGTTCCAATGCGGCAAATGTACAGCCTATGGGGTTCCCAAAAATTTCAAGAATCAACCTATTATTGATGCAGATGTACTTGATGCTCATTTGATGTGGAAATGGCTTATAATGATGTACTTGATGCTCATTTGATGTGGAATTGCCTAAATGGTTGGTGCATACTTTGTCTGACAATAAATTGGATGCACCGGTCTAATTATACTTGTTCAAGTTCTTGCCATGCATCGTATGCACCACCAAAGAGGAATCTCTTTCTTTTGATGAAGGAGAGAATTTAAAAAATTGGATGGCTACAAAGAAAAAATATATGATGCACTTATAGAAAATCAAACATGGATTTTATGTGATTTGCCTCCTAGAAAAAAGGCCATTGGTACAAAGTGGGTTTACAAGTTAAAATGTAAGCCGGATGGTGAGATTTATTGTTACAAGGTGAGACTTGCTGTGCAAAAGGTTATACACAACAGAAAGGCATTGACTATAAAGAGACTTTTACTCCCACTTGTCATATGACTAAAGTTCATTTTCTATGTGTATCGGTAGCCTATTTTGGATGGAATGTACATCAACATCAATCAAACATTGTTACTACTTTCTTGAATGGCAATATGTTTTAGGAAGTATATGTAACACAGCCTCATGGTTTTGTTAAGAAAAGAAAAGAAACAAAAGAGTGAAAATGCAAGAAATCTGCATATGAATTGAGGCAGTCTCCTTGTGCTTGGTAGGAGAAAAATGACCCTTATTTGGTTAAACAAGGCTTTTGTCACAGTCCAACTGAAAGCACTTTTTATGTCAAACATGAGGGTGATATATATCTCATCGTCATTTTGTATGTAGATAATTTGTTCATTACTGGTCCAAAGGAGACACACATTGTTGAATTCAAGGCTAAATTGAATGCTACTTTCAAGATGAAAGACTTGAGGTTCTCCATCATTACTTGGGCATACAATTTAAGCAGTACGATGGAGGTATTTATTTGTGTCAATCCAGATACATAGAGATATTATTATGTAAGTTTCAACTTGAGGAACTTAAACCTATTGCTACTTCAATGGAGACGGGTTTGAAATTGATTCTTCGTGATGCAGAGATCTTGTGGATGTCACTCTTTATCAACAGATTCCTTATGTATGTATGCAATACTAAGCCAAATATTCAGTTTGCACTCTCAGAGGTCAGCAAGATTTATGCATAGCCCATGTTGTAAGCATTGGTGGGTTTTCAAAAGGATCTTTCACTACTTGAGTGGCACTTTACATCTTGTTGTTTCATCCCAAGGGGGATCATTGCCACCAAGTTTTCATGCTTTTTTGAACTTAGATTGGGCTAGTTGTTATGACACACAAGTGTCCACAAGCGTTTTCTATTTCATGCTCAACACCTCATGAACATCATGGTTGAGCAAGAAGCAACCTAGTGTGGCCACTTCTAGTTGTGAGGTGGAGTACAGGATGGTCTTCATAGCTATGGTTGAGTGTGTGTGGTTGAGATGACATATGGTTGATTTGGGTGTTGGATAGGAGGTTGCCATTATCAACCTACGCTCAAAGTCCAAAAACATTGGCAATTGCAAGGAACCCAGCTTTTCTTGCTCACACAAAGCACATTGAGGTGCATTATCACTATGTCAAGGAAAGACTCTCCGCAGGAGATCCATGTACCTAGTTGACATTTGGGACTGATATTTGACCAATAAATCTTTGATAACTAGTGGAACAAATTTTCCAAAAGAGACCACAAAAAAGTGCAAAAAGTTAATCAAAACACCAAAATTCTGCTAGATAGCCAAAAACTGCAAGGCAGACACCAACGTTTTTTTTTGTTGGGCAAAAGTGATTCAATTTCAAAAGATTTGGCGAAGACCATCACCATAACAAGACTATAAGTTAACCAAATCTCATGTCAAAATGAGGTCAAACATGGATCGTGATCCATGCACCTCATCATGATTTTGGGCTGAAGTGGGTAACTGATACAATTTGAAACACATTTCCCAAAAGAACCATTGGCAAAAAAGTTTACAAAAGAGGTGAAAAAGGCTAAAAATAGCAGATAGTTGGAAACCGCCACAACAGACTTAAGAATTCACTTTTGGCTGACAAAAACTAGTTCAAATCCAGAACCTTTGATACCCTAGCATCCAATAAACATGCTGATCCTAATGGTACCAAGGAAAGGTAATTTGGCTTCCCAACATGGATCACGAATCGTGTACCTTTCTTGAAGTCTTGAACAAGGATTGGACCAGTGAGGAGCTTAAACCATTTTGAACAAAAGTTCCCAAAGCAAGGAAGTGAAAAGAAGTCCAAAAGGGGGTCAAAAGGGGGCAAAATGAGTTCATATAAAAAAGGACCAAAACAGGGCTAGGGTTTGACTTTTGTCCACACTAACCCAAATTTTACAAAAAGTATATACTTGAGATCTTTATACCAAGGGCTAGGTGTGGAATCAATACCATCCCATTTTGCCACTGACGTACATGGATCATGTTCCTCTAAGACATACTGACACCAAAATTTCTCCACAACCTGAGATAGTCTCAAAGACCCTAGTTGTCTTTTCAAAATTGAAATTGGACTTGAGTTGTGGGTGTTCAAATAAAATTGTGAATTTGGTGAAAGTTAGGGATAAATTTTGTCAATTGTAAGCTTGGACTAATAGAGTGTTGTAAACTCATAGCCATCAAGCATTTTTTACAGCCGTGCAGGAGCTAGAGGGTGCGAACATAAAGCAGCTAATGAGGTAACAAGGTTGGGGTTTTGCAAGTCATTTCTTCATGAATTAGCAATGAGGAAGGTTGTACCAGAATATAAACCCTAGCCTAAGAGACCAAGTGAGCAACATTTCAACCAAAGAGAGTGTGAATCAAAAAACCATTGCATCCGCTAGAAACCTCTATAGAGGAAGGTCTATCAGATACATCATCTGAAAGATCATACACCATAATGGCCGAGGGATTCAATATGGTGAGCTTTGAGGAAGGAATCTTCATAGGGGAAGATCCTTCTAGGCCAACATTGGATGTTAAGCTATTATATCTAAAATTTCAGTATGAGAACGAGCTAAAAGCTAAAATCTATAAGGATGGTATGGACCGCAACTGTGTTAAATTGGAGAACAAACCAAGCTTGCTCAAGGACCTTGTAGATGTGGACTATAATGGAGATAGATACTTTGACCGGGAAGGAACAATGTATCTAGTCATACATAACCCCTTCATTGTGGACAAATGGGGGTTGACTGACACCAAGGACAAAGTAGATGAGTGATTAGTGGATGAACCACCCAAGTTGGATAAGCAAAACGTTGTGTGCTTAGACGTGTTAATGAGACGGAACGGATCAATACAGACAACACTTACATGGGGTTGTATAAATTCAATGATGGAGAACAAACACTCTATTATAGATGTGATAAACCCCGCATTGAGGAGCTGATCGATCATAAGAGACTATATGTTTTTACATACACAGAGGGGAGAAATATCCAAGTGATCATTAAGCATGGTCCTAAATACTCTCCTATAGATCCTAAGGAGTTAAAATGGTATACGTACTTTGGTGGACCACTCCATCAATATTATGTAGCCCTCAAACAAGTTAGACCCACAACGACCCAAACAAGACCAGAAATTGGATATGTAAGTCCAGTAAGAACGAGAGTGGAAGATTCAACTGGTCGCCAACGATTTTGAATGTAGGACCCATGGGATCATTGGGGTCTAGAATGTCCTTGAACACACAAAGGGACAGTGGAGCACCTGATTTGACTTTCACAACTATACAGCCCCTCCGATTTTTACACAAGATCAAACAAAATGACCAAATGAAAGAGTAGTAGAGAGGACATCGATTATAGTTCCAAGGGGAGAATACAAAGCTAGAGAAACCCTATCAAAAGGACCGGGAGTGGCTAGAATGGTTGCCAAAACTAGACACATGCAACCATCTCAAGTGGCCAAGTGTGTACCCAAAAATTATAGTGGGTTGGGGGATTCGTATGCACATGATTCAATCTTCAAACAAGTGTTGAGGGCGGAGCAGGTAACCGATTTTCATGCTCAGTACGAAGGATTTGGATTGACATTAGTTCCAGCTGCTAAAGAGAGATGATTTTTCAAACATAGCACATCTCTTACATGAATTTTTAGAGGAGTCCTCAAAAAGGGGAATCAAGCACTACACAATGTCCCAGATTTATGCTTTCGGACAGAAAAAGAAGGAGAGAGTGAAGGAAGCTTTGCTTCGCTTCAAACAATACATATTTAGAGATGTCCTGTGAGAGAGTTACCACAAGATGAGAGGCTATCAGTTCTCTTCATAGAGGGCTTGGTGAACGTAACTCTAAAAAAGGACCTACATTTAAAAGGATGCATGACGTTTGAGCAAGTCACTAGAAAAGCTCTATATCTAGTTGACAATTGCACGGCTTACGGAGAGATGACTGAAGACACAGACAACATGACTAGTAGTGGCTCTTCTCCAAAGAGTGAATCTGCAACAAAGTAAGATGTTCAAACTCCTACAATGTAGAGCTTTGGACATATGTCTCTTGAGATAACTCTAGCATTCCACTCTTTATGTCTCTCTTGATAGGCATACCAACAAAGTGATTATCATCTACCAAATCCTTCATATCAAACTAAGTGATTTTTGTTGGAGCAAAGGCCCCTGTGCCTTGCCCGAGCACCTAGGTAATGGGTTCCCACCCACTTCTATACATTTATATACTTAGAGAGTGTATAGGGGGTTGCTCACTATTTGAGTCTCCCCACCCATATCATTGTGTTCATGTGTGCCTTCTTCTCTCTCATTCTCTATTTCTCTCTCTCTCTCTCTCTCTCTCTCTCTCTCTCTCTCTCTCTCTCTCTCTCTCTCTCTCTCTCTCTCTCTCTCTCTCTCTCTCTCTCTCTCTCTCTCTCTCTCTCTCTCTCTCTCTCTCTCTCTCTCTCTTTTCTCTCACCGATCCTCAACAAGTGGTATCAGAGCTCAGGATCCCGGCATTGGCCCCTCCCCATCCTACGTGTGCAACCCTCCCAAGCAAGCAAGGTTGCAAGATTCATGGTTCTACTAGTGAGTAGTGATTGTGTGTGGAGAGTCAATCAAGCAAAGCAAAAAATCAAGCAGAGATTTGGCAATCAAAGGGCATCAAGCAATGCTTGCAAGAAAACACAAAGTAACAAGTTTGGAAGCAAGTGGAAAAGTTGCGAGATGCTACAAGCTCAGAATTGAGCTCTCAGCAGGAAAGTCGATCAAGCGTGCAGGGTATCGGCCAAGCAAGTGAAAATTGAGCAAGTCTGAAAAAGTCTAGGGCAAAATAAGTGTAGGAGAGAAAACGAGTAGCACTGCTGACTCAAGCATAAGGTAGCATTAAATTTGAAAAATTAAAAGCGGTAGAACAATCACAGTAGTGCAACTTTTGTTTTAGCCTTGTTGGAGCATTGGAAAGGCTAGCAAGTAGCAAGGCAAGGTAGCATCTCGGTAGCATATCATTAGAAGTGAGAGGGGGAGCATCCAATGCTCAACTTTGCGAGCGTCTTTCTTTGGAAAGTGTTATGAAAGTCTATATCAACAGGAGTGAAGGTCTTAGCCAGAGGGATTGGAGCCACAAGGCAGCGTGGAAGCAAGTAGAAAGCGTTGTGTGTAAATTTCTATGACAAGCTTTGAAGTAGAGGTTTGCAAGAAGACAAGCAATTGGCTACAATTTTCTCATCACAATTGTGTGTAGGAGCTTTGTGCTTGGTTTGGAAGACATTTGGTTGAGCACGTATCACTCCCATGTATGTGATTGTGAATGTATGTGCATGTTGGTTGAGCATAGCACTCCCAAGTATTGACGACAGCTTTTGACACACATAGGTGTCCATGGCATGTATGGAATTGTGTTCATTAGCTACAATAGCTAATCAGTTTGCCAGTAGTGTTGCTTTGTAGAGTGACCACTTACAAGTGTCATTCTCTTTGGGAAAATACATTGTTGTAGGCTCCCAGTTACGTGGGAGCTTCTTTGCATTCATCCACAGTTTTCCTTGCATTCGTTGCCAATCACTTTGGCATTGCATATGCTCATGGCTTGCAAATTTTTAGTGAGGATGGTTATCATGGCATTGTTGTGTTCAGTGAAACTTGGTTGTCTATGCTTTATGCCGGTTTTTCCAGTGATTGTGTCATTCACTACAGACTAGTTTTATGGTTTTTTATGACATTGTGCTACCAGATATTTTTTGTCATGCGTCGAGGATTCCACACATGGTTTTCTCTTGGGTGTCAGAGTGGTATTGGCAGGAGGTTTGTCCTCGGGTGGGAGATTATCTTTACTCTCAGTTGGAGTGCAATTTGATCCGCATTTTGTTTCTCATGATTTTGAGTAGGAAATTGTTGTTGGATATTTGGGTTTGATAGTCGTTTTAATGCCGAAACTCTGGCAAATTTTTCCCAACAATTTTATGTGCATGTTTTTATGTGATCCAGGTCGTGATTCCAGGTTGCACTAAGGGATTTCATGTGGTATTCTCTGCCGCCTTGATACCGCACTGGGTGAGCCTGGTGATTAGCTTACAGGTCTGTAGTGTCTTGTATAGCAAGTACAACTCATGTATTGACATTAGGAGAGTCTTATACTGATTGATCTTGGTTGAGGGATTCCTAGATTGTTTGCCATTATGTTTGCATCATACCATTGCATTTTGGCATTGTTTATTTCCTCATGTTTTGGTGACATTTTGCTACAGTTACAGAGGTGACGCTACCAATTTTTTGCCAAATTTTATGCATTTTGTGACAGGTGTTAGATAGCTGTTTTAGCCAAGTTTTGGCTTGTGCCTATGTGGATGGTCATTTTTCTTGTGCTCTCATTGCGCATGGTCACTATTTATACATGACTGGTTCTTGGTTTTTGGTAGAGCGTTATGCACTTCATGCGATCTTCATCATAGTGTTGGTGGCAGGTGTTTGATCAGTTGATATTCTTTTGCGTTGTGTTGAGTGGTTATGCTCTTGTGGAAAATGCATTTACACTTTGTGTGGGCTGATCTATAGACTAGTTTTACGCTCAAATATGGCATCTTGTAGTGATGATTTGTCATTGGATACACAGTTGGTGTATCAAGCAGACCTTAGAGGTGCATACATGTGATTTGCTTGCATTGTTGCAAACCAGGGTACATGAGGAGATGTTGTTTCACGCATTGGAGATAGTGGAGGTTTCCATTGGTTGTTTTTGAGAGTATAAGTGTGGTAGACACTCCTACTTCCACAGGTACACCCAAACATGCATGGACTTTGTCTCACAATCGGCAGCTAGGACAACAGTGCTTTATGCCATGTTACTCCTTGCAAGGAGTGGTTTAGCACATTTTTTGCTCTGAGATAGGATGGTGTTCATGTTATGGATAACATTCATATGCACTTTCCCAGTGGAAATATGTTTGTGCTCCATGATGTTCAATATGTGTTTGATGCTCATAGGAGTTTGATCTCCATCTTGCAGCTCAAAGATCATGGGTGTCATGTCCAACCGATTCATGTGTCTTACTTGATCAGGAGAGGTTTGCTTGTGATAGCGTGAGGCCATCATGGTGCTCATTTCACTATTTTCTATGTTCCTGGTGTCAAAGATTCCATAGTCTCAGTGAGTTTGTTGCCATGCGGACATTTGCAGTCTAGGCAAGTACACTTTGTTGATTACCAGTGTAACACTTCGCTTGTTGTGTATACAGGGTCTAAAGATAGACATGTAGAGTAGGATAGTTCTTTGAGTGGACGACTAGAGCAGTCACCAATGGTGGAGATAGATTTCAATGCTTTTCTAGTCAAGGAGTACAACAATGAGTCACATGTGCGAGACTGTGCAATCTCAGTGACTTTGTAGACATGTACTCAGCAGGCGACAAGACATGTGTCTTTTGTAGACGAGCTCAATTATATGTAGGACATGTATGCAAATATACAGTTGGAGTGGCATTGCTCTAGTGAGACACAACAGGTGTTGTTAGAGTTTGTACGGACAGAGGTAGAGTGGGTCTGCTTCCTAGAAACATAGACAAATATTGATGACATGGAGTTCTTTGATATGCTTATGCTAGATGCTGACATGGTTATTCTAGCCAAGGTTTTATAAATTTCATCAACATTTGGGACACTCATGTATGACCTTTTGAGGTTGAGACCCAAGATAGAGGTTTCAGTGGGAGCATCTGCAGTTGGCATTGTTAGTTGTTTGATGACAGACACTAGCATGATGCATTGTGGAGCATTGTAGGTTATCAACGGATACTTTGTGCAAAACTTGCATGCAGGCTCTAGTAGTGTTGCATACACTTCCTTGGTGCTAGAGCGGATACAACTGCATGCACATCTATGGAGCAAGCCAGTGCATGTAGGTTAAGAGAGACTCTCACCTGTTTTTCTTATACATAGTCATTATACTAGGTTCTCTTGCTTAAAGGCACATTGGCTTTTGAGTGGGATAATGGTGTTGCAAAGGCCCGTGAAACAAAAAAATGCAATAGAACATACCAAAAATGTCGCTCTATGGTCTAAGAACACTCTCCTATGGTCAAAACGTTAAAAAACAGTGATTTAAGCACTCAAATTCGAAGATCGGGCTCACTAACGCGTAGTCGCAAACCTCAACCAAATCGACAATGCTTAACTTAATTGAAAGAGCGTGGAAAGAGGAACACAATGCAATTTTTGAAGTAAAAAATGGATTACCCAATCATTAGAAAAGTTGATTACAAGTGGGAGCAGCTTCGTAGCTTGAGTGTACATTTTTAGAGCTTCTTTCTTCTCTAAAAGATAAGCCTTTTTTCACATTATAGTTATTGACCTTTAATACCTAGGGCTTTTGAAATGGCCAGTGGATAGCTCACATGGATCTTTACAATTCTCATGATAGAATTACAACTCGGAATCAACCTACTACTTTGGAATCAAGATTTACACAGAGTATCACCACACTAGCTTGAAAATATAATAGAGTATGTGTCCGGACAGGAGGGTGCCTGTTCGGTTAATCCGCTACCATTCCCACCTTCCTAGCTCATGTCATCCCTTGACACCACCATTTGCAGTCTTGTCATAGGGTTTTCAACTTTGTCTTCAAGGTTGGTTCTTTGCTAGGGAAGTGTTTTGTCTTGGATGACGCTCATCCCTTCCTTGAGTGCTTTGTATCTTTTGTGTCTTGTTGATGCATAATTGGACTTCAATTTTCGAGGAAAGTTTGCATTTTTTTGCACATTCTTCTTTTGTTTTTGCAACTTTTGGTATTGCATACGATTGTGTCATTGCTTGCCTTTTCAAAAATTGAGCCCTTTGGGTCGTTGACTTGAGGATGAACTTTGCTTTTGGTTCCATAGCAATGTGAGTACTCTGCAATGTTGCACTAAGTTTGAAGCATGTTGTGAGATCCTTCTCATTGTTGTTGATTGCCTTCTTGCTGAAATTTTCATTGCTTGTTTTTGTAGGTCATTCTTTGTTTTTCCATTGCTTTCCAAACTTTGTTGTTGTCCTTGAATGTAAGATATGCTCTTTATAAGTACAATGGGATCTGCAATTGTTGCTCCAAGTCGTTGTCAATTGATATGGGTAGTTATGTCTTATTTTTTATGTAGAAGAAATATATACAAGAGGATGATGATTAGTGTTTCTAGATTAGGATATGGAACCTGGATGGCCAAAGGGAAAAAAGCCAGTGGGAAAAAAGTACCTTTGGTTTACACTCTTATTTGAGTTAAGAAATTCCACTTGAAGTACATGTCATGCAAGTTGAGCACTTGGGAGAAACAAAGGAAGAGTGCCTAATGCAAGTGCCAATTATGGGACACTCTATATGCATACAAGAAATTTGTCAAATAAAAGCATGTAGTATAAGAGATTGAGTTAATGGGTGCTTCAAGGAACAAATGTAACACATGTGACATCAAGGGATGTCTCAATAGCTTCCACATTTCCAAGAAGGGTTTTTGTTGTAGAATCTTCTCCATTGATACCTCACTGTGCTCAGTGCGTGAGTGTCCTTTGGATTTCCTCCTTCACTCACCAGACATAAATTACATAGAGTTTGACTCTTATGCCCACCTATACCTTCATGAGCGACACAATGTAATTATGTTCAACTCTTCCATCTTGAACAGTACCTAGACTAGCTAAGACACTTAGACCACATAGAATATTACATGAAGCTTTGGGACTAACTTGGCTGAGGTTGTTGCCTAAGGTCTGTCTTCAGTACCCATACTTGTCGTGTTGCTTGTTTGGAAGGTCTTTTATTTGGCATTTTGCTATTCTTTCTTCTACGTGAGGCGTTTGTCCTTCGTTTGATAGCTTGGCTTGGTCCTTGTAGAACTTTTTTCTTGAGGTGAATAGATCCAGGCTGTTACTTTAGGCTTTTTGACCCAAACACTGGTGTTTTCTTGGAAGTAACCTTGAGCAATGATTGACTCATTTGATGCTACCCACCCTGCCACTTTTTGTTGTTGAGGTTGAACTTGTGCTTCACGTATCCAAACTGGGTCATTGACTTTGATATTCTCTTTGGATACCAACACTTGGTTGATACTCTTCGGCTTCTTTTGGATGCTTTTTTTGTGATGGAAACTTGGGTTGATAGAGTTTTTGCCTTGGTTTCCATTGCAATGGTGTGGCTCTTGAGGTAGAGGCTATGATGCAAGTTTGATGAAGGCTCGTTGAAGGTAAAATTGTCTTGCAAGGTTGATCTTGTTCAGTATTTACCTTAGCTTTATCTTTTTCCATGATGGTTGACAATTTCTTCTCTGCATGGATTTGAGAAGCTTCATGTCGTCATTGTCGAAGCTTTTGGTTGTTTTCAAAAGAATATATTTCTCCAGCTTTCTTTCAGGATTAGACTCTCTTTGATGTGATGGGAGTCGATTATATAGAATGTATCCTTGTACTCCTCAATACTCAACTTGAGTACGGCTTGGGCCACTTTAAAGCTAGGAATCGACATTTTTGAACTTGTGTACACTATCTCCTCTAGCTCGGTGACTAGTGGCTTTCCCATCATAATCCAAGTTCCATAAGACATTAGATTCTTTGTCGTTTCTGGATCTATCACTACTGAACAAGTGATATTGAGTCTTGTTTCTCCACATATGTTGAATTTGTTAAGTATGGAGCGTGATTTACCCCTTGTAATTTTTTGTATTAAAAATGCACATTTGTAAGGCCCCCGTTATAAAGAGAAGCCCTCGTGTGTGAAGAAAAATCACTCGCCAAAAACCAAAATTTTCACGGCCAGTCTCGAGCAAAGACTGGCTTTGCCGGAATATTATGACCGGATAGCGGCCGAAAAGTGGTCATAAAATGGCCAATCATTTGGCCGGTAGTCAACGGCTGCTGGCCGATGGGATTTTTGAGGCGGACTTGTCTTATCGAGGGCGGCCACACATGGGTGGATTTAGAGGTCCGATTTGGACTTGTCTACACAAGGGCGGCTACACACGGCTGTCTCTCATGAAAGAGGCCAACACTTTTAGCCTATAAAAGGAGGCCATTTCTACACGCATTTGATAGTGTGAAGTTGATGCAACAAGGTGGGTTGGAGGTGGTGAGAGTGAAGCAAGGTGGGAGCTCTATTAAGGGTATAATCTCTTTGTAACCTACTTCTTGTTTGCAGTAGTTAAGCCATTAAGTGGCTGCTTTCCCGTGGATGTAGCCCACATTGGGTGAACCACGTATATTGTGCTCTCTCTCTCTCTCTCTCTCTCTCTCTCTCTCTCTCTCTCTCTCTCTCTCTCTTCTATAATCTCTCGTGTGTGAAAATTTCTCTCTCTCCATTAAGTAAGCTACTCAAATATCTATTTAGCTACATCATATTTCCTAGCAATTGGTATCAGAGCAAGGTTTGCTCATAGCTAAATTATCTCAAGGAAAGGATTCATTAAATTGAGTGGGAGTATGGTGGAGGAAGGGAAGCTCAAGATTGAGAAGTTCAACGGAAAAAACTACCAACATTGGAAGATATAGATTGACGACTATCTCTACCAGAAGGACCTTTATTTGCCACTATAGGTGGTCTTGCAAAGAAGCCCTCAACAATGGCATACGAAGCATGCATTTTCCTTGAACAAAAGGCATTAGAAACAATCCGGCTAAGCTTGGTGTCAATGGTGGCCTTCAAAATTTTAGAGATGAAGACCACGGAGGACTTGATGAAGTCACTTAACGACCTCTACGAGAAACCATCGACATCCAATAAGGTACTTCTCATGAAGTGCTTGTTCAATCTAAAGATGGCAGAGAATGGCTCAGTTACAGAATACCTAAATGACTTTAACACCAACATAATTCAACATCGATCGGTGAAAATCAATTTCAATGACAAAGTGCAAGCTCTCCTTATACTATCATCTCTACCAGATAGTTGGGGCAGCCTTGTGATGGCTGTAAGTAATTCTATCTCTGGCACAAATACTCTTAAGTTTGATGATGTTGTGGGTGTTCACCTAACCGAGGAAATGCAAAGGAGAAGCACAGGAAAATCATCAAGTGTTGCACTATAAGTGGAAACAAGACGAAGGCATAAGGAGAGGTTCAAAAACCAAAAGGGTCGTAATCGCTCAAGACGGAGCAAGTCACGCACAAAGTTAATGTTTGAATGTTGGAACTACGGCAAGAAGGGCCACGTCAAGAAGGATTTCTGGTCCAAGAGAAGATGGAATCGGAGTCTCAAGACAACAAGCCAACATTAGAGGCCAATGTTGTAGGTAAAGTAGAGCAAGATGCTCTAATTCTCTCATTAGACAATGTGTCTAATTCCTGGATAGTAGATTCTAGGGCTTCATTCCATGCCACACCACACAAGAAACATTTCCAAGATTACACCAAAGGTAATTTTGGGTATGTATACTTGGGAGACGATGAAGCTTGTGAAATTGTTGGCAAAGGTACAATTTGTGTCAAAACTGCTAGCGGAAATGAATGGAAGCTTAAAGATGTTAGGCATGTTCCTTCTCTTTGCAAAGATTTGATCTCTATAGGACAATTGGACGATGCAGGTCACAACATTGCATTCGGAAACAAACGGTGTGAAACATTTAATGCACTAGTAACTTGTGTGTAGCAAAAATTGATAACATAGTGAGCATTTCATTAAGAACAAGTTCCTAATGAGCATAGAGAGAGTACTTAATTTGAGAAAGCAACATAGTAATTTATACCTAGCTAGCATGGCATATACAATACTTGAAAGAGAGGGAAATAGAACAATTGACAACAGTTGAGGACCGGATTTACATGGATCTGGTCCCCCCTCCATAAAGGCTTTGTATTATAGCTTCTCCCATCAAAGGAGACTTTTGTACAATACAATTCTTGTGTTTCTTGACAATACTCGTTGGTGCAATGAAGATGGAACTTTCATGCACCAAATTATGCTTGAAAAACACACCTAGTGTCCCTAACCTCAATCCCAAGACCTCACACACCTTCAAAAATGGTGAGAGCTAGTAGGGAATGAGGATGATTGAAAGGAGGAATATGTATCTTATGAGAAAGAAGTATTCTCCTCGCATAATCACTCTTAGAGCATAGCTTAGCTTGGTAATTAGCATGTTAGAGGAGATGAGCATGTCATTGAAGCTTGGCACTTGGTTGGATTTGCATTCCATAGCCGAGACTTGTTGGTGTAGGCCTCAACTTCTCAATGCTTGGAGAAGGAGATAAAGTTCTTTTTGCACACATGAGTTGTGTGTGTGTGTGCCTGTGTGTGTATAGCATTGTCTTAGTAAAAGAAAATGCAGCCCTCTCTCTCTCTTCTTGGTCGACCCCTCTTGCCAATTACTCTTGTTGGCCTCCCATTGGCTCCTGCAAAGCTAAGCCAATCACAAAATAAAAGCATAATCAATAGCCTTGTGACAAGTGTCCCCCTTTTCCCTTTTGTGAGAGCTTTAGGTAATTAAAATGATTTATTAAACTCTCATTGGACCTTTTAATCTTCTCGCCAATAGGAATCAGGCAAGCCATTGGGTTGCTTGATGCTCATTGGACCCCTTGGTAGACTATCCAATAGTCTTCTAGGGAGCTTAGTTTATAATGTTTCTTTTATCAAGCATTTTAAAATTAATTTGACTAATTTTACTCTAGCCTAATTCTCATTGGTCCACCTCTATGGCCATCCAATAGGATTTGAGGGAAGATTGGGGGCAACTGGGCTAGGAGTCTACTATGTGTACAGTATTCCCTTTGGGGGAAACTTTGGAGTGTGTGTGTGTGTGTGTGTGTGTGTGTTTCTCTTTCCTCCCCTACTCTTAGGGCTCGCCCCCTCCTTGATAGGGATGTGAGAAGACTTTTGAGTCTTCCCACTACCATCCAATTTTCCCAGCTTTGACCATTTGGACGTTTTAATTAAAATTTTGGAACCTTAGCCTATGGAAGTCTTAATGAAGCTAAACCTTAGGTCTTTTAAGCTCCATTGATACACAGTGCTCTTTTGTAGACTTCCCCCCTTTGGATCCCTATTTTCCCTCCTTTGGATCCCTACCGAGACCGGTCTGGGTCTGGCAATATTCTAGCTTTTACTCCCCTGGTACCTCCCCATATTAAATGATCAGTTTAACATGAGAAAATCATTTGGGAGAATTAGACATTAGTTTTTATGACATTACCTCTCTCTTGAAATCATAGTCGTCCTTGACTATAAGATAGAAAAGATAAAGCCTAATCATTAGTCTGTTTGCTAGCGGGTAGAGGATCCCTATTTTACCCTACGACACCATTCCAGAATGGATGACTAGTCCATTTGGTGCTTGAGATCCTTAGTTGCCGCCGCAAGCATGTCTGCACATTAGTTCGTATCAATCTTCCATAGTAGAGTGACAAAATCTACTTGGTGTTAGGGAGACGTCGTCTCCACAAACATGATCCTAAGCATGCATACTTACTAACATTTGTGCACAATAAATAAAAAGAGAGTCTTATAAGACAAAAACTTTGTTCATTTACACATATTTACATTTGCTTACTCTAGGGAGTCATTGTAAGCATTGACAAGGTTTAGGATATCCTTTAATTGTATGCCTTGCATTCATCTAGCGTCTTCAAAAGGATAATTTTTAAACTTGATAAGCTATCATCGGATAGTCTTACCACCTCTCAATACCTTGTCTTCATGTCAGAGAATGGACTCGGGCTGCCAGCACCTCTTCTTGGTCCTCGATCTTTGGTGGGTCTTCAATGGTTACTTCTAGAGGTGGCTCTCCTTTGTAAAGCTTTAGTAGGCTCATGTGGAAAGCATTGTGTATGAGCCAATGGTTGGCCAACTTGAGTTGATAGGTCATCTCAATTATTGGCCTAAGAATCTAAAAAGGACCATAGTACTTTTTTACTAACTTAGCATAGTACTTTTGGTGTCCTGTAGGATTCTTGTCTGTTGTGTGCCTTAATCGAGCCTTGGGAAACTAAAGCAAGACCCAATCATTTTGTTTAAATGCTAGAGCTATTCTATGCTTATCATCAATAGCCTTTGCCTTTGCTGAGAGATGGAAATAGCATCCTTAATCTTTTGAAAAGATTCTTGCAGGTCTCAGCTATATTCATCTGCAGCGAAGATCTTCCCATGTACCTTGAGTAGCAGGGGACTTTTTGATCTTCCCTCTATTACCTCAAAATGTGCTTTTCCCGTGGAAGTATGTACAGTGTTATTGTAAGCATACTCCACTAAAGGTAAGTACTTCTCCCATTGGGACTTTCAATCTACTTCTGTGACATAAGCTTTTAGTACATCAAGAATTGTTAGGTTAGCTATTTCACTTTGGCCTTTAGCCTTTTACCTAAATTATCAAAGAGACCCTTCCAGAAATTACTGGTCATTCTAGGATCTCTATCCGACACTATGGAAATTGGCAAGCCGTGGGACTTGAAGATTTGCGATATAAAGAGGGTTGCCATTTGATGGGCCTTAATAGTCTTTTTGGCAGGTATGAAATGTGCTACTATCGTCCATATTCATGTATTCCCATGGATAGACTTGGGTAGTCCAAAGATAAATTCCATGGATATGCTCTCCCACAATGAATTAGGGATTGGTAAAGGTTGAAGCAATCCAGGTTGCTTCCCTCTATCAAACTTCATCGTTTGGCATACCACACATTTTGAAACATACTCTTGTATGTTTGCTTTCATGGCAGGCCAATAGATATAAGTTTCTATCCCTTTTAGGGTAGACTGAATCCCTTTATGCCCCGCATAAGGAGGAGCATGAGATTCATACATTACTTTCTCACATGGTGAGTTAGTAACGCATAGTCTATTGCCATAGAGAAGATAACCATCTTGTAGGGTAAATGGTTCTTCCTTCTTCCCTAGTGCAAGGGCTGAAATCACATCTATCATAGAAGATAGATCATTGTGAGTTGCTATGGATACCACATTCACTCTCGGTCATCTTGAGAGTGCATGGTCACTTGATTATGCTTGCCAGCAATGTGAGCAATATGAAAATGAAATTGCAAAGGGAAATTTTCCCACCTCATTTGTTTGTCGGAGAGCTTGGTCTGCGTCATGAAGTACTTAAGGCTTTGGTGATCCGTTCACAGAATAAAAGGAGTCCCCAATAAGTAGTGCTTCCACAAGTCTAGAGCATGTAGAAATGCTAAGAGTTTCTTCTCATATATCCCTTGAGCTTCCTCAACAGGGTCGAGCCTTCGACTTTCATAGGCTATGGTGCCCTTCTTGAAGTAAAACAGCTTCAAGGCAGTCACCATAGGTGTCGCATTGGACCTCAAATGGCTTTGAGAGGTACGACAGTGTAAGCACAGGTTGAGAGATAAGCTTCTCTTTAAGCTTTTTGAATGCATTGTTCTTCTTGGTGGACCACATATACCTAACATTTTTCTTTGTTAGGTCATGTAAAGGTCTCGCGATTTGTGAGAATTTTTCTATGAAGCGTCTATAGTATGCACACATATCTATAAAGCTTCTTAGTTCATGCAGATTCCTTGGATTAGGCCATCCTTTTATTACCTCTAACTTTGATGGATCCATTTGGATGCCATCCTTAGAGATAATGTGACCTAAATACTGAATCTCTTGTAAGAAAAAATCACTTTTCTTTTTATTAATATAAAGTTTATTCTCTTGTAAAACTTGAAATATTACTTGGAGGTGTTGCTTGTGTTCGTCTAATGAATTAGAGTAGATGATTATATCATCAAAGGACACTCAAGTAAAGGTTCGGTGAGGCCTGAATAGCTTCTCCATTAGGCAGTTAAATGTGGCTAGTGCATTGGTCAAGCCAAAAGGCATGACAATGTACTCGTAAAGACAAAACGTAGTGCAAAATGCGGTTTTTACAATGTCTTGATCAACTATCCTTACTTGATGGTAGCCACTTTTTAGGTCAATCCTGTTGAAGTAAGTCGACCCCTGTAGCTTATCAAATAGGTCTTCTACTCGTGGAACGGGAAACCTATTCTTGATAGTGATCCTATTTAGTGCTCTATAGTCGACACACATACGATATGTGTCATCTTTCTTTGCACTAATAACACTAGTGGACAAAATCGAGATAAACTAGGCCTAACCATGCCTTTCTCAACCAACTCATGTACTTGCCGCATAATCTCCTCTTGTTGAGCTTTGGGAAACTCAATAAGGAGTTTTATTAGGCGGTGAGCTTCTTGGAAGAAGTTCAATTGCATGGTCGTCATCATCCCCTCGTTTGGGAGGTAGCCCACAAGGGATGTCATCAATAAAAACATCTTGGAATCCCTTAAGGAACTTGGATAACTCTAATTCCTTTGATTGGTTATATCTTCTTTTGCTAAAACATTAGTTTCATTTTGAGAATCTTTAACAAAAATCTTGTACACGAAAATAGAGCGCTTTATTGACTTATTGAAAGCTTGCTTATGTACAAGAGGTATGGTACTACCCAACTCTTTAGCATCTATGTACATATCTTTTTCCCTGAAACTAAAGTAGATTTGCCTTTCAGGGAATTTAACATTGGCAACCATGCAATCAAACCATGGTGCCCCTAGGATTACATCCTCATGCTTGAGAGGAGAGATGAAGAAATCCTCCTTGTCCACATAGCTTTGGACATGGAGCCTCAATTTCCCAATTAAGGGAGTGACTGAGTCTTTTTTGCCCCTTAAAAGCACCATTGACAGGCAGGACATCTCCCATCTCATAGGCTTGGATGCCTAGCTTGGTGGCCAACTCTGTGGATATGAAATTGTGAGTAGGACCAAGGTCAAAGAGAATGAAAGCATCATGTTCTCTTACCTTTCCCCAAGCATGACATAGAGGAGATCCTTTGTGATGAGCATCCTCTTCTTGAATTTCGGCCAAGGTAGCTCTAGGAGGCTCATTACATGTATTCGTGTGGGAGCAAGCATGATAGGCATGCCCTTGCTCCCCGCACTTGAAACAACGGTTATCTTTTTGATAACACTCCAGCTCTTTCGGAGAGGGTTTATTTTTGCCTTTATAAACTCCCTTCTCCTTGGCTTTGTTGTTGTTGGCGTTGCCTTTGGGAGACTTTTGGACGTTGTCCTTCCCCTTAGGCTCATTACGATCCTTGTTTTCCATGGGTTTAATATTTCTCTTAGCCCCTTATTAGAAGTTGATTCTTGAAGCCACCATGGTATGGTGTATGACAGCAGATATGGGGCGTGGCCTTTGGGAGTTAACATACTCCACCATATCCCTAGATAAACCTGCACAAAATTGTTGTTTTTGCTCTCCAAAATCCATCTTTTTGTAGACAATGGCTTTGAGATGTAAATCCCAAAACTTGCCTACATATTTGTGAATTGATTCGTAGGGAGAGAGCTTCAAGCTTTGCCATTTGGTGAGTACTTTGTCTTTGGCATCGGTAGCCAAAAACTGCTTCATAATGGAATCTCTTAAAGCTTTCCATGTTTGTGGAGCTTTATCATTTGCTCGTAGGCTAGACCACTATTGCCTGGTGGACTTTTGAAAATGCATAGCTACATGACGTAGCTTAGAGGACTCCGCGAAGCCCTCATCTCCAAACGCCGCATTGAATTGTTGGTTAAAGGCCAAGACTTTGTCCGTAGCACCAAAGGTGCCATCATAGGTAAGGAAAGAGATGGTCTTTCCTCCCTCTTTCAACTTTTTGAGCTTGGATGACCTTTTCCAGGCGGCATAGGATTTCCTATGGCCTCTTCTTTTGGGTGGTTTGAGAGCTGCACCATCACTTTCTTCGAAAGAGGAAGAGTATGAGGAGGATGGAGAAGAGGGTGACCTTGTTCTCACCTTTTTCTTCCCTTGTTCCTCCTTGTCTACACCATCACTTTCTTTAGAAGAGGAAGAGGATGAAGAATATGGAGAAGAGGGTGACCTCTTTCTCACCTTTTTCTTCTCTTGTGTTCTCTCTTCCCTCTTTGAATTATAGTGTAGAGAAGTATGCGATGGTCTTCTCCGTTTAGGGGGTGTTGGAGAGCGTTTTGCCCTCCGTCTTCATGGAGCCATCTCCGCCAAGGTGGTAGGAGACTCGCTTCTTTCTTGTTCTTTCGATGGGGGCTCTACCGTTGAAACTTGCGTTCTCCTTTGGGAGGGAGATGCCTCATCAAGTAGTAAGTTTTTGAGCCCTTCGTACAGATCCTCCTATTCTTCCCTTATCAGAGAGAGTCCTCTTTTGGAAGTCTCACCAAGAGATTTCCTAGGTACTCTCTCTTCTTGGTGGGGAGTTTGGAGAATACCATGGGTGCGCAATTGCTGTAGCACTTCACCTTAGAGGTATGGATTGCCGAGGGCTTGTTGAAGCCTAGAAACAAGATAGTTTCCAAGCATAGGGACATCATTAGTTGCTCTTTCATTAGCAAAATCAAAGCTATCAACAATCATTTCAATCTCTTTTCCCTTGTGTCAGTCATACTAGAAAATTTTAGGTGTAAATTTTTACTTGTACTTTGGCACTTCAAGCCCTAGTTTCTACTCCTCTTTACCTTGTACTTTGGCACTTCAAGCCCTAGTTTCTACTCCACTTCAAGCCCTTATTTTTACTTGTACTTTGGCACTTCAAGCCCTAGTTTCTACTCCTCTTTACCTTCAAAGATAAGCACTCAAGCATCTATACCCGTGGCTCCAAAATTATACAATGCAAGGAATAGAAGAGAGGTTCAATAGAGCCAAGACAGGACCGGTTCTTGTCAAGCTTCTAATAGCTCAATAATGGTTAATCACCATAGGCAAGTCCCATAGGACTCCATTATTAAGACCATAGCTCTCGACAGTATCCCCATTAACTACATAAATCAGGCGTGCTTCAAGGATTAAAAATCCCTATTCTACTTTCTCTTTTGCAATTAATAACACCAACCATTTGTAGCAAGCTTGAGGATCTCTCTTCTTGAGCAAGAAAACTCATATTAAATTGATCATTTAATGTGGGATAATCAACGGGAACAAGGGTTAGAATATAGACATGTGCGTACGGATCTATCTCAACACGGAGCCAATGGTAAAGGGGTCCAAATGAGAGATGCTATGTCAAAGAGAAATGCTACATGATGGAGCTTAAAGACCATAGGGTTAGCTTCATTAAGGACCTCCAAAAGTTAGTGTTCAAAATTCCTTTGACCTTAGGCAAGATAGGGCTGACCTTACGGTGGGAATCCTACCCAAGCATGAGGTGCTTGTTGGCTTGCTAAGTTTTAGTGGGAACTTTATCCAAAAGCTTGAGGTGTTTCTCACATGCTTAAATGATTAAAGTTCTTGAATTATTTAATTCAAAGATAACTCTCAAGAGACGTGAACATGCCATGCTTGATTGAATAAGTCCTTGAAGTATTCCATTCAACCAAATGACTTAATAAGCATAAAAGACACATGTTCAAATGATCCTCCACATGTGGCCCTCATGATGTGTTTGAATGCTATTGGATAGGTTTTAAAGGGGTCCAATGAGAATTTAGATACATAAAAATAAATAATTAAGTTCTTTCATTCAAAGAGGAAAAAGAGGACACATGTCCAAAAGAAATAATAAAATAATACAACAGAGGGAGAGGGAGAGAGAGAGAGAGAGAGAGAGAGAGAGAGAGAGAGAGAGAGAGGTGTGGACCAAGCATGAGAGGGGGGGCATAGTCTCCCACACATACGCACACACATTATCTCATTGTGTGGAGTGAAAAATGCAAGAGCACCATCTCCTTCGCCAAGTTTGTTGAGAAGTGGAGAGCCTACACCAACACTCTTGGCTATGGAATGCAATCCAACCAAGAGCTATGCTTCAATGCTTAAGCTTGCCATCTTCTTCATCTTCATTACTATGCTATTGTGCTATGCTAGGCAAGAAGAGTGATGATAAGTGAGGAACTATTTCTTTCTCGTATGGAATGTTCTTCTTCCTCTTTCCTACCTCATTCCCCGCTAGCTCTCTCCACCTTTGAAGGTGTTTGAGGCCTTGGGACTGAGGCTTGGGATAGTTAATGCTTCAAAGTTTATGTTAAGCTCGTGATGCATGAAGCTTTTCATCTTCATAGCATCACCAACGTCACAAAGAACACAAATATTGTATTGTAACAAAGTCTCTCTTGATGGGAGAATCTATAATACAAACGCCTTTTGGAGGGGGGCCTATATAGATGCTAATGAGTCTGGTCATACTATACCACTTGTAAATCCACCAGCTTTTGATAAGTCAATGAAAAGCTCGATTTTTGCGTACATGATTTTTATCAAAGAATCCACTAATGACGCTAATGGTTTATCAAGTGACAATGGTAGGAATCAAGAAGAGTTAGACTTGTCTAGCTTTCTATAAGGATTCCAAGATGTGTTCATCGATGATATCCCTATGGACTTACCTCCAAAACAAGGGGATGATGGCCATCGAATTGAGCTCCTATCAAGAAGCTCACCGGCTAACAAGCCTCCTTATCAAGTTTCCCAAGCTCAACAAGAGGAGATTATGAGTCAAGTACAAGAATTGGTAGACAAAGGGATGGTGAGGCCTAGCTCCTCTCCCTTTTGTTCTCTAATCCTTTTAGTGCAAAAGAAAGATGGTACATACCGCATGTGTGTGGACTATCGTGCACTAAACCATATCCCTATCAAAAACAGATTTCTTGTACCTCGGGTAGAAGATCTATTTGATAACCTACAAGGCTCTACCTACTTTAATAGGATTCACCTTAAAAGTGTCTATCATCAAATAAGGATACTAGAGGAAGATATCCTAAAGACCGCGTTTCGTACAACGTTTGGTCTTTATGAATATCTAGTCATGCCTTTTGGCTTAACCAATGCACCTGCCACATTCAATCATTTGTAGGAGAAAATATTTAGACCCTACCACAAGTTCACTGGAGTGTTCTTTGATGATATCATCATCTACTCCAAGTCCTTAGAGGAACACAAGCAACATCTCCAAGTGATTTTTCAAGCATTGAAGGGAGAACAATCTTTTTCTCAACCAAAAGAAAAGCGAATTTTTCCTTGAAGAGATTCAATACTTAGGTCATATTATCTCTCAAGATGGTATACGTATGGATCCATCAAAATTAGAGGTAATAAAATAATGGCCTAATCTAAGGAACCTATATGAGCTAAGAAGCTTTACTGGTATGTGTGCATACTATAGACACTTCATAGCAAAATTTTCTCAAATAGCAGGACCGTTACATGACTTAACAAAGAAGAACGTTAAGTATTCATGGACTACTAAGGAGCAAAAATCTTTTGACAAATTCAAAGAGAATCTTACCTCTCAACCAGTTCTCATGCTTCCGGATCTCTCAAAGCCATTTGAGGTCCAATGTGATGCTTGTGGTGATTGCCTTGGAGCAGTCTTGCTTCAAGAAGGGCATGCCATAGCATATGAGAGCCGAAGGCTCAATACGGATGAACAAGTCTTGGGCATTTATGTGAAAGAGCTTTTAGCTGTTCTACATGCCCTAGACACATGGAAGCACTATTTATTGGGGACTCCATTCATTTTACAAACAGACTATCAAAGTCTCAAGTACTTCATGACGCAAACAAAGCTTTCTGACAAACAAATGAGGTGGCAAATTTTCTTCTGCAATTTAATTTTCATATTTCTCACATTGCTGCTAAGCACAATCAAGTGGCCGATGCACTATCACGACGGCCAAAAGTTAATGATGTGTCTATAGCAACTCATAATGATCTATCTTCTATGATAGATGAGTATGCTATTGACCCTGACTTTAAAGACATAATGTCAGCCCTTGCTTTGGGGATGAAAAAGGAACCATTCACCTTGCAGGATGTCCATGGCAATAGGCTATGTGTTACCTACTCCCTTCATGAGAAAATCATGTATGAATCCCATGCTCCTCCCTATGTGGGGCATAGAGGCATTCAACCTACTCTTCGAGGAGTAGAGACATACTTTTTTTGGCCTACCATGAAAGTGGACATACAAGAGTATGTTTCAAAATGTGTGGTATGCCAAAAGACCAAGTATGATAGAGAGGCTTGGGATAGTTAATGCTTTTTGCAAAGTTTATGTTAAGCTCGTGATGCATGAAGCTTTCCATCTTCATAGCATCACCAAGGTCACAAAGAACACAAAGATTGTATTGTAACAAAGTCTCTCTTGATGGGAGAATTTATAATACAAACGCCTTTTGGAGGGGGGGACTGGCTCCAAGTAAATCCGGTCCTCATCTATTGTCATGTTCTCTAATACTCTCTCTCTCTTGCAAAAGTATTGTTCATGCCAAGTTAATTAAGTACTATGTTTATGTTGCTACCATCAATTAAGTTCACCCTCCAAGTTCTCAACGTGATCTCACAAAAATTTGCACTCTAATTCTCTTAATTCTGTTATTTTCAAAGTTCATAGGCCATTTACATTACACCAATAGCTCTGATACCAACGTAACATTTAATGCACTAGTAACTTGTGTGGCGGAAATTGATAACCTAGTGAGAATTTCATTAAGAATAAGTTCCTAATGAGCATAGAGAGAGTACTTAATTTGAGAAAGAAGCATAGTGATTTACACCTAGCTAGCTTGGCATAATCAATACTTGAAAACAAAGGAAAAATATAACGATTGATAACAGTTGAGGACCGGATTTACATGGAGTCGATCCCCCCTCCATAAAGGCTTTGTATTATAGCTAATCCCATCAAAGGAGACTTTTGTAGAATACAATTCTTGTGTTCCTTGACAAAACTCGTTGGTGAAATGAAGATGGAAGCTTCATGCACCAAATTATGCTTGAAAAACACACCTAGTGTCCCTAGCCTCAGTCCCAAGACCTCACACACCTTCAAAAATGGTAAGAGCTAGTAGGGAATGAGGATGATTGAGAGGAGGAAGATGATCTTACAAAAAAGAATTATTCTCCTCACATAATCACTCTTAGAGCATAGCGTAACTTACTAATTAGCATGGTAGAGGAGATGAGCATGTCATTGAAGCTTGGCTCTTGGTTGGATTTGCATTCCATAGCCAAGACTTGTTGGTGTATGCCTCAACTTCTCAATGCTTGGAGAAGGAGATGAAGTTCTTTTTGCACACATGAGTTGTGTGTGTGTGTGTGTGTGTGTGTGTGTGTGTGTGTGTGTGTGTGTGTGTGTGTGTGTAGCGTTGTCTTAGTAAAAAAAATGGCAGCCCCCTCTCTCTCTCTTCTTGGTCAACCCCTCTTGCCAATTACTCTTGTTGGCCTCCCATTGGCTCCTGCAAAGCTTATCCAATCACAAAATAGAAGCATACTCGATAGCCTTGAGACATGTGTCCCCCTTTTCCCTTTTGTGAGAGCTTTAGGTAGTTAAAATAATTTATTAAACTCTCATTGGACCTTTTAGTCTTTTGGCCAATAGGAATCAGGCAAGCCATTGGGTTGCTTAATGCTCATTGGACCCCTTGGTAGACTATCCAATAGTCTTCTAGGGAGCTTAGTTTATAATGTTTCTTTTATCAAGCATTTTAAAATTAATTTGACTAATTTTACTCTAGCCTAATTCTCATTGGTCCACCTCTATGGCCATCCAATAGGATTTGAGGGAAGATTGGGGGCAACTGGGCTAGGAGTCTACTATGTGTACAGTATTCCCTTTGGGGGAAACTTTGGAGTGTGTGTGTGTGTGTGTGTGTGTGTGTGTGTGTGTGTGTTTCTCTTTCCTCCCCTACTCTTAGGGCTCGCCCCCTCCTTGATAGGGATGTGAGAAGACTTTTGAGTCTTCCCACTACCATCCAATTTTCTCAGCTTTGACCATTTGGACTTTTTAATTAAAATTTTTGAAACCTTAGCTTATGAAAGTCTTAATGAAGCTAAACCGTAGGTCTTTTAAGCTCCATTGATACACATTTCTCTTTTGCAGACTGTCCCCCTTTGAATCCCTATTTTTCTCCTTTGGATCCCTACCGAGATCGGTCTGGCAGCCTTACCAATATTCTAGCTTTTACTCCCCTAGTACCTCCTATATTAAATGACCAATTTAACATGAGAAAATCATATGGGAGAATTAGATATTAGTTTTTATGACACGGTGAAAGATCTCAAAGGGATCTTTCATGGTTGCCAAGGGAGAAAAGGTCGGTACACTTTACTTGTGTTTAGTTAGCATGCAATCTTCAACTTGTGCAATAGCTACAGAAGTCGACAGTGCAGTGTGGCACTATCGGCTTGGGCATATGAGTGCCAAAGGAATGCAAATCCTTCAATCAAAGAAGCTTCTACCAGGTTTGAAAGAAGTGGGCTTAGATTTCTTAGAAGATTGTGTTTACGGTAAACAAAAGAGGGTAAAGTTCCTAAAAGCAGGAAATAAAAGAAAAAATAAAGAATTTGAACTGGTTCATTCTAATGTTTGGGATCCTGCAAGTACACCGTCCCTTGGTGGCTCATTGTACTATGTAACATTCATAGACGATGCAACTAAAAAAACATGGGTTTATGTCATGAAGAAAAAATCCGATGTGTTTTCCATATTTCAAAGGTGGAAAGCCTTTGTGGAGAATGAAGTAGGTACCAAGGTTAAATGCCTCAGATCCGACAATGGAGGTGAATATTGCAGCGAAGATTTTGAAAGCTTTTGTGCTAGCAATGGCATAGAAAGGCAAAGGACAACCCCAAGGACACCTCAACAAAATAGAATTTTTGAAAGGATGAACATAACAATCATGGAGCGAGCACAAAGCATGCAGCTACATGCAGGCTTGCTGCTTGAGGTTTGGACGGAAGCTATAAGTACGTAACAATCATGGAGCATAACAATCATGGAGCGAGCACAAAGCATCCTTTTTTGAAAGGATGAACATAACAATCATGGAGCGAGCACAAAGCATGCAGCTACATGCAGGCTTGTTGCTTGAGGTTTGGACGGAAGCTATGTACGTCTGTGTACTTAATCAATCGGACACCCTCAACGGCATTGGATGGGGGAGTTCGAGAGGAGGCATAGACAGGTAAACCCATGAATTATTTATTTCTCAAAGTTTTTGTTTCATACACATAGATAGAAGCCTAAGGTCAAACCTAGATGCAAAATCCAAAAGTGTTTCTTCATTGGCTATGGAGAAGGTGACTTTGGGTGTCGCCTATGGAATCCTGAAGGTGGTAAAATCTTTAGAAGTAGGGATGTAATTTTCAACTAACAAAATATGTACAAAGACTACTTGGAAAGAAAACAAACAAAAGAAATAGGTGATGAGTACATGGAGCTTGAGGACGGTGAAGACTCAAGGAGTGAAAATGGTGACAACATGCAACAACGTCAACCAAATGAGGAGCCTCAACCTATTCCCCGAAGATCCACAAGAGCAAATAGACCTCCAAAAGGTCTTGTTCCTTCCTTCAACCATCTCTTGATCTCAGATTCTGGAGAGCCAGAATCATACGAAGAAGCTATGCATCATGAATCCAAGGAAGAATGGATAAATAGCATGCAAGTGGAGATGGACTCATTACATCGCAACGAAACTTGAGTTGCCTAAAGGTAAGCTGAATTTTTAGAACAAAATGGGTGTACAAGATAAAGGAAGAAGAAGGTGGGAAGAAAAGGTACAAGTCTAAGGTTGTGGTAAAAGGGTTTTTTCAAAAGAAAGGTATTGACTTCAATGAAATATTTTCTCATGTTGTATAAATGAACTCAATTAGGGTTGTCTTAAACCTAATTGAATAAGTCTAAGCTTGTGGTAAAAGGGTTTTTTCAAAAGAAAGGTATTGACTTAAATGAAATATTTTCTCATGTTGTATAAATGAACTCAATTAGGCTTGTCTTAAACCTTGTGGCTACTCGTGATTTAAATCTTGAGCAAATGGATGTAAATACAACATTCCCTCATGGTGGCTTAGAGGAGGAAATTTACATGCTTCAACCAAAGGGGTATAAGGTAAGAGGTAAGGAGAAAATGGTTTGCATATTAAAGAAGAGCTTGTATGGTTAAAGTAAGCATCGAAACAATGGTACTTGAAGTTCGATCGATGGATGATGGATCATGGATTCAGAAGGTGCAACTCTGATCATTGCATCTACACGAAGAATTTGGGAGATGGGGAGTTCATCATCCTAATGTTGTATGTTGATGACATCAAAGACCTAAAAGAGGGGCTGTTAAATCTTTTTCAATGAAAGATTTAGGTGTTTCAAAGAGGATACTTGGTATATCAAGGGACAGGACAAAGAAGACGATAAAGCTAGACAAAGAAGACGATAAAGCTATCTCAAGAGAATTACATCAAGAAGGTAATAGAAGGGTTTGCAATACAAAATGAAAAAATGGTTTCTACACCTTTGGCTGCTCACTTTAAACTAACCAAGGATGTGTGTCCAAAGACACAAGAGGAGATAGCCTATATGTCTAAAGTTCCATATACTGCAACGGTAGGTTCTCTTATGTATGCTATGGTCTAGACAAGGCCTGGACAAGGACAAACATTGCACATGCAGTGGGAGTTGTAAGTAAGTTCATACAACCCAGGTGTTGGGGGTCCCATCGTTGCAATAGCTCTAATGAGCAACAAAATTGTCAATACAGAGGGATGAGCTACCCGGCTAGGGCATGGAAACACTCACACGGTTAGTGAGCTAATCGTGAAAACACAAATGGTTAACTCTACGAGGTGAGCTTCTCGGCCTATGGAGGAGCTAAGCCGCATGGAAGGGAAATCTCCATATCCACTTCTCTTCACCTTTAATCAACCCAATCACACACACTACAATTGCAAGATGCACACAACACTAATTCTATCATGCAACACACTAATCGCAAGCACACACACACACACATAGATCTATCGAGAACCACACTCCAATCAAACCTACATGCACATACAAGCAAAAGATGGCAATCACACAAGATTAAAGAGGGATTAACCATTAATTAGTTAATATCTAGTTAATCTAAGCATCATAGGCAATCATAAGAAGTATAAGAGAGGCATAGTGAAAGAGAATGAATCATTGATTAGTGTTAATCAAGTCTCATGAGCAAGGAGAAGCTCAAGGACTCCATAGCCACACACCTTGAGAGTTCTCACCAAAGAGTGCTCTCAATAAATGAGCTTGAGAACCCTAATTTCTTTTACACACTGCCTTATATACCTAGGGTAAAAATATGCAATCTCCGAGCGCCCAAGGCCTTTAGGGCTCCATCACTTAGTGAATCTGCAACCTAGGCACAGTAATCAACCTATTCTTTACAGCTTGGAACTCCAATTGAGCCCGTAAAACATTAAAATATTACAATAGCTTGAAATAAATCGGGAATTTATAATACGTGACTGTTTTGGGAAAACATGGAAAATGTGTAACTCCAATCTTTACTGCTTCTTCTTGTTGATCTTCGATGTACATTCGTAAGGCTTCAGTTAACATTCTCCCCTTTCGATTTTAGTGCCCGTCCTCGGGCACTGTTGAAAAGTGTCCATGGAGGCTGTGGAAGGTTTTTGATTGGTTGTTGATGAGCTGATTGTCTTCATTTGTCGTTGGATTTGTTCATGAGGTTCAATTTTCTGCAGCATCTTCATTAATCCAAATATGTCTGATGTGAGAGATGATGTTGCATTTGTCCATTGTAATAGCATAATGATGAGACTGATGTTTATTTATGAAAAGTATGTACAAGGGAAGTAGAATGATGAGGTTCTAAATTAGGGTCTAATACCTGGATGACCAAAGGGAAAAAATCTAGTGGAAAAAAAGGGCCTTTGGGATACGCGCATTATTAGAGTACTTATTAGCATGGGAAATATTAATAAAGTATTGAAGGGATTATTTGCTAATAGATATGGAAATAAAAAGGCAGCAAATGTGAGAGGGTAGCATGATGGAACATTGGTTTGCCTGTTGTCGTCCACTCAAGGTGCATAGGTGGAAGCAAAAAAGAGTGTCTAATGCATATGTCCAATGGTGGGACATCCAATTTATGCATACACAGAAATACATGGGAAACAATATGTTGTGCAAGAAAGATTTTGAGGGGTTATTCAGAAAGATAGTGTAGCTATAAAAGCATATGACATGGCTTTGCAAGCTCGCACCCCTTTAAGAATGGTTTTTGTTGACGAGGATATGTGCTCTCATCTTACGGTGCACTGTGCGTGAGTGTTGGACTCTACAACACTCCACCAATTGACTCTTATGCTCATCTCATCTAGCATGAGTAAGACTACTTAGATATGCTCAACTCTTCCAGCTTGAGCGTAATCCTAATAACTACGACTCTTAGCACAGAGTTTAATACAACTTAAAGCTTTAGGACTAATGCTTTGCTCATTTTATGGCTCAACAGCCCGACTCTGACTATTCCAAAGAGTGTTTTTTGTACCCTGGCGACTTGACTTTTTATATTCTTGTGCTTACTACAAACATTTCTTCAGGTAAAAGTAAGCTTGAATCCTCAAAAAGAGGATTAGTGAAGGACCAAGTTGGCATTGAAGGTTTCTTTTGCCATACATGTTTCATCTTCTTCGAATCTACATTCGCATTGGTTGGGTTGTCCTTCTTTGATTGTGAAGACTCCATTATCTTTTTTATTCTCCAATTAGACATGTCGTAAGGAATCTTTGATGTTGTTGTAGGCCTCTGTTGATCGTTGACATTTGACTTTTGACTAGGAGCATTGAAAGACTTAGAAATCCAAATATCTTGATGACCTTTGTTTCTCCATTGTTGACTTTGCTTTAGTCTAGGTCTTGTTAATTTCTTGAGATCTTCATGCAGGTCTAGTGTAGCTGCAGTTGGCTTGTGGTTGACCGGTAGCCAAATCTTTGTATAACCTATGTATAATCCTTGTCCAAGAGGAAGATTATTTGAGATCCGTCTTTTTTCTGTATCCTCTTGTGAGTTGTGGTAGACTTCAGCATCTTTCAATGTTATTCTGTTGTGTACATATTGCTTAGGTATCCTAGGATATTGTCAAGGTTGATACCTTGTGGGTCTTCTTTCTTGGGAGGGACATGAAGTTACTTTATATGCTCTAACCTGCGGTTTTGGCACCCATATTTGTCTGTTACCTCCATAGTACTCCTGTTCTTTTGAGCTCCATTGTGATGCTATCCATCCCATGTGTTTGTCTTTCTATGTTGAGTTCCCATCTTTAATCCAAACCAGATCATTGACTTTGACTAAACTGCTCGGAACAATCACTTGCTTGACTTTCCTTTGCTTTCTTGAGTACTTTGGCTGAAATATCTTTGCTTTTCTGGGTGTCTCCTTAGAGGTTTGAGTTGGGTCAACAATTAACTTGAAGTTTTGAAAGCCTGACTTTCTTGAAGAAGTTGATCCATGAGGGTTCTTTGATGTAGAGGCATATGAGGTCACACCTTTTGTGCTAATCGGTGGAGGGTCCACTTTAGCTTTACCTTTGTCTGCAAGATTTGTCTTTGATTCTTGTGACTTCTACAACTTTGAATCTAGCATTTTTTGTTTTATTGAAGATCTTTGTCCAGCTTTTGCCATGATCTGATCTTGATCTAACTATGTCTCTATGGAGGGTAACTTGAGACTTTTTGTTGTAATCTGACTTGCATCAGCTGATTCACTTGGCAATGTCTCGATCTTTGGACTTCTTATTGTTTCTTCCTGGTTGTCTGCAACTCCGTTCTTCTTTACTTCTGGCTTTGATGGCATTCTCTGCTCAATAGCTTCGGTGATTGCTCTTTGCTCTGTTTGATCTGCACTTGCTATTGCTTGATTTGCTTTATTCTCTTTTGAAGCTCTGTTTGATGGAAATGAATCATCTTCTAGAAGATTTGCTTTGGCATCAATCTCCATTTTAATTGTGCTCGAGGACTTTGTGTTGTTGTCCGTGGGTGTTGTCCGTGGGTGACCAAGCTTGGTCTTCATTCTTTGATGTCTGTGATGACTCCGTCATGTTTGAATTCTGTATCTCTAACATCTTCTGGGCCATTGGCATTCCCATTATGATGTCTTCTGGCATATCCTTTGCTGTGATCACATGAAATTGAGCTATGCTGATCTATGAGCTTACTTCAATGGTGGTGGAAATGATTCCCCAGGATTCTACTCGTTTGTCTCCTGATATGCTCACAAATTCAGGAGCATCTTCCAGCTGTGGTTGGCCACATCTGTTCCAAGTGCGAAAAGACGTGAGATTCTTGTTCTAACTAAAAATCTAGCTTTACTTCTCTTGATAGTTTTTCTTCGTGTTCATCAATGATGTTGCACTTGATCATTTCAAGATTCGTGTCTGAATTGACTGCTTTTGTTGTGGCAGTGTCCTTTGGTTCAGCTTTGTCTGCATTTTCTTTGCTTTGATCACCTGTTTCAGTCGATGTTGACTCCATTGGCTGTAATATTGCACCTTTTGCAATTGTTGAGCATTGTCCTCCTGCATCTGAGTAACCTTTGACCTTAAAAGATCCATTGTACCTTCTGGCAGAATCTGTATCTTCGGAGGAGATTTTGGTGGTGACCTTTGTGTAGCTTTTTGGACTTTAGCTTTCATTGATTTTGACTTTTCTATCACCTGTTCTGGCAGCTTGAGACTTTGCATCATCTTCAGACAGTCTTTGACTTCTATCGTACCACCCATAGGGTTTTGTGCAAGGTCATGATCTTGCTGATATTCATTACCATGTGCATCTTGATATGCATATGTGAGCTTGATCACATGTAATTGTTTGAACACTATGGTATTTGTCGGCTTTTGACTTTGATTTGTGAAGATCAGCTAAAACTTCTGTCCTTGATGATCTTCATATAAGCATTTGTCTGCAGATTTTGATGGAATCTGGGTCAATTGGAAACTTCCAACAACCATATGATCTTTCAATGGTTTCTGTTTTGAAGAGGTCTGTTGGCTAGAAGCGCTAGGGCTTCTAACTGGTGTAACCTTTCCTGGTACAGAAGGTGAGCTTGATGGATTTACAGCTCCCCCCTTCCTAGGGTGATCACTATAGCCTGCTTTATTGTAAGAGTTCAAAATTGTTTGGCTCTGGTTTAATCTCACCTTTTGGTATTGTGAAGGTACACTTTGGTTAGCATTGTTGACATTTGGCATCTGTAAACCTTCTGCAAAATTTCCTATGTATCTCCTTGAAACATGACAAATTATTCCTCAAGTCAGGTTGTAGATAGCATTATCTTTGCCTTGATATTGTCTATCCCATGCGTTCCCTATGATATGAGCTTCTGTGGTTTCAGGACCCAAGGCATCATAGATGCTAGACTCTCGTCTATATGTACGACTGTTTTGGTCAAAGTATATGTTCGTTTTGGTCACAACATCGAAGCTTGATTTCCAATGGAGGAAGATTTGGCTCTGAACAGGTTTCTGGGTTCACACGGTTAATATCCTTCAGCTCTAGAGAGGATGGGCTATAATAGATTTTTTCCTGTAAAATGAACCATCCTTTCTGATCTCTCACTGGACGTACTTCTATGAGCTGGTATGTGGGTCGTTCAAACACTAGTTGATCCTTTTTGTACAGTTTTCCTTTTTGGTCTACATAGTGTGCATATGAATGATACGTACCATACAAAGCTAACATCATTCTGTCTGATGTGTCCCTTGGACTCGTGAATGATTGCACACTTGTGGCAGTGGATGCATAATCATTTGCAAATTTAACAATCTTTTCAACCTTTGGTGATATCTTGACACCTTTACTAAATTCATGCAAGAATTTGTTGTTCAAAGAATCAATTTTAAGCTTTTCAGGTGTCTATCCATCTTTATGCTGACTTTGAACTTGCAATGCTTTCCCTGGTGCTTCTAATGGTAATGTAGAATTATCCGATTGCATTAAAAGTGACAAGTCAGTTGCACTTACATCGAGATTCGCATTTCCAATTTGCTATGTACCTTGCTTGGAGGTTGATGCATCCCTGTTGTCTGGATCTCTTGGACAATCTTCAAAAAAATGTCCATCTTTTCGTCCACAATCTGAACAATACACCATGACTGGTGGTATTTCAATTGGTTTTGTCATGTCAAGCTCTAGCTGAGAAGTTTCTACTTCTATGCCTGTCCAGTTGTTGGCTTCTTCTTTTAGAACACTGAGCATCAAGCTGTAGATTGCTCCATCTTGACCTTTGTACCGTCTTTGGCTTGGTTCTCCAATTAGATTTGCTTCTATTGGTTGATCTGTTGGATCTTGCAATTCTGGTTCTCGATTATAGATATGACCACTGTAATCCATGTACAATGATCCTGATTGCATATGCACTAAATGGATGCTTTGCGGGCTTGTGCAGATTTCTGGATAAACACTTGGGTTAATTTTCTGAACTTCTATCTGCACTTCATCTTTGAGCTTGCAATACCTAGCTCCACTGAAGTCTGTGAACATCTGGGAGTTCTTTGAATCTGACTTTACTCTTATCAATAGGATATTGGCTCCTGTGTTGCTTTTACTACTCATAAGATATTTATGGCCTTCTGATTTGTGTACAAAAATCTATCCCCATTGTAGCCATATAGCTGCAAAATTTGTCCTGTTGCAGTTGCACTTGTGCTGCCCCTGCTATTAACTTGCTTTGCTGTACTTGAACTCTCGGTTCGATTTGAGTCCATGTTGGCTCAATCTACAAAGACTGTCAATTGGCAGATTTTGACGTTGCTTAGCAGAATTTCTCCTGCCCGGCTTGATAAAACTGCTCATGTCAAAGCACTTTTGTAGTTGCCAAACTCATAAGAGTTTATTAACTCTAGCTCGACTGTGTCAAAATTGATTGGCCTTTCAACTCATGAAAATCTAGGACTTAAACAGCTTAATTTGCAATCCACCGTGATTTGTGCTCTTGTTCGTCCAACTGGAAGCTCAATTTTCAATGCAATTGCTTGCACTTAGCCTATTTATAGTGTGCACGTTCGCTTCTGACTTCTTGACTGAATTGTGGCTGCACTTTCCAAACCCAAGCACAAAATTTGTTTCTTCTACTCACACCTTTGAGTTGTCAGTTTCAGCTGCTCTTCCGGTGAGTTGGTTCACTTTTTGCGGTGTGTAATTTCCGACTTTACTTTTGCTATTTCTGACTTTCACTATTTCGTCGATTTTTCATGGCTGTTGCTCTTGATTTTCACTCGCTTTGCAGTGCACTTCTCCAGCTTTGCTTTTCGGCTTTTGAGTTGCTCGTTTCTGTGTTGTTTGCTCGACGTATTATATTTTTCGGCTGTTTTTGGTACTTTCAACTAGTTTCTTTTTATTTTTCTAAATTATTTTTAAAATTTTGAATTTTTTAATTTTTTCGTCTTTTTATGATTTTTTTGAGAAAAGTTTGATTTTTTTTCAATTTTTTTAGTAATTTTATATTTTTTTGTGATTTTTTGAAGATTTTATGATTTTTACAATTTTTATTGGGATTTTTTCCGATCAGTTTTGGATTTTTTAATGAATGTTTTATGTTGTAGGAATTTATTTGTGTTAGTTTTCTATTTTTTGTGATTCATTTGTGAATTTTTGGATTTTTAATGATTTTTATGTGTTTTTTTTTTCTTGTGGATTTTTATGTTTTTTTCTATTTTTTAATGATTTTTTAAAATATTTTTTTTATGTTTTACGAGCTTTTTAATTCTCTATGATTTTTTTTGAAATTTTCGTGTTTTTTATGAATTTTTTAGTTTCTTTTTTTATTTTTAAAATGATTTTTTTTTTTGAAATTTCAAATTTTAGATTGTTTTTATGTGATTTTTAAATCCCCTTTTTTTAAAAAAATTTATTGGATTTTTTATTTTTATTTTTTAATTAATTTTTTATTGTTTTTATTCCTTTTTTTTAATGAGATTTTTAAATTGAAATTAACAAACAACAACAAATATATATATATATATATATACTTACCTCAGTTACCTGGAGGTCGTTAACTGCTTTGACTTTGGGACGGGCTGACAGCCGTTTGACAACGCACCGTTCGGGGTGACATAGCGCAGCAACGTCCGTGAGGTCCTAGGAGGGGGGGGGGGGAGAGAGAGAGAGAGAGAGAGAGAGAGAGAGAGAGAGAGAGAGAGAGAGAGAGAGAGAGAGAGAGAGTCCTGACGGTGCTTACAGCGGGGCCTGACTCTCGAGGTTGGTGAAGCGGTGCCTGCACGAGCGCGTGAGGTCCCAGGAGGGGGGGGGGAGAGAGAGAGAGAGAGAGAGAGAGAGAGAGAGAGAGAGAGAGAGAGAGAGAGAGAGAGAGAGAGAGAGAGAGAGAGAGACTCCTGACGGTGCTTACAGCGGGGCCTGACTCTCGAGGTTGGTGAAGCGGTGCCTGCACGAGCGCGTGAGGTCCCAGGAGGGGGGGAGAGAGAGAGAGAGAGAGAGAGAGAGAGAGAGAGAGAGAGAGAGAGAGAGAGAGAGAGAGAGAGAGAGAGAGAGAGAGAGAGAGAGAGAGAGAGAGAGTCCTGACGGTGCTTACAGCGGGGCCCGACTCCCGAGGTTGGTGAAGCGGTTCCTGCACGAGCAGGAGAGAGAGAAAAGAGACGACAGGCGGTGCGCTTGGCTTGTAGTAAAAACGAGGAGAGAGTATGAGAGGCAGAGAGAGAGAGAGAGAGTGGGAGGGTGTTCTCACCAAAGAGAGGGAGAGAGTATGAGAGAAAAAAGGGAGAGAGAGAGTGTGATTTAGAGAGAGAGTAGGGGGAGGATAAGAGCTAGGGCTAGAAAAGTACATTTTTCTAACCGAAGAAAATAAGGGCAACTTGAATTCTACCGTTTTTTAGGTCAAAATTTGAAGCTTTTGCCGACATTTACACAAAAACTTGTGTAAATTTGCCCGGTTTTCCTCAAGGCAAGCTCAAAATCTAACCGGGATTTTTAGGATTTCAGTCGATTAAAATACATTAGACCTCGGTTTTTATTCTATCATTGGGTTCACGCATTGTGCCGAAAGGCAGACAGAGAAAGAAAGTAAGTTAGAGAGAGAGAGAGAGAGAGAGAGAGAGAGAGAGACAGAGACAGAGGAAGTTAGAGAAGAGAGAGAGGGCGAGGGGGTGTGGGGTATGTTCCCGCAGAACAAGAAGAAGAAGAAGAGAAATTTACAGTCGGCAAAAATTATCCAAGCAGGCCGTAAAGATCTATCCACCAGAAGTTTATGCGCCGCAAGGCACGAAATCAAGCTCAAACCCGGTTTTTATTAAATTTTTATTTTTTTATTTTCAATCATCCAAAAATGCTAAAAATAGACCGAAAATTAGTCAAAACTCCAAAAATCATCATAAAAATCCAAAAAAATCCCAAAAAAGTCTAGAAACCTCAGAGAATCATTGTAATTCACAATCGAGCATTTCTGACACGCAAAACCACACCGAAAATAGCAGATTTTTTTGAAAACACCAATTTTGACAAAATTATTCACCCGGTCTTCGGAAATAGCAAAACACTCAAAACTCAACCACGAAGGGCACAAATGCGAACAAAATGATGCCGTAAATACGCACACACAAAATAGCTTGTAAAGATTGCAAAATCAATTTTTTATGAAATTATCCAAAAATTAACAAAAAATTATAAAAATTATCCAAAAAATACCCAAAAAAATCTATAAATTCTCTACACATTGGGGAATAGTGCAGCCAAATAAAATTGCCAAAATCACATCAATTCAATTGCCAACAATTTTATCAATAAAATCAAGACTATGCAATTAAACCAGTAAAATTACCGACAAAATTAGGTAAAAAATTGACGCAAGTGAAATGTGTAAATCTCTGTTTTGAGCACAAAAATGTAGAAATTAATCATTACATACATCAATTATGCAATTAAAACATTGAATTAACCATGCAAATTAAACACTTTTTAGGGGCACACACACTAAAAAAATTGGTAGTTTTTACCAATCTTTAGGTGAGCACACAAAAGGGTTTAACTTGTCGGATTTGCAATGTGACTTCACAAATCATTAATTGGGCATGAGCACAACACGCATCAATCATCACAATTGAAAAATCATAACGTACACATTGATTTCTAGGTGCTCAAACATGAGCAAAATAGTGCACACACACCTAAAATTAGGCATACACACACTCAATTAGAATGCACACACACTTGATCTTAGTGCACACACACTTGCAATTGACCATCCAAACATGCACTTAATTCAATTAGGCACCCAATTAGCAACACACATTCACCAAATAGCAATTGAAACTTGTCAAATTCATGCACCACCAATTCTTAAAAATTTCGGCATTACGACGGCGTGAAAATGAATAATCGCAAAATTTTCAATCCATAACATCAACATAGCATAGCATTACATTGTATCAACATTACATTGCATCATGGTGGGATCTCTACACAATTCTACACATCCTTAGATTCTAGGGAGGTTGAGAATGCCACCTTAATTACCTTTCCGTTGAACATCAATTGAATGGTTGAATGCTCCAATCCTTCATAGAAAATTAGTAAGTTAGCAAAAATTAGTCAAATTAGCAAGGGGTATTCATAAGCTTCGGAGAGGTTTTCAAATTCTTGGACCACAGAAACCATTAGAAAGGGTTTTATATCATAGCCATCTTCGTCATAAAATTTGATAATGGTTACCTCGTTTACGCAGACATCAAGAGTTGCCAATATTCAAATAACTCCTCTGGAAATGGTTCCTTAATGTAAGCTTCATCTTCTACTGAACGCTCTAGGATGCAATCTTCCTTTCTAAGACTTCCACATTTAGATGCCCCACACATCCAAATATGCGCTTTGCTTTGCAACCAAGTACGTACCTCGTTTTCTTGTTTAGTTGTGGAGTGTAATTCTTCCCCCTAGGTTTGCTCTATATCTCTATAACTATGATCCTTTGACACTGATATTTGTAGTGACCTCTTTCTGTCTCAAGTAGATATAGTCTTAGCTCCAGTCTTGTACCATTTTGAGTTGATGCATGAATGATCTGCCCAATATGATATCAAAGTTGTTGCTCTTGTCAAAATTCATTATGGCAAACGTGTGCACATACTCAATGCCACACGAGGATACAATGATTTATTCTAACAGTCCTATTGGTCTCTCCATGTATCCATCCACTAATTGCATTTTTATTTGAGTTTTCTTAATTGCAAGATTTCCCCATTTTTCCCACATCCCCTTGGTTGCAATGGCAATTCCTGTCCCACTATCTAATATAGCAACTGTCTTTACTTCTTTGTACTCAAGTGGTAAGGTGGTGTTTCCTTCCTTGCCTTCGCAGTAATCACCCACCTTATCCATTGGTACCTGTTTTGTCTATGGTTTCTTAGGTGAAGTTTCATCCATGTTATCATGTACAAGTTGGTCATGTGAAGGTATTTTCAACCCCATCTTTTCCATGTGTTTGCCCATTTGGCCCGATAGATGCGGTCTAATTTTTAGCAACTGTAAGAGAGAAAGTATGCATTGTATAGGAGAAGGCATCAATTCGTGCAAGCTCTTGGTATCCATCATTTTTGGTGTGGATTTCCACTGAGATGGTATCACTCTAACCTCAGATTTCATTTCGAGTTCTCCTATGAAAGATGGCAAAGTTTGTAGAGAGTGTGGTTTGCTCTCTTCAGATGCAACATACCCAACATCCCCATATAGAGATCGTATATCCCCTGGAAAATTTTTGTGATCCATGTTTATTTCAAGAATAGGTGCTGATTGTAAAGTAGCACTACCATCTTTTTGGTTTCTAATCGATTCCCATAAGGATTGTGGCCACGGTTCTTCTACCTCTGGAATTGACATCACTGCTTTTGAGCCCACCCCATCTATGGTATTGGCTACTTCCCTTGTATCTAAAGGTGCATCAACTTCTGGCTCTTCCTAGTCTTTGTTTACGACACCGTGGTTCCCCATTTCTTGGATTCTTTTGTGGATTAGCACCTCCGTTTCTGGAGCATCTGGAACATTAGTTTCCATAAGAGCGTAGGCCGCTTGGATGAGCTCCTTGCACTTTTGCAACCTCTCTTTTTAATACCCTAGATGAGGATACGTCGACCATCTATGCTCTTGGGTTTGATTGGGTTTTAGCATAGCTTCCTAGGCCTTCAAAATTTCATCTAAAGGTTCAAAGACTTTGTTCACCAAGACTAAACCACCTAAGTCAGTCTTTGACTCCTCGGCTCCCTTTGCATTTTTCTTGCTTTCTTGCTCGTGTTTAAGCTATTCTTTTATTTGATGCAGTTTTGTTTCTAAAGTTGTTTTCTCCTTGAGCCTCTTTGCTTTTATTTTGTCTCGTTTGGCTTTCCATAATTTTCTTCCTGTTCTCACCGATATATTCTTGATTTCTATTTGAACAAGCAATGTGGCTTCCTTGGATAGTTGTTTTTGGCAGCTTATTGAGATTGAGCTCGAGTCATTACCTTTAAAGGAATCATGGGTTCTACCTCGGATCCGCTTGAAGAAGGCATCACTCCTACAACATTCATTGTTGCTTTCCCTTTATAGTCTGGATTCTTAGCACGGTGTTGGAGTAGATGGTCTCTCCCACAACCGTCACAGAAAACAAAAATTTCTATTTGTTGACCCTTGTTTGAACAGTCTCATGTTCAATGGTCACCTCCACATTTATAGCATGGACCTTCTTGTTTCATAGCTGGTGATCCAACCGCTCGTTGTCCTTGTCTGGTGAGGATGGCCTTTGAACCATACTCTTGATTGTCTATGAACATGAGCTTATTCCTGTCCATGGAATCCTGATTTCTCATGGGTTGTGGCACATGTGATGGTTGAGTGTAGTTGACTACTAATCTACCGTCATTCAAAAGAGGCGGTTGTTGCCCTAGCATTTGTTGCTGCTTTGGTTGAGTGCTACACCATGGAGTGGGGTGATCCCCTCCATGGTGATCCCCTCCACAAGTATTACATCTCCTCAATTGAGGTTTTTGTACATTCGGGTTTTGTATGTAGACTTCATTTATCCTTCTAATCACCTCTTCAAATTCTTTCAATATTTTAACATATAGGGTGGGAAGGCTTCATTGAGTACCCCAATGGAGGCATATGTGAAACTTAGCAAGGATTATGCTTCCAAGTTTAATGCTAAGAAGTGTAAATGACAAAGGTGCCATACTTGTCAGCAAGTGTGATAGTCTTATGTGCACCATGGTAGCCACCAAACCAAGCATTGCGTTTGTAGTGGGAATGGTTAGCAAATTCATGCAAATCCTAGCAAAAAATCGATGGGAAGCAATGAAGCCAATTTCGAGATACCTCAAGTGTAAAATGAGCAAGTGCTTACACTTTGGGAATAGCAATGCATCCTAGTGGGCTACTTGGATGCATATTATGCAGGTTTTGTGGATAGTCAAAAATTCACATCTAGCTATGTCTTCGCGTTTGAAGCAACCATCTAGTGGAGGTCATGTCTCTAGAATTTAACTTCATCTTCCACCATAGAAGCATAGTATGTTGCAGTTTCTAGTGCCAAATGAATGCCATGCTAATAAGGATGCACAGATATTAATCGTAACTATACAACAAAAGTGAAAGAAGAGATAAATACATTGTTAAAGGTTGGATTCATCGTCAAGGTGGAGAGCAATGACTAGCTATTTGCCACTGTGTCGGTCCCGAAGAAGAACGACAAGTTGAGGATTTGTGTGGATTTCAAGAAATTGAATGAGTAGACCATAAAAGATCCCATTCCCCTACAATTTATGAATATCAGGATATGAAATGTATAGCTATATAGATGGTTACAACATATACAACCAAATTAGGCTAGCTATTGGAGATAGGGAGAAGATGACATTCATAATAGAATGGGGTGCATTTGTATTTTTGGAAATTCCATTTGGGTTATGTAACAGACATGCAACATTTTAGAGAGGGCAATGATGGCTATTATTTCAAAGTACTTGCAAAAATTTATGGTCATCTTTGTTGATGACTTCACCATATAATCAAGTGCAATTGAACATTTGGAATGCTTGTGGCTCATGTTTGAGAGGTGTATAGAGAAGAGAGTTTGCCTGAATCCATACAAGTGTGTATCTGGAGCATACAAAGTACTATAGAGCTACGAGGATAGACAAGAGAACCATTCATTATGAAAAAGAGTGCTTGAAATTATCAGGGTTGAAATACATGTACAAAGAGCCTCTTTTATAGGCATAGTGAGGGATGTAGTCTTTGACACTCACATAGGCTAACACATAGATTGCTAGGTGGGTGGCATGCATGAAGTGATATCATCCTTGGGTTGATAGATGGCTGTCAAGTCATAAGAGGTCTTGCACACACGAGAGTGGATGAAGCTTGGGTTTACTTAACAATCACCCCCTTAAACCCAGATTCATCCTAGGTATGCCAGGATACATCATGGCTAGTTCTTTGTGGATGCATTAGTGCATGGTTCTCAATGGACATCCTTAGGAATAGGTATATGTTCACATTTGGATACATCAAGATGTGATTCTAACTAGATCCATCATGCTTGGATTTGCACTTGAATACATCCATGCATAGGTTTTTAGGGTAGGTCTTACAGCCATTCATGTGCGGCAGTGTCTAAACTCGTACAAAGTACCCATGACATAATTTTGACATTATAATTTTGTGTGCAAAAATATTTGACATGTGATATAAAATGTATTTGGTTGCTGAATATGAATTGACATCTCTTCTCGGCCATGTTATCTTCTAGCAATAGACTTTAGTGAGTCTTCGGAGTTGTCATCATGTAGCCCTTTGCTACCATACATAATAAGTTAATTCGGTTTGAGTTGTTGATGAAAAATGCTGACCTCTTGGAGATTTGAAGATACAAGAATAAGGCCTTGATAATGTTGCATGGGATAGGGCCCTTCAAATGCCAAAAAAAATAAATTTAAATTGTTTATGATCTATGCTAGCAGTTGTGAGCCTTGCCACGTGGCAACAATTGGAGGAGCATCGAGGAAGCTTCATGAGGCGTTGGGGAGTGATAGTCGGTGGGATGTGCAGGGAGGGTGGAAGCATGTGTGCAAGGAGTTCTAGGGCTTATGGTAGGCTTCCTCACAGCATTGAAACATGCCAAAGTTGTGTCTGTGACCCTTTCCAACACCATTTTTGTTGTTTTGCTTCCATGAAAGGCTTTTCCTCCGCTGTTTCTACGCCTTGTTCATGTGAGGAAACAACATGCAACATTCGAGGTCACACAAGAGGGGAGCTATCAATGATGCTTCCTCTATGTCGTGAATGAGCTTGAATGAGGTTATAACCCACAAAGATAATTGAAATATGCGACCCTGAGAGCATCTATTGAAATTTAGCACCTCGGCATTGAAGCTTGGAGGCTCAAAATTGAGCAGAGAAACAGGATCCAGAGCAAGTGGAGGGGTGGATTCTGACGGGCGAAGCACAAAGCACCATCACTAATGAGTGTATGTGTAGGCGCAAAGCAAGAAACGATAAAAAACAGAGGAGCTAATTGATATAATAGGGGTAACTTATGTCTAACTAACCTAAATGGCCTAGAACCTAAACGCTCTTTGATACCACTTGTAGGGCAACAGAGGATAGACAAGAGAACCATTCATTATGAAAAAGAGTGCTTGAAATTATCAGAGTTGAAATACATGTACAAAAAGGGCCCTTATATAGGCATAGTGAGGGATGTAGTCTTTTGACACATAGGTTGACACACAAATTGCTAGGTGGGTGACATGCATGAAGTGATGCCTTGGGTTGACACATGGCTGTCAAGTCATAAGAGGTGTTGCACACATGAGAGTGGATTCTTGATGAAGCTTGGGTTTACCTAACAGGGACACTACTAGGTAGCATAAGATGCAAGCACCAAAGGCTTCATCTATTCAAGAGGATCAGAGCACCAAAAATATGCAAATCCATCCAACCCTTTTCTCAAACCATAGAGCTAACAAAAGGCCTCCATCGTGAACATGAACAAGATCTCATGTGGATGATAGCCATGCACCAAGAAAGTCAAGATATGGCTGCCACAAAAAAGAGGGCCAAGGCTCTGGCTAAATGAGAAGAGTTGGATCCCAGATCAAAAGAGCTAGATCTCAAGCTAGAATTTGACAACAACTCAAACTAGCTACCAAACAGTTCATGGTCTTGGCCCTTGATACTTGGGCTTACCACACACATCAACTAGGGTATGAGGAGCTAATTCAAGAAAAGGGAGATGAATGTTAAAGGTGACAATCTAGAAAGGGTGACCAATAGCCATGGGCAGTTAGAATCAAGAAGCAAGATTCAAGAAGCACAACGGTATTGCATGCAAGGATAAAAGGAAGCAAATTTCGAAACATTGGGAGGATGGGTGTGTGAGTATGCGATTGCCTCTAGCACCATTGTAATTAGCAGAGTGGTTTGTAATCCTTAGTCTAGTTTAAGCCTATATCTTGTACACAATCATTTCTTATGAATATGAATGAGTCGATAGTATGTGTTTGTCTCCAATTGTGCAATTTTGGGAATGTCCTATCATATGCGTGTTTGCTAGTGTTGGCAAAATCATGGACTATAGCTAGAGTTGACTAACCCTATCACTCAATGGCAGTTAGGGCTGTAGTACATGTTGGAATTAGGGTTGCAAGAAAACACACACAGCTTGGAGAAGAAGAAGGAAGCTCAAGGCACACAATAGAGAGTGTATTACTTAGTGTCCAATGGAAAGATAGATAGCCCTAGAATGAATGGGCGTATATACAATGCACGGGGCAAAAAACCTCCTAAAAAGGGAAAAATGCCCTGGCGGTACTAAGTGTGTTCAGAAACATCACTACCACATGTATAAGGTAAAAAATCCCCCCTGGAGTGATGCGGTGAACGAGAGCCGACACATGAGTAAAGGGAAGTGCCATGCCCTGAGGACATGATCAGTCCACAAAGGGGAGTAAGCCTAAAGCTTTGCGAAAAGCATCAAACTTCTCACGAGACAATGCCTTTGTGAAAAGATTTTCAAGGTTGTCATGTGTTGGCACATAAGCCAAGCTGATCTCTCTTGTTGAGAGCCTCTCCCTGACATAGTGGTAATGCACCTCAATTGCTTTATGCGAGCATGAAAAATTGGGTTCCTCGCCACTAGCAATGCACTCTGACTGTCAGTGTAGATAGTGTTGGCAGTGTCCTGTCCAACACCCAAATCAACCATAAGGCGTCTGAGCCATACACACTCAATCATAGCTGTGAAGACTGCCCTGTACTCAGCCTCATAACTAGAAGTGTCCATAGTAGGTTGCTTCTTGCTCAACCATGATATACACGAACTACCGAGCATGAAAGAAAAACCACTTGTGGACACTCGCGTGTCAAAATAACCAGCCCAATCCGAGTCCAAAAAATCATGTAAGTCTCACGGCAACGATCCCCTCTTGGGATAAAACAAGCCAATACGTAAAGTGCCACTCAAGTAGCTAAAAATCCTCTTAATTGCTTGCCAATGCTTAGACCCTGGTCTATGCATAAATTTGCTTACTTGTGAGACTGCAAATCGAATATCTGGCCTCGTGCTGCATACATAAATGAGGCAGCCAATAATAGTTTGATAAAGAGTGACATCAACAAGATCACCAACATCATGTAGACTCAACTTCAAACCTGTTTCCATGGGAGTGGCAATAGGTTTGCAATCCTCAAGTCCAAACTTACATAGCAATGTCTCTTGTAAATTTTCTAACACAAGGCAATACCACCATCACACTGCTTAAATTGTATGCCCAAGTAACGATGCAACAGCCCCAAATCTTTCATCTTGAAAGTAGCATTCAAATCAGCCTTAAATTCAACAATATGTGCCTCATTAGGACCAGTGATCAACAAATCATCCACATAAAGAACAACAATGAGAAGTACATCACCCTCACGCTTTACATACAATGTGCTTTTTGTTGGACTGTTACGAAAGACTCGTTTGACCAAATAAGTGTCAGCTTTCTCATACCAAGATCGAGGAGATTGCTTCAACCCATACAAAGCCTTCTTACATTTGCACACTTTGTCCTCTTGTCCTTTCTTGACAAAACCGTGAGGCTACATTACATAAAGTTCCTCAAATATGTCACCATTCAAGAAAGCAGTAACAATGTTTGATTGATGTACATCACAACCAAAATGAGTTGCCAATGCACATAGAAAAAGAACAGTAGTCATACGGCAAGTGGGAGCAAAAGTTTCTTCATAATCTATGCGTTTTTGTTGTGCATAGCCTTTTGCAACAAGTCGAGCCTTATGGCGATCAACCTCACCATCCGGCTTGCGTTTCAACTTGTAAACCCACTTTGTACCAATGGCCTTTTTGCTAGGAGGAAAATCACATAAAGTCCATGTGTCATTTTCTATACGTGCATCATATTCTGATTACATGGCAGCCATCCAATTTTTTGAATTATGTGCTTCATCAAAAGACAGAGGTTCCTCAACATCATGTAGGGCTAGACACAACCAAAGGATAACAATCTGATGCATAAGATGCATGGTGAGAACCTGAACGAGTACGACTAGACAAAGATGCATCCAATTTATTGTCATGCAAAGTATACACCAGCCATTTTGGCATACCTCTAGCCTGCTCATTTTCAGCCCTTTCCTCATCAAGTACACCATGTACATTTACATCAATAATGATATGTAACATTTTCAAAACCCCCATAGGCTATACATTTGCCTCATTGGAATTTACATTCGTATTTCCACCACTGAAAAGAGGCAACAAAGTGTCAAAAATATCTTGTGAGCTTACATTACTGTCTCTAGTACTTGACAGCAAGGGTTGAACAAAATCTTCCACGAACACAACATCCCGTGAAACCAAATATGTATTGTTTGTGGATGATACAACCTGTAGCCTTTGCTTTCACCACTATAACAAAAAAAAATACATTTGATAGCCTTATCATCCAATTTTTTGCGCTGTGTTTGTGGCACCAAAGCATATGCCAGACAACCAAAAACACGCATGTGCTCAATAGAAGGCTTTCTATCATGCCATGCTTCATATAGAGTAATAGACTGCAAAGCTTTTGTAGGACACCTGTTAAGTACATAAGTGGCACACATGATGGCCCCAAGCCAAAACAAATGCGGCAAAGCTTGACTTTAGACCATACATCGTGCCATTTTCGTAAGTGACCTGTTTTTCCTCTCAGCAACACCATTTTGCTGAGGTGTATAAGGCACTGTACATTGGTGGTTTATCCCACGACTAGCCAGAAATGCATTAAATTCATGAGACATATACTCCCCCCCTCAATCAGAACGGAGGGTTCCCATAGTACATTTTGGAGACATTTTCAGCCATAGCCAGAAACTGTTTGAAGCTTATAAAAAATTCGGACTTCACTTTAAGCGGAATTACCCATGCATGCCTGGAGTAATCATCAATGAAAGTCACAAAGTAAAGGTGATTGCCCAAGGACGGAGTTTGCATGGGCCCACAAACATCACTATGCACAAGCTGCATTTTGCAAGTGGCCCTAACTAAACCATCCTTTGGAAACTTTGAGCATTGAATCTTATCCAAAATACAACCTTCACAAACATGTTTGACATGTGCTTCAAGAGGCGGCAAAGAAGCAATCATATCAAATTTCTGCAAATGCAGCAAGCTGGCAAAATTCAGATGCCCAAAACGTGCATGCCACTATTTTGCATCTGAAACAGTCCTTGAATCTGCAACTGCATTTGCAAAATTTTGTCCACACTTGTCATACAAAGTGAGCTTATACAACCCACATCACAAAAGGCTAGATGCAACCATTTCATCACCAAAACTGAGATCATGAATTGTACATCTGTCATCCACAAATTTGACTACAAGTTCAAGTCTAGCAAGTGCAGATACAAACAAAAGATTCTTCTTGATCCCAGGTACATAAAGTGCATCTACAAGTGTGAAAGAATTGCCATTTGCAGCAGTAAGCACAATCTTTTCAACTCCCAAAACCGGATAAGAGGCATTGTTGACACAAGTGTCTGAATTCCCATGAGGGACAGACTGAAGAGAGGTGAACAATTCATGATGTGAGGTAATGTGCTTTGTAGCACCACTGTCAAAATACCCACACATGTGAATCTGCAGCAGCTAACATGCATCCATCATGGACAACAGGATTGCAAGTGCACTCTGCACTAAAAGCCCATTCTACATCAACATCAACATCACAGTCTCCTTTCACAAAAGACTCAACATTGGCTGCATTTGTAGTGGAACCAACATTTGCAGTGGAACCACCCTCTTTCTTCTTGGCCTCTTTGGCCTTCAACTTAGGACACTGCTTGATAGCTTGGATAGTGCAATGCATGGGTTAATAAATAGTGTCTATACATAGCCTTGATTGAATCAACCATGCTTGTGAGAACAATGCTCCAAAAAACTATGTTGTATAAGAGGAGGGTCTTGAGTGGATTGCTCAAGGGTTTTTGATCGAGGTTCTTGCTGTCTTGAAGAGTAGGTCTTGAAGCAATTGTGCTTGTTCTTTGATAGTCCTTGGTGAACAACTATATTTTCCATTTTGATCATACTGTTGAGAGACTAATTGTTGCTTTGGTCTCTGCTAAAGCTTTGCCAGCCATTTGTAAACCACTTTGCTCAATTTTTTAGACTCTAACTTAGATTTTGGTATCCACGTGTAAACCGACTTGGTTGATTACTTTGCTTCAAGCTGCTTCTTTGGCACCCCCACTCGCTTGGTCTTTGGTGGTGACACTTTATTGCCTATTTGGGTTGGGGAGATTGTTGTGGTGATTTGTAGGTTCTCTTCTTGTCTGATCATTCCTTGGGCATATCCAAATCTGTTTAGGATTTTCTTGCAATTGAGCCTTTGGTACCCAATATTTCCTTGCAATTGAGCCTTTGATACCCAATATTTTCTAGTTCCTTGCATGCCTATGCTATGAGGATAGATCTTGTGCTGATCAGTTGACATTGGTGTAGTGTTTGGATTTTTTCTTGCCGACTTCGAAGCCCTTAACTCTACTTTTTGTTTCTCTTTACTCTAAGCAAATGGTACCTTTAATTGTCCACGTTTGAGTGTAACTTCCAAGACCTTTTTGTCCCAATCTTGAATAACTTTGTATGTTCGCATCCATAGAACTCTGAGGACCATATCTTCATTCATGTGCTCATTTGGAATGCATATAAACATGTGTGGGCAAGGAAATCCATGTACAAAGATATTCAGGATGAGCATGCCCAAGGTCGGCGTGAACTCTTTATGGCATGCCTTCTCTTTAACTTTGCAATACTTCAAGGGTTGGGTAGTCACCTTTTGTAAGTTAAATAATTGAATGCGTTAATCCTGGCGCCTATATCCGCTAATGTCTTTTTGAATCCAAATCTTTTAGGGTCAGTGTTATCCTATGTCAAGTCCATCAAGCCATTAATCATCCATCTCTACTTCATCCTCTGCTAAGGCTTGAGTAAAATGTAAAGCTTGAACTTGAATCATGTTGACTGATTGGATTTTTGGAACTGGATGCATCGCCACTTTCCTCTGTAGAACTCAAATGCGAGCTTCCTCTTGTGCTTCTTCAATGAATTGTTGTCGCTTGATCTTGCGTTTCTTTGTTGCATGCATTCTTTCTAAGGATCATTGGTGAGTGGTATAATATACTCATGCAAACGACATCCACTAGTCTAGTTTTCCATTGTTTCCCCATCTAAACTGTCTAATTTAACCACCTCACTTGGTGAAACACTTTGAATGAATAATGGACCACGTCCCTTTTTCTTGAACTTAGGGATCTGTTGCTTCAAGGAATAGACCAATACAAGATCCCCCTTGCTTGAAGATTTTCATCAGCAAATGTAAGTCAATGAACTGTTTCTATTTCCTTTTCTGAGCATAGATGTGTGCAACAGCAAAAAGTCTTTGCTCATCTAATTGCGCAAGGTTTTCTAGTTGTTCTAATAGTTCATGTGCAACTCTAAGTGTTGGTAGTAAAAACTCCATTGGCAATATAACATCAAGTCCATAGAGTAAATTAAATGGAGTGGCACTCATACCTATTTTGTATGAAACCCTATAAGCCCATAAATATGGATGGAGATTCATTTTGTCCACAACTTACAATATATGTAAGCACATAGCTAAGGAAATTGCTCTAAAATTATGTGTGTGTAAGCTTGTAAGTATGTTGATTGTGCATAGTTCACACTTTGAAATCGATTTGAATGATTGCATTGATGTGAAAATGAGATGTTGCAAATGCTGATTTGAATAAGAGTGTTGGGCCAATGTGCATAAATTTTTTAATTAGACCACTAATTAGACGAATTTTTGGGTTGAATTTGAGTAAAAATTGATTAAAAACGGTCTAAAATTGTTCAAATTTGAGTGATATATTGATGATTGATTGGATAATGTAATTACATTTCCAAGTGCAAGAAATAAATTTGATTTGGCTTCATATTTTTCACAAAGTTTTTGGTACTTATTCGGCTATTTTTTTAATAAAATTTTAGCTTTTTTCTAATTTATTGCCTAAAATTGATAATTTTTATCCAAAAAAATAATAAAAATGGAAAATTTTGATGCCAACTGTCAATGCGAAACATGTAAGTCTGTGCATTTTCTCTATTTTTTTTTGGCTATTTAGGAATGTTTTGAATAATTTTTGCGTAGTTTTTGAGTTTTGAGAAAATTGTTTTTACTTTTTTGCATGGTTTATAATTTTTGAAAAATAAATGCACCGACCCTAACCCACAAAATCCCCATCTCTTCTATCACTTTTTTCAATTTTTTTGTAGTTTTTGGCTCATTTTTTGTATATTTTTTTGCTAATATTTTCTATTTTTAATTTTATTTGTGCATTATCCTTTTGACCTTTTTACTTTTGTTTTTTTTCCTTTAAAAAAACAATCCACCCCCCTAATAAAAGCAATTTAAAAATAAATAAATAAATATAAAAACAAACAAAAAAAAGAGAATTAAGAAAACATAAAACAAAACAAAGGAAAAAAACAAAACCCAAAAGAGAAAAAGAAAAAAAAACACTACACACACACACACCTCTCACACACCCACTCACACGCACGCGTGAATACACACTTACACAGACACAAAAGACAAATTTGAAAAGAAAAATCGGCTCTCTGTCGTGCCTTGATGCTGCGCCAAACCGACGGGATTCTCTCTCTCTCTCTCTCTCTCTCTCTCTCTCTCTCTCTCTCTCTCTCTCTCTCTCTCTCTCTCTCTCTCTCTTTGTCCGTCTGCATTGTGCCAAGCCGGCCCCTCCTTCCTCGCTCTGCACGCTCGAATCTCTCCCAAATTCTCTCCTCGATCGGCGGTGCCTGCAGCCCTGCACCTTAAAAGGTCGACATTTATATATATTGCATTTAGCTTCTTTAATTTTTTTAGATTTTTTGAATTTCATTTGGGTGGTTTACTTCATTTTATTAGCATTTCATATCATCTTATTTCATTTAGTTTCACTTCGCTTCATTTCATTTCATCTTTAGTTCAATTTAATTTGTTTTAATTTCATTTGGTGTCTATTTATTTATTTAAAACAAAAAATACAAAAAAAATTAAAAACAACAATAAACATTTCACCAGAAACCCAAAAAAAAAAAAAAATCACAAAAAAGTAACAAAAATTAAAAGATTAGGAAAAAATCCAAAAAACTTGGAAAATTCAAATAAAATTAAAAAAATCCCAAAAACTTTGAAAAATCAACAAATTGAGATTAAAAAGAAAACCATCCAAAAAATCACAAAAAACATCCAAAAAAAAAGAAAAACTTATAAATAAAAAATTAAGAAAATTGATTTTTTCTTTTGAATAATTTTTACTTTTTATTTTTGTACTACTTGTTTAATTTTTTTTATTTTCTATTTTTATTTTTGAAAATAAAAATCCAATAAGTTAATTTTTTATAAAAAATATTCTTTATTTTGCATTTCTCCCTACTGACTTTTCTCCTTGATTCACACACACGTCACACACCCTCTACAAGTTTTGTTCACACGTACTTATGCACGATTAGGCACATTTAGAGTAGATACGCCCAGAGAGTCCAACTTTGCGAGATTTTGTTCGATTTTGCCTGATTATGGGAGATTTCGCTAAATTTGAGCCAAATTGCACGCATAGACTCTATTTGTACACGAATTTTGATTTGGATTTGACTAGTTTGCAAGCTTTAGAGCTTTTTTACGTGCATTATTCCATTTTGGCTCGATTTGATTGCAAATTCCACACCTGACCACATTTGACCTCGATTTGCTGTAGAGATTCATTTATGGCCTTGATATTGACATAATTACGCTAGTTAGAGCCCATTCACACGCAAGATCTCAACATAGCTTGATTTTAGCCATTGATCACACGCTTGCACACGATTAGAGCTCGATTTGATTAGACACCTTTGAGCTACCACAGACTGTATCTTTGGATGTGTTTGAGACTAGACCATTGAATGCTCATGAGGATTGGAGGATGTACAAGAGGAAGAAAGTCAAATTTGGAGAGTACCCTCCCTATGACACAATGAGTGCTACCCCACCAATTTTCTTGCGGGGTACCTATAAGAGCATTTACGACGAGCCTACCTATACGTTGATTGCCCTATTCTCCGCGGCATGGCCACGATCCTGTAGTCATGACCACACACCTGCTAGATATTCTTTCCCTACAAGGTTACCTCCCAAATCTCCGTCACATAGATAGATTTTGCCTCAGAGCACAATTTATCAGTTGAGGTTCTAGAGTGATTGAGATGAAGGAGATGGATGCCTAGAACTGTTGACAGGACGAGTACACCAGAGAGCACTACCATAGATCCACCTAGAGTGACTATTCCAAAGGTTGTTACTTGTTCCACAAAGGTGGTACAACCTAGTTAGATTGCTCCTATGCTAGAGACAAGACCTGAGCCAATAGAGATAGATAGGTAGATGTCCCACTAGAGCCTACACTTGAGGATATTGCTAATGAACATGACCTTGAGAGTACTACCATTACGACCAAGCCATTAGAGACCAAGATGCCTGCAAATACGATAGAGACATAGGTTGCCATTGAGATATATGTTCACGGGCATCCACGACCAGATTCAGCAACGATTGAGCATTTAGATGTCCTATGCGAGACAAGAGCAGATGAGGTTTTAATAGACCATGACTGTCACCAACCCCTTAAAGTAAAGGTCACACCCAAGGATTCAAAGAGAAGATTTCCTAGAGTGATTCCTACCATGACACTTGAGACACCCTGAGATCAAGTAGAGCCTACCTTAGAGGATGTTCACAGGAGTAACACTATTTATGCACGACCTAGTACATATCAGGTCTATAGCTCATCACAGAGAGCTTATTGTAGGGCCACTAGACACGTTCACATGCCTCATATGATGACAAATACTAGACCATTAGCTAGTGATGATACACTCATTTGGATTGAGAGCAACAATACACATGATGGTTTATCCCAGGGTTGGATCACATCTAGACAATCACTAGAGGCACACGGATCTTACAGAGGACATAGACAAATTTGGGTCCCTAGACCACAAACCATAGCACATCCTTATAGATCTCCTACAATTTCTTTGACCACACCCACTCTACAAAGATCTAAACCATGTCTACGATCTATAGAGAGGCCTACCCCATGACGAGTATTGACAGGAGCTAGACATTCACGACCACAAGTGAGGAGAGGACATAGACAGATTTGGGTCCCTAGACCACAAACCATAGCACATCCTCATAGATCTCCTACAGTTTCTTTGACCACACCCACTCTACAGAGATCTAAACCATGTCTACAATCTATAGAGAGGCCTACCCCACAACAAGTATTGATAAGAGCTAGACATTCACGACCACAAGTGAGGAGATCTTGACCTACATTCAGTGAGATACTGAACCATTAAAGATTTGGCTACCAAAGATCCGACCACCTATCACACCATAGGTTGACACAAACCATAGCTCACCAAAGATTTCCATTGACCATGTTGTTGAATTAGAGCTAGGCATGAGTCAGCCATTGAGGGATCTTGAGCCACACAGTTCATTGACCACACAATCATAGGATGATGTCATCCCTAGACCCATTATTTGTGCTACATATTCTACCATCCACATGGAGCTAGGTGCTAGTCAGCCGATGACCATTAGAGAGAGAGCTAGGAGATTGCAAATTTATTATTTGGAGAGAGTTCTCTTATCCCTCCTAGTTGCACTAGACCCTTGACTTGTGTAGATTGACCATGGTGCACTAGACACATGCACATATACTAGAGACACTTTTTCCCCATTGGGTTTTTTCCCTCTAGGCATCCAGGTATGAGACCTTAGTATAGGATTTCTTTTTATTTGTATTTAGGTGATAAAACTTTCATTTCTATGTTGACACACCTTTCTAGGTGGTAGTTTTTTGGTTTTGATTTTGTAGCATAAACGGACTTGAGCTTTCACGTAGCATGGATAGATCGAGTTTCAACATTGCATGTTTGCTTCCACAGCTCTTGTGGAGACACATCCCATACCTCCAGGTGTACTACTTCCTATGATTCACGTTGACAAACATTTATATATGTTGATTGTGGTTTTTCATGATTTGATTGACTGCTTTTAGTTATGCTTTGTTATCTGCCATTGAGAATGTATAAATTTGTCTTTGCTTTAGTTAATTGACTTTGAGTTTAGTCTTGAGGTTAGGAGGCCGTGACTTTAGGTGAACGCATTTACTTGACTGCTAGTCCTAGTTAGTAAAATTATATGAATGTTTGAGACCTTATGAGCGTTTTAGGCATAGAGAGGCTTGCTCACTTAAACAACAAAGAACACTAGTGAGAATAAAAAGGAAATGGAAGCAAAAAACAAAAGTGCCACAAATGTAAAATTTTAAGCTAGAAGAGTAATTTCGGCATGATCTTGATACTTCACTCACATGTATGGCCTATGGTACTAGAGCCCTAGAGGTTCCCAGTGTGGGCGCTTTTCTTTGAGAAGCAAAAATGCCCTAACATGCAAAATAAGCACACACTTCAAATGACTTTGAATCAATATGAAAAAAAAAAATGGAAAAGAAAGAAAAAAGACATGAAAAAGACTTCCATTGAGCTTCAAGAGAAAAATTCAAGCTTGTGTTTAGAGTTGTGAAAGTAGCTAGCTAATCAAAGCCAAAAGACACAAATAGGGAATCTTGCATTTAGATAATCTTCCTAACTTAGCTAGTGCCAAAGTGAGTGTTTTGACCCTTAGTCATAGCTAACTAGTCGAGAGACTTGTCCATAAGCCCAAAACTCTTGATTAAATAATTTTAGCAAAGTGCAATTTATTTGTCCTTGATGGTAGTGTAGCATTTCATGATTATTTGCATTTACTCATTTTCACATGTGCTTTGCATTCCCATTATGATTTATTGCCATATGATTTAGCTTGCTCCCTCATCCACGTTTTTCTTTTGCAGGCACATCCTTCCTTAAGCGTCTACCATGACATGGCTTTGATAGGGAAGAAAAATCTTAGGAGTGGGGGAATGTTGGAAGCGTCCAGCACCAACAATTGTTTACCTCTTCTTCACAATATATTTCTCCATTTATTATGTATAGGTTAATGGGCTCTCAACGAGTTCCAGATTGTATCTATTACTTTGCTTTATGTGCCTTGGGCGGCCAATGATTATAAAAAAACTCTAGGCATATAAGTGAATTGCAGGTCATGTGAAAGGGGAGATATCATTTTGAGAGAAAACCTAGAGTAGAAAGGAGGAAGACGGTGGCTATGGAGGTGGAGGCTTGGAGCTGCGTGTACTCTCTTCACAAACCGGTTAAGCATGCAATGAATTTGAGTCCTATTGCTTCTCTCTTTGCTTTTCTTTCAAGTTGTGTATTAGTGTCTTGATTTGTCCGTGTTAAGAACTAATCACCCTCTACTTGCTTGACTACCTATTGTGTGTTTAATTATTGTGTTGTGTGCATGATTATATTAGTGTGTAGATTAGGATTTGTGCATGCATTGGCCTAATCATAACCCCATGAGCTTGGGTGAGCTTGTGATTAGGATGTGCTTACAAACATTGGTAGGGAATGCAACAAAGAGCAATGTGTGATTAACATAAGGTTTAATGTGTGTAGAACACTAATACCTTTCATCAGTTCTCTCTTCTCTCTAATCTAGATGGACTCTCATGATTCCCCCACTCTTTTCTTAATCATTACTCTCACACACCCACCCATGTGTGATACTTCCATGCCCTAGCCGGGTCACTACCATCGATGGATTGATGATTTTGTTGATTCGTTGGAGCTATGCTACAAGGAGCCAACAATGGGGCATATTGTGGCCATGGCACCATGGTGTTGTTTGGGTGACATCTCAGGTAGGCCTATTGGAGGATTTCTTGTATTGAATGATACTTTCAGTTGATTGACCTACTGACCTAACAATGAGAGGAGGAGGAAGCTTCCAATATAGTGCCATCAAAACCTTATTTAAGGTGAGGGTGTCTTGCCTTCACTTAGCCTTGGCGTTTTTTAGTGGTTTAAATCGAGCATTTGCACCCTTTTTTTTTTGAACACTTGTAATTGAGGGAGAGAGTGGCTTGTGGGTACTTTGCACTTCAAATATGGAGTTAGTTGATGAGCCTACCTCTTGCCAATTTTTTCTTTTTACTTATATATTGCACCTAGAGTGGGTTTTTATTGTAATATTTGATTGAAAATAGGGGGAAATGGTTTTAACCAACTCTAGATAGTAAAGGCCCTATCAAGAGCTCAGTAGGTCAAAGATCTAGTTTTTCAAGTGTATAAAAACTTGTAAATCACCAAAACCAAGGAAACAGTGATGAATAGCTAGTCAAAAACCAAAAAGGTTGTAACATATCAAATCATCACATATACCCATTTCCCTTTTGCCATGATATTACCAAAACACCGAGAAATAGTGTACTTCCACCGCTATTTTTGGAAAAACTAGCTGGATGGAAATACATGCCAAGATCCAAAAATAGACAAACTATCCTAGAGTTTTAAACTCTTCAATCATCTGTAAGCTACCCGAGCTAAATATTACCATCAGTCAAGTTTATCAGAGTAAAAATATTCAAGCAAGCCTTCTTGCCTTTTGTTTAGACATCATGAGAGAGAATGGGGCTACCTTTATTTTATTTGCTCTGAGATTTTATGATGAGAAGATCTCCTTGTCTAGGAAAACTTCGGATTGTTTTGATCCCAAAGATAATTCTTTGCTTTGTTCTTGTCTTGGCAAATCTAATGGGTAGAATTTGACTATTTATTGACAAATTTGATGGTTTTTTGTTGTTGTGATGGCTATTTTATCTTTTTCAAAATCACAGTTTGAGAAAACTAAGGGATTTTAGTCTTTGACCTTGTTTCTGGATGTTGGATATAGCGATTCCCCATAATCCCTTGCTGGTTATTGGATCTCTTTTCACTTCTAGTTAGAGATTATGGACATGGTAATTAAAATTTAAATCTTCATAAGATATGTTATATGTATGGATGTGGGTGCTTATGTATGACAAAGCATCTAGGTTTCAGTGCTCGCATTCTTGAAAAAATAGGATTTTTCAAATTTTATATTTGCGATTGATTTATACAGGATTATGCCTATTTCTTTTTGCCTTCTCATAGACTTGGAGCAACTTGTTGTGTGGCCTTGATCAGAGCTAATGACTATTAAATAATGTTTAGTTGCCTCCTTTTGTATGTTAGAAACTTGTTGGGGTAGACGAAGGACTTTTGGTCTTTGACCTTATGAAGAAATGTTGTACTTGATCTACTAGAACCTAGAAGTTGCATATTCCATTGCTTTTTTTTGGGCTATTGACTTTCTTCTGAAAATGTTGGGATTAAGATTGGAGGGACACACACAGCTTGGAGAAGATGAAGAAGCTCAAGGCACACAATAGATATTGTAACATTTAATGGCCTAGTAACTTGTGTGTAGCGGAAAATAACACAAACATAGTGAGCATTTCATTAGAATAGATTCCTAATGAGCATAGCAAGAGTGCTTGATGGAGAGAGCAACAAAAAGCATAACACCTAGTTAGATAGGCATGAACAATACTTCAAAAGAGAGAGAAATTAAGCTTTTGACAGCAGTTGAGGATCGCATTTACATGGAGCCGGTCCCCCCTCCAAAAGGCTTTGTATTATAGGTTTCCCCCATCAAGGGAGACATTTTACAATACAATTCTTTGTGTTCCTTCAATAACTAGCCAGTGCAATGAAGATGGAAACTTCAATCACTAAGCAAACACTTATAAAACACAACATCATTTCCCTCATGGTCTCATACCCAAGACCTCACACACCTTTGAAGATGGTGAGAGCTAGCAAGTATGAGAGTAGATTGAGAGGAAGAAGGAGTAGTCTTACGAGAAAGAAGTATATCTCCTCACATAATCACTCATAAAAGCTTAGCATAGCTTAGTAATTAGCATGGTAGAGGAGATGAGCATGCATTGAAGCTTGGCTCTTGGTTGGATTTGCATCACAAAGCCAAGAGTTGTTGGTGTAGGCCTCCCTTCTCACAAGCTTGTAGTAGATGATGAGCTCTCCATTAAAGCTTGAGAAGGAGAGAGAGAGAGAGAGAGAGAGAGAGAGAGAGAGAGAGAGAGAGAGAGAGAGAGAGAGAGTCTTCTTGCTTCACACATGAGATTGTGTGAGTGTGTGTGCGATAATGCCTTGCCAAAATCAGCCCCCTCTCTCTCTCTTGGTAGACCCCTCTTGCAAAATACTCATGTTGCCACCCCATTGGACCCTGCAAAGCTTAGCCAATGAAATTTGAGAAGCATAAGTGCTAGCCTTGTGACATGTGTCCCCCTTTCCCCTTTTGTGAGAGCTTTAGGTAATAATAATTCAACTAACCTCTCATTGGACCCCTTTGTCTTCTGGCCAATAGGAATCAGGCAAGCCATTGGGCTGTTGAATGCTCATTGGACCCCTTGGGAGACTGGCCAATAGTCTTCTAGAGAGCTTAATTCTTATTGGTTCTTTCATTAAGTGTTTTTAAATGAATTAAACTAGATTTACTCTAGCCTAATTCTCATTGGTCCACCTCTATGGCCATCCAATAGGATTTGAGTGCACCTTGTGGTGGGCAATTGGCCTAGGGAGCCGACATGTGTCCATTATGCCCTTTGTGTAAAGGGAAGCCTTTGAGTGTATGTGTGTGTGTGTATGTGTGTGTTCTCTCACAAGATTATCTCTCTTCCCCTACCTTTAGGGCTCGCCCCATGCTCTTTAGGAGTCATGAAAGACTTTTTGATCATCACTAAACCATCCAATTTTCCCTAGGGTTGGACCATTGGACATAACCTTTGAATTTGGGAACCTTAGCATTTTGGAAGTCTTAATGGGCTGAACCTTATGGTCTTTAAAGCCCATTATTGCACATTGCTCTTTTGTAGATGCCCCCCCCCCCCCCCCCCCCCCCCCCCCCCCCCCCTTTGGATCCCTATTTTCCCTCTTTGGATCCCTAGTGTGGCCGGTCTGCCAGCTTAGCCAATATTGTAGCTTTTTCTCCCATGGTACTTTCCCATATTAAATGATCAGTTTAACATGAGAAAGTCATTTAGGAGAATTAGATATTAGTTATTATGACATTACCCTCTCTTGAAACCATAGTCGTCCTTGACTATGGGGTAGAGAAGATAAAGCCTATTCATTACTCCGTTTTCTAGCGGGTAGAGGATCCCTATCTTACCCTACGACATCGTTCGAGAATCGATGACTAATCCATTTGGTGCTTGAGAGCCTAAGCTGCCGCAAGCATGTCTACACATTAGTCATATCAATCTTCCATAGTAGAGTGACAAGCTCTACTTGGTGTTTGGAAGACGTCGTCTCCACAAACTTGATTCTAAGTATGCATACTACTTAACATTTGTGCATAATAAAGAAAAAGAGAGTCTTATAAGACAAAAACTTTGTTCATTTTAAACATTTGTACATTTGCTTACTCTAGGGAAGTGTTGTAAGCATTGACAAGGTTTAGGTTATCCTTTAATTGTATGCCTAGCATCCATCTAGTATCTTCAAAAGGATAATTCTTAAACTTAATAAGATACCTCGGATAGTCTTATCACCTCTTAATACCTTGTCTTCATGTTAGAGAATGGACTCGGGCTGCAGCACCTCTTCTTGGTCCTCGATCTCCGGTGGGTCTTCAATAGTTGGTTCTTGAGGTGGCTCTCCTTTGTAAGGCTTTAGTAGGCTCACATGGAAAGCATTGTGTATGAGCCAATGGTTGGGCAACTTGAGTTTATAGGCCATCTCATTGATTGGTCTAAGAATCTGGAAGGGACCATAGTACCTTTTTGCTAACTTAGCATAGTACTTTTGGTGTCTCGTAGGATTCTTGCCCGTCGTGTGCCTTAATCGAGGCTTGGGAAATTTAAGTAAGGCCCAATCATTTTCTTTAAAGGCTTGGGCTCTTTTGTGCTTATCAGCAGCAGCCTTTTGCCTTTATTGTGAGATAGAGATAGCATCCTTAATATTTTGGAAAGATTCTTGTAGGTCTCGGCTATACTCATCTGCAGCGAAGATCTTCCCGTGTATCTTAAATAGCAGGGGACTTTTTTATCTTCCCTGAATTACCTCAAAAGGTGCTTTTCCCATGGAAGTATGTATTTGTTATCGTAGGCATACTTCACTAAGGGTAAGTACTTCTCCCATTGGGACCTTTGATCTACTTCTGTTACATAGCTTTTAGTAGATCAAGAATTGTTGGGTGAGCTATTTCACTTTGGCCATTCGTTAGGGGGCGATAGGCCGAAGAGAATTTTAGCCTTGTCCCTAAATCCTCAAAGAGACCCTTCCAAAAATTAATGGCCATTCTAGGATCTCTATCCGACACTATGTGTTGAAGATGATGAAACAGGAAACAGAAGGAAGACAACAACTCAGAGTAGGAAGAAGATGGAGAAGGAGAAGACACAGAGCTTGCGTACGAGATCTCTGTAGTCTATCTCTCTGTATTAGAATAATAGTGTATACAAACTCAGAGCTACAAAGCTTATATGAAACCCTAAGAGATAAGGTGTCCTTTCACACCAGATGTCTAGGGGGAAAAACCCAGTGGGAGAAAAGTGCCCCTGGTGAAGCGCGTATACACACTAACACTACTACATGTCTACAAATCCCCCTGTAGTGATAGTGTGAATCCGTACAAGGTAGCAGATCATCATGTGTATGAGAGTAAGCCCAAAGCTTTTCGGAAAGCTTAAAACTTTTCTCGTGATAACGCCTTCGTAAATAGATCTGCAATGTTATCCTGTGTAGGACAGTAAGTTAGTGTGATCTCCCCTGCATGTAGCCTTTCCCTGACATAGTGGTAGTGAACCTCTATGTGCTTTATTCTTGCATGAAATACTGGATTCCTTGCAACTGCCATAGCACTCTGACTGTAAGTGAAAATGGTAGTGGGTGCCTGTTGACACTCACAAAGATCTGCCAATAACCTGCGTATCCATACACAATCAACTGTTGCCGTGAAAGCTGCCCTGTACTCAGCTTCACAAGTTGATGTAGCCATTGTGGGTTGCTTCTTGCTTAGCCAAGATATACATGCATTTCCCAAGAAAAAACAATTGCCACTTGTGGAATGTCGTGTGTCAAAATCACCAGCCCAATCTGAATCGTTGTAACCAAGAAGCTGCATAGAACTGTGCTTTCCATACATATCCCCCCTTGGAAAGAACATGGCAAGATTAGGGGTACCTGAAAGGTAGCAAAGTATGCGCTTCACAGCCTACCAATGATGCATACCTGGGCTGTGCATAAATCTGCTTGCTTGTGAAACCCCAAATTGAATGTCTGGACGAGTGTTGTCTGCCAAATATATCAAGCAACCAACCGCTGCTGCATAAGTATGTACATCAAAAGGTTCTCCAGCATCATGCATGCTCAACTTTGATCTAGTTTCTATGGGTGTAGAGATTGGCTTACAATTTTGCATACCAAACTTGTCCAAAATTTTATGCAAATATTTTGCCTGCAGCATGTATATGCCATCCTCTGATTGCACAAACTGAATACCCAAGTAATAATGTAGCAAACCAAGATCAGACATCTCAAAGGTTTTTCTCAAAGCATCTTTAAACGCTTCAATTTCATCTGCAGTATTGCCTGTAAGAAGCATATCATCCACATAAAGTGTTAGCATAATGAGAACTCCATCTCTCTTTTTGACATACAAAGTACTTTCTGTTGGACTATTCTGAAATCCCTGGCCAATCAAATAAGTATGTATCTTCTCATACCATGCTCTTGGAGCCTGTTTGAGACCATACAAAGCTTTACGCAATCTACATACCTTTTGCTCTTGACCTTTTACAACAAAACCACTTGGTTGACTTACATAAACTTCTTCCTGCAAATCACCATTCAAAAAAGCAGTTTTGATATCCAACTGATGCACTTTCCAACCATGATGAGCAGCAATTGCAACTAGTGATCTAACTGTGGATGCACGAGAAGTAGGAGCAAAGGTTTCATCATAATCTATGCCTTTCTGTTGCGCATAGCCTTTTGCCACAAGCCTTCCTTTGTACCTGTCAACAGTACCATCTTGTTTCCTTTTTACCTTAAAAACCCACTTTGTACCAATAGGATTTTTACCTGTAGGCAAGTCCACTAGATCCCATGTATGATTCTTATGAATAGAATCAATTTCTTGCTGCATAGCATCTTTCCACTGAACACACTCTAAAGCTTGTTCAAATGAATTAGGCTCATCTGCATCACAAAGAGTGCTAAAGCAAGCCAAATCTACTTGCTCTCTGCCAAAAGTAGTACCAGCACGTGTTTTTCGTGGCAACGGTGCATCCAACTTGCTATCCTGCAAAGTTTTTTGAACCCATTTAGGAAAGGTTATTTCTTCCCTGAGAACTTCTTGCTCTTCACGCACAATTTCCTCTACATCATGAGGTGTCACATGCTGATCAAAAGATTGATCAAGGTTATCAACCTGTTGTGATTCTTGATTCTCCACAAAAGAAGGAAGCAAACCTTCAAATACATCATGTGTCTGCATATGAGGCACATCAAAAGCAACCATAGGTTGAGTAGTAGTTTCTGCAAAAATTACATCACGACCTTCAAAAATCTTGTTTGTAGCAGGACTGTAAAGTCTATAACCTTTACTTCCACTACTGTACCCGACAAATATACATTTGATTGCCTTATCATCAAGCTTCCCACGTAACTGCTGAGGGATGTGAGCATAAGCAAGACAACCAAAAACACGAAGATAACTGACTGAAGGTTTTCTGTCATACCAAGCTTCATATGGAGTAATGGTCTTCAAGGCACGAGTAGGACACCTGTTCAAAACATGTACTGCACAAGCAATTGCCTCCATCCATAGCTTATGAGGCAAACTCTTAGCCTTGAGCATACATCTAGCAGTCTCCATTAAAGACCTGTTCTTCCTTTCTGCAACACCATTCTGTTGTGGTGTGTATGGCATAGTGCATTGGTGTTTAATGCCTTTCTTTCCCAAAAAATCCTTAAATGCACCTGACATGTATTCACCTCCTCGATCGGTACGAAGAGTCTGTACTTTGCAACCTGTTTCATTTTCAACCATGGCGACATAATGTTGAAAAACTGCAAACACATCTGACTTTGCTTTGAGTGGATACACCCAACAAAACCTGTAAAAGTCATCAATGAAGGTCACAAAATAAAGGTTGTTTCCTATAGATGGCGTCCTCATAGGACCACATACATCACTGTGTACAAGCTGCAACTTTCGTGTCCCTCTAATTGAACCATCCTGCGAAAATGCAAATCTGTGCATCTTTCCAAGAACGCAACCTTCACATACATGTCTTGGTGGCATCTCCAATAAAGACAAATCATGCACCATATTATGACGTTGTAAAGTCATCAAACTGCCATAATTAACATGCCCAAATCTAGCATGCCACAACTCAGCATCCTACATGGCCTGAGTCTTTGTTTCTGTAATACATACCTGAATCTGCTTTTCATAACGATCTAGGACAATTAGTCCATTTTCCAGCGTACCTGTAGTGATAAGAGAATAACCATTCTCTCGATCTCGTACAACACATCTGTCATCCTCAAAAATGACCCGAAGACCATTTTTTGCAAGAGAGGATACAAACAACAAATTCTTCTTGATCCCTGGAACATATAAGACATCTGGCAAGCATAAATCTGAACCATCTGAAATGGTAATCAAAATCTTACCAACGCCTTTGATTGGATAAGAAGCATTATTTGCACATGTCACCTTCTTTCCTGCTGGAGCTGCATCCAATGAACAAAACAAATCCTTCCTTGAAGTAATATGCCTGGATGCACCACTATCAAAGTACCAAATCATTTGTGTCTTGTCAACACTGTAAGCAGAAAAATCTGAACATACTACGAAAGCATAAGAATCTTGCACAAAGTTTGCAGACTCTTCTTTAGCTGTAGAAGAATCACCAGAAGCTGAAACAACCAAACTTGACTCTTTCTTCTTTTCTTTAGCAATTCGATTTTTACACTCACTAATGTAGTGACCAGGTTTCTTGCAGTAGTGGCATTTACCTTTCTTCTTGGACTTGTCGGAATCACCTTTAGACTTCTCTGAAGATTGTCCTGCACTAGACTTGGAGTAATGAGCACTCTCTTTACCCTTGTTTTTGTTCTGTACAACAAGAGCATGATCCATACCATCCACCTGTAAAGACTTGTTCTTACGTGATTGATCCTCCTGCAATAGCAAAGCCACTAACTCTTCAAAATGAAGAGGCTCAGGATTAGCTCGCAAAGACAGAGTCAAAGAAGTCTGAAAAGTCAAATAAGATGGTGGTAGTGAATTGAGTGTTTTGGAAACCAAGTCCTTCTCTGGAATCACTTCATCAATGCTAAGCAATTGCTCTTTAAGATCCCTGATTTTTGTAAGATGCTCGACAATATCGTCACCTTCGTCCATCTGTATTTTGTCAAGTTGTTTCTTCAAAAACTCTATTCTGGCAGCGTTTCTTCCTCCAAACATAGCTTGCAGAGTGTTCCAAGCATCCTCAGAAGTTTTGCAAGATCTGATATGTGGTGTGATTGTCCTCTTTATGGTTAAGGCAATCACAGCCATAGCTTGTGCATCTTTAGTATCCCATCTCTTTTGCTCTGGAGTGACTTGTGAGGGTCCTGCACCAACAGCTGCACCACGACCAGGCGTGGCAGGTGCAATGCTAACTGGACGAACTTCATCTCCAGATACATAATCCCACAATCCTTTACCAACCAAAACATAATCCCACAATCCTTTACCAACCAAAACATTTTTGGCCATAAAAGACCAAAGAGAATAGTTGGTACCATCCAATTTGTCTTCGGATGTAAATGCACCAAAAATCTCTTTCTCCGTAGATTGAGCCATACTGTGGATGCACACAAGAGAGTAAAAGAACCTCCAAGAGATTCAAAAATCTCCTCTCCAATGCAAGCAAAACTCTACACAAAATCTCAGCACAAAGCTAAGACAAGCTGCTTCCCAAAAGAACTGTTTACCTGAAGAAAATCTATCAAAAAGCACACCCTCTTGATCTAAACGCCTCCGAAAAGTAACTTCTGCTACGCTGCTCAGAACAAAATTCTGAGGGCTCGAACGGCTTTGAAAGGGGGGTAAAACCTCAGGTTACCTACTTAGAATACTCCCAGAACGTCGAGAATGCTCCCACGAGCACATTTTTCGAAAACTGCCTGAAAACTGCGATTGCGCGCGCGGACGCGAAAACGCAAGTAGAGGCTCTGGAAATCACCTTGCTCTGATACCAATTGTTGAAGATGATGAAACAGAAAACAGAAGGAAGCCAACAACTTAGAGTACGAAGAAGATGGAGAAGGAGAAGACACAGAGCTTGCGTACGAGATCTCTGTAGTCTATCTCTCTGTATTAGAATAATAGTGTATACAAACTCAGAGCTACAAAGCTTATATGAAACCCTAAGAGATAAGGTGTCCTTTCACACCAGATGTCAAGGGGGAAAAACCCAGTGGGAGAAAAGTGTCCGTGGTGAAGCGCGTATACACACTAACACTACTACATGTCTACACTATGGACATTGGCAAGCCATGATATTTGAAGATTTGTGATATGAAGAGGGTTGCCATTTGATGGGCTTTGATAGTATTTTTGATAGGTATAAAATTAGCTTGTTTGTTGAACCTGTCAACTATCGTCCATATTCTCGTATTCCCATGGATAGACTTAGGCAATCCAAAGATAAAATCCATGGATATGCTCTTCCATGGTGAGTTAGGGATTGGCAAAGGTTGAAGCAATCCAGGCTGCTTCCCTCTATCAAACTTCATCTTTTGGCATACCACACATTTAGAAACATACTCTTGTATGTTTGCTTTAATGGTAGGCCAATAGAATTATGTTTCAATCCATTTTAAGGTAGACTGAACCCCTCTATGCCCCGCATAAGGAGGAGCATGAGATTCATACGTTACTTTCCATAAAGCTTCTTAGTTCATGAAGATTCCTTGGATTAGGCCATCCTTGTATTACCTCTAGCTTTGATGGATCCATTTGGATGCCATCTTGAGAGATAACGTGACCTAAATATTGAATCTCTTGAAAGAAAAACTCATTTTCTTTTGATTAATTTAAAGTTTATTCTCTCTTAAAACTTGAAATATTACCTTGAGGTGTTGCTTGTATTCGTCTAGTGAATTAGAGTAGATGATAATATCATCAAAGAACACTCTAGTAAAGGTTCTGTGAGGCCTAAATAGCTTCTCCATCAAGCGGTTGAATGTGGCTGGTGCATTGGTCAAGCCAAAAGGCATGACAATGTATTCGTAAAGACCAAACGTAGTGCGAAATGCAGTCTTTACAATGTCTTGATCAACTATCATTATTTGATGGTAGCCGCTTTTTAGGTCAATCCTAATGAAGTAGGTCAACCCTTGTAGCTTATCAGATAGGTCTTCTACCCGTGGAACAGGAACCTATTTTTGATAGTGATCCTATTTAGTGCTCTATAGTCGACACACATACGATATGTGCCGTCTTTCTTTTGCACTAATAACACGGGTGAGCAAAATGGAGATGAGCTAGGCCTAACCATGCCCTTCTCAACTAGCTCATGCACTTGCCACATAATCTCCTCTTGCTGAGCTTGAGAAACTCTATAAGGAGGTTTATTAGGCGGCGACCTTCCTGGAAGAAGTTCAATTGCATGGTCACATCATTGCCTCGTTTAGGAGGTAGTTCACAAGGCATGTCGTCAATAAAAACATCTTGAAATCCCTTGAGAAAATTGGATAACTCTAGTTCCTTGTGATTATTTATATTTTCTTTTGCTAAACACTAGGTTCATTTTGAGAATCTTTAACAAAAATCATGTACACGAAAATAGAGCTTTTTATTGACTTATTGAAATCTTGCATATGTACAATGGGTATGGTGTTACCCATCTCTTTGGCATCTATGTACATATCTTTTTCCCTGAACCTAAAGTAGATTTTCCTTTCAGGAAATTTAACATTGGCAGCCATGCAATCAAACCATGGTGCCCCTAAGATTGCATCCTCGTGCTTGAGAGGAGAAATAAACAAGTCCTCTTTGTCCACATGGCTTTGGACATGGAGCCTCAATTTCTCGATTAAGGGAGTGACTGAAGCTTCTTACCCCTTGAAAGCACCATCTGCGGGTAGGACATCTCCCATCTCATAGGCTTGGATGCCTAGCTTGGTGGCCAACTCAGTGGATATGAAATTGTGAGTAGAACCAGGGTCGAAGAGAATAAAAGCATCATGTTCTCTTACCTTTCCCCAAGCATGGCATAGAGGAGATGCTTTGTGGTGAGCTTCCTCTTCTTGGATTTTGACCAAGGTAGCTCTAGGAGGCTCATGGCGGGTGTTCTTTTGGGGGCAAGCATGGTACGCATGCTCTTGCTTGCCGCATTTGAAACAACGGTTATCCTTGCGATAACGCTCAAGCTCTTTAGGAGAGAGTTTGTTTTTGCCTTTGTAAACTCCCTTTTCCTCAGCTTTGTTGTTATTGGAATTGTCCTTAGGAGACTTTTGGACATTGTCCTTCCCCTTAGGCTCATTGGAACCCTTGTTTTCCATAGGCTTAAGATTTCTCTTAGCCCCTGTTTGGAAATTGATTCATGAAGCCACCATGGTATGGTGTATGACCGCAGATATGGTGCGTGGACTTTGGGAGTTGACATACTCTGCCATATCTTCATTTAAGCCCGCACAAAATTTTTGTTTTTTCTCTCCAAAATCGATCTTTTTGAAGACAGTGGCTTTGAGATGTAAGTCCCAAAATTTGTCTACATATTTGTGAATGGATTTGTAGGGAGAGAACTTTAAGCTTCGCCATTCGGTAAGTACTTTGTCTTTGGCATCGAAGGCCAAAAACTGCTTCATGATGGAAGCTCTTAAAGATTTCCATGTTTGTGGAGCTTCACCATCTGTGCGTAGGCTAGACCACCATTGCCTGGTGGACTTTGAAAATGCATAGCTACATGGTGTAGCTTAGAGGACTCCGTGAAGCCCTCATCTCTAAAAGCCGCATCGGATTGTTGGATGAAATCCAAGACTTTGTCCGTAGCACCAAAAGTACCATCGTAGGTAAGGAAAGAGATGCTCTTTCCTCCCTCTTTTGAACTTCTTAAGCTTGGACGATCTCTTCCATGTGGCATAAGATTTCCTACGGCCTCTTCGTTTTGATGGTTTGAAAGTTGTACCATCTCTTTCTTCAGAAGATGAAGAATTTGAGGAAGATGGAGAAGAGGGTGACCTCTTTCTAGCCTTTTTCTTCTCTTGTTTTTTATCATCTCTCTTTGAATTATGGTGTGGAGAGGTGTGCGATGGTCTTCTCCATTTAGGAGGTGATGGAGAGTGTTTTGCCCGCCGTCTTTGTGGAGCCATTTCCTTCGAGATGGCAGGATACTCACTTCTTTCTCACTCTTTTGGTGGGGGCTCTTGAGTTCTCCTTTGGGAAGAGATGCGTCATCAAGAAGTAAATTTTTGAGCCCTTCGTATGGATCCTCTTCTTCTTCCCGAATCGGAAAGAGGCCTCTTTTGGATGTCTCACAAGGAGGCTTCTTAAGTACTCTCTCGTCATGGTGGGGAGTTTGGAGAATCCCATGAGCACGAAGCTGCCGTTGCACTTCACTTTGGAGGGATGGATTGCCCATGGCTTGTTGAAGCCCAGAAACAAAGTAGTTAACAAGCATAGGGGCATCATTAGTAGCCTGCTCATTAGCAAAATCAAAGCTATCAACATTAATTTCACTCTCTTTACTATTGTCAACCATTCTAACAATTTTTAGGTGTACTAGTTTTAGGTGTACTTTGGCACTTCAAGCCCTAGTTGCTGCTCCTCTTTACCCCTTTAGAAAATCACTCAAGCTACTGTACTCGTGGCTAGAATATCATTAATTGCAAGGAATAGAAGAGAGGGTCTTTCAACACCAAAACAGTACCGGCTCCTGTCAAGCTTTTAATAGCTCAATAGTGCTTAAGCCGTAGGCAAGCCCCGTAGGACTCCACTGTTAAGACCATAGCTCTCGACGGTGATGCCCCGTTATGTGCACAAAGGCAGGCACACTGCAAGGCTGAAAATTTACTCAATTGCAATTAATAATACCAACCATTTATAGCTAGCTTGAGGACCTCCCTTCTTGAGCAAGAAAAGAGAAACCTTGTGCTCTGATACCAATGTAACATTCAATGGCCTAGTAGCTTGTGTGTAGCGGAAAATAACATGAACATAGTGAGAATTTCATTAGAATAGATTCCTAAAGAGCATAGCAAGAGTTCCTGGATGGAGAGAGCAACAGAATGCATAACACCTGGTTAGATAGGCATGAACAATACTTCAAAAGAGAGAGAAATTAAGCTATTGACATTGGTTGAGGACCGGATTTACATGGAGCCGCTATGTGACATATCTCTAGAATGTGGCATGTGCATTTGTGAGACCAATATAAGCAAAATAACGCCATGGTGTAATGAAAGTGGTCTTTAGTTGCTCTTCAAAGGCTATGCGTATTTGAAAATAGCCGGAATACCCATCGCATACTGTGTAGCATTCAAAACCAGCTACTTCATTCAAAATTTCATCCAATAAAGGGAGAGGGGAATGGTCCCTCTTTGTGGATGCATTTAGTGGTTTGTAGTCGACGGAGACCCTCCACTTGCCATTCTTCTTAGGCGTCACCACCATGGGTGACGCCTAAGAGAGAGAAAGGGGGCTGATTTTGGCAAGGCATTATCACACACACACACTCACACAATCTCATGTGTAAAGCAAGAAGACTCTCTCTCTCTCTCCTTCTCAAGCTTTTATGGAAAGCTCATCATCTACTCCAAGCTTGTGAGAAGGGAGGCCTACACCAACAACTCTTGGCTTTGTGATGCAAATCCAATCAAGAGCCAAGCTTCAATGCATGCTCATCTCCTCTACCATGCTAATTACTAAGCTATGCTAAGCTTTTATGAGTGATTATGTGAAGAGATATACTTATTTCTCGTAAGACTACTCCTTCTTCCTCTCAATCTACTCTCATACCCTGCTAGCTCTCACCATCTTCAAAGGTGTGTGAGGTCTTGGGTTTGAGACCGTGAGGGAATTGATGTTGTGTTCTATAAGTGTTCGCTTAGTGATTGAAGTTTCCATCTTCATTGCACTAGCTAGTTATTGAAGGAACACAAAGAATTGTATTGTAAAATGTCTCCCTTAATGGGGGAAACCTATAATACAAATCCAAAAGGCTCAAAAGGATAGAGTGAGCCATTTGTCCATAAATCTATGTGTTTTGCTCCCTCTACTCTGAGTCTTTTTTTCTCGGTGGGTGTTACTATTGTGTTTGTTTTACTTCGCTTGCATGAAGGCTCATATTCATGATTCAAATCAACGTGTAGATGATATTTATGTCGTTTAGTGAGGAGGTTTGAGGGGGTGGATGAAGAAGCCATGAATACACAGTTTAAGAAAATTAAGAAATGAAAGAGGAGAACGCCATTAGTTCCTACTGCATACATCGTATGGAGAAGAACTTCCTTACTATATGACGAGGTGCATTCAATATAACTGAAAAGGGATATTCCATCAATCATTACGACCGTTATGACTTTATCGAAAGAATCCACTTCGAAGTACACTTTTTGAACGGTTGAAAATGACACCTTTTTTTTACCACACCAATTTTCTAGAGAGAGAAGGCAAACTCTAGTTTGCCCTTAAAACACATGGCCAAGAAAATGGTTTGTTTTCGAGCAGTGCGAGTAGGTGCTACGAATTTTAAAAAAGAAATTCGGAGGCGAATCTTTCCAAATGCGACAAGGATTTTGCGATGGCCTGTTGTCATCGTATGACATCAAGGTCGCCCAATTCTCATGCAACAGGCGTTGACAAAGCGTTGAAGGGAGGAGACATGGGCGACAATCCCGTATGGGTGCACCTTTTGACTGACCAGTAGCGACGAATGTTGATGGTCTTTTTGTTCAATCTTGGGGGTCTACACAGAGTTGCTTTGGTGCGACTGGTTTACGTCATTTGTATAGCAAAGCACCTAAAGCTATGGAAGAGTTCGAATCTCATTTTGCAAGTGTGTGAAACCTTTGGCCTTCTTGAGGATGATTGCTAAGGTTTATATGAACAAGACCGTCACTAACGCGCAGACAACGGCACTGCTTATTGAGAGAGAGAGAGAGAGAGAGAGAGAGAGAGAGAGAGCTTTGAACGACATCGTAAATGAAAGAGAGAGAGAAAGATCGACAAAGTCTTTTTCACGCACTCTATTTTTATTATAAAATTATAAAAAACTTAAAAGAAAATTTAAAAAATATGTACAATATTTGATAGGCACCACACCTATATCACTATCTGCCATCGCAAGCAGGTAGTGCCAACAAAAGAAAGGAATCTTCGAAATGAAAGGGATAAAATAAAAGTATAGCCATTTACGTATAATAGGAGAAAGCTCAGCTGTTGGAATAAACTAAAGTCCTTCATAAAACAATTAAGCTTTGTTTAAGCACCATATTGGTTTGCCCTTCCTCAGACTATCGAGTTGACGAGAGTGGTGCGATGGATGCGCAGCAAGAGGTGGGTTTGCGGAGGCGTGCGGCAACCTCTGCGGCAGAGGGTGAATCACAAAGAGCTACACCCTCATCGTCTTCAACCTCTACAACGAGAACACCAGCATCAGAGGAGGGGATTACCTGGGGTTTCGCCTTTGTGGCTCTTCTCTTTCTCCGCCATTTTAGCGCCAGGTCCAACCTCATCCATGACTGTGATGAGGTTTTCAATTACTGGGAACCCCTTCACTACCTCCTCTACAAGTCGGGGTTCCAAACTTGGGAATACAGGTACGTACGTGACTCTGTTTGCAGTATTATAATCATAGTCAGCTGAAGCTTAACATCATTTCTCATGAAGCCTGCAATGATCCAGAAAGATTTATCTGTCAACAATCTTTCAAAAGTGTGAGAATTTTACATTCCGAAGAGATTCTTTGAGACGTATTCAAGAGACTGGAATCATCAAATGGCCTCCTTTCCAACAAAACCACCACCACGGTTCATCATTGCGCACCCTAACCACAATAAAAGAGGAAATCCCAAGGAAAAAAACCTTCTTCCAAAAAAAAGAAAGAATGAAACAGCTGTAGTAGATGCATCAAAATGGCCAAAATGACCGTTCAGACTAAAAGTTACAGAATGTTTAGAGATTGGGCAGGCAATTCAAATTTATGAAGATGTACAATCTAGGGTACCGGTAATGTGTATCATATATAGTGTGACATGCAATGACTTTGCATACGAAGAAGAGGGGGAGCTTTAGAAGAAGAGGGGAAGCGTAAAGCTCTTTCATGGGAGCCATTGAGGTACGCATTCAAGAAATAATTGTCAGAATCAAAACCATGCCCTCTGTTGTCGTGTATGCTGAAACTTGTTGCTCTAGTGGCTTGAAACCTTACCATGTATGAGAGAGTCTTTTGACCAAAAGTTTAAGTGGTCTCATGTAGGTCCACCTTACTTCCCTCGCATTTAAGTTTCTTTGTGTGACAAAGCTCTATGAAACATAGTTGAATGTTGCAATCCATCATCGTGGTCTGGGGACCAAAGCCTTCTTGAGAAGCAAGTTTGGATGACTGCCAAGAGCTCCTCAAAAATTTGCAAGACACTCAGCCTTAGTCAAAAGCCGACTCTCCTCATGCTCATCCTGTTCCAAAACAGTCCCAAAACTACACTCACCTGCATCGCAATGAATTTTGAAAGATTTTTGAAGATTTAGTAATATAAAGACGAGTTCTTTAGTAAGCTTCTCCTTGAGGTGTTCAAAGCGGTAACCTCCTTTTGCCTCTTGTGCAGGTAAGAGTATGTAATGGAGCTTCAATTTCAACAAATGACTTGATAAATGTCAATAATAGGAACACAAACCCGTGCACATCATGCACATGTCAAAGAGGTGGCCTGTCATGTGCACATCTAACCCTATGTGCATGTGGACAAGCTACTCCATGACAAGGGTTCAGTTAGCCTAGCTTAGGAAGTGTTCTGGCACTTTTGTGAGTTTGTTTGAGACTGTGCATGTCCAGGCACTTAGAGTAGATGCATATCCTCTGGTTGTACACAACATGATCATCAACAATACCATCAGTACCATCAGATTCCATCAGGAGCATTTTACAGTGCAGAAAACCTATTTTTCCTATTTTAGCCATTTTTCACTTATTATTAATAAGTGACTGTTGAGAAACTGGGTAGGGCAATCTGGCTAAGGATCTATAAATAAAAAGCTAGCGCTAGTGATTTCTGACAGAAGAGGCAGGAGACCACAATTGAAGTGCACCTTCTCAGCAAGTCCGACAAGAAGACATAGCGTTTTCAGCCACCAAAGACAGGTAACGTTTCTCATCAATTGTAGAACAAGCCTAACGTTTTCAGAAGTTGCAGACAGCCTGGCGACAACAGATACCACAACGTTGTTGCAGAAGGACATCAGATTAGCCCTAGCGTTTTTGGATCAGCATGACAACCTAGCGTTTTATAGATTCCTGGCGACAAGCCCCTTGTTTGCATCAACGTTTTCAGTTTTCAGCATATAGATTCCGTATCGCAGGTCCCAAACCACGCAGATCTTACCTTCCCGCAGCAGATCCTCGCCGCACGGTCAGATCAGCTAGCGTTTGCAGATTCAGTCCGTTATTGGCAGATTTCAGCATCTGCGTTTTTAGCGCGTCGTCATCGCATTGTTGTCATCGCCGTCGTCACCGACATAGAGTCAGAATTCAGCAGATACAAGATTTGTAGATTTCAACCCTTAGCGTTTTCAGTTTTCAACGCATCTCGTCGTCGTCCTCATAGTCATCGACATCGTCGGCAAGTCCAGTGCATTGTAAAGATTTGTGCAATCAATAGTAGGCCGCTCTTGCCATTGAGAGTGGGGCCTTCGGAGGAGGGTTTGACAACATTCTGGTGTCGTATTCTTCTTCTCTCTATCTCTCAGTCTCAGCACCTTCCTTCACAGTGTTTACCACTTTGTTTGTGATCAATTTCACTCTCTCACTAAAGGAACGGAAGGCTCTTCCTTCCGTAGGGCACAATTCGGAGCACTCATCTTGAGCAAAGTTCAAGAGTCACTTCCGCTGCACCTTACGTTGGTATCAGAGCTTTGGCAGTGTTCTGTATCACTCAAGGAAAGAACCACATAATTTTTTTTGCTTGTTGCGATCGCACGTAACCCAAGTCCACTTGGGTGTGTCGATTCCTAATCGTGTTTTGAAGAGTGACAGGAAACCCAAGAAGGAAGGGCTTGTCTAGTCTCCCTTTGTTTCTCTTTTCACTCATTGAGAGCGGACTGTGCACTTAGCGGCCGGCCAATTGACAAGAGGTGGGAAAAAGCAACCTTGGTGTGAGCGCAAGGCCGCCAAGGGGTGCGCCCGTGGGAAAGAGAAGAGCTCAGGTAAGAGAATATCCTTCTCTAACACAGATTGCAAGCGAAAGATAACCTCAAGAACCTCAAGAACCTCAAGACTCAAAGATCCTCAAGAACCTCAAGAACCAAGAACCACAAGAACCCAAGTTCCTCGTGCACTTAAGAACCCAAGACTTTAGTGTATGGTCATCACCCGAAGCGGAATGGATACTTCGCATGGAGGTGATGAGCATGGAAGTGGCGAAGAAGAATTTTCCCCACTAGGAGGATTTTCCGACCCTCCCCCCTCCGTGTCACGTGATACATCCAACCCTATGTGTCCGTGGACAAGCTACAACACGACAAGGGTTCAGTCAGTCCAGTCAGTCTAGATTATAAGTGATCTGGCACTTTTGTGAGTCTATTCGTAGACCGTGCATGCCCAGTCACTTAGTGTAGATGCATATCCTCTGGTTGCACACAGCATGATCATAAGCATTCTCATCACAATCCATCATAAGCCTTCAGGGGATTTTTCAGTGCATTTAGCCTATTTTACCTATTTTTGACATTTTTCACTTATTATTTTTAAGCGACTTTTGTTGGAAAGTAGGTAGGGCAAATTGAGTAAGTTTGTATATAAGCAAACGTAGACGAGCACTAAATGGCAAAAGAGGCAACAAGAGCCAAGCTCAACAGGCACCTTCTCAGCAAGACCGGCGGGATCCCATAGTGTTTCCAGCCATCAAGACCAAGCTAGCGTTTTCTCCCGTAGACAGCCCTTGGCGTTTTTGCAGCAGATCATCTAGCGTTTGCAGAATTCCCAAATCAGCCTGGCGGTTTTCATCATGAGGATCATTGCCTAGCATCACAGATACATAGCGTTTTGCATCAGATCTTCACCGCAAGAAGTCTCAACCCTAGCGTTAGTAAAAAGCCAGATCACCTCCCTTCCGACCTAGCGTTTTCAACAGATGAAATCTCAGCCATGCAACGTTTTTCAGCCATAAAGAAACTGCAGATTCAGCCCTAAGAGAGTAGTAGATTTAGCACGAAAGGACCATCAATTTCAGCCCTTAAGACCCTGCAGTTTCAGCCCTAAGGAAGTGCAGATTTTCAGCTTTAAAGACAGCAGGTACCAACGTTTTTCCTGCGTTTTCAAGCAGGCCAGATTTCAGCCCATAGCGTTTTTGAACAGCAGATAAAAGATTGCAGATTTCAGTCCTTATGTCACCAGCCAGTGGCAATTCCATTTTTGTTTATTTTCTCTTTCTTTGGGGAATTTCGTTTGTTTTACCTTTTGGAAACACCCCTCTGGAAATCTAACTGCCCTGCATTGCATAACCAGTGTGAAACTGTTCAGAGAGAGTCCAGGCTTGAGGGCTAAAGAGCACTAAGGTTGGACAAGGACTATGGTTAGCCAAAGTGGGGTCATTGGCCAGCCAAAGCGGAATCCTTTGCTACATAGGCTACATTTCAGTTCTGGGTGTGGCTGCAGTGTACAAAGAGGGTCAGATGACCTAGAAGAATGTAATGGCAGAAACTCCTAAATTTTAGGGACTGCTATTTTTGGACGGCAAAATGTCTTCGCGTTATTACGTGCAGTTTGACATGGGGATCATTTTGTTACTCTGTGGCCAAGTCAACAGAGGCTGCAAGTGAGATATTTTTAGACCCGAGGGTCTAAAGCGGGAAAATGCACAAATGAGTGACACTTGGCACTCTGAGGCCAGTTTACTACTTAAAGAGAAGGCAAAAACGTGATTTTCAGCTGTGAGCTCGTTTTTGAGTGCTGTCACAGGTGGGAGAGCTTCAATGGAGTGCTGGCTTACCCTCTATGTACAGTGAGGTGTAGGATGTCATGACCTGCACACCTCTCACTGCTCTCTCTCTCCCCTATTCTTTATGGTTATGCCCCTCCAGTGGGCTCATCAGATTGACCAATGTACAGTTGTGTGGGATCATGCGCGATTGCCGAGGCAAGAGCCTCTTGCACAGGTACTGGATTAGCTAGCGGCTAATCCCCCGCAGATACAGGTGATTCGGAGAGTTTTCACGTGCGAAATCTCGTCCGATTCAAAGGGCAAGTAGCCCTACAGGTGCGGGAGCTCGAGGACTTGCTACAGATGCGACCGGCACGCGAAACGGAGCCCAAAACAGTGAATTACAGCCTGCTGTGTATTTTTGCAGGTTTAGGGTTTCGACCCTAAACGGACCCTAATACCCCCAGGAGGTTCGGGGACGCAAGGGGATCGATGTACAGGTGATCTGGCGCATTTTCAGGGCAGAAAACAGAGAATTGCAAAGTGTCCGTATGCGTCGGGAAAGTCATCTAATGCGTGGGGATACTGACTGTGAAGGGTCCTAGTACAGTTATGCTGTCGAAATCAGGCCAGAACAGTTGAAATTCAGCCAAGATTGTGCGGGGCAGCTTGTAGGGAACCACAGCTTTTATTCCCTTCGTTAAAGAATAAAGAAATACCGAAAGGGGCGCCTAATTTAGGGGCCAGTCTGGTGTCGGTCTTCGCATACAGATGCATTCTAGCATCTGTATCCCATTCCCCTCTCTTGTGTCATTGTAGCACAGGTAGAATAGATGACTAAAAATGGGTGAAAGCTAAATCAAGGTTTGAAGTAAAGTCTACCGCCCTTTTTGAAGTTAACAGGCAGGTTTCATGGTTCCATCGACGGGATTAAATCACTTTTTCCTCAAAAAGTGAGCCTTGGTCAGTTTGGGTTAAAGACATAGAGAGAGTTTGGGATGACCTTGAAAACACAGAGAGTTTGAAAGTAGATCGAGTGGATTTACAGGTGAGAAAGGCTATGAGAGTCTTTCTTTGGATACAGGTGAGAAAGGCTACGAGTCTTTCTTTGGATTTACAGGTGAGAAAGGCTACGAGAGTCTTTCTTTGGATACAGGTGAGAAAGGCTACGAGTCTTTCTTTGGATTTACAGGTGAGAAAGGCTACGAGAGTCTTTCTTTGGATACAGGTGAGAAAGGCTACGAGTCTTTCTTTGGATACAGGATGGATGGCAACAAGGAAAAGGGTTCCTCTTCAGAGGATAGACAACCTATTCCAACTGCACATGAAATTGGCGAGAGTTCAGGCAAGCATTGAAAGCTTTGCAGGTTGTTACTGCTATGACCATGTTCAAGCAATTGATGGAGAATCTAAGATTTATGGAGTTCATACAATCTTCATCAATAGTACATCACGCAGTTTTGGCATTCCAGGAACAGTGTTTAGGGGTATGCAAGGCATGGTGCCCAACCCCATGTATGCAAACATTGGTTTTCATCCTGGATTTCAGGGCACACAAGGTCAGTTTGGGGTGTCACAAGGCAACTTGGGTATGGCTGGTTTTTCAATCCCATCAGTGAATATGAACACCTGGACATCAATATGTTACTGGCCAGGGAGTATAGATGGCTCTCACAGGTGTACCCATTATGCAAACTGTCTCTTTTGACAATTTGGAGTCAATGGTTAAGCTAAAGCCATACAAAGAAGATGATCAGTGAGTCCATTGACACATTCAATGGCTTTGATGAGAGGACAAAGGTTTTCTCTTTCCTCGAACAGTTTGACAAAGCATTTGTTGGAAGGAGCATTTAAAGTCAGGAAAGCTGTCACTTTTCTGAAAAAGAATGCAAGTCAATGGCGGAATACACTGTTGTTACAAGGATAGACTCCTTCCACTTGGAATGATTTCATACAAGTACCGAATTAGCTAAAGGCTAATTCAAAGCAGGTACAGGATGATTTAACAAGATTTCTTGCGAGAAACCTCGTGTAAATCAAAGGGCAAGTAGTCCTATTGATGCAGAAGATCAAAGGCTACGAATTGGTGCGATTGGCACGCAAAACAGAGCCCGAAAGAAGAAAATACAGCTTGTTGTATTTTTCTGCAGATTTAGGGTTGTGACCCTATTTGATGCCTTTTTGTCCCAAGAGCTTCGGGGAAGCTAGAGGACAGTAATACAAGTGATCTGGAGCATTTTAGGAGCTAAAAACAGAGAATTCAGCGTGCTGAATTTCCAGAACAGGTTTGCAAAAGTGCTCTATTATGCGTGGATAATCACTTGGATATGTGGATTTTTGGTTGTGAAGGCTTCTACTACAGTTATGCTGCCAAAATTGGGTCAAAAAGAGATTTCTCAGCTCAATAAAAGTGACAGCATAAGGGTAGATCACAGGTTAATCTCCAAAGATTAAGATGAAGAGCAGAGAAAGATTGTTTTCGATGCTCAGTATGCAAATAAGTGATATTACATAAAGGCTGAAATTGCCTGAGAGTTGGAAGATTCACAATGCGTTTCACGTGAGTCTTCTCAGACTCTACGTGGGTGATGTGCCAGAAGATATGCCAGCTGAAGATCAGCCGGAAGTCGAGGAACTTGACGAGATCTTGGTCCCGGAACAGATTTTGGCACATAAAGAAAGAAAAGTGAAAGGCAAGGTTGCTAGGCGTTACTTGGTGAAGTTCAGAAACTATCCACCAATGGATGCTAAGTGGATGGAAGAAGGTGAACTTGCAGAGTCACTAAAAGTATGGGAACTTAAAACCTTGGTTTGCAACCTACCTTGACCCCTTGAGATTCAGAGCTACATGGATTGTCAGTGTGACAATGGCTTTTGAAAGAAATGATGTACATGTTACTTACAGTGAGCTCAAATGAAGTGCATGTTACATGAATGTTAGAGCTGTACAGATTGTCAGTTTGGCAATTGCTCTTATGGAATGTCCAAAAGTTTGGTTAGTGCTATAGAAGTGAGTATTTCTTGTCAGTTTGTCAAGGATACAGTAATTGCTTCTATTAAAGGGTACATGTGTAACTGCATTCTTAAACTGTCGGTTTGGGTATGCTCGAAAGTGTTACTGGATCCAACGTGTACTAAAAGACAGTGGCCAAATGCGTCGCTACCATTTTGTCATTGGAAAGTTAATGACTCAAAGCAATGGCAGAGTGCGAAGCTACCACTGTCATTGGGATAGGGTTCACACGCAGGCAATACATGTGTCGACGAGGTGTTGAATACACCAGGGTTGACAATGAGCATGTATGTGTCGTACATGTGTCGACGAGGTGTTGAATACACCCGAGTGCTGACTGTAAGCATGTACGACATAGGTGCAAACGAGGACGTTTGAGATTTCAAGAGGGGGGTATGTCACCAGCCAGTGGCAATTCCATTTTTGTTTATTTTCTCTTTCTTTGGGGAATTTCGTTTGTTTTACCTTTTGGAAACACCCCTCTGGAAATCTAACTGCCCTGCATTGCATAACCAGTGTGAAACTGTTCAGAGAGTCCAGGCCATAGGTCTAAAGAGCACTAAGGTTGGACAAGGACTATGGTTAGCCAAAGTGGGGTCATTGGCCAGCCAAAGCGGAATCCTTTGCTACATAGGCTACATTTCAGTTCTGGGTGTGGCTGCAGTGTACAAAGAGGGTCAGATGACCTAGAAGAATGTAATGGCAGAAACTCCTAAATTTTAGGGACTGCTATTTTTGGACGGCAAAATGTCTTCGCGTCATTACGTGCAGTTTGACATGGGGATCATTTTGTTACTCTGTGGCCAAGTCAACAGAGGCTGCAAGTGAGATATTTTTAGACCCGAGGGTCTAAAGCGGGAAAATGCACAAATGAGTGACACTTGACACTCTGAGGCCAGTTTACTACTTAAAGAGAAGACAAAAACGTGATTTTCAGCTGTGAGCTCGTTTTTGAGTGCTGTCACAGGTGGGAGAGCTTCAATGGAGTGCTGGCTTACCCTCTATGTACAGTGAGGTGCAGGATGTCATGACCTGCACACCTCTCACTGCTCTCTCTCTCTCCCCTATTCTTTATGGTTATGCCCCTCTAGTGGGCTCATTAGATTGACCAATGTATAGTTGTGTGGGTTCATGCGCGATTGTCGAGGCAAGAGCCTCTTGCACAGGTACTAGATCAGCTAGTGGCTAATCCCCCGCAGATACAGGTGATTCGGAGAGTTTTCACGTGCGAAATCTCGTCCGATTCAAAGGGCAAGTAGCCCTACAGGTGCGGGAGCTCGAGGACTTGCTACAGATGCGACCGGCACGCGAAACGGAGCCCAAAACAGTGAATTACAGCCTGCTGTGTATTTTTGCAGGTTTAGGGTTTCGTTCCTAAACGGACCCTAATACCCCCAGGAGGTTTGGGGACGCAAGGGGACCGATGTACAGGTGATCTGGCGCATTTTTAGGGCAGAAAACAGAGAATTCAGCGTGCTGCAGATTCTCGCCAGGTTTTGCAAAGTGTCCGTATGCGTCGGGAAAGTCATCTAATGCGTGGGGATACTGACTGTGAAGGGTCCTAGTACAGTTATGCTGTCGAAATCAGGCCAGAACAGTTGAAATTCAGCCAAGATTGTGCGGGGCAGCTTGTAGGGAACCACAACTTTTATTCCCTTCGTTAAAGAATAAAGAAATACCGAAAGGGGCGCCTAATTTAGGGGCCAGTCTGGTGTCGGTCTTCGCATACAGATGCATTCTAGCATCTTTAGAATGCATCTGTATCCCATTCCCCTCTCTTGTGTCATTGTAGCACAGGTAGAATAGATGACTAAAAATGGGTGAAAGCTAAATCAAGGTTTGAAGTAAAGTCTACCGCCCTTTTTGAAGTTAACAGGCCGGTTACACCTTAGATCGGCTTCGCCATCCTTGTCGTCATCGTCGACATAGCTTAGACTTGCATCAATCACATGCATTCAGTTTGTACCAATTTGTGCAATCAATAGTAGACCACTCTCGCCGACGAGAGTGGGGCCTTCGGAGGAGGGTTTTACAACGTCTCTTGTGTGGTATCTCTCTTCTCTCTCTATCTCTTTGTCTCATACACTTGCACGGACAGTGTCCATTCACTTTGTTTGTGATCATAGCATTCTCTCACTAAAGGAACGGAAGGATTTCCCTTCCGTAAGTAAAAGGAACCTTGAGCACAATTCGGAGCACTCATCTTGAGCAAAGTTTAAACATTCATTCTGCTGCACCTTACACTCCCCATCTACGCCAAGGATTGCACCAAATCCTATGGAGGCTCTGGTCAAGACGATGATGGACATGATGTTACAAGAAGAAGCGCAACGCGCCACCTTGGATTGCGAGCGTGAGAAAGAGTGCTTGGTGGCCAAGGAAAGAAAGACATCCTTGGATTGCGAGCGTGAGCAAGAGTGCTTGGCGGTCGAGGAAAGAAAGGCAATCTTGGAGTGCGAACGCGAAGAAAGAAAGGCAGAATTGGATCGCGAGCGCAAGGAAAAGAAAGGCGGAATTGGATCGCAAGCGCGAAGAAAGACGGTTAGCCTTGGAGCATGAGCGCGCTTGGCGGTCGAAGACAGAAGGGTAGCCTTGGAGCGTGAGCATGAGCAAGCGCGCTTGGCGGCCAAAGATAGACGAGCGGCCTTGGAGTTAGAGCGTGAGGCACAAAAGGACCAACGCATGCAAGAGTTTGTCCTACAGGTACTTACCTTGTTGTAAACAGAGCATTGAGCCATCCTTTGAGTGTCGGGGGACACCAGGTGCTGAAGGTTGGGGCACGAGGACGGGTGGGGCACAAACTCCCGGCTGAAAATAAGGGAAAACAGTCCCGAATCTGAATGTGGAAGGTCCATGAGTCGGTGCAGGCAGCAATGGAAGAAAATCTTGGGTGGCTGAGGAGGGAAAACTCCGGTTGGAAGAGGACTCCAATGGGCAGCACAAAAATTGAAAACGCAGGAGTGAAAGACATCCTCTGTTGGCAAAGCAAAAAGCTGGCTGCATGGGCAGTAAAACGCAGGCCAGCCAGAAATGCTAGGCAGTAGAGGGGTGTAGAAGAAAGCGATGGTGGAGGGGAGGAGGTTGGCGATGGAGAGGAGAGATGCAGAAGCAGAAACACCAATTGACTGCCCAAAACGCTAGGATTAAAAAAACGCAGGTAGCAGCCGAGGGTTTCTTCGCGATGAAACTCTCTGCAATGGCCTTCTTGCTGATGGCGATGGGGCAGATCTAGCACCCTTGTGCTCTGATACCATGTCAGAGTGTGCAGCGGAAGGTGAGAGAGAGAGAGAGACAATGGCGCGAGAGAGAGAGAAGAGACATGATAGGAGACGGATGGTGGAAAGGTTGGCAGCCCAATAACTCTAGATGGCTACATGGTGTGAGACAAGACAATGAGGGTGCCCTCCCTCCTATATATAGGAGAATAGGAGCTGGTCGGGCAATAATCCTCAATATAGCCCAATGACCTAAAAATATGACCCTCCAATATAAATGGGGGAATAAGTGGGAAATGTGTTGAACAACCCTAAGTGTGCCTGAGATCCCTGTCCAGTAGGTGTACGGGTGGCCAACCCACAACCAAGGGCCAGTGCACGTGTGTGTGAAGCCTGTAGACAATGTGCGAAGCATCTAGAGATGAAGAATCTAACACGGTGTCTGAATAATCTCGAATCCAAGAAAATAGTGAAGAATCCCAAGATCAGTCATCTCGAAAGTGTTTCCATAGCTTTCATGATCGACTTGATCTTGCTAATCCATGAGCCTGTGAAATGAGATCGTCCACATAGACAATCAGTATCGCAACCAAAGAGCCATTAGAGACAACATAACAGTTGGAATCTAATCATTAATGAGGCACGCCATAACCATAGCTTCACGAGAAACTAGTCAAGTGTGAGGTACCACTGTCGTCCAAACTGCTTCAGACCATACAATGCTTGATAGATCCAATCCTCCTTGCCTGGTATACGAAACCCAGGAGGTTGCTCTACATAAACTACTTTGCTTCAAGATGAGTGCTCCGAACTGTGCTCAAGGGTTCCTTTTACTTACGGAAGGGAGAGCCTTCCGTTCCTTTAGTGAGAGAGTGCAAATGATCACAAACAAAGTGGTGAACACTGTGAATGAAGGTGCTGAGAGAGAGAGAGAGAGAGAGAGAGAGAGAGAGAGAGAGAGAGAGAGAGAGAGAAAAGAATACGACACCAGAAAGTTGTCAAACCCTCCTTCAAGGGCCCCACTTTCTATGGCGCGAGAGGTCTATGCTATTGGTTGCACAAATCTCATACAATGGTCTAAATGCAATGGGCTTGCCGACGATGTCGACGACGACGAGACGGGCTGAAATTTGAAAACGCTAAGGGCTGAAATCTGCAAATCTTGTATCTGCTGAATTTTGACTCTATGTCGGTGACGTCGGCAATGATGATGACGCGACGACGATGTGCTGAAAACTCAGATGCTGAAATCTACGAATAGCGGGCTGAATCTACAAACGTTGGCTGATCTAACCGTGTGGCGAGGATCTGCTACGGGAACGTGAGATTTGCGAGGTTTGGGGGCTGCGGTGTGGAATCTGACTGCTGAAAACTGAAAACGCTGATGCAATTGGATGTTCTATCGCCGGGAATGTGCAAAACGCTAGATGATCTGCAAGTTGCAAAAACGCTAGGCTGATCTGTTGTCTGCTGCAAAAACGCTAGGGAGTTTGTTGCAATCTGCTAACGCCAGGCTGATCTGCAATCTGCAAAACGTTGGGGCTGATCTCCAATTGCTGAAAATGCTAGGCTTCTTGATGGCTGAAAAAAACGCTAAGTTGTTCTGCCGGGGGTCTTGCTGAGAAGGTGCACACTCCCAAACACTGGGTCTCTGTTGCCTCTATAGCTAGAAAGTGCTAGCGCTAGCTTTTCTTATATATTAGCTTGTCAAAATTGCCCTACCCAGTTTGCCAACAAAGTCACTTATTAATAATAAGTGAAAAGTGGCTAAAATAGGGAAAATAGGTTCTGTGCATTGTAAAATGCTCATGATGGCTACTGATTGTAATGTTGATGATCATATTATGTGCAACCAGAGGATATGCAACTACTCTAAGTGCCTGGACATGCACGGCCTGCGCACAGGATCACAAAGGTGCCAGAACACTTCCTAAGCTGACATGAACCCTGGACTTGTAGCTTGTCCACATGCACATAGGGTTAGATGTGCAGGTGACACTTCTTTATCCAAATCTCCATTGAGAAACGCACTTTTGACATCCATCTCGAAGATATGCCAACCAAAGTTGGCTGCGAGAGCAAACACTGCGTATGGTAGTCATGCGAGCGGTGGGAGCAATGGTCTTGTCAAAGTTCACGCCTGGTTGTTGTGTGAAACCTCGAGCAACAAGTCTCGCCTTGTTTGTCGAGGGAACCATTGCCCTTGTACTTGGTCTTGAAAATCCATTTCGTAGAAATCACATTTCGCTTGTTGGGCCTGGGAATTAAAGTCCATGTTTTGTTTCGCTCGATAGCGTCCATCTCTGTCTGCATGGCACGCTTTTAGCAATCATGTTGGAGTGCTTCCTCCACCAAGGAAGGCTCAACTGGTGAAGCATGAATCTGGGACATGAGTGCAAAGTTCGCGAACTTTGCGTCGTCATAAACTTGCCTCTTCTTGAGGCGTGCAGAACGTCGAGGTTGCCCAGGGTTTGGCAAATCTGGCAACTTCATGACTCCAAAGGAAGAAACCGTAGAGTAGAGCCAACCAAGTACTAACTTCTCCTTGCAAGGTGGGACCGCCTCTGCCGGAGGAGAAGCATCATCCACATCAGAATCGGAATCTGACATGGCATGATCGGGTGAAGTAACTGGTTGCAGTGTAGAGGGTACAGGAACAGGGATAGGGGTAGGATCAGGTGTAGGAGGTGGACGAGGAGGAGGTAGGGAAGGTATAGGCTTGGATGTTGCCCCCTCTGCAAATGTGTTGAAAAGCTCCATGAAAGTCACATCACGGCCAACTGTGGTGGTCTTGGCTTCAAGATCATAAAGCCGGTATCCATTAGACTCTCGTGAATAGCCCAACCTAGGAAGTGTTGTGGCAACCTTGTGAGCCTGTACGCGGGCCGTGCATGTCCAGGCACTTTAAGAGTAGCTGCATACCCTCTGATTGCACACAACATGATCATTAATACCGGTACCCAGCACCCAACATGAACATTTTCCATTGCATTGACCTATTTTGCGACAGCGTGGGAAACACCTCTTACAGGTCATTTTATTAAAAGTGACTTTAGCAATTATTCCCAAATTGTGGAGGTTGGATGATGGCTGCTCGACCCACTGCAAAACACCTATAAATGTAGTCCCTCAGCCGCCTAGAAGAAACATAAGAAGCAAGACAGAGAAGGGCAAGCACCCGCAGCAGAGCCGGCAGGCACTCACAGGTTCCTAGCGTTTTCTTAGACCACAAACCCAACGTTTTCAGCCACAAGCACCAGCGTTTTCAATTTTCAGCCCTTAGCTTCGTGGATCCACCACATCCCCTAGCAGATCCTCATCACATCGACCATCCGAACCAAGAAGAACATAGCGTTTTCAGATTCAGCAGAGATCAGCCAGTGTAGTGCAATTCTAGCCCAGATCAGCCAGCGTTTTGCATTCTCAGCCCTCACATGACTCCGGCGGTTGCGGATCAGCCCCGCAATACCGGCACAATTGCAGATCCATAGCAGAGCACCTAGCATTTTCAAGTTTCAGCATTGACCTTGTCGTCGTCGTCGTCACCACGGTCATCGTCATCGTCGTCGTCGTCATTGTCAACGTCAAGTACCACAACATCTAGAAGCATTGTACCAGACTTTGTGCAATCTAAAGCAAATACCTCTCTAGCAATAGAGAGGGGGGACCCTTGGAGGGGGCTTTGGGATCCCATCTGGTGTCGTCCCCTCTCTCTCTCTCTCGCTAGCACTCTTGCATACTCACTCACAATTTGCATTCCAGTCTCCCTTTTGGTCATTGCACATTCTCTCATTAAGTCAAGGAAGGCTCTCCCTTCCCGTCAGTAAAAGGAACCTTGAGCACCCAGTGATCACTCATCTTGAGCCGTACACCACTTCATTCACTTCTACTGCACCTTATAGCCCCCAAGAACACTGTCATCTGTTGATAACATAAAACCAAAAGTTGATTGAAAAGCTCTGCAAACTTGGCCGTACAGATGTTATGGCAGCAACTGCAATGGCGGTGCGTTTTACGGAGGATTTTCCATGTGCAATGTGTCAGCTTTAGGATTTTTGTCTGACCCTCTCTTTGAACCAGTAGCCACGTCATCACATTTGTGACATATCCCCCTCTTGAAAGGAGTAATTTCCCTTGATTACGAGACAAAGGACCGAAACTAGTTTAGTAGACATGGACCCTATGCACACATGCACTGGACTACACACATCTAAGACTCGCACCAGACGCCAGTTATTGGACAGTCATGATCATATTCACATGATTATCCCTGTGGAGATCTTAGATATGAATTATGATCATTGTAACTTATTTAGCAATCACATCCAAACTGCATTGATCTTTTCACGGATGTCCTGATTTATTAAAGCTCATTACTATCCTATTCACATGAACTGTCAGGTGAACAGATAAAATGCTGCAATCATTTCATTTTTTCGACACAAACTCAAATACACACATGATAGAGCGCGCGCGCACACACAGACTCACACATGATACAGCACATGCAACAAGTTCTTTTTAGGAATTCCTATTTCAATGTACATTTTTCATAAAGTCATTTCACAAAATTCTGTCACCCTGTGAGTACCCTTAAAATTTAAGAGAGAAATTAGAGACTCCATTCCTTCTAGGTAATTTGTGACAAAGAAGTAGAGTGGCTCGCCTCTTGCGCAGTATACACCACACCAGTTTCAACTTGTTTATTCAATGTGCACTTCTGGGTGTGGGCTGTATAAGTTCATTGCTTACAAGAAATGTGTGGAAGATTCAACATTCGAAGATTCTCATTCCAAGGATTTTCCTAAGGCTATCAAGGCCAAATTTTAGGGTTTCCATGACATTTATTCACCCTCTCTCTCACAACATATATTTATATTTAGGAAAAATTACCAAAATACCCCTATAATTTGTGGAAATTCCCAACACAACCCTCAAATTTCAAGAATTTCCAATATACCCTTGTATCATTTTGGGATGGATTTGCCCCAATTCTTGCATACTCTAATTTTTAAGACAGTACAATCCTATCTTTAAGTGTCTTAGACAAAACTATTCACCAATGAGCTCACAAATAGCGGCATTTGTGTCTAAAAATAATGAACGATTTCGTCTTAAGAGCCCATGATACCATTTAAATTCCTATTTCTATCATCTTCTATTGAAGGAGAACCAATCTTCCTATAAAAGTTTTTTTTTTTTTTTTGATGAAGTTGAAGGGCATTTGGTAAAATATGAGGGGGTATATTGAGGATTTTTTGAAATTTGAGAGGTATTTTGGAAATTTCCACAAATTTCAGGTGTATTTTGGTAATTTTCCCTTATATTTACATGTGTACATGAATATTTTTAGACGCATGTACGTTTCTCTCGTTTCCAAAAGTTTACAAAACCGTTTCATATGTATGATACCCATTTCAGACGTGGCATTTCTGAAACCACTGGCTACATTGAACCTTGAGCGGATTAGGAGCATATTCATGTGATATGAACATGCCTTCTACTGCCTTGTTGAGCCAAGCTAACTTTTAGGAGAGAGTTCAAGCAGGATATAACGAGTTTTTGAACATTGTGTCTATGTGCTTTAACCAGATAAGCTTTACAAACGGTTTTTATCCTTTTCCAAGTATCATCCTAAAGAGACAAATTATATTGTCTTGGTTGTTTTCGAACCATCTGTCACAAGGACGTGACAACCTCCAACCTTAGTTGTTGGTTTCTTTCCCTTGATTTTTATTTAATTTTTGGGACGCTCTTTTGAAGTCACAAATGGCCGGACATGGTGTGGCCAGCGTGAAATGGACGATTAGCGGGAGTTTCACCCGCAATCGGGAAGGGAAGGTCGCCACGAGATGGTCGGGCTAGTCGGCACTGGAATCGGAGCAATAAAAGGGTGTCTAGGCTCATTTCGAAGTCATTTAGGCCCCTCGCTACACTTATAAGTCGGTGGGTACAAGGAATTAACTCGAAAGAGGCAAACTGGACACATGGTGGCTCTCGAGCAACTTTCTAGCTTGCATGAAGAGGGGGCGAGGGGAGGCTGATCTTGGCTCGTTAAGTGGCTACAAAGTGTGTGTGAGTAGTTGGTGTAGGTGATGAAGCTTTAATGGAAAGCTTGCCTTCTCCCTTGCTCGATGTAGCACGACGATTTGCTCTCGCGCATCTCTCTCTCCCCTTGGCACAAATGGTAATGCCCCACTGGTTGGGCTTCTCAAACGACCATGTCCAGCTCTGAGGGTTTTATGCGCGTCTGCCAAGGCAAGAGCCTTCTGAACAGGAATCGGATTAGCTAATTGCTAATCCCCCACAAGTATGCACAGTTCCATCGCAAAGGATTGCGAAAACGGAGAGTTTTCTCGCTTGAAAACTCGTTTGTTCAAAGGGGAATTGTCGCATTGTGTGCAAGAGCACCAGAGATACACGTAGACGTGTTCGCTCCTTCATAAACGATCCAAAACAGAAAATTACAGCCTGCTGTGTTTTTCTGCAGGTTTAGGGTTTCGCACCTAAATTGCACGACAACGTCAGGGGAGCCTCGGGATGCTTAAACAGGGCTTTGGGCACTTGACAGTGTCAAAACAGGGAATTACAGCACGCTGAAATTGACCTGCAGCTCATTGGAAAGCTTCCTAACCGCAAGGGAAAGTGTCCTTGACGTGTACTTTTGACCTACAGACGCTTTTGTGTCGTTATGTTGGCGAAATTGGGTCAAAAACCTGCAATTACAACCATGGACAGGTTTGGACAGCTCGATGAGGGATAGGTGAAAGTGTTCGGGTCGTCTATTCGCAATAAGAATAAAGAAATACCGAAAGGGGCGCTAGTCTTTGGGGCCAACAAGTTGTCGGCGTCTGCTTGGTAGCGCTCTAGCTTCCAAGCTGTGCGTGTTTGAAGTGTTAATTCCAGTTACAGGTTTTATTTGCAAAGTTTCTCTGTGTCCTAAAGTCTAAAGTAAAGTTTCGGGTGAAAGCCAAAGTCTCTACCGCCCTACGGGCAGGTTTCATTGTTCCGTCGTCGGGACAGAATCACTTTTTCCTCAAGAAGTGAGCCTTGATTGGTTTTTGGTGAAGACACAGAGTACAATTGTCACAAGACATGCACCACGTGCGAACAAAAAAGAACAGTCTGAACAACTTTAAGCACTTCAAATAACAACTGAATTGAAAAAGATGCACGACACGAGACAAGGAGTGGCGAAGCTCCACCCCAAGAGAGCACTGGCCCCAAACGTTGGCGCCCCTTTCGGTATTTCTTTATTATTGCTGATTCGCAAAGTACAGCAGGTGGGGAGCACCTCCTCTGCAATCTGTGTGCTGAAGAGTACCAAAGACCCCCAAGGCTCATATTTAAAGGCCCAAAGCCTAAAAACATCAAATATGAAAAGCTGACTCCAAAAAAACACTTTCCTAAAATTTTGGGATTTCCCTAAAAATCCGCCGCGAATGGTAGAACTTCCGTACAGGTGCCACGTCATTCTATTTTTCTATGCATAGTCTTTTGAGTGTGTTCTTCTTTATTTTTAATGCCTTTATGTCACTTGGGCCCCATCGGACGTAAGTTGGTGGGAACTCTTCTTTAAAAATGCCACTCGTCAAGACTTTGTAAGTCTGTAAAACTTCTTCTTATGCTGTTGCTGCTTCTTCTTAGGGTTTTGGCCCCTTGGCCGAGATCTTAAGGTTGGCTCCGTTCTTCAGTGGCTTACGTCAGCAGTTTGTGACATCCCCCCTTCTTGAAAGAAAGTAATCGTCCTCGATTACAACATATCTGCAAAACACCTCAAGTTAGCTAAAAAATTTCCGAGAATTATTCCAAGGGACAATCAATTTGCTCTTTTTTTGTTAAGAAGTTGGCTTTTACTTTCGGCTCTATTGTTAAGGAGTTGGCTTCTCCTTTCATCCCGATCAAAACTCTTGATATTCTGGCGTAGTAAAATTAGCCATCACACCGAGACTGCATTGATCTTCCACAGGTTTCTTGATGCACTAAGATTACATACCCAGGCAATCTCATCCAATTAGGAATATTTAGCAGTTGGCGCATCATTCAATACTCCCTCATCGCTCCGGGCCGGGAGATATTCAACTACTCCCTCATCCTTCCTCCAGATGAACACTCCTCGCCGATCATTCACTACTCCCCCGGCAAATAACCACAAGGGTCCGGGCCATGAGTATGAACAAGCATTCTTAAACATTATTTCTCACTATTTACCCGGGAGTAAATCACCAAGCATTGAAATCAATATTCAAACCAGAGTCGAACAATTCAAATCAACACGAAGACAGGTTCAAAACAGATACCATCCATTTCAAACAAATTCCAAACAAGATCACCAAACAAGTTCTAAAACAGATTCTTAGACAAAATTAAAACTTAAAAAGTAATCTCTATATCAGCCGAGCTTGAAAAGTCGACCGACTTTTCATCCTGAAACCTGCACCAAAAATTAGGGTTAGATTCCGTCCATACTATCCCATCATGAGCATTTTCTAGAGGATAGAACTGTGTTTTCCAAAGTACACATTTTTCACTTATTTATTAATAAGTGACTTTTGGGGCTCTGCTTTTGGCATCCCTTGTAAACAAATAAATAAGTGGTTTGGGCTCCCACTCTGCAGAGCATCTAGATGCAGAGTCTGAGAGTGAGACACAACCACTCTTGTACTTTACTCTCAAATTAATACAAAAAGAAATACCGAAAGGGGCGCCAGTCTTTAAGGCCAATATCTCTAGGCACGGAACTCCGCCGGGCCAGTGTAAATCAATTGTGAACTGTGAACTGTTTTGAAGTGGTTATTTGGTGTTGTTGCGGTCAATTCTTGACTTGGAGTGTCCAAGTCTGTTACATGTACTGTTGGTCTATGTCGAAGACGATGATGTCGAGACGACGGGTACTGCTCGTCTTTGTCGAAGACGATGATGTCGACGACGGGTACCGCTGGTCTACGTCGAAGACGGATACTGCTGGTCTATGTCGAAGATGATGATGTCGACGACGACGCTGGTGACTGCGACGAGGACGATGATGGTGTCATCGTCAAGTCCGGGACTGCGATGACGATGACAATGTCGGCAGCGACGTCATATGACGTCGACGATGATGAGGGGCTAAGAATGCAAAATGCTAAAGATGCTGCTGGCTGAAAACTGAAATCTGATCTGCTGCGGGAAATTGGGACTATGTTGGCGACGACGACGGCTAGCAAACGGTAGGTGCTGAAATCTGAAAACGCTGGCTGAAATCAGAAACGCTGGCTATTCGAATGATACGGTGAGGATTTGCTAGCGGAAGGCTGTGATCTACGAGGCTAAGGGGCTGATCTGCAAACGCTGAGGCTGAAAAACAAAACACTCGCTGATTTCTGTGCTTGAGGCTGAATCCAAAAACGCTAGAACTGATCTTGGGCTGATTTTCTGTGCTCGAGGCTGATCCAAAACTGCTAGGCTGATTTGATTGTAGGTGGGTCGATGCGGCGAGGATCTGCAACTAGAGTGCTGGTTCTCGTGGACTAAGGGCTGAAATCTGAAACCGCTGGTTTGCTGATGCAAAAACGTTGATCTTCTTCTCGAGAAACGCTAGTGCTCCTGCTGAGGTGCTGCCTATTTGCTGCGGTGCCTGCCTTCTTCTGTGCCCTGGCTCTTCTCCTCTACTGAGTACCCAATGGGTTTCTTTTATAGCTCTTTGGCAATCTGCCCTACCTACTTTAAAGCAAAGGCTCTTTCTTTCACAAGCTCTCTTGAGCCAATAAAAAATAAAGCAAAAGCCTCTCTCTCTCTCTCTCTCTCTCTCTCTCTCTCTCTCTCTCTCTCTCCCCCATCCTTTGCGTAGGAAAAAGCAGTATCCAAAAACTGTCAGAAAAGCAAATCTGCCGCAGAAAATCAGTCCCCGCAATTTTCGCCGCGATCTGCGGGCATCCTTACTGTTGCCACGTGTCATGTCTTGGCAACATTTAGGATTTCTAGAATTAGGGTTTTTGTAGATTAGGGTTTCCAGAATTAGGGTTTCTCTGGCAGCCACGTTATCACTTTGTGACATACCCCCCTCTTGAAAGCATTGTAATCGCCCTCGATTACGCTTGCAAAACAGACAGAGGCCATAAACCGTCTTAGCAGACACTGACCGTTAGTACCTACGTACTAGGAACACACATCTAGTACATGTACCAATCGACAGTCACATCACACGACATCACAGGACATCACATGACATTCAACATTCATTCGGATCTTAGACCATGATTTATCGGCCATGTAGCTAGCAATCGCATCTAGATCCAGTCGGGACCTCATCGATGCCCAATTGACTAACCTCTATTGCAACCATGTCTATTCGAGATCAATTAGACCAAAATGGTGCAGTCATTTCGTCTATCAGTTTCTGCACTTAAAAACAAGTCAAGAACAAATCAGTTTCATATTCAGGAATTCCATTTCATAAAGTCATACAGCAGAATACTGTCAGCTCTCAGGATCCCTGAAGCTCAAAGAGACATCAGTGACTCTAGTATCAAAATCGAGGCATCAGTTGACAAAGGAGCGGAGTAACTCCCCTGTTGTGCATCCCACTACACCAGATTTTCGGCGAAGCTAATTTCATTGGAATAGACAATGCTAAACCAAAAGCTTCGAGGTAAAGTTTCACAATCTGAGGAGTATTTGCTAGGTCCTCCTCCATCCACTTCGCATCCAATGCAGGATAGTTCTTGAACTTAACCAAGAACCGCCTTCGGACTTTACCTTTATTCTTCGTATCCTTATGTGCCAAAATATGTTCAGGAACAAGGATCTCCTCGTTTTCTTCCACTTCGGGTTGCTCAATAGGCTCCCCATCATTAGGCACATCACCTTCAAAAGGTTTCAAGAGACTCATATGGAATGCATTGTGAATCCTCCAAGTGTCAGGCAGTTTCAGTCGGAAGGAGACATCGTTAATCTTTCCAAAGATTTGGAAAGGTCCGTAGTATCGCATACTAAGCTTTTGAAAAAGCCTCTTCCTTCCCTTATTCTTTCTCAGGCGTGCCTTTTCAAAACGTAAGAGCACCCAATCATCCTCCTTCAATTTCAAATCGCGACAATGGCAATCCGTTGCCTTTTTCTGTCGTTCTTGAGATTTTTGCAAAGCCTCGCGGACCTTGGCAAAAGCCATGTTTAAGTCGCGCGTATACTCATCCGCTTCAAAAATCTTATCTTTCGTGCTTAGGAAGGGTGGAACCTTCGCAACACCTTCAATAATCTCAAAGGACGCCTTCCCCGTCGAAGAGTGTATCGTGTTATTGTAGGCGAATTCCACCAAAGGTAGATACTTTTCCCATCGAGTCTTCTGATCCAAGATATAAGACTTCAATAAATCTAAAACCATTGAATTGGCAATCTCAGATTGCCCGTTAGTCTGCGAGTGGAACAATGATGAGAACTGCAACCGCGTGCAAATGTTCTCCCAAATTGCCTTCCAAAACAAACTCGTAAATCTGGGGTCCCTGTTGGAGACAATCGTCTTAGGAATGCATGTAATCTGAAAATCTGGGCCACAAACAGTCTCACTAAGTGATTCGGCTTGATTGCTTTCTTCACTAGAATGAAATGAGCGTGTTTGCTAAATCTGTCAATAACAGTCCAGATACCATCGTGACCACTCAGTGTTCTCGGGAGATCAAAAATGAAATCCATTGCAATACTTTCCCAGGGGCGGGTGGGTATGGGCAAAGGCTGTAACAATCCCTGTGCTTTATGCCTGTCAAACTTGACCTTCTGGCATACCAAGCAACTGCGCACAAACTCTTCCACATCCTTCTCGAGTCTTGGCCAAAAGAAGTATCTCTCTACCCCTTTCGTGGTGGTAGCAATGCCATGGTGACCCATAAAAGGTGGACAGTGGCATTCAGTCATAACCTTTTCCCTCTACGGCTATGTAACGCCAACAGTTTTTCTCATCAAGTAGCCATCCCGAATGGAATATCCCGCTACTGTCTCCCCATCCCGTATCCGTGTGAAAACGTTTGCAAAATTTGTATCTGTAGCATACTGGTCAACCATATCCTCGAAGCTCCAATGATGTATCGCGGAAATAGCCAGAATCAACGGCTTACGAGACAAAGCATCTGCCACCACATTCTTCTGTCCCTGAACATGGACAATCTGGAAGTGAAACTGTGACAAGATGTTCGCCCACCGCATCTGCTTTTCTGATAGCTGCTTCTGTGACAATAAGTAGCGCAAACTTTGATGGTTTGTAAAGACAGTGAAATCCGCTCCGAGTAGGTAATGCTGCCACTGAGTAAGAGCATGGATAGCCGCCAAAAGCTCTTTCTCATAATTCTGTGGTGTCATTTCCGGCCTTGAGAACAATCGGCTCTCGTAAGCAATGACATGGCCTTCTTGCATTAAGACCGCACCCAGACTACGACCACAAGCATCACAATATACTTCAAAAGACTTCTACAAGTCTGGCAGAGTCAAAACTGGTCCCGTAGTCTATTTCTCTTTCAATGTCTGAAAGGCAGTCACCTCTGTGGGTCCCCACGAGAAAGGGACTCCTTTCTGTGTCAAGATATGCAAAGGGGAAGCAACCTCTGCAAACTTTCGAATGAACCGCCTGTAGTACGAACACAGTTTTCTTTGCATTAATCACTAACTTGTGATCTCGTAATGCCTGAAATACTTGAAGCAAATGATCTCTATTTTCTGCCTCATTCTTGGAGAAAACAATGATATCGTCAAAGAAAGTGCAAACAAATAGCTTATACCCTCGAAAAATCGTGTCCATCATCCGGATAAATGTCGCAGGAGCATTGGTTAAGCCAAAAGGCATCACCAAAAACTCAAATAACCCAAAAGTCGTCCGAAAAGCTGTCTTGTAGGCGTCTTCCGGTGCGATTCTGATCTGATGAAATCCACTCTTCAAATCAATCCTGCTAAAGCACGAGGATCCCTGTAATCTGTCGAGTATATCATCGATCCTAGGAATCGGAAATCTGTTCTTGATGGTGATTTTGTTGAGAGCTCTATAATCGATGCACATTCTAGAAGATCCGTCTTTCTTCAGAACCAACAACACTGGAGAGCAATACGGTGAAGTACTAGGCTGGACAAGACCCTTTTCCAAGAGGTCTTTCACTTGGTTCATAATCTCTTCATTCTGTGCTCGGCTCACACGGTAAGGTGGCCGGTTCGGTGGTGTGCTTCCAGGTATCAGATCAATGGTATGATCTTCAGGATGAGCAGGTGGTAACTCGCCTGGTAGGCCCTCTGAGAAGCAATCGGCGTGAGAGTGGAGAAAATCTTGGCGTTCTTTATCAAGTTTAGACATATTTGTCCTATCCTCATCACTCAATTCTTTCATAAAGATCAAGTAAACAAACAGACTGGATTTCATTAATTTAGAAATGGCCGAAGCCGATACAATAGGGACAGACTCGCCCTTTAGTTTAATGTCAAGTACAATGGTTCTGCCCTTCTCTGTAGTCAGCGTCGCCTTCCTCGCCCGATAATCGACCACGGCGTTGTTCTTGTGGTACCAGGGAATTCCCAAGAGAACATCACAACCTTCCAAAGGCATTATGTAAAAGTCCTATGCCCCAAATACCCTTGACAATGCAAACGAAGTTTGCCAATGACAGGTGTAATGGCTACGTCCCTGTCGGGTGCCGCTAGAACTGCCTCCGCAAGTGGTCCCATCTGATCGGGAGTGATCTCGAGTCGCGCCGCCAATTCCGATGAAATGAAGTTGGACTTGGCTCCTCCATCAAAGAAGATCAGCGCCTCTTGGTCTTTCACTTTGCCCCAAGTTCGGCAAAGTTCTGTACTCTCGTCCATGGTGTTGGGATCGGTACCCACACAATCTGGAACCAGTCCTGTTTTCATCTTGACTTTTCTTCCACGTTTCTCAGTTGCTCTCGAACTCTCAGGCCTTTCGTCGTCCTTGTCATTCTGTTCTTTCTGTGCCTTTTTAGGGCACGTCGCGGAGATATGTCCATGTTCCCCGCATCCAAAGTACTTCCCCTCCCCGATGAAGGGAGCTCTCTCCTGAGGAGTAAGCTTGGGTCGTGCATCTTTCTTTTCTGGGTTGCTCTTTCTCTTTCTACTTTCATTTGCTGAAGTCTGTTTGGCTTGTTGTGTCATGACCTCATCGGTGGGGTAGGTCAGACTGCCAGAATGAATGGCAAAACCCCGTTTCGCATGACTCATCAACTCCTGAATAGAAGCCGACTTCTGCTCCAAGCAGTGATCTCGGATCTTTGTAGGTAGACCCAAGGTAAGCCGCTCAATCTGTTCTCTGAACGAGATCTTCTTAAATGAAGAGGCGGGTAGAAAAGAGCTCTAGAATCTCTCGCAATAAGTGTTCGCTGTATCTTTCTTGGTCATCCGAAGATGGTTCCAAGCAGCTCCTATATCACGTTCATACTCTTGAGTCAGCCAAGAAGAAATAAAAAGCCTCTTAAATTTCAGCCATTTAACTGGCGCAGTCTTGTTTAAAAGAAGCGTGGACCACCAAGTTCGAGCATTCCCCTTAAAGTAAGAGGCAGCGTCCTCCCGCGAAAGCGATGTCAAACTGTTGTACAAAAGACAAAGCCTTCGAAGCATCTCTATATCCTGAAAACGTCTTCTTGAATTTCAGCCATTTAACTGGCACAGTGTTGTTTAAAGAAGCGTGGACCACCAAGTTCGAGCATTCCCCTTAAAGTAAGAGGCAGCGTCCTCCCTCGAAAGCGATGTCAAACTGCTGTACAAAAGACAAAGCCTTCGAAGCATCTCTATATCCCGAAAACGTGTCAAATTCAATTGACTTTCCACCTTCCTTAAACTCTCGGACTTTCTTGCTTTTATCTTCCAAAAAGTCATATTGGTTGGCTTTATAAAATTCTTCTTCTTTGCATAAAAGTTGTTGTCGTCAGAGTCTGAACTGTTTGTAGACGAGTACTCTGTAGAACTGTCACTCACTGGGTGAGATTTAGACTCCTTTGCCTTTTTCTTGCCCTTTCCGAAGCGTTGTTTCTTGCTTCGCTTTTTGCCTTTTCAGTCTTCTTCGCTCGAGTCAGAAGAGCTAGAAGAACTGTCAGAAGAAGAAGAAGAAGAAGGATACTTCTTCAAATTGAACACGCTTCTTCTGTTTCTTTGCCTTTTCAAATGTCGACTGACGACCCAAATAACCCGGGAAGTCAGTGCCTTTCTTCTGCTTTTTGCCGTGCTTTTAGCTTTGTTTTGCGCGTCAAAAAGCTGAACAATCTGTGCATCGACCACCTCTTCTAATTCCTTCTTTGAGTATTTCTTGTGAGCAGAAGGTTTCTTGAGAGCGGGTTTCGGGGGTGGTGTTGTGGTTTTCTGCCACTGCTCGTGCACTTCCTGAAAGAAGTCTCGCTCGTATATTTTGCAAATTTTGGGTCCTTGGCAAAATTGAGCATCATCTTTGTTGCATCGCCGATCAATTGACGACGCTCCATCTCTCGTCGCTCCGCTTGTGTAGGCCGAGGTGGGCCATACTCCTTGCTGGAATCTTCGTTGTGATCCCTTCCTGCATCTCCGGATGCAGAGGGAGTCGACTGATCCTTGCGTGAAGCCATAGGTGCCGCGGGAAAAAAAAATTTGGGATCGGATTTCCCGTAGAAGAGAAATTGGCCGTGCTCTGATACCACTGTTACAGACTTGGACACTCCAAGTCAAGAATCGACCGCGACAGCACGAAATAACAACTTCAAAACAGTTCACAGCTCACAATTAATTTACACTGGCCCGGCGGAGTTCCGTGCCTAGAGATATTGGCCCCAAAGACTGGCGCCCCTTTCGGTATTTCCTTTTGTATTAATCTGAGTTCAAAGTACAAGAGTGGTTGGGTCTCACTCTCAGACTCTGCGTCCAGATGCTCTGCAGGGTGGGAGCCCAAACCACTTATTTATTTGTTTACAAGGGATGCCAAAAGCAGAGCCCCAAAAGCTGAAAATCAAAAGCCTAAAAATAAAGCAAAGGTTCTTTCTCTCATAAGCTCTCTTGAGCCAATAAAAAATAAAGCAAAAGCTTCTCTCTCTCTCTCTCTCTCTCTCTCTCTCTCTCTCTCTCTCTCTCTCTCTCTCTCTCTCTCTCTCTCTCCCCCATCCTTTGCGTAGGAAAAAGTAGTATTCAAAAACTGTCAGAAAAGCAGATCTGCCGCAGAAAATCAGACCCCGCAATTTCCGCCACAATCTGCGGGCGTCCGTACTGCTGCCATGTGTCATGCACAAAATTAGGGTTACGGTTTTTGGCAGCATTTAGGGTTCTTGGAATTAGGGTTTTTGCAGATTAGGGTTTTTAGAATTAGGGTTTCTCTCACGTCATCACTTTGTGATAGTACTCGTCGTTGACATCGTCGTCGTCGACATAGACCATCAACACCTCGTTGTCGACATCATCATCATCGACATAGAACCTCAGTACCCCTTTAGTACCTCAGTATGTAGTACCCAACATCAGTATGCATTAGCATCAACATCTCAACATTTAGTCATTGTATCAGCATTGTGCAAGAATAAAGAAAGTACTTGCTCTGGCCATAGAGCAAGGGGGCCCTTGAGGGTTGGGACTCGACATCCCTGTGTCGTCTCTTTTCTCTCCCTCAGAATACCATCAAGAATAGGTTTTCTATTCCAAGGATTGATGATATTCTTGACCGTTTAGAGGGTGTGGTGCTGCAATTTTCAGCAGGATAGACCTTAAGAGTGGGTACCATCAGATTCGCGTAAGGCCAAAGGATGTGCACAAGACTGCCTTTAGGACGACATTTGGTCTCTATGAGTTTTTACTGATGCCATTTGGTCTTATAAATGCTTCTGCTATGTTCAATAGGATGATGGACCGGATTTTCTGCTCGCATCAAAAGTCTGTTGACACATTCTTTGCTGACATGATAGTTTGTTCGAAGAATGAAGAGGAGCATAGGCGTCACTTGACCATTGTGTTCGAAGAGTTACGCAGTCATCACAGGTTATTTCTCAATCCTAAGAAAAGTGAATTCTTCTTGGAAGAGATTTACTTTCTTGGCCATATAGTGTCAAAGGATAGTGTTCGAATGGATCTCTTGCAAAGGTTGAAGCTATCAAGACATGGCCAGACTTAAAGATTGTGCACGATGTCCGAAGCTTCTTGGGATTGTGCTCATACTATAGAAGGTTTATCAAGAATTTTACAGAGATAGCTTCACCTCTTCACTCTTTGCAAAAGAAAGAGACCCCTACAAGGTCGATGGATCAAGATGTGACTCGTATGCTTTGTTACCTCTCTCGATGAGAGCGTCATACACGCCGATTGTTGCATACTTATAGAATAAGCTGCAAGCTAGGCATAAGATATGTAAAAGCACGCAGATTGGGTACACACTCCAACAACTTAAGGAAAGTTCCTCCGCCCAGCATGCTCTCTCTCTCTCTCTCTCTCTCTCTCTCTCTCTCTCTCTTCTTTCTCTCGAAGAATAATGAAAACTTTCTAAGAAGCTTTTGATACATGTTATTTTAGTGCCAAAATCAAGTTGAGTTTCTGATCCTCTTAAGCTCACATCCGCTACCACGGAGTATAGATAAACAAACATTTCAAACATCATGGTTGTCCATAAGATTTAGGAGTCCCGCTCTGCGCGGATGGACCCAAAGAGAGATTTCAGCTTTCAGCCTCTTAAAGGAAAAATTGACTTCAGATCCCGTGATTGTTTTACCAGATCTTAGGAAGTCATTTGTGGTCCAGTGTGATGCGTGTGGCAACAACATTGGAGCAGTGCTAATGCAAGATGGTTGGGTAGTAGCTTATGAGAGCAGAATCTTGCAAGGGCCAGAAAAGAGTATGCAAATCTATGAGAAAGAGTTATTGGCTGTGATTCATGCGCTCTGTAAGTGGAAGCACTACCTGCTAGGTGCTGATTTTGTTGTCCAGATAGATCATTAGACCTTGCGGTACTTCTTGACACAGTCAAAGCTATCCGAAAAGCATATGTGATGGGCAAACATTCTTTTTATGTTCCACTTTCAGATCATGCATGTGGAAGGCAAGAAGAATGTGGTGGCTGATGCGTTATCAAGAAAGCCACAAGTTTCAGCTGTGTCAATTCCTTATCATCATGAGCTTCATGACATGAAGGAACAATATGCTACAATGAAGATTTCGCAAGGATTTTAGAACAGTTGCAAGGACAACGTCATGACCACTACCTCCTCAAAGATGGTTTTATGATGATGCATTGCAGACTTTGTGTCACTAGGCCATTGCGACATAATGTCACGGTAGAAAGTCATGTCCCACCGTATGCAGGGCATCGTGGTATTGATGCGAGTGTTAAAGCGGTAGAGACATTCTTCTATTGGCCTACTTTGAGGAGAGATGTGGATGCCTTTGTGAGAGCATGCGTGATTTGCCAAAAGGTCAAATTTGATAGGCAAAAGGCACCAAGCCATGGGAAAGTATTGCTATGGATTTTATCTTTAATTTCCAAGAACGCCGACAGGGAATGATGGTACATGTACCATTATCTTCAGGTTTAGTAAACATGCCCATTTCACTCGTGTCAGGAAGAAGATAAAATCTGATAAGATTGCATGGTTCTTCATGTACAATGTGTTTTAAGTACCATGGTATGCCACAGTCGATTGTCAATGATCGTGCTCCTCGCATGACAAGTTTGTTTTGAGAGGATTGTTTGAGAACATGGGTACTACACTCAAGTTCTTGTCTTCGTTTCATCCACAAACTGATGGACAGTCAGAAGAGGCTATTGTCTTGGATTTGCTGAAATGTTATGTGTGAGATAATAAGGGCTAGTGGGAACAGTATTTGCCTATGCTTGAGTATGCCTACAACAATACGGTACATTCATTCACAGGCAAGGCACCTTTTGAGATTGTTGAGGTGGCAAAAAGGCTCCTGCCATTTTGCATACAAAGGACAAGATCTTTGAGGCAGATTGATATGTTGAGAACATGGATGAAATGTATAAGAGAATCAAAGTTGCCTTGGAGAAGACTCGGACAAAGTTGAAAAGGGTTGCTGATCGTCACCGACGTGAACTGTTGTTTTCACCTAGTGATTGGGTTCTATTGAGGTTTGAAAAGGCAAGGTTAAAGAAGATGAAGGGCAAGGAACGGTTGTATCCTAAGCTCAGTATGCGTTACTTTCAAGTGCTTGATAAGATCAACGATGTTGCTTATAGGCTGCAATTGCCTAACACTTGCAAGATTCATTATTCGTTTCACGTGAGTCTTCTAAGACCCTTTGTGGGTGATGTGCCAACAAATCTGCCACCGGAGGATCAACCAGAAGTTGATGAACGTGATGAGATCTTGGTACCTGAGTAGATTTTGGCACAAAGAAAGAAAAGTTAAGGGAAAAGTTGCACGACGCTATTTGGTGAAGTTCAAAAACTATCCACCAATGGATGCAAAGTGGACAGAAGAGCATGAACTGTCAGAGTCACCAAATGTATTGCAGCTTTACCTTGAGGCCATTGAGTTACAACCCACAATTGCCCCAACCCAATGTGTGCAAAGGAGGGGTAATGATGGAGCTAGCGCATCAAATGTTCATATGAATTGAGTGCAATAGAAGTATGCATCGCTCTTCAAGTGTTAACGGTATTACGCTCTGTCACAAAGTGATGACGTGGCTACGGACAACAGAAACCCTAATTTCTGCCAGAAACCCTAATTTCTGCCAAAAACCCTAAAATTCCTACAAACCCTAAATTTTGCCAAAAACCCTACTTTTCGGAAATCACGGAGGCTTTTTTTTTTTTTTTGGGAAAATGATGAGCGACGCAAATTTTGCTTTTTCTCTACAATATGAGAAAGAGAGAGAGAATGCTTTTGCTTTCAAGTTTTGACTCTCTGTGAGAGAGAGAGAGCGATTGCTTTTGATTTGAAGCTTTTGGGGCTCTGCTTTTGGGGCTCTGCTTTTGGGCATCCCTTGTAACCTTTAAAATTAGTGGTGAGGGCCTCACTTCTCAGGGCAGTCTGAGAGTGAATCCCGACCCACTCTCTTGTACTTTGAATTGATTAATACAAAAAGAAATACCGAAAGGGGCGCCAGTCTCTGGGGCCAATATCTCTAGGCACGGAACTCCGCCGGGCCAGTGCAAATCTATTGTGATCTGTGAATTGTTTTGAAGTGGTTATTTGGTGCTGTCACGGTTGATTCTTGACTTGGAGTGTCCAAGTCTGTTACATGCTCACTTCTATCATAGATGGAAATGACAAAAGTATAAAGGTCTCATTAAGTCATTTGTATCTATGTGTTATGACCTTTCTTGCGGGCACATGCGATGATAAAAGGGTGCTAACAACACAAGATCATCAATGGCATGTACATATGGCGAGGATGTTTGCGATTTCAAGAGGGGGGTATGTCACGAGGACGTGGAAACCACTAACCTTAGTTGTTGGTTTCTTTCCCTTGATTTTTATTTAATTTTTGGGACCCTCTTTTGAAGTCACAAATGGCCGGACATTGTGTTGCCAATGTGAAATGGACGATGGCCAAGAGTTTCGCCTGCAGTCGGGAAGGGTAGGTCGCCACGAGATGGTTGGGCCAGTTGGCAGTGGAATCCGAGCAGTAAAAGGGTGTCTAGGCTCAGTTCGAAGTCATTTAGGCCCCTCGCTACACTTATAAGCCGGTGGGTACTAGGAATTAACTCGAAAGAGGCAAACTAGACACATGGCTGTTCCAGAGCAGCTTTCCCAGCTTGCATGAAGAGGGGGGCGCCCATTTCAAGAGGGGAGGCGGATCTTGGCTCATTAAATGACTACAGAGTGTGTGTGAGTAGTTGGTGCAGGTGATGAAGCTTCAATTGGAAACTTGTCTTCTCCCTTGCTCTATGTAGCGTGACGATTTGCTCTTGCGCATCTCTCTCTCTATCCCGTTGGTACATATGGTAATGCCCCACTAGTTGGGCTTCTCAGATGACCATGTACAGTTCTGAGGTTTTTATGCGTGTTTGCCAAGGCAAGAGCCTTTTGAACAGGAATCGGATTAACTAATTGCTAATCCCCCACAGGTACGCACAGTTCCATTGCGAAGGATTGCGAAAACGAAGACTTTTCTCGCGTGGAAACTCGTTTGTTTCAAAGGGGAAATGTCCCATTGTGTGCGGAAGCACAGGAGACATGCGTAGATGTGTTCGCTTTGCCCAAAACGATCCAAAACAGAAAATTACAGCCTGCTGTGTTTTTCTGCAGGTTTAGGGTTTCACACCTTAACTGCAGGACAATGGCAAGGGAGCCTCGGGATGCTTAAACAGGGCTTGGGCAACTGACATTGTCAAAACAGGGAATTACAGCATGCTGAAATTGACCTGCAGCTCATTGGAAAGCTTCCTAACCGCAAGGGAAAGTGTCCTTGACGTGTACTTTTGACCTATAGAGGGTTTGCGTCGTAATGTTGGCGAAATTGGGTCAAAAACCTGCAATTACAGCCATGAACAGGTTTGGACAGCTCGGTGAGAGATAGGTGAAAGTGTTCGGGTCGTCTATTTGCAATAAGAATAAAGAAATACCGAAAGGGCGCCAGTCTTTGGGCCCAACCGATGGACGGCGTCTGCTTGGTAGCGCTCTAGCTTCCAAGCCGTGTGTGTTTGAAGTGTTAATTCCAGTTACAGGTTTTATTTGCAAAGTTTCTCCGAGTCCTAAAATTTAAAGTAAATTTTTGGGTGAAAGCCAAAATCTACTGCCCTACGGGCCGGTTTCACCATCATGTACGTAAGATTTGTGATGTACAGCATTTGATAGGGTGCCTGAAGTGCTTATTTTAATTACCTCAATCGGAGTTCTTGGGAGGTAAAAGTGTCATGTTGCTCATAGAATCGCGACTGTTATCGTGCCCTTTGTACTTTCTTTGCAGTGATATTCTGGCGGTCCTGCAATGAAGCTTATTGGCACCTGTGATTTCCTTACCTGATAGTGTTGCAGGGAGGGATTTACAAGGGCAACAATTTTTTATGCTTCTTTGGAAGAAGTTTTCTGAGCTGATGTGCTTGCAAATATCTTAGGCTTGGTATTTCCTAGTATATAGACTGATATTCTGCATATTAAGCTTACAATTAATCCATCAACTGTGTCTTGTATTTGGGCAGTTCAGAATTTGCTTTGCGGTCATACCTATATTTGCTGCTCCATGCTCTTGTAGCTGGGCCAGCAGCATGGTGGTTTGGTGGAGGTCCTCGAAAGGTTTCGATTCTGCACTCATGGTTCTACTGATGGATGACAATATGAGAGTAAGTACCAACAATAAAGTTATCTGTAACAGGTGCATGTCTTCTATGCCACTCGACTAGCTCTTGGCTTTATATCAGCAGCATCAGAAGCAGCTCTTGTCTCTGCTACTTCAAGGCGCTTTGGCAAAAGGCTGGCTGCCTATACCCTCATGCTGCTGTGTTTTTCAACTGGATGCTCGAATTCTAGCACAAGTATGATTCGAATCCGTTGCTAACAGAAGAAAGGAAGAGTTGAAATCTGATATGTTGGTAATGCGTTTGTTGACAGGTTTTCTTCCTAGCACATTCTCCATGTACACTATAACTTCTGCTACTGCTGCTTTGATGTCTGGAAGGCCCCTCCTCGCGGTGATTGCCTCTGTGGTTGGTGTCTTAATAGGCTGGCCATTTTCTGTGCTTGCAACAGCTCCATTGGTGGGCTACGCTGTGCTGACAGGAGGGTTTCTAAGAACACTTTTTGTGGGCGTGTTAACTACAGTCTTTATCCTTGTAAGTAGAGTCTAGACTCCATTGTGAAGGTCTAAATGACGTGCTGTATTAGTACTCCCAATGTAAGTTTGTTGTGTGAGTGTGCTTGCATGCACACTTGTAAAGGGGGGGGGGAGCAGGGTGTGTGCATGGGGCTTTGATGTTTACACACCGTTTTTTAGTGTGTAGGTTTGTTGTGTGCGTGTGCTTGTGTGCACACATGTAAAAGGAGGGGGGGGGGGGAGGGGGGGGGGGGTGCGTGTGTGTGAGTGGGACTTTGGTGTGTACACACCAGTTTCAACTATAAAATCAATAGATGAAGGTGCTTTTGAATGTGCATGGATCCTTGAGCGAAAGAGATGTCATGCTTATATGCTTTGTCTGCAGCAGAACTAAGAGAAACTTTCCTCATTTGAGATCTAGTGGAGCTTGCATATTGCGAGTATGAAGCTAATGAGATCTGAGGGATGATTGCCTGACTTTTATGCTAGATTGCTGATGGGTTTCGTCGTTGCCATGGGGCTTAGGTCCTAATTCATGATTCTTGGTTGTGTGCTTGTATGCATGGCACAAAGCTGAGTGCAGAGTCCTGACTGGACCCCTATGAGCAATGCTTTCTAGCATTGTTGTATTCAGTAGATCTTAGACATTGTAACGATTGCATCCATGTGTGAGTATTCTTTTATGGTATTAGTAAACCTTGTACACCATGAGGGGTGCAGTTTGAATTGGGGATTTGGTTTACTCATAACGAGGGTGAAAGTTTAAGTGGGGATATCCTGAAAGCTCACTGTTGTCACTTTATTGGTCTAGTCACGAAAGCTTTTTCTTATGGCATGCAGATCTCATCAATGTTGGCAGACAGATTCTTTTATGGAAAATGGACACTATCAATCCTCAATCTAGTCATGTACAATGTCTTTGGTGATGGGGACAGCTCTCTTTATGGAGTGGAATCAAAAACATTTTATCTACGAAATGGCTTCAATAATTTCAATTTTGCACTTATATTGGCCCTCATGCTTCCAATTGTGATGCTACTGGCTCGAAGAAAGAAAGATTTTTCTCTGTTGGTCTTGGCATCACCCATCTATACATGGTTGGGCTTCATGTCCATGCAGCCTCATAAGGAGGAGCGGTAAGGCATTTTTCTTAGTTTCAAGCCGTACTTGTTTTTAAAGTAATTAAAAACAAGGTATGAGTAGGGCTCCCCAATCTCGAAAAAATAAAAATTCTTTCAAAACATCTCAAATGTATAAGTGAAAGGTAAGTCTAGGAAATGAAAAACCTCATGGAATTGGAAAGTCAAAGGGCTTTTCATGTCCATATAAAGAGGATTCGACCTTAAAGTGTGCTGTGATACATTTTTTTTTTGTCTTTTTATTTATTTTTCCTCTAGCGTTTTATATAGCTTAATTTTAAATTAAGCTAGTTTGACATGTAAAAAGTAGTAAAAATATCTCAACTTCTGCATCCTCTTGAAAGGTTAAAGTACAGTTGGGCAACAAGATAAGGAGATTGTAGATGTGCCAATGACGTCTTGAACACGTATTTAGTCTATGTCTTGGCAATTATTTCAAGATGCTTCAGAATCTGAAGTTGATCCTCTCATTGAGCTATGTGCATTGAGGGGTCATGACCATCTTTGAAAAATCAGGATTTTAACTTACAAGTTTAGTTTTTTGACCCTAATTGATCCCTAATACCCCCAGGAGCTTCGGGGAAGTGATGGGATCTCTGTACAGGTGATCTGGTGCATTTTCAGGGCAGAAAACAGAGAATTCAGCGTGCTGCAGATTCTTGCCAGGTTTGGGAAAGTGTCTGTATGCGCCGGGAAAGTCACCTTTGGCATGGGGATTTGGTCTGTGAAGCCTCCTACTGCGGTTATGTTGCCGAAGTCGGGCTAGAGTAGGCCATTTTCAGCCTGATAAAAGCGGAACAGCTCGTAGGAACTTATAGGATTTCACGCAAGTTTTATGAGAATAAAGAAATACCAAAGGGGCGCTGGTCTTTGGGGCCTACAGGGTGTCGTTGTTTGCTTGGTGGCATCTAGCTGCCAAGCCGTGGTTTGATTGAAGTGTCAATTCCAGTCATAGGTTTAATTGCGAAGTTTTTTTTTTTTTCCCCGAGAAAAAGATCCTTCTATTAGTTAATAAGACTACCCCTAGGGCTACAACCACCTCTACTAGAGAGGGCTACAACAATCATAAGGGGAGACTCTCCCAATGAAAAAACAGCATATGTACAATGGGCTAAATCAAGAGATGGGAGGAGGGAAAAGCCACACAGATGGACGGTAGTGCCATCTGAGCCCACCATGGACCATGGTGAAGAAAGGCCCAAGGCGCCAGAGTCGAAGGAAAGCCTCTCTACGCTCCCGCATGCGGTCGGAGCTGCCCTCGAGTCTCTCGAACTATCCCTTGAGAGTATGGATCAACTCTAGCCAAAGATTTCGAACTATCTCTGCTGGTGGTACAGGGCGAGCCTCGAAGATGCGGAAGCAGCGGGCCCGCCAGATGAACCAGAGTGTCAGGCCGTAGATGAGCTCCCAACACTCCTCTCTCTCACTGCACCACTCCTGTGGAGTAAGCTCTGTAGCAGGCTGGAGTGTAGGTCGACCCCCTTGGATCACTATCATCCTGCTGGTGGAGGATAGCTCAAACTGTAGTGCCGGGCCCGTGAGAGTGGACCAAGCAGGTGCTCCCCAAGTGTACTGTCCTGATGTGGAAAAAGCTGGCATCAGCTGAAGGACACGAAGTCAAACCTGCTGTGCCATAGGACAGTCCCAAAGACAATGACAGTGACTCTCCACTGGATGGCCACAAGCTGCACATGCTGCCGAGAGACCACTATGTACAAGCCAGCTTCCCACTGCAGTAGCTCTATGTGCAACCAGCCATTGCAACAAAGTGACTTGCCGTGGCTGTCTGGCGTCCCACAACCTCGCCCAAAAAGTTGACAAGAACTCAGCTATGAGACTCTCCTCCTGCTAATGAGGTGCTGCAGTAGGACGAGCCTCTCTCCGTGCTACCAGTATGTGACGTCCCAGTCGAACAATGTACTGAAAGAAAGGGACACTTGGATGGTCGGCTGAGGAGAAAGGGTCCCACTAAAACCACTCTCCAGGATCCCACTGCACTTGTGCCAGGGGATAGCTCTCCCAAGCCCCCAGTCTCCAGTGGCCAGTCTCAAGTGCTGCTGGGTCAGGATCTATGACACAAGTCCTCCCACAAATGCCCACAACTCGGATCCTCTGAAAACAACACTCTGCAACCTGTGGGGCCTCAACTGAAACTCGGTGTAAACGACCCTCGAAAAATAGGGAGGGTATAGTCTCTGAGCAAGCCTGAACTGCGATGAGGACCTTCAGTCACGTGAAGGCCCCCATCCATCTGGGCACTGTTGACTCGAGAGGTGTGAGCCACTCGGCTGCTACTGCCTCTGTGATGTCCCGACACGTGCTTTGTGAAACTGGCCTATAGGGCGGTAGACGTTGGCTTTCACCCGAAATTCTTTACTTTACTTTAGACGCACACACAGAACAATTTGCAAAGGGAACCTGCGACGAGAATTAACACTTATGCACACACACGGCTCGGAAGCTAGAATGCTTCAAGCAGACGCCCACAACTTGTAGGCCCCAAAATTGGCGCCCCTTTCGATATTTCTTTACACTTTGAGAGGATAAATTACAAAGTAGAGTCCTGGGAATTCTTTACCTGTATCCAGCTAGATACCACCTATTTTGGCCAAATTTTGGAAGCATAACAACCCCAAAACTTGCGCGAAACCAATTCCCCTGTTGGAACTCACTTCCACAGGCAGAAATTCTTTTGATTTCTGCCCAAAAACAGTAAATTCAGCTCGCTGTATTTACTGGTTTTTGCTCTGTTTTCAGCCCTAAACAGTCCCCGAACTGTCCTCCGCCAGTGGGCGTCCGTATGGTTGAAAAACAGTCAAAATACAACGCATACCAGCGCTGAAAACGCACCTGTTTGGTGAGGTTATGACCCTCACCGGTACTTGCTTTGGAGTAGCAATTAGCTACTCTCGTTCCTGCTGAAGGAGGCTCTCTTGCCATTGTACATTTGTCACAAAGTGATGACGTGGCTGCCAGAAACCCTAATTTTGCTGAAACCCGAACCCTAAAATCAGAAACCCTAACCCTAAATCCAAAAATCCTAATTCTGATGTAAACCCTAACCCTAAAAGGGCTGCAGAAAATGTTGATGTGGCAGGCCAACAATACGGCATCTCCGCAATTTACGGCGAGAATTACGACAGCAAGAAAAGCATGTTAATTTGCGGCAGTTTTGCTTTTTGGGTTGGCTACGTATGTTGGGAGAAAGAGAGAGCTTTTTTGTTTTATTTTAAAAGCTTTTGATTGGACAACTTTTTGGAATTTTCTTTATTTTATAAGCAAGAGAGAGAAAGAGCCTTTGCTTTATTTATGGGCTTTTGATTTTAGCTTTTGGGGCTCTGCTTTTAACAACCCTTGTACCTTTAAATTTGTGAGCAGGCCTCTCACAACTAAGAGCATCTGGACGCAGAGTTTGAGTGTGAGCGCCTGCCCGCACTCTTGTACTTTGAACTCATATTAATATAAAAAGAAATACCGAAAGGGGCGCCAGTCTTTGGGGCCAATATCTCTAGGCACGGAACTCTACTGGGCCAGTTTCGAATAAATTGTAAACTGTGAACTGTTTTGAAGTGGTTATTTGGTGCTGTCGTGGTAGATTATTGACTTGGAGTGTCCAAGTCTGTTACAGTGGTATCAGAGCACGGCCGATTTCTCTTCTGCGGGAAATTCGATCCCAATTTTTTTTCCGCGGCACCTATGGCTGCTGGCAAAGATCAACCGACTCCCTCTACATCCGGAGATGCGGGAAGGGATCACAACGAAGATTCCGGCAAGGAGTATGGCCCGTCTCGGCCTACTTAGGCGGAGCGTCGTCAATTGATCGACGATGCAACAAAGATGATGCTTAATTTTGCCAAGGACGTGAAGATGGCAAATATATGAGCAAGACCTCTTTGGAGGAGGTGCACACCCAGTGGCAGAAAACCACAACAACATCCCCAAAACCCGCTCTCAAGAAACCTCATGCTCCGAAGAAGTATACAGAGAAGGAATTAGAAGAGGTGGTCGATGCACGAATTGCTCAGCTTTTCGACGTGCAAAACAAAGCTAAAAAGCACGGCAAAAAGCAGAAGAAAGGCACTGACTTTCCAGGTTATTTGGGTCGTCAGTCGACTTTTGACAAGGCAAAGAACAGAAGAAGCGTGTTCGATTTGAAGGAGTACCTAGTTCTTCTTCTTCTTCTTCTTCTTCTGACAGTTCTTCTAGCTCATCTGACTCAAGCGAAGAAGATCGCAAAGGCAAAAAGCGAAGCAAGCAACAACGCTTCGGAAAGGGCAAGAAAAAGGCAAAGAAGTCTAAATCTCGCCCAGTGAGAGACAGTTCTACAGAGGACTCGTCTACAGACAGTTCAGACTCTGACGACAGCAACTTTTATGCAAAAGAAGAAGAATTTTTATAAAGCCAACCAATATGACTTTCTGGAAGATGAAAGCAAGAAAGTCCTAGAGTTTAAGGAAGATGGACAGTCAAATTTGACACGTATCGGGATATAGAGATGCTTCGAAGGCTTTGTCTTTTGTACAGCGGTTTGACATCGCTTTCGCGGGGAGGACGCTACTCAGAGCACTCTAAGATTTGGAGAGTTGCCTCTTACTTTAAGGAGAGTGCTCGAACTTGGTGGTCCATGCTTCTTTTAAACAAGACTGCGCTAGTTAAATGGTTGAAATTCAAGAGGCATTTTATTTCTTCTTGGCTAATTCGAGAGTATGGACGCGATATACGAATTGCTTGGAACCATCTTCGGATGACCAAGAAGGATACAGTGGGCGCTTATTGCGAGAGATTCTGGAGCTCTTTTCTGCCTGCCTCTTCATTTAAGAAGATCTCGTTCAAGGAGCAGATTGAGCGGTTTACCTTGGGTCTACGTACAGAGATCCAAGATCACTGTTTAGAACAAAATTCAGCTTCCATTCAGGAGTTGATGAGTCATGCGAAACGGGGTTTTGCCATTCACTCTGGTAGTCTGACCTACCCCACAAATGAGATCATGACACAAAGAGTTGAACAGACTTTGAAAAATGAAAGTAGAAAGAGAAAGAGCAACCCGAAATAGAAAGATAAGGATGCACGACCCAAGCTTACTCCTCAAGAGAGGGCTCTCTACATAAAGGAGGGGAAGTGCTTTGAATGCGGGGAAACCGGGCATATCTCCGCGAAGTGCCCTAACAAGGCACCGAATGAACAAGATGAAGAAAGGCCAGAAAGTTCCAAAGCAGCTGAGAGACGTGGCAGAAAAGGCAGATAAAAAGTAGAACTGGTACCACATTGCGTGGGGCCTGAACCGAATCAAATGAATGAAAGGACAAACTTTGCCGCTTTTTGGGCAAAGTGAAGATTAGGAAGCTCTTTTGAAGGAGCCAAGGCCAACTTCTTTTCACTTGGAATTGACGGCTCGATTTGGAATTATGCCTGATAGGCTGAGGCCACAGGTGGAGGTAGTTCGAGTGGCACACGGACGGGATGTTGCCATTACACCAAGCATTGGCAAACTTAGGGCACGAGGAGTTTTACGTATTTGCCTTGGAAGGTTGTGACGTTCTACTTGAAATCCCTTGGTACCACAACAACTACGCCGTGGTTTACTACTGGCCCGAGAAAGCAACTTTGCCAAATGAAGGGCTCAGAGATTGTACTTGATGAATTTCAGTTTCTTTACTTTTTTTTTTGTTTTTGGGAGAGAACTGAACGATGGATAAAGGTCGAATAATATGTTTTGACCTGAACAAAAGAACGCCAAGATTTTCTCCACACTCATGCTGTTTGCTTTTCAGAGGGCCTGCCAGGCGAGTTACCATCCGCTCCTTCTACTATTGATCTGATACCTGGAAGCACACCACCGAACCGACCACCTTATCGTGTGAGCTGAGCCCAAAACGAAGAGATTATGAACCAAGTGAAAGACCTCTTGGAAAAGGGTCTTGTCCAGCCTAGTACTTCACCGTATTGCCCTCCAGTGTTGTTGGTTTTGAAGAAAGATGGATCTTGGAGAATGTGCATCGATTATAGAGCTCTCAACAAAATCACCATCAAGAATAGATTTCCGATTCTTAGGATCGATGATATACTCGATAGATTATAAGGATCCTCGTGTTTTAGCAGAATTGATTTGAAGAGTGGATATCATCAGATTCGAATCGCACCGGATGATGAACATGGTTTTTCGAGAGTACAGGCTATTTGTTGGCACTTTCTTTGACGATATTATTGTTTTCTCCAAGAATGAGGCAGAACATAGAGATCATCTGCTTCAGGTCTTTCAGGCATTACGAGATCACAAGTTAGTGATTAATGTGAAGAAAAGTGAAATTTTCCTACCAAAGATACACTTTTTGGGACAGCAGCAGGAGTGCAAATGGATCTGGCCAAGATAGAGACTATCCGTGATTGGCCCGATTTGAAGAATGTCCACAAAGTTGGAAGCTTCTTGGGATTGTGTTCGTACTATAGGCGGTTCATTCGAAAGTTTGCAGAGGTTGCTTCCCCTTTGCATATCTTGACAAAAAGGAGTCCCTTTCTTGTGGGGATCCACAGAAGTGACTGCCTTTCAGGAATTGAAACAGAATTTGACTATAGGACCAGTTTTTGACTTTGCCGGATTTGCAGAAGTTGCTTGAAGTATATTATGATACTTGTGGTCGTAGTCTGGATGTGGTTTTCATGCAAGAAGGCCAATGTCATTGTCTATGAGAACCGATTGTTTCAAGGCCAGAATTGTCAGCACAGATTTGTGAGAAAGAGCTTTTGGCGGCTATCCATGATCTTATTCAGTGGCGACATTACCTACTCGGAGCCGATTTTACGGTTTTCACAGATGATGGGAGTTTACGCTACTTTTGTCACGGAAGCAGCTATCGGAAAAAGCAGATGCAGTGGGCAAACATCTTGTCACGGTTTACTTCTGGATTGTCCATGTGCAGGGACAGAAGAAATTGGTGGCAAATACTTTGTCCCGAAAGCCGTTGGTACTGGCTATTTTCGCGATACATCATAGGAACTTCGAGGATATGGTCGGTCAATACGCCACATAATAGATTTTGCAGATGTATTTAGTTGAATACAAAAAGGGGAGGTAGTAGCGGACTATTCCAATCGGGATGGCTACTTGATGAAGAAAACCATGTTGTGCGTTGCACAGCCGTTGAGGGAAAAGGTTCTAACCGAATGCCACTGTCCGCCTTTTACGGGTCACCGCGGCATTGCTACCACCTTGAAAGGGGTAGAGAGATACGTCTTTTGGTCGAGACTCAAGAAGGATGTGGACGAGTTTGTGCGCAATTGCTTGGTATGCCAGAAGGTCAAGTTTGACAGGCATAAAGCATAGGGATTGTTACAGCCTTTTACCCATATCCACCCGCCCTTGGGAGAGTATTACAATGAATTTCATCTCTCGAGAACAGAGCGTGGGCATGATTGTTTATTGCCCAGGTCTTCAGATTACATGGCATGCTTGAGACGATTGTCTTCGACAGGGACCCTAGGTTCACGAGTTTGTTTCGGACGGCTATTTGGGAGAACATAGGCACGCGGTTGCAGTTCTCGTCGTCGCTCCACCCGCAGACTGACGGGCAATCAGAGATTGCTATTCAGTGGTATTGGATTTGTTGAAGTCTTCTTGGTTGGATCAGAAGACTACTTTGGGAAATGTTTTTACCTTTGGTGGAATATGCCTACAGAAACACGTTTGACTCTTTGATGGGGAAGATGCCATTTGAGATTTTTGAATTTGCTACAAAGGTTCTACCCTTCCTTAGCGCGAAAGATAAGATTTTTCTTTGAAGCCGACCAGTTCACGAGAGACTCGGTCCGGAATGCTTTGCAGAAATTTCAAGAATGATAGAAAAAGGTAGCAGATTGCCACTGTCGCGATTTGAAATTGAAGGAGAAGGATTGGGTGCTCTTACATTATGGGAAGGCACGACCGAGAAAGAAAACAAAAGGGAAAGGAGTGGCTTCTTTGTAAGCTTAGCATGACATAGTGTGAACCTTTCCAGGTTTTCAAAAAGATAAATGATATCTTCTTTGGACTGAAGCTGCCAGAATACTTGGAGGATTCACAATGTTTTTTTAATGTGAGTCTCTTGAAGCCTTTTGAAGGCGACATGCCTGTTGATGAACAATCCAAATTGGACGAAAATGGGCAGATACTCGTTCCAGAACAGAAATTGGCACAGAAAGAAAGAAAGAAGGTAAAGCGAACCGATGGTTCTTGGTTAAATTCAAGACCTACTTCGCATTGGATGCGAAGCGAATGGAGGAGGAAGACCTAGCAGATATTCTTTGGAATGTGAATCTTTACCTCGAAGCTTTTGATTTAGCATAGTCTATTCCAAACGGAATCCAGAATTCAGCTTGGCTGGAGATCTGGTGCAGTGAGTTTGCACCAGATCTCCAGCCAAGCTGAATTCTTGTGCAGTGGGTTTGCACAAGAGGGGAGTTACTCTGTTCCTTTGTCAACAGATGCCTCGATTTTTGAATACTAGAGTCATTGATGTCTCTTTGAGCTTTAGGGATACTGAGAGCTGACAATATTCTTCTGGGTGACTTTATGAAATGGAATTCCGGAATATGAAACTGATTTGTTCTTGACTTGTTTTTAAGTGCAGGAATTGATAGACGAAATGACTGCAGCATTTTGGTCTAAATGATCTCGAATAGACATGGTTGCAATAGGGGTTAGTCAATCGGGCATCGATGAGGTCCCGACTGGATCTAGATGCGATTGCTAGCTACATTGCCGATAAATCATGGTCTAAGATCCGAATGAATATTGAATGTCATGTGATGTGATTGTCGATTGGTACATGTGCTAGATGTGTGTTCCTAGTGCGTAGTATTAACAGTCAGTGTCTGCTAAGACAGTTTATGGCCTCTGTCTGTTTTGCAGGCGTAATCGAGGGCGATTACAATGCTTTCAAGAGAGGGGATGTGACAAAGTGATGATGTGGCTGCCAGAAACCCTAATTCTGTTGAAACCGTAACCCTAAAATTAGAAACCCTAATTCTGATGAACCCTAACCCCAAAATAAAAAACCCTAATTCTGATGTAAACCCTAACCCTAAAAGGGCTGCAGAAAATGCTGACATGGCAGGCCAACAGTATGGCATCTCCGCAATTTATGGCGTGAATTACGGCAGCAGGAAAAGCATGCTGATTTGCGGTAGTTTTTCTTTTTGGGCTGACTACGAATGTTGGAAGAAAGAGATAGCTTTTTTGCTATATTTTAAAAGCTTTTGATTGGACAGCTTTTTGGAACTTGCTTTACTTTATAAGCAAGAGAGAGAAAGAGCCTTTGCTTTATTTATGGGCTTTTGATTTCAGCTTTTGGGGCTCTGCTTTTAGCAACCCTTGTACCTTTAAATTTGTGAGCAGGCCTCTCACAACTCAGAGCATCTGGACGCAGAGTCTGAGTGTGAGCGCCTGCCCACACTCTTGTACTTTGAACTCATATTAATATAAAAAGAAATATCGAAAGGGGCGCCAGTCTTTGGGGCCAATATCTCTAGGCACGGAACTCCACCGGGCCATTGTTGAATAAATTGTGAACTGTGAACTGTTTTGAAGTGGTTATTTAGTGCTGTCGTGGTAGATTCTTGACTTGGAGGGTCCAAGTCTGTTACAACATCAGTCAAATGAGGAGCCCTCTTGTGGAGCATCACATAACTGCACGTAGGGGACAGAGCAGTGTGTAGTGTGCATGTCATCACTCCTAGCACCACAGTGTACATAGAGAGGAAAGCAAGCACTCCATAGCTCTTAACCTGTGACAGGTTCTCAATGAAGTATCCCCCCAACATAAATCGAGCTCCCCCTCTTCTGCGCTTGACCTGTAATGCATTTGTGAACAAATAGATGCAAAAGGGGAAGATTTCCATGGCTGCCAAAACTTGCGTATCGCTGAAAACGCAGCAAAACAGCACTGTAAACACGCATCTGATGTCTTCCAATGCTTGAAAATGAGCTCCTTGGTCTTAGGTAAAGTCATGGGAAGCTCAAAAATGGAGAGAAATGACTGAAAATCAGAGTTACCAGCCTCCAAAACTGCTCCAAAAAGTCAGTTACGAGTTCTGTTCTCCTAGACTAGGTAAATTGGCCAAAAAGTGCCACTTGGCACTCATGCATGCAATTTCTCTGCATTGGGCTTCCCGCTTAAAAATCTCTTAACTAGTGCATTAGTTGACTTTGCAACAGAGTAATAAAAATGTTCCCCTTGTCATTCTGAAGCTAATGACGTGAACACATTTCATGGCCCAAAATAGCAGTTCCCTAAATCTTAGGAAATGCTTCCGTTGGACTCCCATTGGTCATCTGACCATCAATGCCCATTGGGACCGCATCCAAAAATGCAATGTAGCCGAGCTGTCGGGTACTTTCCTTTGGTGACCCCACCTTGACATTGTACCTTTATTGAGTTCACTTCCTAGTATCCACAAACTTGCTAAGTGCGACGGGGGAACCTACATGACCTTGAACTGAGCCTAGACATCCTTTTACTTTACGAGTTCCAGTGCCGATCAACTTCGCGTCTGCGGGTGAAACTACCGTTGACATTGACCATACAATGTTCGACCATTTGCAACTTCAAAAAGAGGGTCTCAAAAATTAAATTAAACAAAAATCATTGGAAAGAAACCAACAACTAAGGTTAGCAGTTGCCACGTCCTTGTGACACTCTGGACCCCTCTCATGCCCTGTAGCTGGATGCTATGAAGCTTTTCTGACAAGCCTGAGAACTATAGCCAGTCATCTAAGGTGCGTGCTGGACCCTCTGCCATGGGACCTCAAGGAACATGAGGCCTACTACCAACCAAGTGGCCTCTCTACGTGCTAACCATGGGTTTCCACACAAGGGGCTCTCGTAGACGCTCCTCCGTGCAAGTAGGCTGTTGCTGCTCCAAGCCTCTCCTCAACTGCTCCCAAGAGCGGAGCAGACTCGTAGCAAAACGGTCCTCGAGTCTCCTGCTCAGGCTGACTTTGTGCATCTCTGTGAAAATCCATATGGTCGAAGGTATCCAAGGGCCTCTAGCCTGAGGTACTCTAGCACTAAGCCGTTGAAGCAAAAACTCCTTCCAAGGCTCCTCCCGTGGAAGCAATCCTGTGATAACTTCCCAAGAAGGGCTCTGCTCTTCTGTGATGGGTCTATGATCCCCAACCCCCCCTGAGAACAAGGAAGAGTGATGACCTGCCAGGCCACTTTGGCTCGAGCTATCTCAGTGTCGTGCCCTGACCAAAGGAAATTCCTGATCAGCCTCTCTACCTGGCTGATGCAGGAACTCGAAAAGATCCAACAAGAAGTGGTGTACCACGTAGTAGCCAATAACACCTGGTTGGCCACTACAACTCTACCTGCTAGAGAAAGTCGTGCGGAGCTCCAATGTAACAGCTTCCTCCTGATGGACAGGAGGAGGGGAGCAATTTGCTGCTCAAGAGACAAGTCCAAACCAACCTGACAATCCAAGTATCAAACTTCAGTCCCTGGGGAATCCATCTGAAACCCTCACCTGACAACCAATCAAGCGTAGGAGCACTACCAATCGAGAAAGCCATTGCCTTTCTCCAGCTGATTAGTGCACTTGATGCACAACAAAAGGTCTCAAGAGCCCGCTCACACCTGTGAAAGTTGGCCTCCTGGCCTTCCAAGTACAAAGCTGAGTCGTGTGCAAACTCAACATCCAGTAGCTCGTCGGTTGGAATAGGGAGCACTAAGCGACGCAAACCGACTAAAACCTGCCTGTACAATCCAAAAAGGGCGGTAGACTTTAGACTTAAACCTTATTTGCTTTCACCCATTTAATTTGTCGCCCACTTTACCTGTACTTTCAAGACACAACAAAGGGGAGAGGGATACAGGCTGCTAGATTGCACCTGTATGTGTAGACCAATACCAGATTAGCCCCTAACTTAGGCGCCTTTCGGTATTTCTTTATTGTTTAAAAGAGGGAATAAACGCTGTGGTTCCCTACAAGCTGCCCCGCACAAACATGGCTGAATTTCAATTGTTCCGGCCCGATTTCGGCAGCATAACTGTACTAGGACCCTTCAGTATTCCCACGCATTGAATGACTTTCCCGACGCATAATGGCACTTTGCAAAACTGGCGAGAATCTGCAGCACGCTGAATTCTCTGTTTTCAGCCCCGAAAATGCGCCAGATCACCTGTATAGCGGTCCCCTCGCATCCCCGAACGTCCTGGGGGTATTAGGGACCGTTTAGGGCCAAAACCCTAAACCTGCAAAAATACACAGCAGGCTGTAATTTACTGTTTCGCGCTCCGTTTCGTGTGCCGATCGCATCCGTAGCAAGTCCTCGAGCTCCCGCACTTGTAGGGCTACTTGCCCTTTGAATCGGACGAGATTTTTGGCGTGAAACCTCTCCGAATTCACTTGTACCTGCGGGGGATTAGCCGCTAGCTAATCCAGTACCTGTGCAAGAGGCTCTTGCCTCGGCAATCGCGCATGAACCCACACAAATGTACATTGGTCAATTGAAAAGCCCACTAGAGGGGCATAACATACTGCCATAGGGGAGAGAGAGGGCAGTGCGTAGTGTGCAGGGCATCACTCCTCGCACCGCACTGTACATAGAAGGGAAAGTAAGCACTCTATAGCTCTTAACCTGTGACAAAACTGAAAAATGAGCCTTCTTCCTCCTAAATTCAGCGCCACTTCTTGTTGCATGAGGAAAGCGCACCAGAAGGTGCCACTGGGCACATTTACAAGCATTTTCCCGTTTCGAGGTTGCCGCCTAAAAATCTCCCAACCGGTTGCCCAATTGACTTCAAGGCAGAGTTAGAAAATGTTCCCCTTGTCGTTCCGGAGGTAATGACGCAAACACATTTTCAGGTCCCAAAATAGCAGTTTCCTAAATTTTAGGAGATGCTGCTATTGTATCTTTCTAGGTCATCTGACTCCCTTTGTACACTGCAGCCACACCCAGAATTGAAATGTAGCCTCTGTAGCAAAGGATTCCACTTTGGCTAGTCAATGACTCCACTTTGGCTAACCATAGTCTTTGTCCAACCTTAGTGCTCTCTTGCCCTCAGGCCTGGACTCCCTCTGGACAGTTCCACACTAGCTATGCAATGCAGGGCACTTAGATTTCCCGAGGGGTGTTTCCAAAAAGTGGAAGTAAATAAATAATAAGAAAGAAATCAACAAAAACGATAGATAGTAGTCACACGCTGGTGACATACCCCCCTCTTGAAATCTCAAACGTCCTCGTTTGCATCTATGTTGTACATGCTCACAGTCAACACTGATGTATTCAACACCTGTCGACACATGTACGACACATACATGCTCATTGTCAACCCTGGTGTATTCAACACCTCGTCGACACATGTATTGCCTGCGTGTGAACCCTGTCCCAATGACATAGTGGTAGCTTCGCACTCTGCTAATGCTTTGAGTCACTAACTTTCCAATGACAAAATGGTAGCTACACATTTTGCCACTGTCTTATAATACACGTTGGATCCCGTAACACTTTCGAGCATACCCAAACCTACAGTTCAAGAATGCAGTTACACGTACCCTTTAATAGAAGTAATTACTGTATCCTTGACAAACTGACAAGAAATACTCACTTCTATAGCACTAACCAAACTTTTGGACATTCCATAAGAGCAATTGCCAAACTGACAATCTGTACAGCTCTGACATTCATGTAACAAGTATTTGATTTGAGCTCACTTTAAATACCATGTACATCATTTGTTTCAGAAGCCATTGTCACACTGACAATCCATGTAGCTTTGAAACTCAAGGGGTCAAGGTAGGTTGCAAATCGAAGGCTTCAAGGTAAAGTGATAACACAGTTGGTGACTCTGCAAGTTCACCTTCTTCCATCCACTTAGCATCCATTGGTGGATAGTTTCTGAACTTCACCAAGTAACGCCTAGCAACCTTGCCTTTCACTTTTCTTTCTTTATGTGCCTAAATCTGTTCCGGGACCAAGATCTCGTCAAGTTCCTCGACTTCCGGCTGATCTTCAGCTGGCATATCCTCTGGCACATCACCCACATAGGGTCTGAGAAGACTCACATGAAACGCATTGTGAATCTTCCAACTCTCAGGCAATTTCAGCCTACATGCAACATCACTGATTATGTCGCACACTTGAAAAGGCCCATAGTAACGCACGCTGAGCTTTGGAAACAGTCTTTCCTTGCCCTTCATCTTCTTTAACCTTGCCTTTTCAAAGCGTAGAAGCACCCAATCACCAAGTGAAAATACCACTTCACGACGGTGACGATCAGTTGCTTTCTTTTGCTTTGCCTGAGTCTTTTCTAAGGCCACTTTGACCTTCTTGTACATTTCATCCATGTCCTGAACATACTTATCTGCTTCAAATATCTTGTCCTTTGTATGCAGTATGGGAGGAACTTTCTTGCCACCTTCAACTATCTCAAAAGGTGCCTTGCCAGTTGATGAATGCACTGTATTATTGTATGCATACTCTACCAATGGCAAATACTGCTCCCACTTTCCTTTATGCTCTGACACATAGCACTTCAGCAGATCTAGGACAGTAGAATATGCCTCTTATGACTGCCCATCTGTTTGAGGATGAATGACGAAGAGAATTTGAGCGTTGTGCCCATATTCTCAAACAAGCCTCTCCAGAACAAACTTGTCATGCGTGGATCACGGTCGCTAACAATCGACTATGGCATGCCATGATACTTGAAAATATTGCTCATAAACAAGCGTGCCATGTGATCTGGCTTTATCTTCTTCCTGACAGGAATAAAATGAGCCTGCTTGCTGAATCTGCAAATGATGGTCCAAATACCATCATTTCCTGTCTGCGTTCTCGGAAGATGAAAGTTAAAATCCATAGCAATACTTTCCCGTGGTTTATCTGGAATAGGTAGTGGTTGCAATAACCCTGGTGCCTTTTGCCTGTCAAACTTGACCTTCTGGCAAATCAGGCATTCTCGCACAAAGGCATCCACATCTCTTCTCAATGTAGGCCAATAGAAGAATGTCTCAACCGCTTTAACTGTAGCATCGATACCACGATGCCCTGCATACGGTGGGACATGACTCTCTTCCATAACTTTGCGTCGCAATGGCTTTGTGACACACAATCTGCCATGGATCATCATGAACCCATCTTTGAGAAGATAGTCTTCATGACGTTGTCCATCCATTAGGTGCTCGAAGACCCTTGCAAAATCTTCATCATTTCCATACCGTTCTCTCATATTATCAAGTTCATGATGATAAGGAATTGACACAGCTGAAATTTGTGGCTTCCTTGACAAGGCATCAGCCACAACGTTCTTCTTGCCTTCCACATGCACAATCTGAAAATGGAACATGGACAAGGTATTTGCCCATCGCATATGCTTCTCAGATAACTTTGTCTGTGTCATGAAGTATCGCAAGGTCTGATGGTCCGTTTGGACAACGAAATCTGCACCTAGTAGGTAGTGTTTCCAACTTAAGAGCGCATGAATCACAGCCAGTAACTCTTTCTCATAGACCTGCATGGTCATCTCTGGCCCTTGCAAAATTCTGCTCTCATAGGCTACTACCCTGCCATCTTGCATTAGCACTGCACCAATGCTACTACCACAGGTGTCACACTGGACCACAAATGACTTCCTAAGATTTGGCAACACAATGACTGGATCTGAAGTCATCTTTTCCTTTAAGAGATTAAAAGCTGAAATCTCTTTCTGTGTCCATGTAAAGGTGACTGCCTTCTATTGAAGAGCATGTAAAGGTGAAGCAATCTCAGCAAAATTTCGGATAAACCTTCTGTAATAGGAGCATAGTCCCTTGAAACTTCGGACATCGTGCACCGTCTTCAAATCTGGCCATGACTTGATCGCTTCAACTTTTGCAGGATCCTTTCTGACACCATCCTTTGAGACAATGTGTCTCAGAAAGTGGATCTCTTCCAGAAAAAATTCACTTTTCTTTGCATTGATGAGCAACCTATGACTGCGTAGCTCTTCGAAGACAATGGCCAAGTGATGTCTATGCTCCTCTTCATTCTTTGAGTAGACTATCATGTCATGAAAGAATGTACCAACAAACTGCTGGTGTGGACGGAAAATTCTGTCCATCATCCTATTGAACGTAGCAGGAGCATTTGTGAGACCAAAGGGCATCACTAAAAATTCGTAAAGGCCAAACATTGTTCTAAAAGTAGTCTTGTGCACATCCTCTGATCTAATGCGGATCTGATGGTACCCACTCTTTAGATCTATCCTGCTAAACATAGCTGCTCCTTCTAATTTGTCGAGAATATCATCAATTCTGGGTATAGGGAACCTATTCTTGATGGTATTCTTATTCAGTGCACGGTAGTCGGTGCACATACGCCATGAGCCATCCTTTTTCTGCACCGACAACACTGGAGAACAGAATGGGGATGAACTGGGCTGAATCAGCGCCTTTTCTAACAGCTCCTGTACTTGGCCCATTATCTCTTTCTGCTGAGCCGCACTAACCGTGTACGGAGGCTTATTTGGTGGTCTACTGCCTGGCACCAAATCTATCGCATGGTCCTCGGGTCTCTGTGTCAGTAATTGAGACGGTCATGAATCGGAAAAACAGTCAGTATACTGTTGTAAAAACATTGACCTTTCTTTATCTAGCACAGATAAATTTGATTCATCACAATCTGACACTTCACGTGCAAAAACCAAGTACGTAGAAAGATGCTTTTTCATTACAGAAGTAATAGCAGAAGCTGATACAGTGGGAATAGACTCCCCTTTAAGCTTTACATCCAGAATGTGAGTCTTTCCCCTGCTCTGTACAGTGATCTTTTTGTTGTAGGCATCCATGATTCCCTGTACACGAAACAACCAAGGAATACCTAACAACACATCACATCCGTCAAGTGGCATGATGTAAAATTCTTCAACATCTACATAGGACTGGATATGTAAGCGCAACTTTCCGATGATGGGTAACACAGCCTCTGTATGGCCAAGACATGCCAAACCTGCCTCTGCTGTATACCCCATCTCTTCAGGTATGATTCCCAACTTGGAAGCCAATTCTGGGTAAATGAAGTTGGCTTTGGCACTTGGATCAAAGAAGATAAGAACTGTTTGATCCCTGACCTTTTCCCATGCTCTGCAAAGCTCACTTGCATCTGAATTTGGCTTGTCGCCCACCATATCTAGCACTAGACCAGCCATGGGCTTCTTTCCTTTTCTGTCCTCCTTGTCTTCAGAATTAGTTGGCCTTTTCTTTGTAGGACAATTGTAAGCAATGTGGCCAGGCTGCTCATAGATGAAGCATTTGTTCTCTGACCTCAAGACCTTCTTTTGCTCTTCCGACTTGCGAGGAAAACGTCTTTTCCATTTCTTCGCTGGTCCCTTCTCTGATTCAGCCGTAGCTTTGTCTTTCCCTGCGTTGGCTGGCTCCTGAGTCACTTTCGGAGCCTCCTTGGGAACATACTTCCTTCGCTGAATTTTTCTTGGCTGATCCTTCCTTGACGCCAGTATTGAATTCACAATCTTCTCCCTTGAGCAAACCATTGCGAGTGTTTGTGTAACAAACTTGGACATTCCATGTCAAGAATCAATCGCTACAGCACCAAATAACCACTTCAAAACAATTCACAGATCACAATAGATTTGCACTGGCCTGGCGGAGTTCCGTGCCTAGAGATAATGGCCCCAAAGACTGGCGCCCCTTTCGGTATTTCTTTTTATATTAATCAAATCAAAGTACAAGAGAGTGGCTAGGGTTTCACTCTCAGACTCTGCGTCCAGATGCTCTGAGAAGTGAGGCCCTCACCACTAAATTAAAGGTTACAAGGGATGCCCAAAAGCAGAGCCCCAAAAGCTTCAAATCAAACGCAAGTGTTCTCTCTCTCTCTCCCTCAGAGAGTCAAAACTTGAAAGCAAAAGCATTCTCTCTCTCTCTCTCTCTCTCTCTCTCTCTCTCTCTCTCTCTCTCTCTCTCTTTGATATTGTAGAGAAAAAGCAAAATTTGCGTCGCTCGTCAGTTTCATTTTTTTAAAAATTTTATTTATTTTTTAATAGCCTCCGCGATTTCCAGAAATTAGGGTTTTTGGCAAAAATTAGGGTTTGCAGGAATTTTAGGGTTTCTGGCAGAAATTAGGGTTTCTGCTGTCCGTAGCCACGTCATCACTTTGTGACATACCCCCCTCTTGAAAGCATTGTAATCGACCGTGATTACGCCTGCAAAACCGACAAAAGCCATAAACCGTCTTAGCAGACACTGACTGTTAGTACCTATGTACTAGGAACACACATCTAGCACATGTACAAAATCGACAGTCACATCACACGACATCACAGGACATCACCAGACATCACAGGACATCACATGACATTCAACATTCATTCGGATCTTAGACCATGATTTATCGGCAATGTAGCTAGCAATCACATCTTGGTCCAATCGGGACCTCATCGATGTCCGATTGACTAACCCCTATTGCAACCATGTCTATTCCAGATCAATCAGACCAAAATGCTGCAGTCATTTCGTCTATCAGTTCCTGCACTCACAAGAAGTCAAGAACAAATCAGTATCATTATCAGGAATTCCATTTCATAAAGTCATCCAGCAAAATACTGTCAGCTATCAGTATCCCTGAAGCTCAAAGAGACATCAACGACTTTAGTATCAAAATCGAGGCATTTGTTGACAAAGGAGTGGAGTGACTCCCCTCTTGTGCATCCCACTGCACCAGATCTCCGGCCAAGGTGAATTCTGGGTTCCATTTGGAGTAGACTATGCTAAACCAAAACATCGAGGTAAAGTTTCACAATCCGAGGAATCTGCTAGGTCCTCCTCCTCCATCCACTTCGCATCAAATGCAGGAAAGTTCTTGAACTTAACCAAGAACCGCCTTCAGACTTTACCTTTCTTCGTATCGTTATGTGCCAAAATCTGTTCAGAAACAAGGATCTCCTCATTTTCTTCCACTTCGGGTTGCTCATCAGGCTCCCCATCATCAGGCACGTCACGCTTAACAGGTTTCAAGAGACTCACATGCAATGCATTGTGAATCCTCCAAGTATCTGGCAGTTTCAATCGGAAGGAGACATCATTTATCTTTTCAGTGACCTGGAAAGGTCCGTAGTATCGCATACTAAGCTTTGGGGAAAGCCTCTCCTTTCCCTTTTTCTTTCGTAGGCGTGCCTTCTCAAAACGTAAGAGCACCCAATCATTCTCCTTCAATTTCAAGTCGCGACGATGGCGATCCGCTGTCTTTTTCTGTCGTTCTTGAGACTCCTGCAAAGTCTCGCGGACCTTGGCAAAAGCCGTATCCAAATCTCGCGAATATTCATCCGCTTCAAATATCTAATCTTTCGTGCTCAGGAAGGATGGAACCTTCGTAGCACTTTCAACAATCTCACATGGCGTTTTCCCCGTTGAGTGTATCGTGTTATTGTAGGCAACTTTTCCCATTGAGTCTTCTGATCCGAGATACAAGACTTCAATAAATCTAAAACCACTGAATTGGCAATCTCAGATTGCCCGTGAGTCTGCAAGTGGAACGATGACGAGAACTGCAACTACGTGCCAATGTTCTCCCAAATTGCCTTCCAAAACAAACTTATAAATCTGGGGTCTGTGTCGGAGATAATCGTCTCAGACGTGCCATGTAATCGGAAAATCATCGTGATCATTCTGTGTTCTCGGGAGATAAAAAATGAAATCCATTTCAATACTTTTCCAGGGGTGGATGGGTATGGGTAAAGGGTGTAACAATCCCTATGTCTTATGCCTGTCAAACTTGACCTTCTGGCATACTGCGCACAACTCTTCCACGTCCTTTTTGAGTCACGGCCAAAAGAAGTATCTCTCTACCCCTTTCATGGTGGTAGCAATGTCGCGATGACCCGTAAAAGGTGGACAATGGCATTCAGTCATAACCCTTTCCCTCAACGGTTGTGTAACGCACAACATAGTCTTTTCATCAAGTAGCCTTCCCGAAGGGAGTATCCAGCTACTGTCTCCCCATCCCGTATCCGTGTGAAAATATCTGCAAAATCTGTATCTGTGGCATACTGATCGACCATGATCGACCATATCCTCGAAGCTCCTATGATGTATCGCGGAAACAACCAGAACCAACGGTTTCCGAGACAAAGCATCTGCCACCACATTCTTCTGTCCCTGCACATGGACAATCTGGAAGTGGAACTGTGACAAGATGTTCGCCCACCTCATCTGCTTTTCCGAAAGTTGCTTCTGTGACAAGAAGTAGTGCAAACACTGATGGTCTGTAAAGATAGTAAAATCCGCTCCGAGTAGGTAATGCCGCCACTGAGTAAGAGCACGGATAACCGCCAAAATCTCTTTCTCATAGATCTGTGCTGTCATCTCCGGCCTAGAGAACAAACGGCTCTCGTAAGCTATGACATGGCCTTCTTGCATCAAGACCACTCCCAGACTACGACCACAAGCATCACAATATACTTCAAATGACTTCTGCAAGTCGGGCAAAGTCAAAATAGGTCCCGTAGTCAATTTCTCTTTTAATGTCTGAAAGGCAGTCACCTCTGTGGGTCCCCACGAAAAAGATACTCCTTTCTGTGTCAAGGTATGCAAAGGGGAAGCAACCTTTGCAAACTTTCGTATGAACCGCCTATACTACGAACACAGTCCCAAGAAGCTTCTAACTTCATGGACATTCCTCAAATTGGGCCAATCACAGATAGTCTCTATCTTGGCCGGGTCCATTTGCACTCCTGCTGCTGCTGACACAATGTGTCCCAAAAAGTGTATCTCTGGTAGGAAAAATTCACTTTTCTTTGCATTAGTCACTAATGTGTGATCTCGTAATGCCTGAAAGACTTGAAGCAGATGATTTCTGTGTTCTGCCTCATTCTTGGAGAAAACAATGATGTCGTCAAAGAAAGTGCCAACAAATAGCCTATACTCTCGAAAAATCCTGTCCATCATCCGGTTAAATGTCGTAGGAGCATTGGTTAAGCCAAAAGGCATCACCTAAAACTCAAATAACCCAAAAGTCGTCCGGAAAGCTGTCTTGTAGACATCTCCAGGCGTTATCCTGATCTGATGATATCCACTCTTTAAGTCAATTTTGCTAAAGCACGAGGATCCCTATAACCTGTCGAGTATATCATCGATCCTAGGAATCGGAAATCTGTTCTTGATGGTGATTTCGTTGAGAGTGCTATAATGGATGCACATTCTCGAAGATCCGTCTTTCTTCAAAACCAACAACACTGGAGAGCAATACGGTGAAGTACTAGGCTGGACAAGACCCTTTTCCAAGAGGTCTTTCACTGGGTTCATAATCTTTTCATTCTGTACTTGGCTCACAGGATAAGGTGGCCGATTCGGTGGCGTGCTTCCAGGTATCAGATCAATGGTTTGATCTTCAGGCCCTCTGAAAAGCAATCGGCATGAGTGTGGAGAAAAATCATGGCGTTCTTTTGATCAGGTCAAAACATATTCAACCTTTATCAATCGTTCAGTTCTCTCCCAAAAGAATGAGTAAGAAACTGAAGTTCATCAAGTAGAATCTCTAAGCCCTTCATTTATCAAAGTCGCTTTCTCGGCCCGGTAGTCAACCACGGCGTAGTTCTTGTGGTACCAAGGGATCTTGAGTAGAACGTCACTCGCATGCCCTGAACACCCCTGTCATTGCAAACGAAGTTTGCCAATGCTCGGTGTAATGGCAACATCCCATCCGGGTGCCAATCGAACTACCTCCGCGTGTGGCGTCAGTTTGTCGAGCGTAATTCCAATTCGATCCGCCAATTCAAAGTGAAAAGAAGCTGGCCTTGGATCCTTCAATAGAGCTTCCTGATCCTTCACTTTGCCCCAAAAGCGGCAAAGTTTGTACTTTCATTCATTAGATTCGGTGCAGGTCCCACGCCATGTGGTACCAGTTCTGCTTTTCTATCTGCCTTTTCTGCCACATTCCTCAGCTGCTCTCGAACTCTCAGGCCTGTCGTCGTCTTTATCATTCTGTTCTTTCTGTGCCTTTTTAGGGCGCTTCGCGGAGATAATGTCTATGTTCCCCGCATCCAAAGCACTTCCCCTCTCTGATGAAGCGAGCTCTCTCCTCAGGAGTAAGCTTGGGTCGTGCATCCTTTTTCTCTGGGTTGCTCTTTTTCTTTCTACTTTCATTCTCAAAAGTCTGTTCCTCTCGTTGTGTCATGGCCTTATTTGTGGGGTAGGTCAAACTGCCAGAGTGAATGGCAAAGCCCCGCTTCGCATGACTCATCAACTCCTGAATAGAAGCTGACTTCTGTTCCAAGCAGTGATCTCGGATCTCTGTAGGTAGACCCAAGGTAAACCGCTCAATCTGTTCTCTGAACGAGATCTTCTTGAATGAAGAGGCGGGTAGAAAAGAGCTCCAGAATCTTTCACAATAAGCATTGATTGTATCTTTCTTGGTCATCCGAAGATGGTTCCAAGCAGCTCGTACATCTCGTTCATATTCTTGCGTCAACCAAGAAGAAATAAAAAGCTTCTTAAATTTCAGCCATTTAACTGGCGCACTCTTGTTAAAAGAAGCGTGGACCACCAAGTACGAGCATTCCCCTTAAGGTAAGAGGTAGCTCTCCGAATCTTGGAGTGCTCTGAATAGCGTCCTCCCGCGAAAGCGATGTCAAACTGCTGTATAAAATACAAAGCCTTCGAAGCATCTGAGTATCCTGAAAAGTATCAAACTTGATCGAGTGGCCACCTTCCTTAAACTCTCGGACTTTCTTGCTTTTATCTTCGAGAAAGTCATACTGGTTGGCATTGTAAAAATTCTTCTTGTTCGCATAAAACTTTCCGTCATCGGAATCTGAGCTGTCTGTAGACGAGTCCTCAGTAGAATTGTCAGTCTCTGGGCGAGATGTAGCCTTCTTTGCCTTTTTCTTGCGCTTTGTTTCTTGCTTCGCTTTTTACCTTTTCTGTCTTCTTCGCTCGAATCCGAGGAGCTAGAAAAACTATAAGAAGAAGAAGAAGAAGAAGAAGAAGAAGAAGAAGAATTGGGTACTCCTTCAAATCGAACACGCTTCTTCTGTTTCTTTGCCTTGTCAAAAGTCGACTGACGACCCAAATAACGTGGAAAGTCAGTGCTTTTCTTCTGCTTTTTGCCGTGCTTTTTGGCTTTCTTTTGCACGTCAAAAAGCTGAGCAATCCGTGCATCAACCACGTTCTCCAGTTCCTTCTCCGTATATTTTCTTGGAGGCAGAAGGTTTCTTGAGAGCAGGTTTCGGGAGTGGTGTTGTGGTTCTTTGCCACTCCATCTGTAACTCTTCAAAAGAGGTCTGGTTCATATATTTTGCCATCTTCGGGTCCTCGGCAAAATTGAGCATCATCTTTGTTGCATCGCCAATCAATTGACGATGCTCCACCTCTCTTTGCTTCGCCTGAGTAGGCCGAGGCGGGCCATACTCTCTGTCTGAATCTTCGTTGTGATCCCAGCGCGCATCTCCAAATGCAGAGGGAGTCGACTGATCATTGCCTAAAGCCATAGGTGCCGCGGGAAAAAATTTTCGGGGATCGGATTTCCCGTTGAAGAGAAATCGGCCGTGCTCTGATACCACTGTAACAAACTTGGACATTCCAAGTCAAGAATCAATCGCGACAACACCAAATAACCACTCTAAAACAATTCACAGATCACAATAGATTTGCACTGGCCTGGCGGAGTTCCGTGCCTAGAGATATTGGCCCCAAAGACTGGCGCCCCTTTCAGTATTTCTTTTTATATTAATCAAATCAAAGTACAAGAGAGTGGCTAGGGTTTCACTCTCAGACTCTGCATCCAGATGCTCTAAGAAGTGAGGCCCTCACCACTAATTTAAAGGTTACAAGGGATGCCCAAAAGCAGAGCCCCAAAAGCTTCAAATCAAAAGCAATTGCTCTCTCTCTCCCACAGAGAGTCAAAACTTGAAAGCAAAAGCATTCTCTCTCTCTTTCTCATATTGTAGAGAAGAAGCAAAATTTGCGTCGCTCATCATTTTCATTTTTTTTAAAAAATAAAATAAAATTTTAATAGCCTCCGTGGTTTCCGGAAATTAGGGTTTTTGGCAAAAATTAGGGTTTGCAGGAATTTTAGGGTTTTTGGCAGAAATTAGGGTTTCTGCTGTCCGTAGCCATGTCATCACTTTGTGATAGTTTGCTACCTCGATGAGCTGCGTCAAAGTAGTGACTTAGGTCTTCGTGTAGTACTTTCTCAATCCTTTGGATAGGCCACAACAATATTTTTCAATCTGTTCTGTCAATGGCACAAACCTATAGGAAGTTACTGGAAGTAGAGCTTTCCAAAACTTCCGATTGTAATCATCCAGATTCTTGCAAGTAGCAGCATCAAGACACTCTTTCGTGATGAGAGAGTCCATATCAGGAGCGAAGCCAGAGACCTCAAGAGGAGATTTCTGACTAACCTCTAGGCGGGCTCTCTCCGGCATTGTACGGAGTTCAAGCAATATAAAGAAATACCGAAAGGGGCTCCAAGGTTTGGGGCTAGTGCTCTCTCGGGGTGGAACTGTGCCACTCCCCGTCTCTTGTGTCGTGCATCTCTTTTAATTCAGTTGGTATTTGAAGTGCTTAAAGTTGTCTAATCTGTTCTTTACCGTTGGCACGTGGTGCGTGTCCTGTGACAGTGGTAATGGAGCTTCAGACATCTGCTTTTCTCAAAGCATACCGGTCCTACCAAAGAGCATACATAAATTTTATTAAAGAATCTTCGTGTCCCGACCCGTACTTATTAGCCACTCCCACCCTTCATCATGCATCGGGCACACTCTTGTCTTTATCGCTTTGTCTTACAGGGAATAAGCCATGAAGATCAATTGGAAGAGAAGGATCAGGGATTTTTTTTCAAGCCGCTGTATTTTCTCAGAGGTAGTGCTATGGAGCGGTGGATGTCTATAGCTACCAAGCCGCACACTCCAAGGACTTGGCAAGTTGGCGAGTGGGGTATCTTGAGATGCTTGCCACAGAGACCCTAGCAGATTACAACTTGAAATTTCTCGACATCTTTCATCAGTTGTCTCTTCCCGAGCTGATAACTCGCCCAGTGTGATTGGTGTATCTTGGGGCTACCATCACCACCACAAGAACACTGTTTGTTGAGGCTTGTTTCCACTATTCAAGAGTTTATGGACCATGCTACGGTCGGCTGCAACCTTATGGAAGCAATCTAACCCTAATCTTGGTGCAGGTTTGAGGATGGTTGTCTTTTCGAGCTCGATTATTGTCGAGATTGCTTTTTGAGTTTCAATTTTGTTTGAGAACTTGTTTGGTGATCCTGTTTGGAATTTGTTAGAAAAGGATGGTATGTGTTTTGAACCTGTCTTGGTGCCAATTTGAATTGTTTGACTCTGGTTTTAATGTTGGTTTCAATGATTGGAGATTTCACTCCTGGGTGGAGTAGTGAGAAATGTTGTTTTGGTATTGTCTGAACCTCGGAACAACGCAGTCAGGATGTCTGGGGATCGTTTCGTTGTATGCTTGAAAACCTCGGAATGATGCAAACGGGATGTCTGGGGAGCATTTTGTTGTATGCTGGAAAACCTCCGAACGACGCAGACTGCGGTCTGGGGAGCATTTGGTTGTACGAGTCCTCTGAGCTCATGGCCATACTTATTTAGGTTATTTGCGGGAGGAGTGACGAGGTAGTCGTTGAGTAGCTTCATAACACAGATCGTCTGTCTCGGGGGGAGTGCTCAACGGCGTCGTTCGTTGTGTCTTGTAACATGCATATGTGAGCGTTTGTGTTGCATTGTGATGTGCCAACCATTGAATATTCCTTATTGGATGAGATTTTTCTGGGAAGCCAATGACCCATAATATCAAGAGCTCCAATCTTGAATGAGACTCCTCATTGAATGAGATTTTTTTGCGAAGCCAACGACCCAAGATATCAAGAGTTCCAATCTGGAATGAGAAAATTGATTGTCCCTCTGAATGACTCTTGGAAAATTTTGAGCTAATTTGAGTTGTTTTGCAGATATGCTGTAATTGCGGATGATTACTTTCTTTCAAGAAGGGGGGATGTCACAAAATGCTGATGTGTCAAGCCACTGAAGAACGGAGCCAACATACAGAGAGGAGCCAAAACCCTAGAAGAAGCAGCAGAAGCAGCAGCAAAAGTTCTATCAACTTGCAAAGTCTTGCCGAGTGGCCTATTTTAAAGCAGCAAAAGTTCTATCAACTTGCAAAGTCTTGCCGAGTGGTCTTATCAACTTATGGGACTCCGTTTGATGGGGCCCTGGGGACCTAAAGAGATTAAAATAAAGCACGACCACACTCTCTTGCGTAGAAGATGATGACGTGGGAGTTGTGCGGACGCCTGTGATTTGCGTTGGCAGTGCCACGTGGCAGCGTGTACGGAGTTCCACCGTTCGCGCTGACATACATGCTGACGTGGCGGGTGTACGGATTTCCGTGATTTACGTTGGGTAGCAGCTCTTGGGACCAGCTGCTTTTAAGTTTAAGTCATTTTTGCATCGTAGTAAGTTTATTTTTAGTGTTTCTTCCTTTGGAATGCTCAAGATAATCAGTAGTAAATTCAATAGAAGTGGGGAGCTAAAAAGCCCACTTATTGTTTGACTTCATAACACCTTATGTTGTTGTTTTGATCTTTAGCGCTTCTAGTATTTTCACTATAGCTTGACAATTGCTAGCCTTTATCATGGCTGAGTATGCCCATCACCTCCGGAGGGTGATAGAAACTCAACTCGTTGGTTTTGTAGAGTACGTTCAAAGCATGAATGATCTCTATATAAACCTGCACCTACTCTTGGGCACTGACGACGTGAGTAGGGATGTCATAGCTGTTGTCCAAGCTATGCATGATAAAGGTGATAATCTTATTCTTCCTGTTTGGACAAGTAGTGAAGTTGAGATCACATATTGTCAAGTTTGGTTCTTTGCTCTTCGTAGGTTTGTAGTAGTATTCATTTTTTGATTTCATATTTAGCTTACCTGAGGACTTAATAATGCGTTCCGTTATAGGTTGTTGTGTGAAGTTTGATTTCTAGGATTAAGTGTTTAAGATGTCTTATCCTTTTTTTGCTTAAAGTTGAGTACTTGTTTTAAGCCAAGTAAGTTGCGTCAACTTATTTTACGCATGCCTTTTTTGAAAACATTTTTAAGTTAATAATTTATCTAGTTTTGTTTCGAAGCAATCAAAGTGATTTAGTTAGTTAGTTTGTTTGTTTTTGTTTTCCTTTTCTTTTCGTGTGTCTGTCACAAAAAATACGGAAGCGTAAACTGACGTTTAATTGCACTTCAAATACTCAAGAGAATTAGAGGGAGCGAGAAAACTTGACACTTCATTGGGGACCAGAAGATGGGCTGGTCCCCCCCCATAAAGAGAATATTTTTATTACTAAGGGAGAATCTTTACAAGCACAGGAACGGGGCATACACCCTTCCTCTATTCTTTCTTCTGTTCTGTTCTGACTACTGACTGAGAAAGTGTTTCCACTTTCTTACTGCTTAGGGGATTTCCCCTCTTCTGCGAGACTGGTTGGAAGCTCTCGAAAAGAGAGTCTATCTTCCGAAACAGCTCATCGGAAGCTCTCACAGAGGAGAGTCCATCTTCCGTTATGTGTTGCCTTCATGCTCATTCCTTCATGCATCGAACAGAAAAGAGAAACAAGCAAACTGCACACGCACATGCTTGCTGTAATTTTCTGCACATAACCTGAAATTCTTACCTGTGCGCACCCCTACGCCGAAACAGAGGTCTTCTTCGCGATGGAATCGCGCCAAACTTGATGTAGACTTAGGATAAGGAGAGAGAAGACAATTTCTATGGCTGATCTGCTGAAAACATCCCTAATCGAGGTGATTAGGGGCTGAAAACAGAGAATTTCAGCAGCCGCACTCTGCTAAGAGAGCGTCTACGGCAGCTTATCGCGATGAAACTTCACCAGAAGGTGTCTATGACTGTGAGATCCCTTGTTCTTGACAATGGGAGCACAAGGCTACCACATATGTCGCAAGGGGCTGCTCTCAAGCTTCAATGGAGGGCTCCACCGCGTAGAGCACGCTCACATTAGGGGGGGGTAGGTGCACTGCCAGCCCTGAAAATGGGGGAGGGGGGCTCCTAAATAGCTATCAGGGAGAGGGGGCGCTAGGAAGAGAGAGAGGGTGAGAGTGAGAGTGAGAGAGAGTTAGTTTGCATTGGTAAGTGTGCCACTTGGCACACTTACTTTAAAAACTTAAAAACCATTCAACTTTTGACTTTAAAAACTTTTAGCTCATTAATAAAAAATGTGCAACTAACTAACAACTGCTACCAATGATTCTTTTATGAGAACACCAAAGGTTTGCCGGCGCAATGCCGCACGGGCACTGCACCGCCTTTACCTGTTCACACTTGTCCGGCCGCCCGCCCGGGCACGGATGGTTAAATTTAATTTCACGAAACTTACCCTAAGGCTTTATTAGCTTTATTAGCCTTAGGGTCACTGTTCTAAAGACCCCATCTCATTCATGTGCTTGTACTGACGCGTGTATTTTTCTGAGCCTAAAATCTGAGGCTACTGCTTACCCCTTTCTGAAGACCCGATTTCCCAATCACTAGGGCTTCAGGGTAATTTCTGCTAAGGTCCCTCTGAGGTGTTCTAGCCCGCATTTAGGCTCACCTGAGGCCTTAAAACTGCTAGGTCTATTCTGGTGTGCACACAACTAATTAGATAATTCTTTTCTCGTAAATAAATTAATTATTTACAAAGTCTGACTTAGTTACATCCCTCTTGGTTCTAAACAGTTGACCTCAACTGTAGAGCGTCAACATAACTGTGCAAGATGTCAGGGTAGTCCTTGATATCGGACTCAGTCATCCACTTTGCATCTAAAGGAGTGTAATTCTTGAACTTGACTAAATACTTTCGATGTAGACTCCCCGACTTGAGTTGTCTCTCCGAGTGGTGTATTATCTGTTCAGGTTGAAGGATTTCCTCAGTCTCTGCGACTTCTGGAGGATCTTCTTGTACTGGTGCCACTGGAGGAGGTCCAACATATGGTCGGAGGAGACTGACATGAAAAGCATTATGGATGCGCCAGTGAGAAGGCAAATCCAATCTGAAAGTCACGTCATTGACTTTATCTGTAATTTTGAAAGGGCCGTAAAATCTATGGGAAAGTTTGACAACTTTCCCTTTGCCGACCCGCTTTTTCAATCTAGCTTTCTCAAACCGAAGCAGGACATATTGTCCTTTTTCAAGATTGAGATTCCTTCTGTGCTTGTCTGCTTTTCTCTTCTGTTGCTCTTGAGTACGAAGAATCGCTTGCTTTACTTGTTGATGGGCAATATCAATATTGCGCACAAATTCATCTGCAGCGAAGATGTTTTCTTTGGTCACCATAATAGGAAGTAAGAGTGGCTTCCCATAAATAATTTCGAAAGGGGCTTTACCAGTTGAGGAATGTATGGTATTATTATACGCAAACTCAACTATTGGTAAGTACTGTTCCCATTCGGATTGTCGTTCCGAAACATAGCACTTGAGGAGATCTAAAACAGTGGCATTAGCGATTTCGCTTTGACCATCTGTTTGAGGATGATAAGCTGATGAAAAATCAAGCTTAGTTCCCAAGTTTTCAAACAATGCCTGCCAAAATAGACTAGTCATGCGGGGATCTCTATCGCTGACAATAGTCTTTGGCAATCCATGGTGTTTAAAAATCTGAGCTAGAAATATTCTAGCCATGTAATCAGCTTTGATCGTCTTTTTTACTGGAAGAAAATGTGCTTGCTTACTGAACCTGTCTACTATAGTCCAGATTGCATCATTTCCATTCTTGGATCTAGGAAGATCCGTAATAAAATCCATGGCAATACTTTCCCATGGCGTGTTAGGCACAGGGAGCGGCTGAAGCTTGCCATAAACTTTATGTCTGTCATATTTCACTTTTTGGCATACTAAACACTCACGTACATGTTTTTCAATGTCCGCACGGAGTGTTGGCCAAAAGAAATGCCTTTCGAGGGGACTAGTGGTGGAAGCAATTCCCCGATGCCCGGCATAAGGAGAATTATGTGCTTCATCCATCACTTTTTGTCGTAAGGGCTGAGCTATGCATATTGCTTGTTGACGATAGAGTGTATTATCCCTGATACAATAAGGTGGCTTTGAATGACCAGCTTGAAGATCTGCCCAAATTGTGGCGAAGTCTGGATCTTGAGGATACATCTCGCTGAGAGATTCTAGTTCCTCATATAAATTGTTGTTAGTGCATTGATCTTTGGACGCCTGGAGAGAGCATCTGCAACTGCATTCTTTGTTCCAGAAGTGTGTAAAATCTGAAAATGAAACATTGAAAGAAAGTTGGCCCATCTCATCTGCTTTTCTGATAACTTTCTCTGTGTGAGAAAGTAGCGAAGACTTTGATGATCTGTCTTGATAATAAAATCAGCTCCTAATAGATAGTGTTTCCAAATGGAAAGAGCATGAATTACTGCCGTTAGCTCTTTCTCGTATATGGAGACATGCAACTCTGCATCTTTAAGGCGCCGACTTTCATAGGCTATCGCGTGACCCTCTTGGTTCAAAACTGCTCCTACACAATCTCCAGATGCATCGCAGTATACCTCGAAAGGTTTGCGAAGATCAGGGACGGTGAGAACAGGTCCGTGACTGAGTAGATACTTAAGCTTTTCGAAAGCTTGTTTTTGTCCAGACCCCCAATGGAATGGAATCCGCTTCTTTGTCAGGTCATGGAGGGGACCTGCTATCGCGGCAAAAGCTCGAATGAAACGCCGATAATAAGAACAAAGGCCGAGGAAACTTCGTACATCATGTACTGTAGTTGGCGTAGGCCATTCTACAACTGCTTGAATCTTATCAGGGTCCATTCTCACCTGATTGTGAGACACTATATGGCCCAAATAGTGGATTTCTTTTAAAAAGAATTCACTCTTCTTAGCATTCACAAATAATTTGTGTTTGCGTAATTCTTCAAACACTAAGGCGAGATGCTTATAGTGTTCGTCTTCCGACTCTGAGAAGATTAAGACATCATCAAAGAAAACGCTTGTAAAACTTCTATATGAGTGGAAGATTCTATCCATCATTCTGTTGAATGTAGCTGGTGCATTAGTGAGTCCAAAAGGCATCACTAAGAATTCATACAACCCGAAGGTTGTTCTAAATGAAGTCTTATGCACATCCTGAGGAGCTATGCGGATTTGATGATAACCGCTCTTCAAGTCTATACGACTAAAGACACTGGCTCCTTGTAACTTATCAAGAATGTCGTCAATCCGAGGAATTGGAAATCGATTCTTGATTGTGATCTTGTTTAGAGATCTATAGTCTATGCACATGCGGAATGTGCCATCCTTTTTCTGTACTAGCAAGACAGGTGAACAATATGGAGAAGTACTAGGCCTTATTAAGCCCTTCTCCAAAAGTTCGTTAACCTGCTTGAGAATTTCCTCTTGCTGCATTAGACTAACTGGATAAGGGGGCTGATTTGGAGGAGAACTCCCTGGGATCAAATCAATGGTATGATCCTCAGGTCGCGAAGGTGGGAGTTCATTTGGAAGTTCATCTGCAAAACAATCTTTATATCTTTCTATTAACTTAAGTTTTTTTTGCTCTAAAGAGGAAGAAAGTTGTGAAACAGACACATCTCTCTCTTGCAAAAATCAAGTACGCTGAAACACACTTTTTCATTTCTTTCTTGATGGCAATGTGGTTGGCGATAGGAATACGCCAATCACCTGCATCTGCAAGTACAAGATACTCCTTTCCTTTATGAGCAAAAGATAAGGTTTTCTGAACATAGTCAGGAATGGGATGCATCTTGTAGTGCCAAGGCATTCCCAAGATAACATCGCATCCTTCAAGTGAAGCTAGTAAGAAAGACTCTTGATCCTTGTAGTCGTCGACCTTTAGATTCAACTTCCCTATGATTGGAGTAGAGTTTGAGTTCTGCCCTTTGAAAGCAGATTGCGCTTGAATAGAGACTCCCAAACGATTGGGCTGCAAGTTCAGGTCGTCAGCTAGCTTGGTAGAGATGAAGTTGTCTGTGCTACCAGGGTCAAACAAAATAAGAGCCCGCTGGTTGTTGATACTACCCCATGCTTTGAGAAGAGCTCTTTCTTTTCCATCCTTGGTTTTATTTCCCTGTACATCTGGGATTGCATTGGAAGAGGGTGGTTTTGGAGGTTTGGTAGGACAGTCACCCTTCATATGACCAACTTGTCCGCACTTGAAGCATCTTCCTTCACTAATGTATGTTCGCAACTCAGCAGGAGAGAGATATCTCCCTTTCTTGGGCTGATTTGGCTTTGCTTCTGCTTCGGAGGCGGTTCTTTTCTTCTTTGAGAAGAAGTAGAAGAGGTAGAGCCTTCTGCTTAGCATGGTAAGTGCTTTGCTCCATCTTCCTGGGAGTACCCTTGTCATGTATTCCATCAGCTATGCGGGCTGATTCCATAAGTATCTGCAAGTTACCTCGAGGGTAAAGCTTCATAGCCTTTTGCAAGGCTTCATGCAAACCTGCTTCAAACTTGCGCATCTTCTCCGAATCGTCAATCTTCTTGAATGGAGTGACTTTCAAGAGAACGTCCCAAAACCTATCCACATAGCGTGGAACGGTTTCGTTCTCTGACTGTGAAAGTCGATCCCATTCTTTCTTTACCTCTTCCTCATAGTCTGGAGGAAGGAACTGTGCGTAGAACTCCTTCTTGAAAGCGGTCCAATCTTGGGGTTTGCGATCTTCCAGGATAAGGGTTAACCACCAATTGTTGGCGGTGCCTTTCAGGTACAAACTAACATGGCGAAGCTTGGATCTTTCTTTAAAATTCCCTTCAGCAAATGCAACTTCAAATTGGCGGATGAAAGCCAAAGCTTTGTCATTATCACGCCGTCCATTGTAGGTGTCGAATTTCACATCTTTATCTCCCGACTTGAATGTTTTCTGCCTGTGGTGCTTCTTCTTATGGTGCTCCTTCTTTCGATGCTTAGACTCCTTGGGGACAGGAGTCCTTTCCCTTGAATGTACTTCTTGCTGCGACGGATCGTCGAGAAACATGTCTTCCGGAGAAACTATGTCTTCCAGATCCTTCATGAAAGAGAACTGAGGGGAATCAGGGGGATCCTGCTCTTGAACTTTTGGATTAAACCGCACATGACGTTCTGGAGATTTCTTCTGCCTCTCGTGCATGCAGGAAGTTCCAATCAAAGGATCTTTTCTTGGTTGTGGTGCCTGTGGGTTCTGCGGGATTTGTCCTGACCCCATCGGCATTTTCTCCTTCCCTTTTTCAAGAGTATGGAGAATCTTTTGGACTTCTGGATGGGAGAGAGCTTTCTGCAACTCTTCCACCTGCTATTGAAGGAGAGAGAACTCTATCTCGCGTCCTCCCATTTCTGCAGTCTGCCAAGAGTCGTCAATCCCTTCAGGAAGAGAGAGAGGACCTTGCTCTGATACCACTGTCACAAAAAACACGGAAGCGTAAACTGACGTTTAATTGCACTTCAAATACTCAAGAGAATTAGAGGGAGCGAGAAAACTTGACACTTCATTGGGGACTAGAAGATGGGCTGGTCCCCCCTCCATAAAGAGAATATCTTTATTACTAAGGGAGAATCTTTACAAGCACAGGAACGGGGCATACGCCCGTCCTCTATTCTTTCTTCTGTTCTGTTCTGACTACTGACTGAGAAAGTGTTTCCACTTTCTTACGGCTTAGGGGATTTCCCCTCTTCTGCGAGACTGGTTGGAAGCTCTCGAAAAGAGAGTCTATCTTCCGAAACAGCTCATCGGAAGCTCTCACAGAGGAGAGCCCATCTTCCGTTATGTGTTGCCTTCATGCTCATTCTTTCATGCATCGAACAGAAAAGAGAAACAAGCAAAATGCACACGCACATGCTTGCTGTAATTTTCTGCACATAACCTGAAATTCTTACCTGTGCGCACCCCTACGCCGAAACAGAGGTCTTCTTCGCGATGGAATCGCGCCAAACTTGATGTAGACTTAGGATAAGGAGAGAGAAGACAATTTCTATGGCTGATCTGCTGAAAACAGCCCTAATCGAGGTGATTAGGGGCTGAAAACAGAGAATTTCAGCAGCCGCACTCTGCTAAGTGAGCGTCTACGGCAGCTTATCGCGATGAAACTTCACCAGAAGGTGTCTATGACTGTGAGATCCCTTGTTCTTGACAATGGGAGCACAAGGCTACCACATATGTCGCAAGGGGCTGCTCTCAAGCTTCAATGGAGGGCTCCACCGCGTAGAGCACGCTCACATTAGGGGGGGGTAGGTGCACTGCCAGCCCTGAAAATGGGGGAGGGGGGCTCCTAAATAGCCATCAGGGAGAGGGGGCGCTAGGAAGAGAGAGAGGGTGAGAGTGAGAGTGAGAGAGAGTTAGTTTGCATTGGTAAGTTTGCCACTTGGCACACTTACTTTAAAAACTTAAAAACCATTCAACTTTTGACTTTAAAAACTTTTAGCTCATTAATAAAAAATGTGCAACTAACTAACAACTGCTACCAATGATTCTTTTATGAGAACACCAAAGGTCTGCCGGCGCAATGCCGCACGGGCACTGCACCGCCTTTACCTGTTCACACTTGTCCGGCCGCCCGCCCGGGCACGGATGGTTAAATTTAATTTCACGAAACTTACCCTAAGGCTTTATTAGCTTTATTAGCCTTAGGGTCACTGTTCTAAGGACCCCATCTCATTCATGTGCTTGTACTGACGCGCGTATTTTTCTGAGCCTAAAATCTGAGGCTACTGCTTACCCCTTTCTGAAGACCCGATTTCCCAATCACTAGGGCTTCAGGGTAATTTCTGCTAAGGTCCCTCTGAGGTGTTCTAGCCCGCATTTAGGCTCACTTGAGGCCTTAGAACTGCTAGGTCTATTCTGGTGTGCACACAACTAATTAGATAATTCTTTTCTCGTAAATAAATTAATTATTTACAAAGTCTGACTTAGTTACAGTGTCCCTTGCTTTTATAGTTTTATGAGTGCTTTATTCCCTCTTATAATTCGTGAGTTTAGACTATTCTGAACTTATGAAGGTATATAACTGCTTTTCATGGCCAAGGGCCTTCAAGAATATGAGCGCTCATTCTCTACCACTCTTCTGGGTGAAGGTGCACAACGCGAGTACTGGCATTGTACTGAGTTCAAGCAATATAAAGAAATACTGAAAGGGGCGCCAAGGTTTGGGGCTAGTGCTCTCTCGGCTACTCTCCATCTCTTGTGTCGTGCATCTTTTTCAGGTTCATTGTTATTTGAAGTGCTTAAAGTTGTTTAGTCTACTCTTTTCCATTGGCACGTGGTGCCCATCTCATGACAATAGAAGAATACATTCAAGACCTCTTGCAAGTATACATATAATACAAAGCACGAAGCTTCTCTGCCCTTAATACAAAGGCTCCACGAACAGAAAAAGATGGCTAAGTGTGTGTCTCTCTATGAAGAAACATCTCTATAGAAACATGAAAACAACCATCTGTCATATACTTGATTAATATCTCACACCCCCGTGCAAACTTCAAACCTGATTAACCAACCTCTTCACCAAGCGTGTGACCAAATTCTTCAAAAACCCTCTTGGCTACAGACGCTGATGCCACTCTCTTCGAGGTTATATGCAGTCAATCCTTCTTATTGTCGTGTACCTTGATCGCTAGATATTGTGTAACCTGTGTGTTGTTTTCCCTAAACCAGTTTCCCGATCGCAACTAAAACCTGGTGCTCATGTACTGCTCTTACTAGCTCATTTTTCAGCTTTCAAATGAGAAGACTTTCTCTTTGTTCCTATTATTGATAGAATTGGCTCTCTCTCTCTCTCTCTCTCTCTCTCTCTCTCTCTCTCTCTCTCTCTCTCACTCATATTTGCAAGGACCTGACCCAATTGGACACTAGGAGGACATGGATAGAGCCGACACAAGAGTTGGGCACGAAGATGGCTCCTATAGAGAGCATCTTCTCCAACTAACAGGGGATGGGTTTGTGATTCGACCTAGCTATGTGGATACACATAGCTGGATACACATGAGATACATATTTATCTCATGGGTTACGGTGTGCCATTTGTTAGATCCAGACATCTTCACAACAGCTTGAGATTGATAGTGGTAGATTCAAAGGGATACCAACAGCTAGCAGGATATGCGGCCTATGCCATACAGAGCCAGAGACGGAGATGCATTATATATGTCAATGCAGAGTGTATTACGAAATATGGACTTGCTTCCATTGTCTATTTGGAGAAGGCTTAAGACCCTTCTCCAGAGTTAGGACCAGAGATGTCTTGGATTGTATCTGTCACCAGCGTGTGACTACTATCTATCCTTTTTGTTGATTTCTTTCTTATTATTTATTTACTTTCACTTTTTGGAAACACCCCTTGGGAAATCTAACTGCCCTACATTGCATAGCTAGTGTGGAACTGTCTAGAGGGAGTCCAGGCCTGAGGGCAAGAGAGCACTAAGGTTGGACAAAGACTATGGTTAGCCAAAGTGGGGTCATTGACTAGCCAAACTGGAATCCTTTGCTACAGAGGCTACACTTCAGTTTTGGGTGTGGCTGCAGTGTACAAAGGGGGTCAAGTGACCTAGAAAGATACAATGGCAGCATCTCCTGAAATTTAGGGAACTGCTATTTTGGGACCTGAAAATGTGTTTGCGTCATTACTTCCGGAATGACAAGGGGAACATTTTCTTACTCTGCCGTGAAGTCAACTGGGCAACTGGTTGGGAGATTTTTAGGCGGCAACCCCGAACGGGAAAATGCTTGTAAATGCGCCAAGTGGCACATTCTGGTGCACTTTCCTCATGCAAGAGAAGGTGGCGCTGAATTTGAAGGGGAAAGAGGCTCATTTGTAGATTTTGTCACAGGTTAAGAGCTATGGAGTGCTTCCTTTCCCTCTTATGTACAGTGCGGTGCCAGGAGTGATGCCCTGCACGCTACGCACTGCCCTCTCTCTCTCTCTCCCCCCTATGGCAGTATGTTATGCCCCTCTAGTGGGCTTTTCAATTGACCAATGTACAGTTGTGTGGGTTCATGCGCGATTGCCGAGGCAAGAGCCTCTTGCACAGGTACTGGATTAGCTAGCGGCTAATCCCCCTTAGGTACAAGTGGATTCGGAGAGGTTTCACGCCAGAAATCTCGTCCGATTCAAAGGGCAAGTAGCCCTACAGGTGCGGGAGCTCGAGGACTTGCTACGGACACGACCGGCACGCGAAACGGAGCCCGAAAGAGTAAATTACAGCCTGCTGTGTATTTTTGCAGGTTTAGGGTTTTGGCCCTAAACGGTCCCTAATACCCCCAGGAGGTTCGGGGACGCGAGGGGACCACTGTACAGGTGATCTGGCGCATTTTCGGCGCTGAAAACAGAGAATTCAGCGTGCTGCAAATTCTCGCCAGGTTTTGCAAAGTGCCCGTATGCGTCAGGAAAGTCATTCAATGCGTGGGAATACTGACTGTGAAGGGTCCTGGTACAGTTATGTTGTCGAAATCGGACCGGAACAGTTGGAATTCAGCCAAGATGGTGCGGGGCAGCTTGTAGGGAACCACAACGTCAATTCACTCTTTTAAACAATAAAGAAATACCGAAAGGGGCGCCTAAGTTAGGGGCCAATCTGGTTTCGGTCCACTCATACAAGTGCAATCTAGCAGCCTGTATCCCTCTCCCCTCTGTTGTGTCTTGAAAGTACAGGTAAAGTGGGCGACAAATTAAATGGGTGAAAGCAAATAAGGTTTAAGTCTAGAGTCTACCGTCCTTTTTGGATTGAACAGGCCGGTTACATGGTTCCCTCGCCGGGATTAAATCACTTTTTCCCATAGAAGTGAGCCTTGGTCGGGTTGGGCTTGAAGACACAAGGGATCATAGACCAGACACAGGGAATTGCAATTATGGCTGACAAACCAGATGATGATGTGACTGAAGAGGTTTCCTCTTCACAGGGTCAACAGACACATGAAGTGGGTGATTCTTCAAGACCACCACAGACGGATGATGATATATTCAGGACCCAGTTGGCTACTGCTGTGGCTATGTTCACACAAGTAATGCAGAACCCGAGGTTTTTAGCCATTCTGCAACCTCCTCTTCCGTCTCAGCAAGTTGGGTCACTGGATCATATTCAAAAGCCTGTTAAAGCTCGAGCACAGGTGATTTATACTACACAGTCAATGGAAACACTTGTACACTTGACGGAGAACATGCAGTCTCCACAACCTGTGTCTAAGGTGCAAGAACAGGTGGCTGAGATGCCAATCTTTCAAGATGTACCAGTTCAGTCCACCACCTTTCAGCAGCCTATAGCTGGTTCTAATGGGCAGGGAAGCAACCTACAGGCTATGCAACAGGTCTTCCCACCACCTTCAGTACACCCTGGCATGGTTGGTCATGCACCTGGAAATCAGTTTTACACGCCAGGAACAGTGTTCGGGGGTGCTCAAACGATGATGCCTAACCCCATGTATGGTGTCACGGGCATGCTACCAGGGTTTCAAAGCACTCACGGCCAATTTGGGATGCCACAGGCAAATTTTGGTAAGGCTAGAATTACAAATCAACAGCCAAATATGGCATTTCCAGGTCAACTTAATTGCGGTCAGGGAACACAAACGAACCCTAACAGTGTTCCCATGTTTCAGTCACTTCCATATGACAATTTAACGCCGCTGGAGAGGCCAACTCCGTACAAAGAAGGTGGCAAAGGTGTGACATTCACGACCTTAACAGGGTTTGATGACAAGAAGAAGGCTCTCTCATTCCTCCAGCAGTTTGACAAGGCCTATGCAGGGGGAAATTTTACAGAGGCTTCAAAGGTCCGCAAGGCGGCCACTTTCTTGACAGGGAATGTGGGACAATGGTGGACAACTTTATTGTTGCAAGGGCAAGCTCCGTCCACATGGATTTACTTCAAGTAGATTTTTGCAGCAGCATGGTTATCTGATGAGTTTGAAGCAGATGTCATGACAGAATGGCACGAGCTTAATGTTGCCACTTACAAGAATCTGGATGACTATAATCGGAAGTTTTGGAAAGCTCTACTTCCAGTAACTTCCTATAGGTTTGTGCCATTGACAGAACAGATTGAAAAATATTGTTGTGGCCTACTCAAAGGATTGAGAAAGTACTGAAAGAAGACCAAAGTCACTACTTTGACGCAGCTCATCGAGGTAGGAAACACTGGCAATGGTTTGCTCAAGGGAGAAGATTGTGAATTCGATACTGGCGTCAAGGAAGGATCAGCTAAGAAAAATTCAGCAAAGAAGTATGTTCCCAAGGAGGTTCCTAAAGTGACTCAGGAGCCAGCCAACGCAGGGAAAGACAAAGCTACGGCTGAATCAGAAAAGGGACCAAGGAAGAAATGGAAAAGACGTTTTCCTCGCAAGTCGGAAGAGCAAAAGGTCCTGAGGTCAGAGAACAAATGCTTCATTTGTGAGCAGCTTGGCCACATTGCTTACAATTGTTCTACAAAGAAAAGGCCAGTTGATTCTGAAGATAAGGAGAACAGGAAAGGAAAGAAGCCCATGGCTGGTCTAGTGCCAGATATGGTGGGCGACAAGCCAAATTCAGATGCAAGTGAGCTTTGCAGAGCATGGGGAAAGGTCAAGGATCAAACAATGCTTATCTTCTTTGATCCAGGTGCCAAAGCCAACTTCATTTCCCCAGAATTGGCTTCAAAGTTGGGAATCAGACCTGAAGAGATGGGGTATACAGCAGAGGCAGGTTTGGCATGTCTTGGCCATACAGAGGCTGTGACACCCATCATCGGAAAGTTGCGCCTACATATCCAGTCCTATGTAGATGCTGAAGTGTGGAACTGCATAGCTAGTGTGGAACTGTCTAGAGGGAGTCCAGGCCTGAGGGCAAGAGAGCACTAAGGTTGGACAAAGACTATGGTTAGCCAAAGTGGGGTCATTGACTAGCCAAACTGGAATCCTTTGCTACAGAGGCTACATTTCAGTTTTGTGTGTGGCTGTAATGTACAAAGGGGGTCAGATGACCTAGAAAGATACAATGGCAGCATCTCTTGAAATTTAGGGAACTGCTATTTTGGGACCTGAAAATGTGTTTGCGTCATTACCTCCGGAATGACAAGGGGAACATTTTCTTACTCTGCCGTGAAGTCAACTGGGCAACCGGTTGGGAGATTTTTAGGCGGCAACCCCGAAATGGGAAAATGCTTGTAAATGCGCCAAGTGGCACATTCTGGTGCACTTTCCTCATGCAAGAGAAGGTGGCGCTGAATTTGAAGGGGAAAGAGGCTCATTTGTAGATTTTGTCACAGGTTAAGAGCTATGGAGTGCTTCCTTTCCCTCTAATGTACAGTGCGGTTCCAGGAGTGATTCCCTGCACGCTACGCACTGCCCTCTCTCTCCCCTATGGCAGTATGTTATGCCCCTCTAGTGGGCTTTTCAATTGACCAATGTACAGTTGTGTGGGTTCATGCGCGATTGCAGAGGCAAGAGCCTCTTGCACAGGTACCGGATTAGCTAGCGGCTAATCCCCCTTAGGTACAAGTGGATTCAGAGAGGTTTCACGCCAGAAATCTCGTCCGATTCAAAGGGCAAGTAGCCCTACAGGTGCGGGAGCTCGAGGACTTGCTACGGATGCGACTGGCACACGAAACAGAGCCCGAAACAGTAAATTACAGCCTGCTGTGTATTTTTGCAGGTTTAGGGTTTTGGCCCTAAACGGTCCCTAATACCCCCAGGAGGTTCGGGGACGCGAGGGGACCGTTGTACAGGTGATCTGGCGCATTTTCGGGGCACAAAACAGAGAAATTCTCGCCAGGTTTTGCAAAGTGCCCGTATGCGTCGGGAAAGTCATTCAATGCGTGGGAATACTGACTGTGAAGGGTCCTAGTACAGTTATGCTGCCGAAATCGGGCCGGAACAGTTGGAATTCAGCCAAGTTTGTGCAGGGCAGCTTGTAGGGAACCACAACGTTTATTCCCTGTTTTAAACAATAAAGAAATACCGAAAGGGGCGCCTAAGTCAGGGGCCAATCTGGTGTCGGTCTACTCATACAAGTGCAATCTAGCAGCTTGTATCCCTCTCCCCTTTGTTGTGTCCTTAAAGTACAGGTAAAGTGGGCCACAAATTAAATGGGTGAAAGCAAATAAGGTTTAAGTCTAGAGTCTACCGCCCTTTTTGGATTGAACAGGCCGGTTACAGTATCTACTTAAGGTACACAGACATTGAGATGGTTTAGTGAGGAGATCTGGAGAGAGACAACCCCACAGACAGATTATTGATTTCTTCACACCAAACTCTGGACAAATAGAGGAACAACCACCACTGCAAAGCTCAGCTCATACTCACACCCGCGGTACTCTCATTGACCTAGCATTGGAGCTAGGGAGATCGAGACTCCCACAACTAAGGGGAGGAGCTTCATAGCATTGACGAAGACTACAACAGAGGATTCGAGCCATACTATCTCAACATCTAGAGTACATATGAGGATGGATTCGTCACCCATTGTATCTCTCTCTTGTATTGGGCACCCATTGTATCAGTGATTACACATACCCCACACAGTTCCAGCTAGTAGCAAGTTTCTCTTTTTTTTTTTTGGTACTCGACATGGTATCAGATTCACCAGTTTGTAACGAATTGGTCTCTCAGTTCACCTTGGCCTTTTGAAGACATTAATATACCATTTCATTTCATTTCTCCACTTTACCTTAGCCTAGACGCTCATCTCTGCCTTTTTCAGCGTTGTCCTCTGTCGCTCCTCTCCTTTTTTGTCACTGCCTTTTGGCATTTTTTTTGAATTTCTTAGGTATTTCACGTGAATCGCTATTAGACAATCAAGGTAAAGAATTCCTAGTTCATAATGTTGTACACAAGGGATACAGTAGGAACTATTAACATGTGCATTTTTTATTCCTCTGTTATTTCATTGTGGAGGATGTACTTTATCGTGCATCCTTGTTGGGAACACTTTCTAGTAGCTACAGGGATGGCCACTTTGCAGTTGAAGGGCAGCTGGGCTTGGAAAAGCATCTGTGGACATGGGTGATACTTATTCTGAATTCCTACATGCATGTGCTAGTTAGTGCATGTGGGTTTTATTATTTAAGCTCCGCTTTCACCGAAGTTCTCTCATGGTCCGGTGCATAAGTTGAAGTCAATCAAACCATTAATGAATTGAGTGTAATTATTGTTCAGATGGTTTTTCAAGCTTGTCCTCTTAATGCAGGTTCTTGTATCCTGTGTATACGTTGATATGCTTGGCAGCAGCGGCTACTATTGAGATGATTCCTGAAATGGCTTTCCGAGGCAAACGGCGCTCCCAAGATTCTACTCTTTTCACGGTTGGAAGCCTTATTTGGCTTTTATCTGCAAAAAATCTTCTGTGAGAAACTCCACTGATTGTTTAGTAATTATCGGAGGGGTAAATGTGTTTCCTGGAGAGCTAACATAAGCTGATGTCCTCTCAGGCACTGAAGATTTTCAGACCTGTGATACTGGGGATCATTTTGGTAATTTCATATAGCAGAACAACTTCCTTGTTGAATGGGTATTCTGCACCCATGAAAGTACTGAATTATCTGCCCCCAGCAACTCAAAACGGTAGCTGAAGAGGATTCCTTTGAGTCTGCTATAAACACAAACTCTAAGTGAAAAGTACTAAGTGTAAGTGTACATTTTCTTTTGCAGATACTATAGTTTGCATTGGCAGTGAATGGCACCGGTTTCCTTCATCTTTTTTTTTGCCATCCCCTTCATACAAAGTCGGATGGCTTGATGATGGCTTTAATGGGCTTTTACCAATGCCTTTCAATGCCTCTATTGGTGGAACTGCAGCAGCCCCTCCTTATTTCAACAAACTTAATAAGGCTTCTGTTGAGCAGTTTGTATGTAATTTCAATGTTGACCAGCCAAATTTCTCATTGTCACTGCACTTAGTTTTAGTGTTCTCTTAACCATTATTTTTCTCGACAGATGACAAATGAAGATGCGTGCAATTATTTACTGGAGTTGGATCTGCATCGTGAAGGAATGCAACTTAGAGGGAGTAACAGAACCTTGTGGGAGGTAGAGTGATTACTTTTTCTATCGTTTTTATTGCCAAGGTTACGTCACTGAGGAATGTGACTGGACTTCTAGGTGATTGTGGAGCTTCCTTTTCTAGACAACGAGAGATCACCAGCCATTCAACGTGCTTTCTTTTTCCCGTGGTCTTGGCAATCTGCAAATAAATTTGGGACTTACAGGCTCTTGAAGAAGAAGCAAGCTGGGTTCTAATGTTGTGAAATGAGATCCATTCGAGCATGGAAAGGATCCTGAAGTTTTATTTATCTTGAAAGCCTGCAATGTTAGCATTTACTGCAGCCAATCGAAGAGTATCACACAGAAATAAAATATGCTGAAACCCCAAGCCACAAAAACTGTTTCCTGCGGTTGGTAACGGTGCTTTCATATTATGACGTGGCGAATGTAACAAATTTTGGTTTTTGGAGTGTTTATTGAAGTGATGTCATTTTTGGTTCGGCCTTAATTATCACATGTTCATTCACTCTACTTTTCCATGTCATCTTATGTTTTGTATGTCTATGTGTTTGATGGCTTGAAAACCTTGTTTGTAGCAAGGGCAGTTGGCAATGTCAAATTTCGAGTGGCAAGTGGGTCTTTACTTCAGAGCTGAGTAGTTCATGCGATAAAGGATACATTTTTTTTCTTTTCCGAGAAAAAGATCCTTCTATTAGTTAATAAAACTGCCCATAGGGCGACAACCACGTCTACTAGAGACAACCATAAGGGGAGACTCTCCCAATGAAAAAACAGCATATGTATAATGAGGGCTAAATCAGGAGATGGGAGGAGGGAAAAACCACACAGGTGGACGGTAGTGCCATCTGAGCTCACCTCGGACCATGGTGAAGAAAGGTCCAGGGCGCCAGAGTCTAAGGAACGCATCCCGGCATGCGGTCGGAGCTGCCCTGAAGTCTCTTGAACTGTCCCTTGAGAGTATGGATCAACTCCAGCCAAAAATCTCGAACAGTCTTAGTTGGTGGCACAAGGCGAGCCTCGAAGATGCGGAAGCAGCGGGCCCGCCAAATGAACCAGAGTGTCAGGCCACAGACGAGCTCCCAACACACCTCTCTCTCATTGCACCACTCCTGTGGAGTAAGCTCTGTAGCAGGCTGGAGTATAGGTTGACCCCCCTGTATCACTATCATCCTGCTAGTGGAGGATAGCTCAAACTGAAGTGCAAGGCCCGTGAGAGTGGACCAAGCAGCTGCCCCCCAAGTGTACTGTCGTGCTATGGAAAGAACTGGCATGAGCCGAAGGACCTGAAGCCAAACCTACTGTGCCATAGGGCAGTCCCATAGACAGTGACACTGACTCTCCAAAGGATGGTCACAAGCTGCGCATTGTGTCGAAATGCCACTATGTACCAGCCAGCTCCCCACTGCTGTAGCTCTATGTGCAACTAGCCACTGGAACAAAGTGACTTGCCGCGGCTGTCTGGCGTACCACAACCTCACCCAAAAGGCTGACATGAGACCCTCCTCCCGCCAATGAGGTGCTGTAGCAAGACAAGCCTCTCTCCGTGCTACTAGTATGTGATGTCCCTGTCGAACAATGTACTGAAAGAAAGGGACCCCTGGATGGTCGGCTGAAGAGAAAGGGTCCCTCCAAAACCACTCTCCAGGATACCACTGCACTTGTGCCAGTGGACAGCTCTTCCAAGCCCAAGGCCTCCGGTGGCCTGTCTCAAGAGTTGCTTGGTCACGATCGATGACACAAGTCCTCCCGCAGATGCACACTACTCGAATCCCCTGAAAACAACACTCTGCAACCTGTGGAGCCTCTACTCAGACTCTGTGTGACCGACCGTTGCCCTGTATCTCAAAGAACAGGGAGGGTATAGTCTTTGAGCAAGCTCGAACTGCGATGAAGACCTCCAATCGCGTGAAGGTCCCATCCATCTGGAGCGGGTTCCAAACAAGGGTTGTCTCAAGCGTTCCTCCGTGCAAATGGGTTGGTGCTGCTCCAGGCCTCTCCGCAGCTGCTCCCAAGAGCGAAGCAAGCTCACAGCAAAACGATCCTCCGGTCTCCTGCTCAAATCAACTCTGCGCATCTCTGTGAAGATCCATGTGATGGAAGTTCTCCAGGGGCCTTCTGCCCGAGGCACTCCAGCTCTAAGCCACTGAAGCAAAAACTCCTTCCAGGGCTCCTTCCCTGGAAGCAGTCCTCTGACAACAAACTTCCCAAAAAGGGCTTTGCTCTGTTGTGCTGGGTCTATGATCCCCAACCCCCCTTGAGAACAAGGTAGAGTGATGACCTGCTAGGCTACTTTGGCCCGGGCTATCTTGAGTGTCGCGCCCTGACCAAAGAAAGTTCTTGATCAGCCTCTCTACCTGGCTGATGCAAGAGCTTGTAAAGATCGAGCAAGATGTAATGTACCACGTAGTAGCCAACAACACCTGGTTGGCCACTACAACTCTGCCTGCCAAAGAGAGTCATGCGGAACTCTAATGTAACAACTTCCTCCTAATGGACAGGAGGAGGGGAGCAATCTGCTGCTTAGGAGACAAGTCCAGGCTAACCTGACAGCCCAAGTAGCGAACTGTAGTCCCTGGGGGAATCCATCTAAAACCCTCACTTGGCAACCAATCAAGCGTAGGAGCACTGCCAACCCAGAAAGCCACTGTCTTCCTCCAGTTGATCAGTGCTCCTGATGCACAACAAAAAGTCGCTAGAGCCTGCTCACACATGTGCATGTTGGCCTCCGCCCTCCAAGTACAAAGCTGAGTCGGCTGCAAACTCAGCATCCAGTAGCTCATCGCCCCGAATAGGGAGCGCTAAGCGACGCAGACCAACCTGCTATGAAAGCAAGAATCTGCTTATCGCCTCAGCATAGAACAGAAAGAAGAAGTGGGCTAGAGGACAGCCATGTCTGACCGAGCGTGTGAGCATGAAATGGTCTCCTCTACCTCCTACCAAAAGCACCCGACTGTGTGCATGTCTGTAGAAAGCTGACACACCTCTGATCCAAGCATCTGAGAAACTCATCGTGCGTAGAGTTCCCTCCAAGAAGTCCCAGTCAACTCTGTCGTAGGCCTTCTCAAAATCGAGAAGTATCCTAGATCGTCCCCACGGAGGCGCGGGAGGGCAGAGGCCTCCCAAAAAGTGAAGATGATGTCAAGGATATGCGCTCCTTGACAAAACCTGTCTGGGTCCCATCTATAATACTCTCTAGAAGTGGTGAATCCTCGAACTTAGAGCCTTGGCTATAATTTTGTAGGTTGAGTTGAGGATGATGATGGACTGCCATTGTTGAATCTCATCCAAGGAGCCACCCTCCTTGGGAATGAGGTAGATCAAGCCCTCACTCATGCTGTCAGGCATCTCTCTTGTGTGCAAGATGTACTTTGAAAAGTGTTGCAAAGGTCCGAGCCAAGCAAGTTCCAGTACTCCAAGAAAAAACCGAGAGTCAAACCATCCTCACCGGGACAACTACCTCGTGGAAGTGCTCTGAGGGTTGCATGCAGCTCCTCTAAATGAAGAGGCAACTCAAGCCTTTGGCGCATCTCCTTAGTCACAAGACAAGGCATTTGTGCCCAAACCTGCTCTTTTCATGCATCCTAACGTTCTGACTGAGGCTCTGATAGTAAAAGTTAGTAGCAACTCCACGCATATCCTCTGGCTTTGAAGCCACCGACCCGTCGAGTCTCCTCAATTGGCTGACACTGGTGTGCGCATGGCGGGGTCCCATTGCCTCAAAGAACACCCGAGTCACTCTGTCACCCACCTGGGTCCACTGAGACGCCTGTCAATGGAAAGAAAACTCATGTCGTCTCTCCTCTATGCTGGCAAGCTCTTGGCGAGCCTGCTGCAATTGCTCCTCCAACCAAGGACTGTCTGGGTGTTGCTCCTGTATCCTCTGCAAGGAAGCAACGCTCCGTCGGAGACATTGCTCCTCCTCCCTCTCGCTGCAGCTAGGCGGGCCGTAGACTCCTGAAGAAAGAAACGACTAAGCTGAGCAAGTCCAGAGGCCACTCTGTCAGCAGGAGAGTCCTACATGTCCAAGCCCTCTGTCCAAAGAGCCACCACTCGCTCACTGAGCTCTGAATCCAACAAGATCCTCTCAGGGATGCGTAGCATCGTGCTCCCCCCTCCTCTGTCTATTTGTCACAATGAGGATCACTTGGTGCATGGCCGAAAAAGATGTCCCAGCCAAAAAGATGACCCACCCTAGTCACATATGTGGTCACTAGCGTAGAAGCAATCTATCTGAGATAGATTCACTCCTCCCACTCTACGGTCCGAGCGAGAGAAGGCCAAGCTGTTTGGGGCCTCACAAAGCCAGAGTAATGCCAAACATCTGAAACCCCAAAAGTCATACATAGCCTCTCCCAAGCTGCCAACTCAGCCCCGTGCACAGTAGCATGGCTACCTCCAATCCTCTCAGAGGGGTCCTCCAGCATGTTGAAGTCACCCCAATGCACCATTGCTCTGTATGCAGAAGAGACTCTACAATGGGAAACCAAAACTCTGCACGTGCACTTGCCACATTGGGCGCATCTATTGGGCGCATAGATGCGCAAGTCGCTTGGCAAGAGAGAGACAACCTTTCTTGCGAACCGCCCTTCTGGTGCAGACGTCTCCCTTTGCAGCTGTTTCTCGTGGACTTACGAACTTCAACATTCGTCGTAGGTGGGACTTCTTCGCCTACGACTTCACTCGGTTTCTCGAGCGACCCTCCACCAGATTTTGAGGCAGCTTGTTTCAGAGTCCATGTATTGTTCCTTGCAGCTAGAGAGATAGCGACCTTGTGTTTCTCTTTTCCCCTATGTGGCAGGGACCAGTCTCAGTGGACTCTGGACTCAGTGATGGAGTGGCTGCATACACAGGCCCTCGAGTTATCTCACCACATGGAACACTCGAGTTATCTCACCACATGGAACACTTGAGACCTGGTACAGACTTTGTAGCCGTTGGCCAAGTTCTCAATGACACTTCCAGATTCGGCAAGATGTAGACAGATTGTGGTTTACTTCTTTGCTAATACGCAGATCCCACCATGCTATGTATACATACATGAGGACTCCTGGACATAGGAGGTTGCCCTGCCAACAGCATGCTCTTCTTGGGCCTGTGCTAGATATTCTTTGCAGTCACGCTTATGTCGGGGACGCTCGGATGCGGATTATTCCCCATCCAAGCCAGCCTCGAAGATAGCGCGGTTAGCTGCTGCTGAAGCATTAGTTCTTTCTCGTTTTCAATTTTCTTCAAGGTCGAGAACTTACTAGTCTCACTACTGACGTGTTCAATGAATGTCTAAACATCTTTTTCAGGAATTACCTCCTCTATTTGATAGAATAATAGCCAATGTGAAATCTTCTGCTAGTAGTATTGTAGGTGTTTGAAAGTCAAGTGCTACATTGATCTTCTTCTTATCTTTGACAAGGAAATATATGGTTTTTGCGCACAGCTAATCTCGGTAAGGTTGGGGCCTATATTGCCTCATCTGATTCTTTGGCTGCTTTTTGCAAAAATATGGCAGTTATTGTACCATTATTTTGGGATGACCTTGCTAGTTTTTTGAGTTTTTTGATTCACCAATGAGATTTCTGATTCCTTGCTAATGGCTTAACTTGCCATTTGGTTGAGTATATGAAGTTGTGATTGCAATATGGTTCTCTAGCACGAGGTATCTTGGCAAGGTTGCTACTTGTTAGAAGACTGCAGAAAGTATACATACCTCATGGTTTGGCTATAATCATCTTACTTAATAGATAAGATCTACCTCTAATTACACCTGAGAGTGTACAGAGCATGATCTCCTTGCACCTTAGTTTTTTAAGCCATAACAAATGTTCCTTTTCTCTATTGACTTAGCTGCCAAGCCTTAACTCGTGGGCCATTTTGATCCTTATTGGTGATGATAGCATTGACTGTTAGAAGCCGCTTTTATGTTTGATTAGGGTGCCAAAAAGACCTTAGAAATTTAGTAGATTTAATATTAGAGATCATACTTTTGTGTTAGATAAATGCAAACCTGACGCTTGAGTAAGCCCTCAAACATTTAGAGCTCCTCTTCCTTGACAAACCTTTAACCATCCCATTTCAGTTCTCGGCTAGCTGGACAAGTGCAATCTATGGTGGTTGCACATATTGCCTTTATTTATTTCGGAAATATAATGTTTACGCTTTGAAGTGTAGGGAATGGTCACCTGACCATTCCCTGTTTTCAGGGCAAATGCATGGCTATTCGCGGATGCTGGGAGCCATTGGCAGGAGCACTGAAAAAAGGGAATGGTCAGCAGGGGACCAATCCCGGGCGTCAAAAGTCGAGGGTGAGGGGCAAGGGCACGGGAGGTTTAATGAAGCTCCAACGTTGGGATCTACGGCGGGAAAACTATGACGGGGGGGGGGTCAAGGCGTGCGCAGTCCTTGATTTCGGGGGTAAACTAGGACAAAATATAGTAAACTTGGTGGGGAGCTTGTCCAAGTTTATTTATGATTTTATGGTTTGCCCACATGTTCACATGGCTGTGCGGTTAGTGCATTGGGCTCTCACGCTGGTTGCTTGGGTTCGAGTCCTTGTGTCTACAGTCGGTGCCCATTTTTTTCTGCCATCCATTCGTCTCGAGATTCCCCCTTTGGACCCCCACCACGGGTCCCATCTCTTTCCTCCCGTGCCCTTTAGTGCTGAGGGGTGAGGGGGGCCAGACGATGACGTGCAAGCATATTCTGGGTGTTGAAAGTGGTTGATTACGCGCAGCGAAAGTGACGTCGCAGAGGACCATTCGTGACAAATTACAGGAATTGACAATGACGTCAAGAGTTGATGTGGGTGCCAATGATTGGTTTAAAATTTATTGCGTTCAGGCTGTTGAGGTGTCTCTCATCCAACGACTCTAGGGAAAAATTATGTGATTTACATTCTCTTGAATGGAGGGCCACGATCTGCAGCCCCCCTCCCCAGGACTTTGAGACGAAGCAAAAAATGGAGGAACCAATGACTTTTCTTCACTTCTTAGAGCAATTTTAAAGTGCAAAGGTGATACAACTTTCGTTGAAACCTTTAATTGAAGAGGAAGTAAATCTAGTATTAGAAAGACCTAATTCCCTTACCTCGCATAAAGCTTCATTTACTTCCTTTCTCACTCCATTTGTGTCTAGCTCTAAGCTAGAGGAAAATCAAAAAGTTACATCGGAGGTAGATCGCCTTAATCGGATGGATCGGAATTTTTTTTGTCCATTCTCTTTTTATTAATAAAGTGTTTGAACTATTATCCCAAGTTTATCCTTACAAAAGTCTTTGAAAGGTACCTTGGTCATTCTCTTCTCTTGAATGATCCATATTTTGGATGGAGGTACAATGATTCTATAAAACATTAATACATAAAAGTTAATTCTTTTCTTAGCACAAAAGATAGTCTTACCAATACAACTTTTGGGCTTATCGAGATTTATCTATGAGTTTCCCTTGTAATGTGTAACCTATAATTGGTGATAGATGCTTTACACAAATACAAAGCATAATTATAGTTTCTCGTGTAACATGTAACCTTTATACTTTGAATACAAATTGTTTTTTAAAAACACTTCTAGTGCTTGTCTTCCATTGCACTTAAAGCCATTTACACGTACTTTTTTATAAATGGATGATAGTCTTAATAACCTTGCATTTCATTTATGAGATTATCAGGTAGTAGTTGTAGTAGTAGGGGGTACCAGTTGGAGGAAATTCAAAAAATGTTGGCATTAATTTGAAATGGAAATGGGAAGGGTGGGAATGCGAGGATTGAGAAGGGGGGAGCCAAGGCACGTGGATCCCATGCATTTCTTCTCTCTCTCTCTCTCTCTCTCTCTCTCTCTCTCTCTCTCTCTCTCTCAACACCTCACTGAGGTGGAGATGATGGACAAGAGGGGAGAGCAAGGTCCGTGTGTGTGTGTGTGTGTGTGTGTGTGTGTGTGTGTGTGTGTGAGTTCTCTGATGTTAAGTCAGGTGATGCTGTGTAGACACTTGTCGTGGCCGATGTCCCTGAGGGATCTTGTTGCAAACAGCTTGTGACAAAGAGATGGAGATGACCAGATGCGCAGACCTTTGTGCACAAGGAAGTGGAGAAAATCATGCGCATGGGAGGGGGCACGAGGTAGAAGGGCGAGAGAGGAGGGCACGAGACGAGAGGTCCATGCGAGCGAATATTCTCCCTTAATAGATTTTATTTACAAGCGACCCAATATTATATTGAATAGAGATACAATTGAATTGATTTTTTTCAAATAATTTTATGCAGGTCGTATTTTTGTTACACAAACGCTTTACTTAAACTTCTTTATTAGAAGTTTTTTCACTAGATTTAATTGAAAAAGAGAAAACTTAGATATCAATCCTTCCAAATTTGTCAAAAGAAAGAGTAAACCATATAATACTTCTATTACGCCTTATTATGTAATCTTTCCTTTTTTTTTTTGACACTTTTAAACCCATCAAAAAATGGTGTAAGGTTTAAGAAAGACCGTGTTCACTCTAGCACCTTGCGATCAGATAATTTTCCTGGTGTTACATTTTGATAAAAATATCCTTCTACATTTTCTTAGGTCGTAGGCCATACACAAAGACCTACGGCCTATGCTGAGTATGGTGTGCCCGTGAAAAGGTAGGCACGTGCACACGCCTGTGCGTGTGCGCGCGCACACACACACACGCATTCTATCATAAGGGCAAAAATCTACAACCCTACATGATTCCAACTCTTAGTTCAATAAGAGTTTTTGAAGTTTGCCTTATATTTTGGTTACATTTTTACCATGAGAAATTCATGGACTTTGGTGATTAAATGAATTCCTATTCTTGACACTTGAACCAATTTACGAAGTGGGAAAATACCGACTAGGACTTTATCATAGCACGGAAATGCAGGCAATGAGGCATGTAGGGGGGTTTCTTAATGAGGATATTGTTCCTTGTTGATAATTCTTGACGAGGATCTCAACTACATATTGCAGGTGAGAAAGCATCTTGCCTACTTAGGTCGCGCGGGGGAGGGGGGTTTGAGTGTGAGTACTTGCATTTAAACATTTTGGCTTGTGCAAGAGACATATAGTGATAGAGGAATTATTATCTCACCATTTATCTATTGATAACGAACTAGCTAGGGCTAACTTTTCTTACCGTATTTTATTTATACTATTGTGAGTGCACTGACACTTCAAACTAAACTTCAACCATAATCTTTATCCAGGTTCCTATAATCATGGATGTCCAAATTTGTAAATGTGACAAATGTTGCAAGTCTCATATAGTGGGGTCATATTGCTTTGCAGTCAACTGATGTTTATTGCTATGCTTTCTGGTTGATTGTTGAAGCTTTTGGATCTAAGAAAGTACCAACCAATCTATATTTGGTTGGTACTTTTGGATCTAAGAAAGTACCAACCAATCTATATTTGGTTGGACATGAACAATATTTGGATAAATACCAAATAGTGTTCATGTCTTCTTGATATGTGTTGGCACTTTAGACACCATCAGGTCTCTTTGGTTTATGGATGATATTGTTATTTGGCTATAGGTATCATCAATTCATGTTGCATGCACTAATCTTAGCAAGTTATCGTCTTGCATGATAAAAAAACTACAAACTATCTATACATCCTAGTGACCCAGTTATAATCACCTCATCAAATAGTATACATTGTTGATTACACCTAGAATGTACTAGCCTAATCTACTTTGACACGAACTTTTCTTGCTAACATGGCTCGAGAAATATTTTTTTGAGCAAATTGAAAATAGAGTGGACTAGAGACCTTATTTTGACAAAGATTGAAGTAAAGGGAACCAGAAACCCAACTTTTTCTACATGTGAAGAAAAGAAGAAAGTGTAATCAGCCACAATTTGAGCACATGCTTGTATATACTTTGAACACACATTGTGTTATCATGAATAATCGTGTGACTGCAAATTTGTGAGGATAAGAATGTTTTTGCAATCATTAGATTAACATCAAAGACCAAACAAGCCTTAAAATAAAAGCTTCTATTGAGAAAATAGCAAGATTAAGCTAATTACACTTGTGGGCGCTAAAAAGCCTCTTTTGTTGAAAAAAATAGCAAGTCTTAAAACAAAAGCTTCTATTGAGAAAATAGCAAGATCAAACTGATTATATGTGGGCACTACAAAACATGGCAATGCCACTACAAGATTGTAACAAACTAGAAAAACAAGTACCTACGGACAAACATGCACCAATATTGATTTTCCATTAGCCATTGTGATTTGATTAAATCACATTTATCGGTATTAGATGGGTTTTGCAATCATTGGTGCATCCAAATTGCCCAATGTGCATCGTCTCAAAATAAATGGCCTAGAATATTAGCATGCATGCATTATCTGAGGAGCTTACTATGTGTTCTTTTGAGGCCTTGTTGGCTTGGACTCAACTACCAAATTACGTTGATAGTAGGGGATTTCTTCATCAAGACAAATAACAAAAGGACTTCGTGTCTACACAAAGTCATGAGTATACACACATCAGATTTATGGCTACCATGAGTGTGTTTTTTTTGTCTGTGGCATTAAAAAAATATATTTAACTATGAACTTTGTGACCATTTAAAATATTGACAAAGTGTGGGATTGTCCACGAGTCATTGAGGTCTACATTTTGCTTCCTTAACACGGTCATTAATTTCCTCTTTTTGATATGGGAGGACTTGGTTTTTCTTTTTGGTAATTTATTTTTTTCTTCTAAGTGGCCATGATGTAAGGTGTTGCAATACATGGTGTAACTTGCTAAAAGATGAGATTGCTTGATAATTTTGTGCGATTCAAGAAATTCCTTTGGTGGATTTGATCCTTACTCATCAAGGTTGCATGAACTTTGGGTGATAGAAACAATTTACTAATGTGCCAAAGAGACGTTAGAATCTAAAAAGATATAGTTGATGACTACTATGAACAATGATTGTAGGTTAACCTTGTTTTTTTGTTGGTGCAGGGCAGACAAAATGGAATCTCTTAGCGAGAGAGTTTTTACTCCAATTCTTTCTTTCTATATCTTTTTGAGGTTGAGGACTTACTGTTCACATTGTTAATGTGTTTAGTGGATAGATATACCTCTTTGTAGTAATTACTGGCTCTATTGGATACAATACTAGCTAGTGTGAAATTTGCTAGTAGTTTTTTAGGTCTTTGAAGGATATAGCTATTTTGCAAATTGGTAATGGTAACTTTGAGACATATTTCTCTAGCTAATTCATTGGTTGCTTTATGTGAAGATATGCCAATCATTGTAGTTTTTTTTTGAATGACCTACATAGTTTGCTTATTATGATTTTCGGTATTAATGATGTACATAAAAGATAATTACTGGAGTTTCGCTAGACTTTTTTGACTTGTCAATGAGATTTCTAGTACATGAACACTATCTTGCTTCCTTTCTTTTGGTTGAACTTATTGTATGGCTGCTACTATATGAAACTGTCCTTCTTGGTGTGTTGACACTAACCTTTTGGGCCGTTGGATAATATTGTTATCTAGCACAAGGTTTCTTGAAAAAATCTAATCCATTTATAATTAGGTAAGTCCTACTTGCTAGAGGATTACAAGTAGTATACATGTCTGGGTCTAGTTATTTGCATCTTACTTACTAGATATGAAATACCTCCGAATACAATTAGATTTTACATAGCTTGATACCTTGGTTTCTTAATTCTAATACAAACGTTCTTTTTCTTCATTGAATTGGGTGCCAAACCTTAAGTAGCGAGCTATTTTGCATTTGAGGCTTATTAGTGATGATAGCGCTTACTAGTAGAAAGAGCTTATTTCCTTTGAATAGGATGCCAAAAAGACTTTAGAGGTTGAAATATGTTTTTTGATGACTATAACACACTAACAAGAGAAGATAATAGTGTAATCTTGGACCTTTTTGTAAGGAAAAGAGACTGAGCCTATAAATTGTAAGACCACAATCCGAATAGACTTAATTTTAACATATGAAACTTCTATTGATAATCTAGATTTAGAGTAGGGTTTTGGAAGCGTACCGAACGTTTGATTAAATTGCTTAGTCTATAAGTTGTTCCGTTGACACTCTTGCAAAGTATGAAAAGTTTAGATACCATATGATCTGGATTTGAAAGCGTTTATTTGACACTCCTCATAAGATAGTAGGGTAAGATCTGGTTGTTTTGATTGTGGAGTAGAAACAATAGAAGCTAATCTTTGAAATGCTATGATCACTTATGTACAACTGATAAATTTTTGAACTTACGGTGGGTAGAGTTTAGTTAGTAAAATAACAAATGTAAAATGAACTCACTCTGGCATAGAAATTTGAAAGGTCATCTTGAATCTCGAATAGGTTTGGGGGAGGTTTGGGAGATAGTTGTCCGCTAAATATTGTCTCCATTATATTCTAATGAAAGAATCGCAAGATAAATTATGATGTGATGAAACTTGTTTTTCTGTAACTCATCGCATATTTTCAAAGTAATTGTCAAATGGCACCTTGACACAAAGTGACACTTTTCAAATAAGAAAGTAGTTATATTATTGACAATTTGATGCACAACTAAAATTAAGGTACTTATTCTTTTTTTATTTATTGTAGAGCATTACATCTGAGGGACACTTGAGGCTATGGATAATAATTGGTAGGATTTGTACACGTATAACATGCATTCAACGTTGGAAATACAATTGTAAAAATGCACACAAAGATGGAGAAGACAAAGGATTAGCTGAAGAACACACAACACACAAAGTAGTATAATTGAGTGTGCTAATGCAAAGATTGGATTGCCCTAGAGGGATGGTCATATATACAAGCCGGGGGGGAAAATTTCCTAGCGAGGGAAATAATTACCCAGTGGAACATGGTTGTAAGTGTGCTTACACACATTAATACCATAATTTGGTGGAAAATCTCCCCTTGGAGTGATGCTGTGACTATGAGCCGACACTCATGTATAGGGAAGTGATGGCAATAATCCCCCCTTGGGATACAACAACCCAGGATGTATAGTGTCACTCAAATAGGGTCTACTTAATAGTCTTCCAATGCATAGACCTAGTCTATGCATTGATCTCCTCACCTGTGAGGTGACCTACTGAACATCCACCCTCATAATGCATACATAATGGACAGAGTGTGACATCAAATTAATCTCCAACATCATGAAGACCAAGCTTCAAACTTGCCTCCATAGAGTAGCAATAGGCTGGTAATTGAACATTTGGCCTCGTAATGCATATATAGATTAGGCAACCAATAGCCTTCTGACATAGAGTGACATGAAAGTAGTCTCCACCATCCTAAAGACCAAACTTCAAATCTAACTCCATCAGAGTAGAAATAGGCTTGCAATCTTCAAAGCCAAATACATAACAACGTCTCAATGTGCTTTGTTGGACACAACATAATACCTCCATCAACTTGCTTAAATTGTATGTTGAAATAATGATGCAAAATCCCCAAGTAGGAAATTTTAAAATGGTCATTCAAATTAGCCTTAAAATCAACACTATATCCCTCATTTGGTCTAGTGATCAACATGTCAACAACATAGAGCACAATGATTAGAAATGTTAGGAAATATGACATAGCTAAGTAGATAATTGAGTAAATTACTTAATGGAGAGAGATACAAGAGATTATAGAGAAGGAAGAGAGAGAGAGAGAGAGAGAGAGAGAGAGAGAGAGAGAGAGAGAGAGAGTACACATGATATACGTGGTTCACCCAATGTGGGCTACGTCCACGGGAAAGCAACCACTCAATGGCTTTAGTACTTCAAAACAAGAAGTAGGTTACAAAGAGATTATACCCTTTTGGAGCTCCCGCCTTACTTCACTCTCACCACCTCACACCCACCTTGTTGCATCAACTTCACACTATAAAATGTGTGTAGAAATGGCTTCCTTTCATAGGCCAAAAGGGCTACCCTCTCACATGAGAGGCAGCCATGTGTAGCCGCCCTTGTGTAGATAAGTCCAAATCGGACCCTCCAATCCGCCCATGTGTGGCCGCCCTTGAGTAGACAAGTCTGCTTTTGAATTTGGCCACCGGCCGGTTCATTGACTTGTGACCACCGGCCACCGGTCAACCAGCCAACCGACCGATCGTTTTCCAACCACTTTTCGACCGCCGGTTAGCCATAATATTCTGACGAAAAGAAATATTCCGGCTCGAGACCCGGCGTTAAAATTTTGGTTTCTGGCGAGTGATTTTATTTCCCGGCGAGTTACTTTTCTTCATGTACGATGGCTTCCCCTCATAATGGGGGCCTTACAAATGTGCATTTTTAATACAAAAAATTACAAGGGGTAAATCAAGCTCCACACTTAACAAGAAATACATCCTCTGCATGCTTGACATAACAAGTGCTCTCAATTGGATGACTCTAAAAACCATATGTAATGTTTTCATACCAAGCAAGTGGATCGATCTTCAATTTATACAAAGCCTTCTTAAGGAAGTGCACCTTGTTTTCATGCCCTTTCTGAACAAAACCATGAGGCTGCATTACATACACTTCCACATGAAAATCACAACTCAAAACCATTGTCTTTATGTCCAACTGACCAATCATTATGAGCTACCAATGCACAAATGTTATGAATGGTCGTCACGACAAGTGGGAGTAAAAGTCTCATCATAATCAATGCCCTTCTCTTAAGCATACCCTTTTTTTGGGTCAAGTCTATCCTTGCAGTTATTAGCACTACCATTAGTCTTACATTTTAACTTTGAAAACTAATTTAAACCGATGGCCCTTTTGAAAGGAGGCAAGTCACACGAAGACCATGTGCTATTTTTCACAATAGCATCCTACTCATATTTCCTTGTAGCCAAGTAATTTTGTGAATTTTGCACCGCATGAAATGATAAAGGTTCTTGCTTATCACACGTGCTAGACAAATCCCAAAAATAACAATTTGATGCATAAAGAGGCACGGTGAAAGTCTGCATACACGAGGCACATGTGCTTATCCTAATGAGGCACATGTACAACCTATGCAAGTTTCAAATGACGTGAGAGATCAAAGTACAAATGTTTCTCAAAAGATCAACATGCATCAAATCACAAACATCAGTATGGAAAAGCTGCAATTTGTGAGTAGCCCACATAGAACCATCCTAAGGAAGCTTAGAAAGTTGTATTTTTCCCTTAGTACACCCTTTATATACATGTTTCAATGGTGCCTCAAGAGGGGGCACCAAAACAACAATATCAAATTTTGCAAATACAAAAATAAAGACCAAAGTGTGCATGCCATATTTTTGCATCCAAAACAATCTTCCAATAAAAAATCTACAAATGCTAAATCTTCCACACACTTCTCCCCCAAAACAAAGTGCAAGATGCCACAATAGTATCCCCTAAACGAAGATCATGCACATTAAATCTGTCATCGGCAAAACTCACTACAAAGACCAATTTTTGCAAATGCGTATACAACAAAAGGTTCTTCTTGATCCCGGGTATATACAAAGCATCTGAAAGTGTGAAAGAACTGTCACTTGTAGTAGTTAGCACAATCTTTCCAATCGAACAAAAAGGTAGGACTCGAGACACATCCACATGAGCATATGCATGTTTCTCTATGAATACTTGACATAAAGCACTCCTATAAGCATGGAAAGGAGATCTTAAATCTGGATGGAAGTCTAAAACTAATTGTTGTGAGAGAGCCAAGGACTATAGAAAAATGAAGAAACACTATGGTGATAAATTTTGGTTGAGCCCAACATTAGGGAAAAATATGTCTCACCTTCCCCTTGAGCTAGTTACAAATTCAAAATATCTAGAAGAAATGATCTCCTTTGAATTTGGTCCGATGAGTATTTTCATTACCTTGTTGAAATTGGGTTGTACGTTCATGCTCCAATCTAGTAAAATCACTAGATATGCGTGCATCTAAACATTCAAATCCAACCCCGTAACTTGATTTTACTTGTCAACGCTATATCAAGCTAGTAAACTTACCTGACATGTCAGGATATCCTTGAGCTCTTTGACTCATCCTCCAATTCTAAGTCAACCTTACAAGCTTCATATATTTATTGGATCTGATGTACAAACAACTAGGCTTGTATGGAGTGCTCTACATGTTGCAAAATTTATGATAGCCATCTTGGCCAAGTAAAATTATCCACACTAATCGGGCTACTCATGGGCACTCCAGACTTGGGGTGGTGCCCTCACTTCTCAACCCCAAACACATTTGGCATCCACTCTATGGCGACCTGCATTGGATGCCTCATCGAGCTCTACCACCACTATGGGTGGTCCATAAGCACACCTTTACATGCGATGCAACATTACCCCTCCTCTTAAAGGAAGTTTTCTTCCTCGAAAAAAATGGAAAAATTTCTCACTAATAGCATAACGGTGTTCCCAAGTAGATTCATACCATTCTTTCTTATGCCTTGGCCTGCTGATGGAGCATCGTGGGCTTGAAAGATAATTTTCCGCTTGATCTCTTTGCAATTGGGAATATAAACTCAAAGATGGTAGAGTAGGCATCCATCTAAGAGTGATTATCCATGTGTCATCCTCTTCTCCTTTCCAAATGGCTTCCTTGGGACATTATTTGGATGATCTGCTGCAAAAATTCATCTATCAAGAGTTGGCTTCTAACTTCAAGCAAAAGAGGTTCATCTAGCATGGAGATGGCCCCAAGAAAGGACTTCCTACTTAGGGAATTTGCTATCACATTATCTTGCCCTTGGTGTACTTAATCTCTAAGTCAAAGTCCACCAAGATAACCATCCATCTCCTTTGCCTTACATTTATGTCAAGTTGGGCTAGAATCCATTTCAAGCAATGATGGTCGATGCTAGGCACTACTCTCTAGCAAAGTAAGTAGTGTCTCTAAAGGTTGACGGTATGGATCATGACTAGTAATGTCCTTTTCATAATTCTTTAGCTTCCTAGAAGTATATGCTACAGGTCTCCCTTCTTATCGGAGCACGTCTCCAATGGCTAAACCACTTGCATTTGTGATTACCCCATATTGTGAGTCAAAATCATTTAATTTGAGGATTGGTGCAATTGTCAAAGCTTCTCAAAGTTGTGGTTCTGTTCTTCAACCATGTAACCTTGCTATTATTTTTAAGGAACTTGGTTAGGGGTGCCTCTTAGCATAACAATTCACCCATTGTGAAATATATCAAGTTTCAAGAAAGAGTATAAGAAACCGACACGCTCTTATTCTTAGCTTGGTATATGTGGTAGTAACATGTAGATCGCTAGGAATAAGTATTTTTTAGGACACAAATAGAAACACATTAAATTATCTCTTTAACTCATTTAAACACTCGTTATGGTGTCAAAATCTTCATATGCAGTGAGGAGAGATCTTCATTAGACATCTCTATATCATACTTTGACAAGAAGATGTGGCTGTGAGATGGAGATAAAGTTAATGCATACTTTCATGCAATGCTTGTGAAGACCATTGCAATCGAGCGGTCAATGATGAATTATGATGTGCTAGCCTCTATGTCATGTATAACAAAAATGGAATTTATGATTAGCTGTAGAGCTAAAGGAGGCCTTTTAGCTTTTTGCAAACATAATCAGCTACCCAATAAGAACATACTGATGCAACATCTTACCTTTGGTCCTTGCGACCTTGCGTTGTACAAATCTGGATTAAGCTCCTCTTTGTAGCAGCTACAAAGCATGTTAACTTTCGCTCAAGGTGGTTGAACCACTCTACGTGATTGCATTGTCAAGCGGTTGTAGCGCTTCAAGTCCTTGCAAGAGCTAGGTAGGACGGTACCTAAGAAGCGTGCAACCACCTATTGGTAATGCACTACATGTTGACCACCATCACCATTTTGAAAATGACCATTGACCCACATCTTCCAATGAATATAGGCAAGTGCTAGCTCAAATTTGATTCCTTGGTCAAGCAACCACGTTTACAAATTCAATTCTTGCTACTTAGTTTTTGGGAAAAGCATGTCTTAATCATCAACCGTGTTGCGTTTAAAATAAAAATTTCAAGTCGAGGGAAGAGCGAAAGGAAAAAACCGATAAAGATTTGAAGAAAAATAGTAAAAATTAGCTCATTTTTAAAAAATTCCTCATACAAAAATCATAAGAAAGAATTGTGTATGGTTGCAATTTTTTTTTTCAAACACTGATGCTATTATTAAGTGACGTTACTAGCACTACTATATATAAATTCTATTAACAACCAAGATACCCTTGGGATATTCCCCCCCTCTTTTCCTTTCCACATCAAAGAGAGATCGACCCTCCGTAGAGAGAGAGAGAGAGAGAGAGAGAGAGAGAGAGAGAGAGAGAGAGAGAGAGAGAGAGAGAGAGAGAGAGCTCTCTGCACACACACCTGTTTGCTCCAGGTTGCCCCCTTCTCCCCCCTTGCACTTCCCTGCTTGCCTCGTCCCTCCACCTCCCTCAGACCTCCTCACCTCGCCCCCCCCCCCCCCCCAACACACATACGCAGAGAGAGAGAGAGAGAGAGAGAGAGAGAGAGAGAGAGAGAGAGAGAGAGAGAGAGAGAGAGCCCTGGTGGCCACGCCCACTCTCGACAAAGACCTACGAGAGAGAGAGAAAGAAAGTCCCTCCATTGCTTAAAAGCCTGCGAGTTGCCCATAGACAGTTCTGGAACTCAACACGTGGAGAGAGAGAGAGAGAGAGAGAGAGAGAGAGAGAGAGAGAGAGAGAGAGAGAGAGAGAGAGAACCGCCGTTTTGCATACAAACTTCAATTTAAAAATTGGCTCTGATTCTCCTTTTTTTCGAGTTTTTCAACATCGAACAGACATACTAGTGAACATACATACTTTGTATATGTATCTTAGATACTACTACTGGGTCGTTTCTCTTTTTATTAGGTAGATACTTCGTAGATTCTTCCACCCGAAGCAGTACAACCTCGTGACACGAAGCAAAACTACGAAGGAATCGATCTCTGCCTGCCCCGACCAGAAGCTAGAAGCATAGGCTAACCGTCCCACCATCCGGAGCTTGCTGCTTGACGCTTAACACCACCAACCAAAAAAAAAAGTCTCCTTCCTTGGCACTTCTGGTTTCGCCGTAGCCTTTGTACTCTTCTGTCGTCTGCTTGTAGAGGCACAGACCGAGTTCGTCTTGCAGACCATAAGAGCACCTGTAGCTTTGTTTGCTACTGCCTCTTTACTTGTTCTCGTGGCGCTCGTGCAATTGGCAGCCCTAAGGGCTTCAGCGAATGGCAGCTCTTGCAATTGGATCTTTCTTGATTCTCAGTAATAAAAGAGTAAAAGTGATTGGGTACCCCCTACTACTAGTGAACTTCGCCGCCGGCTGAAAACCCGGCCTTTGTGTCCTTTTCCAACATTTGACAAAAAGTTGCCAGTGGAGTGTCACTATGAAGTTTCGCCAAACAAAGCCAGCCGAAGCGAAGCAGTTTGCAAACTCCTGCGATGGAGGAGGGTACGAAGAAGAGTCGAGTGCTGATCTTTGGAGGGACGGGGTACATAGGCAAGCACATAGTGAGGGCCAGTGCCGCAGAAGGGCATCCCACTGCCCTCTTCATCCGCCCTGAAACCCTGCAATCCAAACCCGACCTCATCGCGTCTTTCAAATCCCTGGGCGTCACCTTTGTGCAGGTACTCTTCTTGCAGTGCAGAAAATCCTTTGCAAGCTATGAGCATAGTACACACATGCCTCATTGCTTACCTCTATCTAACTGCAAATTTTCAGGGCTCCCTTGAAGACCATGCTTGCCTTGTGGCTGCTGTAAAAGGGGCCAATGTGGTCATCTCTGCCATGGGGGGGCGTTCCATTCCAGAACAGGAAAAAATCATTGCTGCTATTGTAGAAGCAGGAACAGTGAAGGTATACTCATCTTTTCATATGATACTTTTGATCATGTAACTGTTGCTCACATAGAAATTCAGCCAGATTTGTATGGGTTTTCTGGTATGTTGTTGCATCAAGATCTTTATGCAGAAAACTGGAACAAACAATTAACGCATATACTAGGCAGTGTTTTGTAGCAACGGTGTATTTTCTGATTTGAGATCTTGTGCAGAGAGAACTAGTAAGCTTGAATTGGGGACAAATTTAGGAACCTTTCCCATAATGCTTGCTACTTGGGAATAGGCACCTCCATCAACCATTGCACGCTTTTCAACTGATGCTTTACTGTCCATAGGCCCTTTTGAACATTTTTAAATATGTTCCCTTGCCGAAGAATAATATGGTATGTGGGTGATGCTTCATGGTTCTAAGGGCTGCTTGTGTTTGGATTAGAGGTTTTTACCTTCTGAGTTTGGAAATGATGTGGATCACGCCCAGCCATTGGAGCCCTTAAAATATATGTATGATAAGAAAGTGGCCATCCGACGGAAAATTGAAGAGAGTGGCATCCCGTATACCTATATTTCTTCCAATTCCTTTGCTGGACACACCTTAGCTAAACTCATGCAATTTGGAAAGACAGCTCCTCCAAGGGACAAAGTGGTCATCTATGGAACAGGAGATGTCAAAGGTATGTGTCACTATTTGTGCCTTTGGGTTATCCACATGCACGTACATTTTCTTCTTACAGTCACAAAAGGTCTACAGTTTGCTTTCTTGCTTTAGCTTGTGCAGCTCTTGATAACCATGTGCAAGCAAGTCAAGGTTCAAAGTTAGTTGCAAAATACAAGAGAAATGGTGGGTTAAATTTGAAACACGGAGCGTGCCTTTTTGTTTCCTTTTCATTGTAAAAGTGCTCTCGACATTTTGTTTCCGCATCTGGTTTGAGTCGCATACATTGCCCGAAGTCCTATGGATTGATGGTCCCTACGGTTGAATTCCCCCATCCATGTCCCCTCTCAGGTCACTGGCCCATGGTGTGGCTGATTGACGATCATATTTCTGATTTGCTTTAGCTCGTGCTGCTCTTGATAACCATATGCAAGCAGGTTAAGGTTCAAAGTTAGTTGCAAAATACAAGAGAAATGGTGGGTTAAATTTGAAACACAGAGCGTGCTTTTTTGTTTCCTTTTCATCGTAAAAGTGCTCTCAACATTTTGTCTCTGCATCTGGTTTGAGTCCTGTCGCATACATATGCTTGGGAATCTGTTTGTCCGTTCCTTTAGTTTCTTCGTTGTCTAATTGCTGATCTTTTGCACAGCAATCTTTCTAAAGGAGGAAGATGTGGGTACATACACAATCAAAACCATTGATGATCCAAGAACACTGAATAAAGTTGTATACTTGAGGCCTCCCCAAAATATTCTGACCATTAATGAAGTTGTGGGTTTGTGGGAAAAGAAGATTGGTCAGACCTTGGAAAAGGAGTACGTCAGCGAGGAAGCTATAGTGGAACAGATAAAAGGTGTGTATTGTTGGTTTTCAGTCTTAGTTTATGTGCATCTGAGCTGATGGGCAGAATTAAAGCTTTATTGGTGAGTTGGATCAGACTTCATGGAGAAGGAGTATGTTAGTGAGCAGGCTATGCTGGAACGAATGAAAAGTGCGTATGATTTCCTTACTCTTATCATACATATGCTATCAGATGACTAGTCGGATGCCTAAGGCTTTGTCAATGAGTGCTTGGATTACTCTATTGCTATGATTCTATACAATTGAGGTGTCATGTAGGTATTGCTTGCACATATAAGATAGTTCTTGGTGTGCATTTGTCTTGGATCGTCTCTACACCTGTAGTTCATTGCATATGGATGCAAATAAAACACACTGTTGTTTCAACTTACGCTTGTGAGTATGACTGCAGCTTCTCCACCTCCCAAGAACGCTCTATTGGCAACAGTACACAGCACCTTTGTGATGGGTGATCAATACAATTTTGACATAGGAGAAAAGGGGGTCGATGCATGTGCTCTTTACCCTGATCTTAAGTATACCACTGCAAGTGAGTACCTTGACAAGTTTGTGTGAGTTGTCTGGTTGAGAACCAGCCTGGGGTGCCCCCGATGTGTAATAAGTGGCATTAGTATGGATCTAGTGTGGAAAGGTTAGTTTGTGTCTTTGGGATAATAAACAAGAGCCTGTTTTGAAGCAAATAAAAATATATGACATTTTTGTCGCTGATGAATAACCTTCCTTAAATGAATGTGATTCTTATCAACCCAATTGCTAAAGATTTGTCTTACATTTTATCTGAGCATACGGAGAAACATATGATATTTGAGGAAACTTTTCAAATCATGGATTATGTTTTGCTTGCTTTGCTGACCCAAGTATGTTTGTCACTTTTGTATAAAAGCGAGACACTGGACTTAGCAGAAGCAGCTAGTTGATTTAGAAGCCTGTTATTATTGCACAAAGCATGGGTTGCTTGTTTTAGGATACCCAATCTTATGTCATCAAGAACTTGTGGCTACAGAGTTTAGCATGGTTAAGGACAATACGTTTCGTTTGAAAGTTGATAGGCAATTAAACCTCTGTCTAATCATACATTCATTGCTAAGGATGATAGATGGCAAGTGGATTTAAGCACTTGAAAACACATGAAAAGTTGCTCAAACTGACAAACTGCGAGAACTTTGTATGCCAATGGCTAAATGATCGGAAAGGAATGGTTTCAAAAGAGAAATGATTGTTGCAAAAATGATCTACTTTGAATACAAACATTTCCAGATTAAACTCGTAGAACTGGGGTAGTTGTAGTACAAGCGTCTTTGTTGAAAGAACTGGATTATCACTGGAGAGAATGGACTTTATAGAGACAATATGGACTTTGTTAATGTTGATTGTGTGCAGCGAATCATGTGAAGCACGTTAGCTTATTCTCTAAGAAACTGACAAGCATGTGAGTTGCAATGAAGCATAAGGCTAATGTGGGTGCATTTCATGAAGCAAGAAAAGCAATGGTTACTTGTTTCTGTGTTTAGCAAGCCTTGGCTGCTAAAAAAACAAACTTGTCCGTGATTGCTACACCTGAAGGGGGGTGGGTGAAGGATTTCTTCAATCACTTGCAATTACTTCAGAAAAGTAAAAATCCTTTCAAATCTCAAATGCATAAATTAAGGGTGAGTCTATATGAAATGGGAAGTCGTAGGACTTTGCATCTTTTCTTTCTACTCTATTAAGGAGAACAAACCGGTAGTCGACGTGGCTCAATAAGAGGAACGCCCAGCCCAGGGCTAGAAAAAAACATTTTTCCTAACCGATCTAAATAAGGAAAAACTTGAAATTCTCCCGGTTTTCAGGTCAAAATTTGAAGCTTTTGCCAGTAATTACACTAAAACTTGTGTAAATTTGCCAGTTTTCTTAAAGGCAAGCTCAAAATCTAACCGGGATTTTATAATTTCAACTGGTTAAAATACACTAGACCCCGGTTTTTTTCTAACACTAGCAGGTGCAGAAGCCTTGACTATATTACTCTGTTTAGACTGTCGGTAGCCATGGAGAAGCAGCAGATAGCCTTGCACCAAGGTTTGCCCCAGACGAGGGGACCAGCTACGCAAGCCTTGATTGTACTCAGCTCAGGCGGCGAGCAGTCAAGGAGAAGCAGCTGACAACTTGCACCAGGGTCTCTCTCTCTCTCTCTCTCTCTCTCTCTCTCTCTCTCTCTCTCTCTCGTTGCATTCTCCTGTTGCCATCCACAAGCTGGCCTGCTTTGCCTGCTCCTTGGGTGCAAACCTGTGCTGTCCAGCACAACTCAACGCTCTCTTGCTCATGAGTTGTTGAGCCTTCCGCTCTTCAAACATTGCCTGCGGCACTGCATCTGATGCCGTGTGTCCGTGGCAGAACCACATGATCCTGTGCTTCTCACTGGCCTCATACGCGTGCCCTTCACGGTCCCGGCTGCCTCGAGTTGGTCCTGTCACCCACTTGCCCCAATATTGGTCTGATCGGAGAGGATTTCAGAGCACCTCTGTTGGACTGCTACCTTGCCACACAACATCCCCATGCCACGTGACTTTTGGCTATTATTCTTTGTTGTCCAGCAGAACTCGGTGGCCCTTGCTCATGAGTCGTTGAAGCCCTCTGTCTCTTGATAATGCATTACCTGCGGCACTGCATCTGATGCCGTGCATGTGGCCTTGGCACCGTGTGCTTCTCATCACCCCGTCATGCACGCCCTTCACGCCCTCGACTGACTTTACCTGGCCACATTGCACACCTGCCCTAATATTGGTCTAATCGGAGAGCACCTCCAGAGCACCCATGTTGATGTTGGATTGCTACCTCGCCACACAACATTCCCATGCCGTCTTGGATTGCACCTCTCTCTCTACTCTAGACATATAGTTGTGCGTGCCGTGTTAAGTTGGCCATAGGATCAGAGGGGTCGATTGTGGGTGCAAATGGGAACAGAACACCGATTCCTTGTGACAAGTGTATCAGTTGGAGGAGAATTGCTGTATTCGGATGCAATGACAGCTTGGCTGCGGGCGGATCAGTGTGCGTCTGCACGAGAGAGAGAGAGAGAGAGAGAGAGAGAGAGAGAGAGAGAGAGAGAGAAGGGTACCAACGGTACTGGCAATCGCAATGGGAGAGAGAGAGAGAGAGAGAGAGAGAGAGAGAGAGAGCTACCCTAGACAGCTACTGCTGTGACTTCTTGGCGGAGAGCTACTGCATGAGAGAGAGAGAGAGAGAGAGAGAGAGAGAGATGTGTATAGTGCACATGAGGCCGTTCGTTCGGCCATTCGTTCTAAAAAAAGTGTAGCAAATGGATGCGAACTCTTTGTCATATCACGAACATGCATTCGTTCATGCTTCCGTTCGGTTAAAAAAACAACCTGCTACGTGCGGCCATGTCTTGGGCCATCCGCTCACGTCCGTTCATTGCTGGAGTTGTCGTGCGAAACAACAGACCACACATTGCCAACATCACAAAGAAAGTCTTCTCCAACAAAAAACGCATAATAACACAGTACAAAATGCATGAAAAAACCGTATGATGAAAAAGGATCTCAATGTTCGACAACCACATAAACTAGAGATTGATAGCCATCAATAAAGTTGTTCTAAGTACTTCAGAAAAGGATCATTGACAACGATACAAAGGCTTTGGCGTTGTTGCTCATTGGTAGCCATAAACGAAAATGCTAAAGAATCATAATGAAAACCCGTGGCCATAAAGCAAGCTACATGAAAAAAACTATAACCTTGGAGGACACGACTCAATCTTCGGACTCCGAATCATCATCAATCCTTGCAAAACACAACTTCATGAAATTAGACATAAGCTTTATGAATACATAATTCGGACATTAGTTGAAACAAAAGACATGATCAGTTTGAGAAATAAGAGTAATCATTGAATCTACAACCTGCTACACCTGGACCTGCTACGTTTTGAGCCCTAAGTTGCTATGGCGGAATAAGGTTGCCCTTATCCACAAGGCTATCTCACGGTGAGCATGATTACCCTATCATTGTGAAGCGGCTCTTGGGAGTTGGGATGTGGATCTCGTTGATCTTGAGGCGTTGCCTTGTCTTGAATGACGCTTTGAGTGAAAACCATATTTTGATGAACCAAATTTTGTAGCATATATACATGCGTGTGTCCGCACGTGTGAAAAACTCCCTCTCTCTCTCTCTCTCATCAATTTCCAGGCTACAAGGATCAACACACAACATTTTGCTCTTTAACAACCAGAACAATATTTTTCAGCCTATGTACAAGTGTGTGTGTGTGTATGAGTGAGTGTGTGTGTGAGAAGATGAAGAATAGCATACCTTGCACGTTGGACAGGAGTATCCAAGGATGTTGATTTGCCAAGCGAAGGAGAAGTAGCATGCTGTGTGGAGGAGCCGTTGTTGATATGTGTGGCCGTCGCGAACACGTCGGAAGGGGGGGGGTCTTTCATTGCGGTGACTACGTTTGCAACCTGTTCCAAAAAAAAAACCCCTAAACTAACTAGATTCTCCTCTCTCTCTCTCTCTCTCTCCCCCTCTTGAATAACAGGTCTTGAGTTCAAATTTCCTCGTCGGATAGATCTTCAAGGCCTCTTGGGATAGTTTCCTACGATGTTAAAATTCTCTTCTTCTTCTTCTTCTTCTACTTCTTCTTCTTCTTCTCTCTCTCTCTCTCTCTCTCTCTCTCTCTCTCTCTCTCTCTCTCTCTCTCTCTCTCTCTCTAGAAATCCATGTGAGCGCCTTCGCGTTGCCCTCATGATTCTCATTGCCAACCCACAGGTGTCACACACAAACCTCTTGCCTTTGCCTCCACCTAACTGACCTTGAGACTCCTCCCGACCACGATAAGAAATGCAACCATCTCTAAAGGCTTTGCGTCCGCAATGTAGAGAGAGAGAGAGAGAGAGAGAGAGAGAGAGAGAGAGAGAGGAGGGGGGGGGGGGGGGGGGGGGGGGGGGAGCTAGGTGCGCGATCATCTTGTCCCTCCCAACGTGCGCTTACTCCAACCGCTATCGCTACCCCCGTCAGCGGTGCGTAGCCCTGTCTTCACTGCTCTGATCGTGTATGCTTCAACGTTTACATCCGCTACTGCGCCACCTTGGACAAGATGCCAATCGCCTTGTATAGTCCTACAGAACCCCCATTCCCCGCAGCTAGCTGTAGATATACCATCCCCAAAGTCACTTCCTCTATACCTGGCCACCCTAGACGACAATTCCATAGCTTCGAGCTGTCCTTGTACCGCCACCAACCATCACAGGTCGCACCATTGGTCTGTTAGAGTACGTCTAAAATCTGTTGGATCATCACATCTTGGGAGTGGATGCTATGATACTCTTTGGCATAAGTTTATAAGTGTCATACACTATTTAAATAGCGTACGTGTATATGTTTTTTTAATATTTATCTTATGATTAAGCGTTTATCTTATAAGAACTTGTCACGAAGTGTCCTTCAACACATCGATAAAAAAAGTATGGATATAACATGGATTGCCAGCTCTTCTGTGCCAATTACAGGATGAGAGAGAGGTCGTCGTGGGAGGCATTAGCTTGACGAGTATGATTCATGTATATGTTTTTATTGAGTATGGTTCATGTATAGTTAGTTATGGTTATGCTTTTGATACCTGTATACTTAGTTATGGTCATGGTTTTAGTTCATGAATATGTTTTCATTGAGTATGGTTCATGTATATTCAATTTTGGTTTTGGTTTTGGTTATGAATATAGTTATGTTATAGATCAAGCTCATGGTTATGGTTATGATTACGATTATTGTTATGGTTATAGTTATGATTTTGATTATGATCATGGTTATGAAATTGCTATTAGGTTATGGTTTGAAATTTTGTTATGGTTATGATTTTTATAGTTTTGGAATCTTGTTATGGTTATGGTTTGAAAATCTTGTTATAGTTATGATTTGAAAATCTTGTTATGATTCTATCTATGGTTATGATTATGGTTATGGTTTGAGAATGTTGTTATGGTTATGTATATGGTTATGGTTTTGAAATTCTTGTTATGATTATGGTTATGGTTATGGTTTGAGAATCTTGTTATAGTTCTGATCATGATTATGAATATGGTTATGGTTTCGAAATCTTGTGATGGTTATGGTTATGATTTTGAAATTCTGTTATGGTTATGGTTTAAAATCCTTGATATGGTTATGGTTATGGTTTGAAAATCTTGTTATGGTTATGGTTTTGAAATCTTGTTATCGTTATGATTATGGTTTGCAAATCTTATTATGGTCATGGTTATGGTTATAGAACTTTGTTATGATTATGCTTATGGTTTGAGAATTTTAATATGGTTATGGTTTACAAATCTTGTTATGGTTATGGTTCTAAAATCTTGTTATAATAATGGTTATGGCCATGGTTACAATGTCAATTTATCATTAGGTGGATTGCGGTTGCTTTACACTCTTTCTTTTGAGCAGAGAGGGTTGATTTTTAGTGCTACAGTACATACAACATCAATTTTCAATCCTCTATGCTCAATTTTTTTTAACAGATTTTGAAGTTAGTATAGCCGTCGGTATCCGTATCGATATATGCATCGATAAGAGCATGCGTAGTTTTTAGCGATTATTTAGATGGGTATATCGATGTGTATATTGATGCATATATGGAGATACGATTTCAACGATTATTTCGACGTCTATATTGATGTTTTTAATTTGTAAAACCCATTTATTTGTGTCAATATAAATGGGTATTTTTGCGCGATGTGTTGTAGTGAAACCTCCAGAGTAGGCTGAAAGAACTAAAAAAAAAAAAGAGCTACCTACGCAAGAGGGCCTTGTGAGAGAAGCAAGTAACCCAGAGAAGAAGGAAGGGCCATCATGACAAATAATTAAAAAAGAATAGAGACCTGGTGCTATGGTTCCCTGGGAGATTGGATTCAAAGAAGGAAAGTTTGATCACTAGATGGTTTGGACTCTATGGGCTCTATGGACTTTATGATAATGGTTCAACCAAACTCAAAGATATTTAAGGAATGGAGCTCTCAGATCGAGTAAACAACTCAGGCAATATTAGGCCAGAGACCAAGGTCAAGGTGGTTAAGGGGAGGCCAGGGTACTAGAAAAGGAGATAGATATGCCACCTGTTGAAGACACCTCAAATGAAAAGGCCCAGTAAGATCCACACTTTGGTACTCACCATAGCCCAACAAGGGAAGTGCTAATGACTAGGGCCAAGTGCCATTAGCAACACACCAAGCACGTAATGAAGGAGTTGTGTGAGAATGCCAATGTGGCAACAACTGGGCTAGAATCAAAAGAAGGGTCACGACAACTCGCATTTGAGAACCATGCATCATACATTATCACTCTTGTAATTTCATTGGTATCAATGATAGAATTCTGGGCATGGACATAGATGGCGGATGGCATGGAAGGTGGCCCAAGAAACCTAAGAGAGGAGTAGAAAGACCAAAACCACTCTCATGGTTCTACACGTTCATTATTTTCTTCGTATTATTTGCTCATCTTCCTCTATGCACTCTTCATGCTACTCCTCCTCCTCTTCTACTACATTCTAGCATCCCCAAAGCTATTGTTGGCCAACGTGGGTGGGATTCTACCCTTGGCCATCCATGAAATTCAACTTTGACCTTGTCGTGAGATGAAGAAGGAAAAAGAGAGATGGAACGGGTTGATGTTGACATATCTACACATAATAGTACATAGAGAAAAGAAATAAGGGGACAAACTCTTACACACTCTTATACAAGAAGGTGACACGGTCAAGCTCCATAGCCCGAGACATAGCTTAAGAGAGGAGAAATGAGAAAATTGAGAGCATCTACACAAGAAAGGTCTAAAATCCTAGCCCCAAACTCCAAGGCACCCCTTCTTGTGGAGTTTGGTATTTGATTTATTATTTGAGTTTTTGGGTGCTAAAATTGGAGGTCCTTTTACATCTAGTCCACTTTAGTACTTGAGTGGAGCACATCTCTTTTTTTTTAATAGCAAAACTCACAATTGTGAGTGAATTATATTGAACAGCCCAAAAAATTACAAGGTCTTGTCATGCTCTTGTTGAGCCATGACATCATCCAGGGACTATAATTACATCGGCTAATAGAGCAGCCACCCCTACCAACCCGCCCCCTCCTCCTTGACACACAAGGTCCATAATCTTGTCCTTCTTCTGAGATCTTTTATTTACTGATGGCCAAGATTTTCCCCCATCCTAGGCATTCCATCTGCTGACAACAAGTCCTAGACCAATCCTCCGAGTGTTGCTTGCGTTCGAGCGTCCATATTAGCACTTTGCTTTCTTGAATAATTTCTGTGAAGCTTGCCACCTCAAAACCTCCTTCAAACACGCGGCGATTCCTTGTCTGCCATACATTATGTAAGAAGAAGTATCTGACGATTTGAGTGCTGACGAGGAGGGCAGGACTACTTGAATTCTTAAATCCAAGGAATAGGTCAGTCTTGAAGAAACTAATTTTCCACGTTCTTTGGACCCACTTGCATATTTTCCCTGCGAGGCCTTTGATAGTTGGACAATTCATGAATGGGTGGGCTAGATCTTCAGTAGCCATCCTACACCCCAAGCATCGATCTGACCCAATCCCTCTCTCCTCAATATTCACCCCAGTTGATAGAGCACTCCAAATTATCTTCCATAAAAACCCTACATGTGCTGCGGAACCTTTGGCTTCCATATGTTCTCCATTATTGCATGTCCCATAAGGGTGAGTTCTCATTAGAGCTATTTACAAGCAATCACAGTGTCTTATTGAATAAAAAGTCTAAAATATTGTGCAAAGGTAAAATGGTCGAGAGGGTTATTATTTGCGAGTGCTTCTTTTTTAACTCCCAAAATTCTATTCTACAAATCATCATCAACTCACTATTAGTAAAATCAAATAGACAACACATAATTAATCATTAAGCCAACTATCCCAATTACAGTTAACCACATACAACAGGAGGGTATCTAGTCTTGTAATATCCCTCCCACCAAAGATAGCAACTGTCTTCAATTGCTCAATAGAAAATCAACTCGATTGTGAGTGATGAAAAGTGCGGAAAAACTTTTTGGGCATCCATTTGGCATCGTCTCTAAGGTGGCCTTTAAAAGTCAAAAGATAGCGGTTATAAACTATGTCAGTGCATACGGTAGTGTTCTCGTGATCAACTATTTGTGCAAGGATGAGTTGTTCATCTCGGTCCACAAGTGAAGGTGGATCCTCATAAATGTGATGTGTAGGTAGGGGTCCTCTGAAAGGTCTTAAAAGACTAATATGGAATGCATTGTGAATGTACCACGTAAAGGTAAGTCTAAACAAAATGAAACATCATTGGTCACAATAGAAATTTTGAATGGACCGTAAAAATGAGGAGCAGGTTTAACAAAAACATTAGTATCAACACTTTTGATTCTTCTTTTTCAATGCAAAGCATAACATAATTATCTTCCTTAAACTCGTGTGCCTTGCGGTGCTTGTTAGCATGCTTAGTGTAAAATTCATGTGAATGTTTAATGAAAAAATGCGTACTTGCATAAACATCATGAAACTTAGCAATAAAATCATCAGTGGCAGACACAACATTAGAAAGACGTGAAGCAGAAGTAGGAAGAGAATAACCATACACAATTTCAAATGGGGATTTACCTGTGGCAGTGTGAGTGGTATTGTTGTATATAAATTGTAGAATTTGCAAGTAATCATCCCATTTCTTGGGTTGAGAAGAAACATAAGCTTTTAACAAGTCAATGATAGTGCGATTAGTGACTTCGATTTGACCACTAGACTTAGGATTTGACCTTTACACTCAAGTGTAGTTCCAAGATTTTCAAGTAGTCCAAAAAGCACTATAAAATTTGAAATCTGGATAAGATATTATGATTTTCGACTTTAGACAAACCATGATGTAAAAGACAGCTTTAAAAATAGAAGTGGAACTTGATGTGTTGTGAGTGTTTTCTTACAAGAAATGAAGTATTCTTATTTAGAAAAATAATCAATAACAATTCAAGTCATATCATGCTTGTGAACAGTGAGTGAAAAACCAGTAACAAAATCCATTGAAATGCATTCCCAATGTTTTTCAGGAATAGGGAGTGGGTATAAAAGTTTCAATTTCTTCCCTGTTTTGCTGCTTTGATCTTTTGACAAATCAAACAAGTTGAAATATTTTGCTTAACATTACGTTTTATAGCAAGCCAATAGAAATCATGACATAAGTTTTGAAAAGTAGCATCAAATCCTCTATGTTTAGCATAGGGTGGTTTGTGCAATTCTTCAATGATCAATGTATGAAAAGGTTTAGTTACACACAATTTTTGTTTGAAATAAAGAAAGTTTTCTTGAATAGTGTATTCCAAAAAATGTGTGCACAGAGTTTTCAAACATATATAGCCATATGGTTTTGAAATCATCATCTTGTACATTAGTGTCATGCATAGAATCAAATGAAGTACCCAGAATGATTGATAGATTATTGAAAGAGGGTCTTCGACTCAAAGCATCAGCTACAACATTTTCCTTACCAAGTTGGTATTGAATGTTGGATTGAAAACTTTGAACAAAAGCATCCCACTTAATACGAAAACAGTAAATACCTTGATACTTTGTTGATCAGTTTTGATGATTAAATCAACACCCATTAAGTAATGTTTCCAAATTTTTAAAGCATGTACCACGACAGTCAATTCTTTATCATAGGTACTGAACTTTGATTCAGAAGGTTTGAATTGCGGCTTTCAAAAGAGAGTGGATGGTTATCTTGCATAAGAATTGCACCGATAACCTTTTTCACTAGCATCAGTGACTACGAAAAAGAATGGTCTATCAAAATCAAGCAATTGCAACAGAGATACATTTATCAAAGCATTTTTGAGTGCATTAAAGGAACTTACTTGCAAGTCAGGCCATGCATAAGGAGAAATTTTCCTTAACAAGAGAGTAAGGTAATGAGATTTATAAGCAAAGTTACGTACAAACTTCTTGTAATAACTGCATAGACCAATAAAAGAACAAAGTTCATGCAAATTTTTGGGTCTAGGCCATGACTGAATGGTTTTAATTTTCTTGGGGTCTACATGTTCCCTTGACGATACAATGTGTCCCAAATATTCAATCGCAGATTGGAAAAATGAACTCTTTTCAAGATCCAAATACAAGTGGTTATATGAAAACAAATCAAATACATGTGTTAAGTGCCCTTTATGCTCTTGTTTGGATTTACTGAATACAAGAATATTGTCAAAGAAAACAATCACAAAATCTTGATGGTCAATGAAAATTTTGTTCATCATACGTGTGAATGTGGTTGGTGCAAAGTAAAGTTTAATATTACTCAATAATTTTGTTAATCGACAGTCGCAACTCGGGTATGTGCACCATTTAATTCAAGATAATTGCTAAATTTGATAGATTTGTGAAGATACGTCGAGGAAGTGAGAAAAAGAAGCAGATTTTGATGGAGCTCGAGAAGGCGGATTTTGGCTGGAAGGAAAATAAGAGAGAAGAGTGTTTAATACGATTGAAAAAGAATCCAACACGTACATTAGTGAGGCATCGAAGACATCAACACGCAGGGAATTAAAGCATAAGTATATATCTAGCTTAGCCCTACAATTGGTCATGAGTAGATATGTTTGAATCAAATTCACTATCAAAGGCTATTAATTTGACTCTTAATACAGAAAAGAGAAAGATGGAAAGGGTTGACGTTGACATATCTACACATAATTGTACAAAGAGAAAAGAAGAAAGGGAACAAACTCTTACACACTCTTACACAAGAAGGTGACACAGTCAAGCTCCATAGCCCAAGACATAGCTGGAGATATGAGAAAGGAAAAAATTGAGAGCATCTACACAAGAAATGCCTAAAATCCTAGCCCAAACTCCACTGCACCCCTTCTTATGGAGTTTGGTATTTATTTATTATCTGAGTTTTTGGGTGCCAATATTGGAGGTTCCTCTTTTACATCTAATCTACTTTAGTACTTGAGTGGAACACATTACTTATTGCATGTTCCATAAGGGTGAGTCCTCACTAAAGGTATTTACAAGCAACCATAGTGGCTTATTGAATAAAAAATCTAAAATACTGTGTAATGGAATATGGTTATAACATTGATTGTAGCGAAAATTGAAATAACAATAGGAGCATTTTCTTGAAGAGAATTCTTAAAGAGCATAAGAAGAGTAAATGATTAAAGGTAGCAAGATGAAAATTACACCTAATTAGCTTGGCATGAACAATACTTGTAAAAGAGAGAGAGAAAGGATTGAAAAAATTGACGACAGTTGAGGGCCGGATTTATGTGGGGCCAATCTCCCCTCCAAAAGGCTTTTGTATTATAGATTCCCCCATAAAGAGAGACTTGGTACAATACAAGCTTGCGTTCCTTGAGACCTTGTTGGTACAATGAAGATGGTAGACTTCATACACCAAATTGGTACAATGAAGATGATAGACTTCATACACCAAAATCATGCCCTTATTTAAATTACAAAAGCATTAACATATCCCCAGCCTCAATCTCAAGACCTCAAACACCTTCAAAGGTGAAGAGAGCTAGCAGGGAGTCAGGGAAGGGAAGTAGATGAAGAAGTAACATACGAGAAAGAAATAGTCTCCTCACTTGTATTACTCTTGTAGCTTAGCATAGCATAGTAGCATAATAATGGAGATGAAGAAGATGGCAAGCTTTTACTTTGGATCATGGCTCTTGGTTGGATTTGCATTCCATAGCCAAGAGGTGTTGGTGTAAGCTCTCAACTTCTCAACAAGCTTGGAGAAGGAGATGAAGTTCTTGCTTCACACAATGAGAGAGTGTGTGAGGGTGTATATCTTGCAAGCACAACCCCTCCTTGCTTGGGTCGACCCCTCCTTGTAGCTCATTGGCTCATGTCAAGCCTAGGTCATTTCAAGTAATAGAGGTAGCCTTTGGACAAGTGTCCTCCTTTCCCCTTTGAGAGAGAGGTTGAATAATGCTTAAACAATTAATTAAACAAACTAAATTGTCATTGGATCCCTTTAGAGGCCAACCAATAGGCTTTAGGTACCTTATGCGGAAAACATGGGGAGGAGCTTGACATGTGTTCTTGATGCCTCTTTTGTCTTGGGGCTTGCCTCGAGTATGTATGCGTGTGTTCTCTCTCATGTCCCTATTTGTAGGGCTTGCCCCCCCTTGTGTAGGGATTTAGGTTGACTTTGGAACACCTCACCCCTTGGCACCTTAGTCATGAAGCCCCCCAAGCACCTTGGTCATAAAGCATGACAAGCACCTCAAGCACCTTAGCCATAAAGCATGACAAGCACCTTAGGCATCAAGCACCTCAAGCAAGCTAGTCAGCTCAAGCATGACAAGCACTTCAAGCACATGCTTAGCTTGTCTAAGGTCTAAAATACCCTAAGATCCTAGGTCTAAGGACTTTTAACACTAACTTTTGGAGGTCTTTAATGAAGCTAACCCTAAGGTCTTTTAAGCTCCATTATCTGGTCATACGATCAAGCCAACTGCCCATAAAGATTTTTTCTATAAATGTTTTGCTAAAATATTGAGGCTCAACTTGTGTGGCAACAAGGTTCAACCAGAAGGCATACAAAGCAATGCTTTGGGAAGAAAAAACAAAGGCAGTGGCAGAGGAGGTGTCCCTTGTACTTTTGCTACTGGTCGCTAGTGCAATAGAGGCCAAACATTAAAGACTTTTGAGCCTTTTGGTGTTCAATTTATTCATGTGTGAATCGGGCCCAATTGTGAGTTCTATTCTTAGATTTGGTCCTAGTACTATAAACCCCCTATGTCTTAACGGGAACTTGTTCTTGTATGGCCTCGTCAAATGATGGATATTGTCAAAGGCAAAGAGTCGAGATCTACACATCCTTCCCACTATTGATGCACACGGATTCGAGATGTCGAGTATACACAATCATGTGTTGATTGGGATGTGGGCCATGTCTGCCATTGTTCATGCACTCACAAAAGAAATATCTCCTGCCCATGATACGCAGTGAAAGCTCGAAGATATGTATGATCTAGACTTACCATGTAAGCATTTACTCTTTTTGGGTAGTTATTTACCCTCAGTTTTGAAGCCCATACTTCCTGATAGATGAGCAACTCTTGTCTATCAAAAGTGCACCAACTAATACACGATTAGCTGTCTTGGTGCTTCTGAAGTTGCTTCATGAGTACATGATGGTTGCCAAGGCATTTACAAATGTAGAGGAAAAGTCCATGAACTTCATAATCTCATCAGTGTTAAGTTGTTTGTCTTAAAGAAATCTGGAGGTGATGATGTGTTCACATTTCAACACATCATGGCAATACTTTTCTAAGATGGCCGATGCTCAAGATTTCGAGGTGTATCCATGAGAGTTGGCCACCAATACTAGCGTCCATGGTAGCTTCTACAATGACTGGGCCTTCCTAGATGCCCACCATGAGTTGCAGAGAGGGCGTTAGACATCTCATATGAACCACACTACAGGATGGTGAAATAGGAACACACTAAATTAAATACATGCAAGCAATGCAAAACTCTAGACTAGAAAATTCAAGTTGAATGCATGCAGTTTTCAAAGTGATAAAACTCCTTGATGCAGTAGGATTCCAATTAATCACATGCTATGCTGCTAGCCAAGCGAGATTGGTCCAATGAATTTCAAATGTGACCCACATGCATGCCTATATGAGCTTGTCCGAGCAGGATAAACAAAAACTCACCCTACACAGAGCGAGACTATTACATTCATAGATTACAAGGAAACCTGGATGTCATGGAAGCACTTTGAACCATAAGAATTGAAGCGGGAAACAAAAGCTTTTGGCTCACACTTGGTGTGTTTTTGTAACAATGGTGCGTGTAAAGAGTAGGGCCGGCAGCTAATTGCGTACTGCATGTTAATATGTGCTTCAATTCACTAGGGGACATGTCCAAAAATAGGGCGCTAGAGGCCATATGTGGAAGTCTCAGAGAGACAACTTGTGATTAGCGGGAACTTCTCACCGAGCCACATCGCGTTGACAGTGTGGTCACGTAGAGGGAAACCTGTTCAAGCAAGTAAATAGAAGATCATGAGCAGAAAAGCAGTCAATTTTTAAGCAGACTCAATTGAATGTGGAAAGGAGAACTAACTGAGGAAAAGAAGAGGAGGTTAAGATGGCACAAAAGCTTTGTGAACCTAGCACAGAAATTTGATCACCATCCATAACTCAGTAGTCCACACGTTTGTCTCGGTCTGTATTTACTTGCATAGAAGTCTCGACAGGATCACTTTCAAGTTTCTCAAACCTAAAAAAGGTAATGATTATTTGCAAAAAATCTCCTCTCAAATCTAATCCACAGCAAGCGATCTCTTCGTTTCTGTCGCAAACCTTGCAAAAACACAACCGCGTTCGGAAAAGTCTCTGCTTGCCTTACTATACCAGGGCAATCCTATGGAGCTTTTTAACTATTCTACTTTGACAGGTCTCACAAATCCAGCCAACAATGCTGTGCTTTCCTAGAACCTCTGCTAATTGCCCTTTTGTGTAGAGTCTGTAATGCGGGCCTTGACCGACAGACTAGATCCTTTGAATGTCGAGGCATGATGGTCTGCAACACACTCAAGGAGAACATATGCGCATGCTACATATAATAGATCGGCACAAAGCAATTGAAACAACATGAACTCATGCGGCTTTCGAGCTGGATATGCCAGGAAGTCTTCAACTTCTCTCTCTCTCTCTCTCTCTCTCTCTCTCGCTCTCTCTCTCTCTCTCTCTCTCTCTCTCAGCACACATGATGAGAAAACCTGTGTTTGGGTGGATCAGTGCAGAGAGGCCGTTGCGGTGGGCATTGAGCCAAGGGACGAAGAGGGCGAATTGCGCCGGCGTTTTGAGATCCACCTCAAACATGCCAACAGGATGCGGGCCAATGGGGCGATTCCAGAGCTTATACACGTTCAATTGCGGAAACAGGCGGATGACATCCTCTCGCAGCTGCATGGCTATCTTGGTATGCTCCTCGTCGGTGTGGAAGAAGTAGATGTGGACATCGTAGGAGTGCACAGGCGCCCAGAATTTCAAGGGCATTCCTTCCCCATCATTTCGCATTGTTGTCTGCTCATCAGGCAGAGGGCTGGAGCTATCCATTGAACCTGGCCTTGTTGAGTGTGCGTGTAGCGGCTTTTAGTAAGAAACGCTTTGCCCGCTCACGACTTTTTAGCAAGAAACAGATCTTTGAGGTCGACTTTAAAAGCTCTTCTTCTAGGTCTCTAGGGGGTGTTCCTACGACGTTACACTTTCTCTTTTCCTTTCTCTGCATCCAACTAGAGCTGGGTTCACACGGCGCAGCGGCAAAGCAAGCTCTATTTTAAAACATTGTTCATGCAAACCTCAAGTTTGGCAATATTTGTCTTCCTTTATCGTTTCCTGTCCCCTAGCCTTCATAAGTTCATAGGGCTTATGGCCACCTCCAATCACTCAAAGGTGCCCACAGCATGGGCCCTCCTCTCCCTTTCGATATTCTTTTAAAGACGTGCCAATCAAGCTTGAACGTTTTTCCATTGTCGATTCCTTAGGATCAGTTAGCAGCAATTCGGAAAGTAACAAAATCTTTGGTCCTACAAAGTATGTGTTGAATATACGCTGATAAAAGAGTGACAATAATCCACGTTGTAAACCAGTCAAAATATGCAGAATCATTGTATTACCATTTCAAGATAAACAAAGAGCACCCCTTGCATTGCTTTTCAATCAAAGCAATGCTTTTTTATTTATGCAAAGCTTTTCTGACAAAAAGGAGGGATACTAGGGCCAATCCCCTTGCAAGAAGACTCTCATTAGAGAAGTTACCCATGTGGCAAACACTTCCTTAAGTAAGCAAAAAATTGGAGGTGAGAACTTATGGCCATCCGATGCGGACTCACATCGTGTTGGCAGCAGAGCAGCAACTTTCCTTGACTGGCTTGGGCCACTCATGCAATTGGATCCTCGTTTACATACACGAAACTCTTGAGAACACATCCGATCTTGACCTGTGGAGTGTTGATTGCTTTGAGATTTATGCTACATATTCCTCTTCAGTATCGCTATTGAATGCGCCCCTCCATACTCCAAATGAGACATCACACAAAAATCGCACCCAACGGTCCTTAATATGGTTCCTTTACCCTAGGTGTAACCAAGAAAATCTCACACCCAAGCGCAAGAGTGAATAGAGGAGCACTCTGCATCTAACATGAGAGAGTAGACTCCTAGAGGGAGGTTCGAGACATGACACCCTTGCCTAGGAAGAGAAAAGATAGCTTGGCGAAATAAAAACCAACCCTTTCACTCTTCCTCGGTGTTGGAACCCTGTCACAAAGGCATCTCTTCACAAAATAAGGCACCCCTCGTGGTCATGGAGAGTTTCCAACTTCCAAGCATTCTTGGTGAAAACAATGTCTTTTCTTTTGGGACTACATAAGGCGTCCCTAGTAAAGGGTTGGATTTTTGGTGCAATTGTGGACCATTGGATAAAGCTTGCGGATTAAGTGCCACATGAAAAAAAAGCTTTCTTTTTTGGCTTTCTAAAAGAAGCCTTAGAGGAGAGTTGGGTTATTTCATAAAATCTAATATCTAACCAACCCAAGCATGAGCTACAAGGGGGGGTCGACCAAGGAAGCTAGCGAGTATACTCTTCCACACACACTCACACAGACTCTCATTGTGCATTGTGCAAAGTGCAAGAGCTCCCTCTCCTTGTCCAAGCAAGTAGAGAGGTTGAGGGCTTAGACCAACACTCTTGGTTATGGAATGCAAATCCAACCAAGAGCCATGCTTCAATTTTTAAGCCTGCCATCTTCTCCATCTTCATTACTATGCTATTATGTATGCTAGCAAGAAGAGTGATGATAAGTTAGGAACTAGTTCTTTCTCCTATGAAATATTTCTTCTTCCTCTTCCCTACCCTCATTCCCTGCTAGCTCTCTCCACCTTTGAAGGTGTTTGAGGTCTTGGGACTGAGGCTTGTGATAGTTAATGCTTTCCACAAAGTTTATGTTATACTCATGATGCATGAAGCTTTCCATCTGCATTGCATCACCTAGGTCACAAGGAGCACAAAGATTGTATTGTAACAAGTCTCTCTTGATGGGAGTTAATACAAATGCCTATTGGAGGGGGGACCGGCTACACATAAATCCGGTCCTCAAATGTTGTCATGTTCTCTAAACTCTCTCTCTTGCAAAAGTATTGTTCATGCCAAGTTAACTAAATGCTATGTTTATGTTGCTACCATCACTTATGTTCACTTGCTATGCTCACAAAGTAATTTCACAAAAGTACTCTCTCTAATTTTCACTACTCTCAAGTTAATAGGCCAATTCCATTACATTGGTATCAGAGCATTTGGTTTCTATTTTCTTGCTTAAGAAGAGAGGTCCTTAAGTAGCCTATAAATGGTTGATTTTGTTAGTTATATTAGGGTAAGTGGAACTGGGATCTATTATCGGTTTTGTTGAGTCCACTATGTGGGATATGGTGCACACCTCGGGAGCTTTGGACTTAAGAATGGAGTCTTTTTAGGCTTGCCTACGGCTTTACCATTATTGAGCCATAAGAAGTTCGAAAGGAGCTAGCCCTCGGCAACACTGCTATGTTAGACCTACTCCACTACTCTCTATAATTAACCACTTTGAGCCGTGGGTGTAGATAATTAAGAGCCGATTTTCAAAGGCTAAGAGGAGTGGCAACTAAGGTTTTGAATTGCCAAAGCATACACTAAGTACGTACACAAATTTTGTTAACATGGCTGACAATAACAAAGAGAGTAGAATGGACATTGATAGCTTTGATTTTGCACATGAAGGTGCTAATGAAGATGCTCCCATGTTTGTGAATTATCTCGTAACTAGGTTGCAACAAGTTATGGGTAACCCTGCTTTGCAAACCGAAGTTACTCAACAACTTCGTGCTTATGGGATTTCCCTTCCTTTCCAAGAGGAGAGAGAGAGAGCTTAGGAGGCCTCTTGAAGAGACCCCCAAAAGAAGTGTTTGAGGACAAATCAAATGGGCGTCCACTTGGCCGGACACGTAGCCGGACACCACATTTGTACTCTATTGATTGTTCGAGCTAGTGTAGTGATACTCTATGTAAATCCTAATTCTAGAGTAGCAGGTCAATTCCCTGAGTTGTAATGATGTCATGATAATTGTAAAGGTCCGTATGAGCCGGCCACTGGCCATTTGGAATGCCATAGGTATAAAGGTCAATAACCTTAATGTAAAAGGAGGCTTATCTTGAGAGGAGAAGGGAGCTCAAAAACCGTATGCTCAAGCTACGAGCTACTCCAAACTTGTAATCATCACAGCTAATGAATGGGTAATAAGATTTTATTTTTGAAGCTTGCATTGTGTTCCTCTCTCTTTGCTCTTCAATTCAAGTGTAAGTATCGTCAGTTTTGTTGAGGTTCACAACTACGTGTCTGTGAGCTGTAAATGCAGATTTGAGTGCTTAAATCATTGTTTATAGTCGTTTTGACCATAGGAGAGTGTTCCTAGACCATAGGATGACCTTTTTGGACTGATCTGTTACAGTTTTCAGGACCTCTTTCATGATGGATCGTGATTTTGGTACCTTGTCGGATTGCAACCAAACTTGCTAGGATAGTGCCCCTAGGTGTCCTAGACCTCCTCCTAAAGTTTTGTTGCATTTCGACTCCGTTCGAGTGTCGAAATGGCGTGATGACCTAGAGCTATGAGAAAGGACATAGGTAGATTTCCCTGATCTTTGAGTGTTGGTTTGCTTGTTGAGATAGTGTGTTTGCTTGTTAGGTTCACTTCTTGAGATTGACGCTCCCAAAGAGTCTCTGTGCCCCCTGAGTATTGACATTATGTTAGTACCAAAAAGCTATGTTGCAGATGTCCATCACGGCAACCCCCAATGTTAGCGGGTCGCCGGGACGGACGTCTGCAGCATAGCTTTTTGATACTAACATAATGTCAATACTCAAGGAAGTGACTTGGATGGGGCACGGAGACTCTTCGAGATCGTCAATCTCAAGAAGTGAACCTTAACAAGAAAACACAACAACTCTACAAGCAAACCAACACTCAATGATAAGAGAAATCTGCATATGTCCTTTCTCACAGCTCTAGGTCATCACGCCATTTCTACACTGGAACGGAGTCGAAATGCAACGAAACTTTAGGAGGAGGTCTAGGACACCTAGGGACACTATCCTAGCAAGTCTGGTCGCAATCCAACAAGGTACCAAAATCACGATCCATCATGAAAAAGGTCCTGAAAGCTGCAATAGAACTATCCAGAAAGGTCACCCTATGGTCTAGGAACACTCTCCTATGGTCAAAAAAACTATAAATAATGATTTAAGCACTCAAATTTGCATTTACAGTTCACAGACACGTAGTCGTGAACCTCAACAAAACTAGCGATGCTTACACTTGAATTAAAGAGCAAAGAGAGGGGAACACAATGTAAGTTTCGGAAATGAAATTTGATTACCCATTCATTAGCTGCGATGATTACAAGTTTGGAGCAGCTCGTAGCTTGAGCGTACGTTTTTTGAGCACCCTTCTCCTCTCAAGATAATCCTCCTTTCCCATTAAGGTTATTGACCTTTATACCTAGGGCATTCTAAATGGCTAGTGGCCGGCTCATACGGACCTTTACAATTATCATGACATCATTACAACTCAGGAAATTGAAATGTTACTCTAGAATTAGGATTTACATAGAGTATCACTACACTAGCTCGGACAATTAATAGAGTACAAATGTGGTGTCCGGCTACGTGTCCGGCCAGGTGGACGCCCGTTTGATTTATCCTCAACCATTCCCCCCTTCCTAATTCGTGTCATCCCTTGACACGACCTTGTGCTTTGTCTTCAACGTTGGACTTTAGCTTGGGAAGTGCTTTGTCGTTGATGACGCTCCCCCCTTCCTTGAGTGATTCATATTTGCCGTGAAGAGTTCGATGTTTCTGTCTTTGTCATTGACTTGCAGTACTTCACTAACTTCAGCACTATGGAACTCCTTATGTTTGGTTGTTGCGAGATTTTTTGCTAAAGTTATCATTGTTTGTCCGTCGTCTTTGTATGCCATTCCTCGTATTTCCATTGATCGTTGAATCTTTGTCTTCAAGGTTGGTCTTCAGCTTGGGAAGAGCTTTGGCGTTGATGACACTCCCCCCTTCCTTGAGTTCTTCATATTTGTTGTGTTGTTGATACGTGATTTGATCTTTGAGTTTTGAGGCAACTTTTCTTCTTGTTGTGCATTCGCCTCTTTTGTTGCCAATCTTAGCCGCTGTAAAGATGGATGTTGATGTGTCTGAGTTTGTAGAACTAATCCTGTTTGGGGTGTGGACTTTATGATGGATTTGCTTTCAAGGTCCACTGGATTTTGAGTTGTCTGCAATAGGTCACCAATGTTGAAGCACTATGTGAGCTACTTTTGATTGGTGTGGATAGCTCGCTTGCTGAATTTTTCATTGCTTGTCGTTGTAGGCCATTCTTTGATTTGCCATTGTTTGATGGCATTGTTGTCGACTTTGGAGGATATAAAATATCCTCTTGATAAGAGCATGGAGACTTGCAGTTTTTGCTCCAAGTCGTTGTCGACGATTGATTTAGGTAGTCATTTATTTATTGCTAATGTAGAAGGAATATATATACAAGAAGATGATGAGATTCTAGATTAGGGTCTAAAAACCCGGATGACCAATGGTAAAAAACCCAGTGGGAAAAAAATGCCTTTGATATTCGCTCTTATTGGAGTTGAGCAATTCCACTTGAAGTATCTATCATGCAAGGTGAGTGCTCGGGAGAAACAAAGGAAGAGTGCGTAATGCAAGTGCCAATTATGGGACACTCTATAGGCATACAAGAAATTTTTTAAACAAAAGCATGTAGTGTAAGAGATGGAGTTGATGGGTGCTTCAAGGAACAAATGTAGCACATGTGACATCAAAGGATGTCTCAATAGCTTCCACTTTTCCCAGAAGGGTATTCGATGTAGAAGCTTCTCCACTCATATCTCACTGTGCTGAGTGCGTGAGTGTCTTTTGGACTTCCTCTTTCACTTACCACTATACTACAACGACTTCGACTCTTATGCTCACCTATACCAGTATGAGCGACACACGTAATTATGCTCAAATCTTTTAGCTTGAGAAGTATCTAGAATAGCTAAGACGCTTAGACCACAAAGATTACTAACACCTTGCTCATTTAGTGGCTTAGCTGCCCGACTCTGACTTTTATGCCATGTATGTTTAATGGAGACTTGGACTTACCTGTTCAAGGCCAAAAACCCAATTCCATAAGTTCTTGAAAATTAGGTCTTTTCCATTGTGTTGATCTTTGGATGCCACCATTTTGTCAAGTAGGTTGGCATATTTTGGCTCCTGTTGACTTGCTTGTCGTATGTTCACACTGCTTTGTGAAACAAGTCCTTCAGCTCTGATAGGGACTGATGTAGCCTTTCCATTATTTTCCATGAGAAGCGATTGTCGAGAGGTGTGGGTTCTTTGTGATTGAGTTTCTACTAGCGATTTTGGAACCCACCTTGTCTTTGGTGAGCGTGTGACCGTCTTTGGAATTTTCTCTGCTTCTTTGGCTTGATTGACACTAGGCTTCGGTAGCCATATCTGATGATTTCCGTTGTAGAAGCCTTGCTTTTGTAGCTGAAGATGACGTATCCATCTAGAGTTCTTAGCACTAACAATGGTGACTAGCTGTTGGCTCTTCCTATTGATTGTGTGTCTTTGGGTGGATCCTTGTGCTTCTTGATTGATCTTTGTTGTTCCAGGTTGAGCTACATTTTTTGGTAACCATACTTGTGTGTTACCTTCATAAAATCCTTGTGCTTTGAGTAGTTTGACTGGAATCATCCGTTGCTACACTTGTTTGTGCTGGGTAGCTTTGACTTTGGTACCAAAACTTGTCACATTCCTTGCTGCTTTGATTTTTGTTTTTGCCTTTTGTGGTAGTTCCTTCTCCTGATTGAGTTGTTGTCTTGCATTTATAGCTCCTCTTGCTCTTTGCAGGACTCTTTGGTTGAGGCGAGTAGATCTAGGCTGATACTTTAGGCTTTTGGCCCAAACATTAATGTTTCCTTGGAAATAGCCTTGAGCAGTGATTGACTCGTTTGATGCTACCCACCCTGTCACCTTTTGTTGTTGAGGTTCAACTTGTGTCTTATGTATCCAAACTGGGTCTTTGACTTGGATGTGCTCTTTGGATACAAACACTCGGTTGATATTCTTTGGCTTCTTCTGGATGCTTTTTTGTGATGGAAACTTTGGTTGATAAACTTTTTGCTTTGGTTTCCATTGCATTGTCGATGGTTTGGCTCTTGATGTAGAGGCTTCGCAAGAAATTTGATGGAAGCTCGTTGAAGGTAAAGTCGTCTTGCGAGGCTGATATAATTCAGTGTTTACCTTGCTTACCTTTGTGTACACGATCTCCTCTAGCTCCGTGATTGGCGGCTTTCCCATCATGATCCAAGTTCCATACGTCATTAGATTCTTTGTTGCTTCTGGATCTATCACAACTGAACATGTGATTTTGAGTCTTGTTTCTCCGCATATGCTGAATTTGATTGTCGTAGAAGACAACTGATCTTCTGTCATATCCTTGTTCTTCTCTTGATCTTGTGTTTGTTGAAGATTTGCCATTGAACTTGGAAACTTTTCTCCTTCATCTACTTTCATTTGTACTCTTTCTTGAGTCTGCTTTTTTGAAACAGCTTTTGTCGATTCTTCAGGTATGTCAATGATGACATATTCTTGTTGTTGCTCTGCTTCCTTCATGTGCACTTTGGCATCATGTTCCAAGATGTAGCTATCTGTCTCACCTTTTCTTCTTTCACACTCACAAACTTCATTAGCTTCCTTCAACACTTTTATTGTAAATAAGGGAGTTATATCATACCTATCTTTATCGAAAAATTTAGTCAGGGTCACCTCATTCACACACACATCAAGAGTGGCCAGTATTTGATCCCATTCAAAGGGTTCAAATAACTCCTCTGGGAATGGCTCTGGTACATATGCCTCATCTTCTACTGAACGCTCTAGGATGCAATCTTCCTTTCTGAGACTTCCACTCTCAAGAGCTCCGTACATCCAAATATGCGCTTTGCTTTCCAAATTAGTTGTGGAGTTTAAATCTTCCCCCGGGTTCACACTACATTTCTATAACTATGATCTTTGACACTGATTTTTGTTGTGACCTCTTTGTGTCTCAAGTAGATATAGTCATAGCCCCAGTCTTGTACCATTTTGAGCTGACGCATGAATGGTCTGCCCAATATGATAACAAAGTTGCTGCTCTGTTCAAAATTCATTATGGCAAAGGTGCGCTCATACTTGATGCCACACGAGGATACAATGATTTGTTCTAATATTCCTATCGGTTTCTCCACGTATCCATCTGTAGTTTCATTCGAGTTTTTGTAAGAGCAGGCTTTCCCCTATTTTTTCCATATTTCTTTGGTTGCAATGGCAATTCCTACCCCAATATCTAATATAGCAACCTTCTTTACGCCTTTGTACTCAAGTGGTGTTTCCTTCTTCTCCTTCACAGTAGTCACCCACCTTATTTACTGGTACTGGCTTTGTCTGTGGAGTTTTTTACCCATTTGGCCCCATAGATGCGGTCTAATTTTAGTAGCTCTGAGAGATAAAGTGTGCATTGTATAGGACAAGCCATCAATTCATGCAAGCTCTTGGTATCCATCATTTTTGGTGTGGATTTCCACTGATAAGGTACCATTTTAACCTCTAATTTTGTTTCTAGTTCTCTTATGAAAGATGGCAAAGTCTTTAGAGAGTGTGGTTTACTCTCTTCAGATGCGACAGACGTGACATCCCCGTATAGAGATCGTATATCTTTTGGAAAAAAATTGTGATCCATGTTTATCTCAGGGATAGGTGCTGACTGTAAAGTAGCACTCCATCTTTTTAGTTTCTGATCAATTCGCACAAGGATTGTGGCCACGGTTCTTCTACCTCCGGAATAGGCATCACTGCTTGTGAACCCACCCCATCTGTGGTATTGGCTACTTCCCTTGTATCTAAAGGTGCTTCAACTGCTGGCTCTTCCTCTTTGTTTACAATACCACGACTTTCCATTTCCTAGAATTTTTTCGCGGATTAGCACCTCCATTTCTGGAGCATCTAGAACTAGTTCTATAAGAGTTTGGGCCTTTTGGATAAGCTCCTTGCACATTTGCAACCTCTCTTTTTCATACCCTGGATGAAGATACGTCATCCATCTATCCTCTTGGGTTTGATTGGTTTTTAGCCTAGCTTCATAGGCTTTCAAAATTGCATCTAAAGGCTCAAAAACTTTGTCAACCAGGACTGAACCTCCCGAGTTAGTCTTTGACTCTTTAGGTCCCTTTACATTTTTCTTGGTTTCTTGCTCTTGTCTAAGATGTTCTTTTGTTTGATTCAGCTTAGTTTCCAAAGCTGTTTTCTCCTTCAGCCTCTTTGCTTTCATTTTATCCCGTTTGGCTTTCCAGAATTTTCTTCTTGTTCTCACCGATATGTTCTCAATTTTTGTTTGAGAGGGCAATGTGTCTTTCTCCTCAACGATTGCATTTTTAGCAGCTTCTTGAGCTTGAGCTCGAGTCATCACGTGTAAAGGAATGGCGGGTTCTATCTCAAATCCGCTCGAAGAAGGCATCACGCCTAAAACATTCATTGTTGCTTTCCCCCTGTAGTTTGGATTTTTAGCACAGTATTGGGATAGATGGTCTATCCCACAATGTTCACACAATAAAAATAATTCTATTTGTGAACCCTTGTTTGGACAACTTCGTACCCAATGATCACCTCCACACTCATAGCATGGAACTTCTTGTTTCATAGGTGGTGATCCAGCCAATGGTTGTTCTTGCCTTGTAAGAATGTTCTTTGAACCATACTCATGATTGGCTATTAACATGAGCATATTCGTATCCATGGAGTACTAGTTTTTCACAAGTTGTGGAACATACGTTGGTTGAGCGTAGTTGGCTACTCCTCTACCATCACTCTGAAGATGCGGGTGTTGCCCTAAGCACATGTTGTGGTTTTGGTTGAGTGTTACACCATGGAGTGGGGTGATCCCCTCCATAAGTATTACATATTTTCAATTGAGACTGTCGTACAATTTGGTTCTGTATGTAGCCTTGGTTTATTCTTCTAATACCACTTGATCAATGATTGGTTCCTAAGGAGTTTGAACATCTTTCTTTGTTGTTGATTTGCTCTTCGGAGATGAGGCACTACTAGTCGTGTTGTTTGTACCTTCAGTCACCTCTTCGTAGGCCTTACAATTGTCAACTAGATATAGAGCTTCTCTAGTGACTTGGTCAAACGTCGTGCATCCTTTCAAATGTAGGTCCTTTTTGAGAGTTTCATTCATCAAGCCCTCTATGAAGAGAACCGATAATCTCTCATCTTGCGGTAGCTCTCTCACAGAACATCTCTCAATGTATTGTTTGAAGCGAAGCAGAGCTTCCTTCAATTTTTCATACTTGTTCCGTTTGAAAGCGTAGATGTGCGACACCGTGTTATGTTTGATCCCCCTTTTTGAGAACTCATCTACAACCTCTTGTAAGAGTTGTGCTATGTTTGGAAAATCATCTCTGTTTAGAGGTTGGAACCACGTCAAAGCTGTTCCTTCCAACTTCAACCCAAATCCCTCATACTGAGTATGGAAACCTACAATCTGTTCAGCTCTCAAAACTTGTTTGAAGAGAGAGACATGAGCATATGGATCCCCTATCCACTGTACTTTGTCTTGACACATTGAGCCACTTGATATGGTCTTAAACATTGTGGTTTAGTCACTAATCTAACCCATTCGTGGTCTCTTAGAAAGACGTCTCTCGTGCTCTCGTCTCGTCTTGGAGAAAATCCCGGTGGAATCCTCTCTGATGTGTACTCTGGCATCGTTTTTGGCTGAAAGTAAGTAGGAATTGGAGTACCCTTGTATGTGTATCTCTCTAGGTCAATTGGATCAACAAGTTTGTACTCACGTCCTACTTATCTACCATTAAAGCTTGCACTCCATGGGCATCTATATACGTGAATGCATAGAGGTTCTTATGGGTAGTCAACTCTCCAGCATTGGGCTCTATACACTTGTAGAAGATATATGGATCCCCATTTGTGAATCTATGTATGCCCTCATGAGCATAATCTGTAAGCACTCTCATGGATTCATTGGCTTTTATGAATCTCACATTTGGTTTGTTGATCAGAGGATGCCTTTCCTCTATGTATTCTCCTGATCACCCTGTTGAAGGCATTGCAGCGTTTTTAATGTCTTTGAGTGGAGTAGAGAACCCTGGTGGTGGATGATTTGTCATGGTCAAGGCTCCCTTAAATCTCTCAAGATAGTACTTGACAAGCGCAACTTTTCTTAGTGCAACTTATCCCTTTTTGCCCCTGGTAAGGTCTCTCAAAAGTTAGGAATTTGTGACTTTTTGGTCTCTGGAAACTAGTCTTGGGGTACCCTAAAAGTTTGGATTTAGGAAACCTAGAAAACTGCCCACAAGCTCTTCCTGGCTGTACCTTACTCAGTTTGGAGTTGATTATCAAAATTTAGAGCAATTTTAGTGAACTGCACTTGAAACAATCCCAGGACTAGAACACAGAAACAATCCCAGGACTAGAACATAGAAACTTTTAGTGAACCACTCAAAACAATCCCAGGACTAGAACACAGAAACTTTGGCTTGTATCTTGGTCTCTAGAAGGTATTTTTACCTCAAACTTGAGATTTGGGATGTTCACAAGTATGTCTACAAGATCACCAAGTCAGATACCCCCACAATGCTGAGGTATATGGATCGCGATCCATGTTCCCTGTCAATTTTTTTTTCCAATTTTTCCAAATTTTGCCTGTGTGTAGACAAGGTCATATGCATACTATATATCAATTTTCATCAAATTTTGAGGTTGAGGTACATGGATCGCGATCCATGTTCAACCACATATGAACTTGATCTATTGGAAGCTTGTTGCACTCTATGTCCACAAGCTAAATCTCAAATCCTTTTGGATTTGGACTTGGTTTGATAGGTCAAATGCCCAACACTAGGTCTGCACAATGGTTTTCTGTCTGTCACCTGTTTTGCTCCCTTTTGACCCAAATTTGCTAATTTTTTTTCCAAAATTGGACCTGGGGATATGTTTCCTTGTATCTGCACTACTGATATGGAAACATTCAATTCAAGCTGTCACTATGGGTACATGGATCGCGATCCATGTTTGGAGCCCAAATCGACTTTTTTTGGTACCATCAAAATCAGCATGATTAGGAGGTCGTACGTTGTCAATTTTTTTGAAAATGGACCTCAGGATTGAAAGTCAGGTCAATTCTGGCACTTTGTCAGAGTACTTGACAGTTCAGGTCTTTTAGTTTAGTTTTTGATATCTAAATTCAGTTTTGAAAAGACCACTAGACTCCTTGTGATGTCCCCTAGCTATGGTGCAAATTTGGTATCAGTCTGTGACAAAGGAACATGGATCGCGATCCATGTATCTTTGTGTCAGATTGCACTGAAACTTGGCACACAGCTTCCCCTTGGTCCACTAATCCCTGCTATATGGTTTTTGTGTGATTTGGATTACTTTAGGTCACCAAAAGTCAATCCCTAGGCCTGTTTTAGGGTTTTCACCTTAAACTGTTTTTGGCTCTTTTCACCCACTTTTTGAACTTTTTTGACAAACTTTCTTTGGGGACTTTTGTTCACAATGGTCTATGCTACAGGCTGGAAAAGTTTTTGTCCAAAATTTCTCAGGGGTACATGGATCGCAATCCATGTTCCACCACTTTTGGATCTGAATTTTTGGTATGCTAATAGCTTATGGTGTTTGTAGCTTGCTCCACAAATCTTATTGAATTTGAATCAGTTTTGCCCAACTAAAATTGACGTCTACAGTCTGCTGTGCCAGTTTTGACAATGAACTGTTTCTGGCTCTTTTGACCACTTTCTGCAACTTTTTTGCATTTGGTTCTTTTGGGAAAGTCGTTCCAAATAGTACCAGCTAGCTACTGCGCAAATCTCAGCCAAAAGATTTTCAATTTTTTTTCATGAGGTACATGGATCGCGATCCATGTTTGGAAGCCAAACTGACATTTCTTTACTAGCTGCTATGGTATCAAAAGTTTTGGATTTGGACAAGTTTTTGTCATTCAAAAGCAAGTTCTTTGTCTGTCCTATGGTTTTTGGCTATCTGGAAGAATTTTGGTGTTTTAATCAACTTTTTACAATTTTTTGCTATGGTCTCTTTTGGTAAAGTTGTTCCACTAGTTATTAGGAATATACTTGTCAAATATTAGCCCCAAATGTCAAAAAGGTACATGGATCGCGATCCATGTTTAGCAGCATGTTTTCATGAATTTTGTTTTGCAGGTTCCCTATGCCCTATAGAAGCCAAATCTCACCCCTTTTTGAATTTGGATCCCAGAAAGTTGAGAAATCCCAAATTTTGTGTCTACAATGCCTGTTTTGTTGTTTTTGCCCTAATAACCAATTTTCATGTGATTTTTTTTCTTTCAAGCAAACTTGATCAGAGCAGTTTCCCAATGATGTACACTGTAACTGGTCACTTTTCACCAAAAATGATTTTTTGGGGTACATGGATCGCGATCCATGTTCCTCCACGGATTCTGGCCAAACTTCTCAGATTGCTTCTATAGAGTTTGCTGATGCCCTTGATCCACAAATTTTTGAATTTGGATCACTTTCGAGGTCTCTACCATCAAATTTTTAGAACTTCAGAGTTATGGTCATTTTTGCCAAAATATGGTTTTCACCCTTTTTTCCCTCAATCTTTTAGCCCAAATTTGATGGTGGTAGTTTCTACTTATCCTACTCCTAAGTACTGAAAAGAAACATGAAACAAAAACTAACAAAATGGTACAAAATAAAGTCGCAACGAAAAACGGAATAGCACTCTGAAAGCATAGAGAAAATCAGAGAATAAAATGCTTTTGGCTATCTCATTCACAACGCTCTTTACCTCTCAAGGATAGATCTAGCAAGTCCTCGACTTCTAGACTCTACCAAGCACTAAACCCTATGTCTAGCTGCTTCAATGCTAAGGTGTAAATGGAATGGAAGGAAAATATTAGAAAAAGAACGCTCTAAATACATACTAGGTCACTCACCATCTAAGGATCATATCCCCGACAGTGGCGCCAATGTTAGCGGGTCGTCGGCGGACGTCTACAACATAGCTTTTTGGTACTAACATAATGTCAATACTCAGGGAAAGTGACTCGGATGGGGCACGGAGATTCTTTGAGTTTGTCAATCTCAAGAAGTGAACCTTAACAAGCAAACACAACAACTCTACAAGCAAACCAACACTCAATGATCGGGGAAATCTGCATATGTTCTTTCTCACAGCTCTAGGTCACGCCATTTCGGCACTCGAACGGAGTGGAAATGTGACGAAACTTTAGGAGGAGGTCAAGGACACCTAGAGGCACTATCCTAGCAAGTCTGGTCGCAATCCAACAAGGTACCAAAATCACGATCCATCATAAAAAAGGTCCTAAAAACTACAAGAGAAGTATCCAAAAAGGTCACCCTATGGTCTAGGAACACTCTCCTATGGTCAAAACGACTATAAACAATGATTTAAGCACTCAAATTTGCATTTATATCTCATAGACACGTAGTCGCAAACCTCAACAAAACTGATGATGCTTACACTTAAATTAAAGAGCAAAGAGAGAGGAACAACATGCAAGTTTCGGAAATGAAATCTGATTACCATTCATTAGCTGCGATGATTACAAGTTTGGAGCAGCTTGTAGCTTGAGCGTACATTTTTTGAGCTCCCTTCTCCTCTCAATATAAGCCTCCTTTCACATTAAGGTTATTGACCTTTATACCTAGGGCATTCTAAATGGCCAGTTGGCCGGCTCATACGAACCTTTACACTTATCATGACATCATTACAACTCAAGGAATTGACCTGCTACTCTAGAATTAGGATTTATATAGAGTATCACTACACTAGCTCGGACAATTAATAGAGTACAAATGTGGTGTCCCCTTACGTGTCCGGCCAGGTGGACGCCCGTTTGATTTGTCCTCAAACAAGAAGACTCTCTCCCATACCAGAGGAGGAATCAAAGAGCAAAAAAGCAATGAAACTTTAAGTTCCTCTGAAGATGTGGCTCCACAAAGACAGCGGTCTAGACGATCGCCAACTCCTCCCAAGAGGACAAGATCAACACACAGTCCTTCTCCTCGTCACCTCAAAAGGGAAGAGGTGAAACAAAGGAAGAAAAGGGCAAGAAAGAGGTCACCCTATTCTCCTTCTTCTTCACCCTCCTCCTCTTCCAACGAAAGATATGGCTATTCTCCTAGAGAATACACGAGGGGAGGACATTGCAAATTATACCCTGCATGGCGAAGGTCACAAAAGCTAAAGAAGTTCAAAAAGGGAGGAAAGAGTATCTCTGAGAAATGATGACACCTTTGGTCCTACCGACAAAGTGTTGGCCTTCATCCAGCAATTTGATGTGGCCTTTGGAGACGAGGGCTTCACAAAGTCCTCCAATCTACGCCATGTAGCTATGCACTTTCAAAAATTGGCTTGTCAATGGTGGACTAGCCTTCGTGGCAACGGTGAAGCCCCAAAGACATGGAAAACTCTACGAGTTTCCATCATGAAGCAATTCCTTGCAAGTGATGCAAAGGACAAAGTGCTTACCGAATGGTGCAACTTGAAGCTTCTCTCTCATGAGTCTATCCACAAATATGTAGACAAGTTTTGGGATTTACATCTCAAGGCTATTGTCTTTCAAAAAATAGACTTCGTCGAGAAAAAGCAACAATTTTGGGTGGGATTACCTGAAGAGATGGCTGAATACGTGAACTCTCAACGGCCTGTTCTATCACCAAAGTAATGCATCACACCATGGTTGCTTCACGCATCAATTTCCAACAAGGGGATAGACAAAATGTCAAGCCCATGGAAAACAAAGATAAAAATGATGTGAAGGGGAAAACCAATGCTCAAAATTCTTCCCAAGGCACTTCCAACAACAACAACAATAATCGGTCCAAGGAGAAGGGAGTTTACAAAGGCAAAAACAAACTCTCTCTTGAAGAGCTTAAAGCTTTTTTCAAGGACATAAGTGTTTCAAGTGTGGGGAGCAAGGACATGGCTATCGTTCTTTCCCCAAGAAGAATGCTCGCAATGAGACTCCTAGGGATTCCACCATAGAAGCTCCAAAAAAGGATATTCATTGCAAAGGATCATCACTTTTCTATGCTTGGGGAAAGGTAAGGCAAAAGGATGCCTTCATCTTGTTTTACCCTGGCTCTACTCACAATTTCATATCAATGGAGTTGGCCACCAAGTTGGGCATTCAAGCTTTTGAGATGGGAGATATTGTAACGGGCTGACACAGCTTTCAAGGGACATCAAGCCTCCATTACTCCCTTGATTGGGAAGTTGAGGCTTCATTTCCAAAGCTATGTTGACAAAGAAGACTTTTTCATCTCTCCTCTCCAACATGAGGATGCTATCCTAGGGGTGTGTCATAATTCTCCTAAATGATTTTCTCATGTTAAACTGATCATTTAATATGGGGAAGTACCAGGGGAGAAAAACCTAGAATATTGGTTAAGCTGGCAGACGAGCCACAGTAGGGATCCAAAGGAGGGGTAATAGGAATCCAAAGGGGGGGCCATCCACAAAAGAGAAATGTGCAACAATGGGCTTCAAAGACCCTAAGGTTCAGCCCATTAAGACTTCCAAAATGCTAAGGTTCCAATTTTCAATGTAAAGTCCAATGGTCAAACCTTAGGGATATTGGATGCTTTGTAAGTGTACAAAAAGTCTTCCTAGATCCCTACATAGGAGGGGGCGAGCCCTTTTAGTAGGGGATGAGAGAGACACACACACACACACACACACACACACACACACACACACACACACACACACACACACACACACACACACTCATGTAAGCCCCTTTACACAAAGCGCATAGTGGACACATGTAAGCTCCCTAGCCCAATTGCCCCCACTAGGTGCATTCAAATCCTATTGGATGGCCATAGAGGTGGACCAACGAGAATTAGGCTAGAGTAAATCTAGTTTAATTCATTTACAAACACTTAATAAAAGAACCAATAAGATTTAATCTCTTAGAAGACTATTGGACAGTCTCCCAAGGGGTCCAATGAGCATTCACTAGCTCAATGGCTTGCCTGCTTTGTAAGGTCTCTGACCCCGACCAGAAAAAGAGCACCATTGTACCCTGAAATGAATATAATGAAAAAAGTTACTATTTTTAGCAGTTTTTCAAATTCTGTCAGTGCCCTGATGTTTAGAATGTTCTAAAGCTTCGAAATGTGTATTAAAATAATTTTTATGAAAAAATTCCAAAAATAGTAAGTTTTTGGTCACCTGACCTGTCCAGTTTTGATCGTCCCGAAAAACAACACCCGTATCCCGAAAAACTGCACCCGTACCCCGAATTTGAAAAAATGCATTTTCGGACCTCGGGGGCTGCTAATGGCAGTTAATCGGACCAGTACGCCTTAGTTAGAGCTTAGTATAGCAATTTACGACGTTAAATTCCGACTCGTATGGGCCGTTTTAGCCTAAAACCAATTTTTCCTAAAGTTGTGCGGGGAGGCCCTGGGGCTTGAGGCTGTGTGGGAACAGGTTCCAGGCCACTCAGAGCCAGCTTTAGCAGCTAGGGGGCGCCCTCTTGTCTTGTGGGAGTTGTGGGAGAGTTTCCAAGCTTGAGAGTGAGTGTGAGAGCCAGTTAGACTAGCTAACTAGACACTTGGTAGGTAGGAAACTAGACTTGTCAATGCATGAAGTGAGTGCTCACTCAGATGCTTATAGCAGCTAGGTTCAATTTTCAGCTTGATGGAGCCTATTTAAAAGTGTGCTTACACACACACACACACACACACACACATGCTCACACACACCCAGTACACACACAGACACACCTACACACACACACACACCTTGGGGAGGTGATGCCGGCACACACAGTTTTTGAAGGAAAAGCAAGGAGGGAAATACTGCCGAATTCTCGCCTTGAGAACTCATTTGGATTAGAAAATCGAGAGGATTTTCATCCCCTAATCACGGTAATCATGATTTAATTTATGCTCATCTCTAAACCTCTTCATCATTCTCTTAAAATTCTCGTCTACTATGCTTAATCCTAGCTATAATTCCCAATAGTTGTACTCTAAATCTCCATAGCTATACTCCATTACATAATCATCAACCAATAGCTGATTATGCAGCCATTCATCACTCTTAATCAATGATTAATGCATGATTAGGAGAGATTTCTCTCTCTAGGCAGCATAGTAATTAATTGTCAAGCCGGTAATGATGTAGATTTGATGAAATCCTTATTATTAAGCCACTAAGAAGAGAATTTTCTCTCACCTATACATGCGGTAATTCTGCATCTTTCTAATTGCAGTAGGAAAGTGATTGAACTTGCTTAATTCATCTCTCTTGTAATTTAATTGGTAAAATTCTGAAATTCTTAATCATCTAAGCCAAGTGATTAACTTTATAGCCGGTTCCCATAGGACAAGTAAAGTATTATCCATAAAATTACTATGTCTCGAAGGAAAAATCTAACCCTTTTGCATAAGGAGGATTGTTCAATGATTCTAATCTATCAATTGGATTGTTATGATGCTCTTGGACTTTAGCTCTTTTCTTCAAGTTTATCATTTAAAGTAGTGAGTATAAAATGGCCCCGGTTAAGAGAACTCGCTTCGGTGGTGGCCACGACGACCGCGAGGCGGGAACGAGCAATGTGAATGAAAAAGGAAAAGCTCCCATGGACGAACAAGCACCGGCCATCTCACGGGCCATTGACGAAGAAATGGAAGAGGTAGGTCACAATTTTATTCAAGTTGTTTAATTTAACATTGCACACGTTTAGCTAGGAAAGAACATACCCCAAAACATGTTGGAGAAATCCGACGAAAACCTCGGCATTTGAATTCATTTGTATATTAAAGTTTAAAGTAGGAAAGAAATGATTGACGGATATACTGTTTGCATTAGGAAAGAATGTCTGCTAGGGAAAATTTAGCTCGGCATGTTCATTCTATTTCCAATGTTGAATTAGGCCGGAACCCCCTCCTGATCACAGGGGGCAGAGTTCCTAGTTAAGGGCTCTTGAATCCACGACTGCTGGTTAAGCGGTGGATACCCACGTTTGCTGGTTAAGCGGTGGGAATGTCCATGTCGTGCTTTCTATGCGGTGGACATACCTAGTTGTATGGGCAGCTAGGCGACAACGGGAGAAGTAAACTCTCGCTGGAGGGGGGATGTTGTACCTCCAGAACATTGGAATTTTAATGAATAAGTTTGAGTAGAAGTTTTACTAGAACTCTGTCTTGGTGCCGCTTTGCAATACTGATTGAAGGGCTGTCTTAACGAACCTTGTGAATCGGAATCTAATCAAGAAACTTATATGTTGAACAACCATTGTGGTAGTAATTAGGATACACAAGGAAGTGTGAGTGTGGGGGTGGAAAGTGGGGGCTTGGCTCAGGTTGCCAATGGCTATGAGAAGGGTGGGTCGGGAACTCTCTGTCCCCATAGTGCTTAAATCGACACTAGTAATACTCAATGCCCCAAGAGCGGCGAAGTCTGAATTGTACGTGCCTCTGAAACATGGAGAAAAAGGCACTCGAGATTTCTCAATTAGGGCCAAAAACGACTCAAAAAAGCATGTGTAAGGAATTGGTTAAATTACTAATTAACAGAGCCGTTTGTGGTCAAAACGGCTCCAAATTTGTCCGTTTTGGTCATTTAAAGCATATCTACGCAATCTAAAGCGTATCTAGGTACATATCTCTAAATATTAAAAAAGATATCGTTTTCTTCACATTCCTTTGTGGCTCACCTCGAAATTTGTTTTCATTTACTTCACTTGGCGGCAAATAGTTGTTTCCACTTTTGAATCTCTCTTTTTTCTCTCACCTTTCGCGAGCTTTATCTCTTCTTCTCTGATGCACCTTGTTTTGCGGCTACGTTATTTTCATTATACTTTCTGCTCCTTCATTACTTACAATGACTAATACATTTTTCATTAGTGATAACCGCAAGTTTCACTTGAACATTAAGCTAAGCCATGAATATGCTACTACGCGGAGTGTCTATCAAAGACCAGTTACAACTGCAAATGAAGCAGAACAACTTCGCAACGAGGGAAAGAAACACATTGATATATGGACAGATGGAAGCTTGTATCCACCGGATCCTAGCACTGGAAGGTATCCATCTTTTCACACACCTCATGATTTGATGAGATTTGTTGGTGATGGGGTTGATGGCTTACTAGGATATAGTTCTAGGTTATCTCAGTTACACATTGATCATACACATTACAGTCAATATCTCAAAACTATTTTGTCTTCAAATGCAACAAGAATTTTAGAACTTGAAAACCAAATAGCATCTCTAAAACAAGAAAATCACCAACTTCGAACTTTAAAAGAAACTCCAATAGGATTAAGAGCACGAGTAAAACGAATGAGAGATGTGGTAAACTTAACAGAAGGTTCTGGACAAAGAAAAAAAAGATTAAAGATTACTAGAGAACATGTGACTAGTCTTTTAGGATTTGATATGTCCAATGGTCAAGAAAGGGTGATATTTTTGAATGAGGTAATGAACAAAAGTGATATTCTTCAACTTTTGAAACTTCCTAAAAATCAAACTTAGAAAAAATTGGTATTTCAAAGTTTACTGAAAGATATGGGTTTACTGGTCCAACCTTCTCAAATGCAAGAAGTTTGTGACATAGTGGAGGTGAGTAGAAGGGGTTACATGGCCATCTCTAAAACCTGGTTTCAGGTTTTAAAGTATTACAAGATTAAAGCTTTTGGGTTGCCTAGGCCTCATAATGTTGGGAAAGTTAGGACTCTATTAAACAAAGAAATACCCGAACATTTTGGAGAGTACTATCATATAGAAGGAACGATGCCATATGAAAAACAGAAAAAAAAATCTTCTTTTTAGTATAATGTTTTTAATAACATTTGGATGAGTATAAAAAATGTTCAATCTGTTATGGTGAGATACTATAATATGCAAGAAGTAGATTGTGAAGGAAAACTTATATTTGTTCTGAAATTGGATGAAGCTCAAATTCAAAAATGTCAAAAAATGGAAAGAGTATCCATATCCCTTATGAATAGAGCATTGGACTATAGTCAGGGTAAGCTTGATTTCCCATACCACAAAACTCAATCAGAAATGGAACTTTGGTGGATCGGAGCAGCTCAAATACCAGTAGAAAATCACGATACATTGAAATGGCTATTTTTGTAGATTGATATCCCTTCTGTTATACAGGACCAAAATGTAGGTGAAAAACTCTGTGTAGATGGCATGGGTGACTTTTTTGTAGAATGGCACTTGAGTGTCGACCTAAAAGCATTAAAGTGCATGTTTGGTGTATGTGGAGGTGCCAATACCAAGTATCCATGTCCATATTGCATGGCAAGCACTGGAACAAAAGGATGGCTTGCAGAACACGAGGTTGGAAAAGCACCATCGAGGAATAGTGTTAACGTCATCGACTACCCATCGTCTTCTATGATTTGGGATCCAATTCTAACAATAGATTTAAAAAATGTACATATATGCACAATGCATGCAGAGATTAGAATCTTGGACAAATTGCTTCGACTCCATCTTGACTATGCATATTCTATTAAGCCAACTAAACTTGCAGACGAGTGCATAGAAAAATGCGAGGCTTTGCTCTCGCAAATGGGTTTTCATGGTGGTCAAGTGCATCTAAAAAAAGATCCCACTCTTTCAAAAGGAACCGGTGATGTTTTGCAAGATGTTTCAATGGGTGGAGCAAAAGCCAGAAGATTTTTGAGTAACCATGACAACAAACAAGTTGATGCTATGTGGAACTGCTGGAAGGATCTTTGTGTTATAACAACCAATGTCAAAAGTAGACCAGATGTAGCCAACAAACGCATGGAAGTGTGGAAGAAGCTCGACAATTTTTTGAAAGTTTTGAGACAACGAGTTAGCTCTGCTACTTATGCAGATGACTTTAAAAAGACAATAAAGCTTTTAATAACTGCTATTACAGATGCTTGGGGAGAAAAAGACATCACATATTACTTGGTGAGTATTCAATTACTTTCTAAAATCTGGATAGTATTTTACTTTGCATCCTATTGAGTTCAACTAACTTTTTTTTAATTTTTAGCATATTGTGTACCTGCATGGACCATATTTTGCAAAACAAGGACCCCTTGCAACATGGAATACTCAGGGAATGGAAAAATCTCACTATATAGCGAGGACTTATTTTTTCAAATGTACGAGAAAGGGAGGTGGACAAAGAAGGAGCAATGCACTAAAGGAATTATTCAATTGGTTCTATAGGAGGCAATTACAACGGATGAGATAAAACAACCATGCTGCTCAACCACAGATCTAAGATTAATGCTTCACTTTAAAACTTTGTACTAAATCTTTCTAAAGAGATCCAAATTCAAAAAAGATATTTTGGTGCAAAAAATTGTCAAATTTACATCAGTTTTTGATTTTTTTTATATCTCTAGGCATGTCACCCCTATATCTCAAAAAATTTCTTCTTTTATAGCCCCCAAGAAGGTTGACATTTGTCTCCTCAGCTGCTGCTGCTGCATAGCTAGAGTAGCAAAGAAAGTATCCTGCTCTTGAGGCATTGAATCCTGCAGCATATCCAAACATTCGAAGTGCTGCTACTCTCTCAAGTAGCATGATCTTGTTTGCATTGATTTGAAGGGGAGTGTACCCTAAAAACCGTGAAAAATATCTTCAGTGCAAACATTGGCAACTCAGGATCTTCAGAATACTGCATGTGGAAAGAACAGAAGGTGGCACTATCCAATGTAGGCATGTAGTGCATGAGAGAGGAGGCATCCCTTCTTGAAGAGCCCTCTATTGCTTTCCCTCTCGAGCCTTTAGCTCTCCCAAGAAAATTGTCTTTGTCAAGGAGTTCAATCTGCAAATTAAGACAATGAGTAATTAAAACTAACTTGAAAAGAAAGAAAGATTTCAGTAGGGAGATCACCTTTTGCAATTCATCTTCGGCAATGACTTTTTCTTGAAGGAGATTGTATGATCCGATCATCTCTCTTATGTCAACTTCCTTTCCAATTTTTTTCAGCTTAAAGTCTCTGCCAAAAGATTGGATGCCAAGCTCAACAAGCCTCTTCTCAATATCCTCATCTTTGAGGGAAGGTTTTTCCTCTTCCACTCTCATGCATAGAGCAAGTGCATCAGGAGTAGGCAAAAACTCTTTATTGGATGTATGAAGATCAAGTGCCAAAAACTCCTCTTTTGACTCTTCTTCTGTGTCAATAAAATCTTTGGCCACCTCAGAAGCTTCAGAAATGGTTGCAATACAGTAGTCCTCCCTCATATTAAGCAGACACTTGATATGATGGAGAGGGATATACTCTTTCCCATTGATAAAGAAGTAGGGAAGGTTTGGAATAGTAAGGGAAGCTTCAGATACCTCTACCTCATCTGTTGGCTCATCAATGATAGTACTAGCTCTAAATTGAGCAACATCAAAATTTGCACTCTCTTGCTCCTCAGCTGCAACATCAACTTCCTCCTCTTCTAGAATTTCACTTTTCTCAAGCTGCAAAACTGTGGAAACATTTTTATTTGTTGCCTCATCTGTATCTTTCACTTCATCAGCTTTGCCTTGCATGTCAACTTTAAGGAACAAAAAGAAAAGAAAAGCAACTTCTTTTGGAACAAGGCTACAAGGTTTTAAATGTAATTGACAAGAAATGGTAGGTGGACAAACAAAGGAAGTCTTCTTAGAAAATCTTCCAAACCTCCTTGTTACTTTGCTCTTCTCAATTGAGTTTGTAGTATATTCGGTTAGATGACAATAAGCCTTCCCATCTAAAACCAAACACTTGCCTTCAACTGCCTCTTCAAACTCTTTGAATTCTTCTTCCAAGAAGTCTTTCAAATGGTCTAACAAAGCTGCAAGATCAAACACAGGGTTGAATATTTCATATGCTTTGGTGTACACTTCCATGTCACCACCATCCATCACAGCCACCAATAGTTTCTCACTTGGACTCTCCTCCAAAATCTCCTCCCGGCCTTCAATCATGGTAGAGGAAAAGTCGACAGGTGAAGCTAGGTACAAGGTACGAAAATACGCCCAACGTTTGCAAATGTAGTAGTGCCAATGACAAACCCGAACCACTCGATACGCGTTGGACCCAAGCTTTGGAACTTGCTCCCTGCGCGTTGTGCGGGATAAAGCCACATCAAAACGAACAACAACCCCGAACCACGTGATACGCGCAGGACCCAGGCTTTAGAACTGCCTCCCTGCGCATCGTGCGGGACAAAGCCACACCAAAACGGACAACCCCGAACCACGCGATACGCGCTGGACCCAGACTTTGAAACTGCTTCCCTGCGTGTCGTGCTGGACAAAGCCACACCAAAGCAAACAAGAACCCCAAAAGACGCGATAGGGGAGGGACCACCGATGTGCAATTGCAACGGATGAGATCGTGCAGGACGAGAGGATTAGTACACAAAAATGAATAATTACTCGCGTCGTATGCGACAAGTGAACGTGCAACATTAATAACATTCGAGACCAAGCTTTATATAAGATCCGAAATATGACCGTTAGTGACACGTGTCAACCATGCATACGTGCCACGTGGCCTGCGCACAACGATCGTCGTACGGACGGTCTTATGTTTATAAAGCCTTGTCACGTGCTCATTCTTTGCTTTCTCCCATACTTGACATTCGCTTCGTGTCGTCCTCAACTACCCGCACCTTGAGTCATCCGTGCTTTGGATTCTTTCGCGCTGGGCGTCAACCGTCCACTAAGCCAAGCCAAGCTTCTTCTCAAACGACGCGACCCGAATGTGTTGGGCATGTGGGCGCACCTTCTACCGCTTCCCATACTCTTAGCATCCCATACGACGCGATAGGCGCAAGTTGCAAAGTCTAGGTGAAGCTCACATCGCGTCGTACGGGGGTTTCTGCTCGGCTTACTAAAAGTTTCCACAACTCGCATACGACGCGATGTAGTGATGTTCTAGGGTGTTTGTGTGCCCTCTATCGCTTTGTGAAGGTCTTGTTTCTTGAAATACTCATGGCATCCCATACGACGCGATAGGCGCATGTTGCAAAGGTTAGGTGAGGCTCTCATCGCGTCGTGCAGGGGTTTCTGCTCGGCTTACTTAAAGTTTTCACAGCTCGCATACGACGCGATACGGTGATGTTCTAGGGTGTGGGTGTGCCCTCTATCGCGTCGTACAGGGCGTTTTGTGGGATTTTCTTTGGAGGTTCCGGTGCTCACGTACGAAGCGATACGGACGTATTCCAGAGCTTGGGTCACCCTTCTATCGCGTTGTGTTGTTGTCACCCTCCTCTTCACACACGGCGTGATAGAAACATCTTGCATGTAGTGAGTGACGCGTCTGTCGCGTGGTGCTGTGTTCTTTTACCCAAATGGCGAGGACTAAGCAGACTGCAAGGAAGGTCTACCAAGCCCCAACTGATCCAAAAATAGATGATGTTGAGAAAGATGCAGAGAAAGCACCCCCTCCACTACCTCGTCAGAGGCCCAATGCTAGAAAAAGATTGAATTATCATGTGAAATCTCTAAGAGGAATAAGGAAAGCACAAAAGTCTACTTGTCTACTGATTCCAAAGCTCTCTTTCATGAGAGTTGTCAAAGAGATATCTGATAGACTTGTAAGCATGATGAATATCAAAACTTTTGTCTCAGTAAGGTGGCAATTTCAAGCTGTGATGTGCCTTCAGGAAGCTGCTGAGGATTTTCTCATAGACTTTATGAATGATAGCTACAGTGCAGCTGCATTTGCTCACATGGTCACACTTATGAGCAAAGATTTTGTGCTTGTGTCAAGGTTAAGGTACAAGTTTGATAAGGCTCTTGAGCTCATTCCTAGTGAGGATCTTAGAGCCTTCCAAATTTTAAACATCCCTCCTTCAAGGCAGTAGAAAGATTCTGGGGTTGTCATTGAGGATGTCACACATGAGTACGAGACAAGAAAGGCCCAGGATATCAAAGCAGGAAAGGAAGTTGAGAGGGAGCAAGACATGATATTAGAGGATGCTATCCTTAAAGAGAAAGTTGAAATTTTAAGAGCATCCAACTCTCTTCTTTATGAAAAAGTCACAGGCCAAATGGTGGTGGATGTCTCCTTGTTTGGAGATACTGAGGCATATTTGGACATATTCCCTCAAGACATAAGTATGCTTGTAAATCCCGACATTGAGCTTGGTGACACTGTGCTCTATATCTGTCTCAGGTATGTGTTGCTTTGCTAATTATTGTTGGGGTATAAGCGTCTGTGCCTTGCCCGACCGCCCAGAGTCTGGGCGCCCACTGACTTGTATACCTTATACATAGCATAAGTGTATAGGGGGCTGCTCACTCTTTTGAGTCTCCCCACCCATATCTGTGTTGTGTGTCTCCTTCTCTCTCTCACTCTCCGCCTGTGGTGCTCCCCGATCCCCTTCAATTGGTATCAGAGCTATGGTCACCGCGGAGAGCACGACGGCTTTGAGAGCTTCGAGGCGATAGCTCGCTCGCTCTCGACGGTGGAGTTCGATCGCGGAGTTTCACGGAGAGCGATTTTAGCTTGAGGAGCATTGTCTTTGGAGCTTAGGAGCTTGGTGTGGTCAAGCTTGGTCGAGGAGGCGGTTGCGGCTTCCTTGGTGAGAGGAGCTTTTGAGCTCAGTGGAGCTCGTTAGAGAAGTGCTCGGCGGAGGAGAGCTTGACATTCGAGTGCTTGGATGTTGTTGTGGCAGAGCTCTTGTGTTGGAGCTTGCATTGAGAGGACATTGCATCACGCAGAGGGGAGCAGGAGCAGGTTCAAGACTGTGTGCAGCTCGTTTTTGCCATTTTCGGGCTCTAAAACGCAGTTTTTTGCGTAGCTCCGTTATACAGAGTCAGATCTACATGATCCAGGAGTCTAGGTCAGGGTTTTGGCACGCTCCGGATGCGATGGTGATTTCTATTTGCTGAAATTATGCTTTGAATTATAGCAGGTACAGCAGCAAGTTTATTTGTGCACTCTCGGGTCCCAAAAACACTGTTTTTGGCATAGCTTTCACACCCGGACTCGGATACATATGATCCAGGAGTCTACCTTGGGGTTTTGGCACGCTCCGGACGCGCTCGTCATATCAGAATTTTAAAATTCTGAACGCTGAATTTTCTGCAGAAGCAGTTGTTTATTGTGTGTCGAGGATTCCACACATGGTTTGCTCTCAGATGTGAGAGTGATATTTGCTGCAAGTTTCCTCACAGGTGGGAGGATACGATGTATGCCTTATGTGGTTTGATGCTCAGGGAGACTAATGTGATTGCATTTTGAGCTCGGCAATGTATGCCTTGAGCATGTTTTTTGGCAGTCACACGTAGAGCAGATATTTGTGTACTAGATTTGCAGGTGTTTGCAATGATGTATGCAAAGTGTGGAGATTGGTGCATGCATTTGGAGTACGGTTTGATGCGCTTTGGTTGCTCATGGTTTTGAGCGTGCAGTCAGTTTGGTTACTGGTTTTGTGGCCGTTTTACTGACGAAACTCTGGCGAAATTTTCCCAGGAGTTTTATGCGCATCATTTATGCGATCTAGGTAGAGATTGCGGGTTGCACTCAACATTTGCGTGCGGTGTTCTCAGCAGGTGGGAGATTTGTACGTGTGTATGCATCGATATCGCACAGTGTGGGCTTGGTGATTAGCTCACAGATTGCAGTGTGATACTAGAGCAGGCGAGGCTTGTATTGACATTGCGGGAGCTCTATTTTGGAGTGTGTCTCACAGGTTTTACATTGTGTTTCTGGCCATATTGGTAGACAGTTTTCAGGTGTTGTTGGTGAGGTGGTTTTGCTTTCTAGTTTGCTACATTGTGCTCATGGCAGAGACAGGTGATCGATCAGATTGTGACCTCTCACAGATGCGCGTGTTTGATGGGTCAGACTTTGCGGCATGGAGAGAGTGTATGCTTGATGCATTGACACAGCGAGGGTTGCATCGACCATTGAGTGGTGATGTAGGTAGACCTTCAAACATGTCTGACGATCAGTGGCAGGAGCTAGAGGAGATGGCACTATCTACGCTCTCTTTGCACCTTGCGGAATCTGTATATGCTCTTGTTATGTATGAGACTACTTCGAGAGCACTTTGGCGCAGATTACATGATATGTATGATAGATCTGAGTCATCACGGACTCGTGTGAGACATGTACATTCACGAGCACGCCGACAGGTAACATGTTGGTATTGTGGTCATTCTGGACACGTTAGACGGCGCTGTTTTTGTCGTATGCGACATCGTAGGAGACATGGCAGTCTCAGAGATGTATGTAGTGATGCCATGGACTCAGTTGCTTTGACAGTTGAGGCACATGTAGTGTCGGAGTATACTAGTGGCGGGGATGTCACTTTTACCTCTAGCTATGCACGAGATGCTATACATGTGGATAGTGCACTCCCTTCGCAGTGGTTGCTAGACGCAGATGCTATGTTTCATGTCACGCCGCATCGTGCATGGTTTTGTAGCTATTCTAGCGGGATGCTTGGCAGTGTACGTTTGACCGATGGATCGGTGCATGCGATAGCAGGTGCAGGAGATGTGAGACTGTCATTATTGAGTGGTGCATCTTACTTGTTACGACATGTGCGCTATGTACCAGATTTGACAGTGAGTTTGATCTCGATTGGTCAGCTTAGAGATTGTGGATGTCAGATTTCGCTACGAGAGCGAGATTTTGTGATGCATTTGGGTTCACTAGTGATTGCGAGAGGTGCCAGGAGTGGTACAGGTTACCCATTGCATGTGGATCACGCGAGAGACGGTGTTGTCTCTGTGATCACGCAGCCAGGTAGAGAGCGAGAGAGCAGGCGAGTCTCTTTTGCTTGTGGGTTGCAGGATGCTTTGCATGGAGTGCAGAGCAGTGACCTTGTTGTGCAGGTTGCGTCTACGGATGCACAGGTAGAGCGGGACAGCTCTAGTGAGTCACAGCAGGATGAGTCATCAGAGGTGATGACAGAGATGACTCACATGGATGTTGAGATGTCGACTATTGTGGACTCATTTCTTGATATGCTTATGCCAGAGCTTGATGCAGATTCAGGACATATGGATATAGTTGTGCAGGATATGTCTTCCAGCAGACACCTAGAGCAGTTGGTTTGCTCTGAGGTTGCACGACAGGTTGATGCGTCTTTTGAGGACAGTCAGGAGATGCATGTGGCTGATGCGCCTTGTCAGTCAGAGATGCCTATTGCTAGGGATATATATGTTGATGCATGCTCCGTAGAGCTAGCAGGGTTTGCTAGCATTGCATCGGCATTCGGTGGTCTCATGTATGAGATGCTGATCTTGAGACCAGATATCGCAGCTGCAGTGGGAGCATTTGCAGTTGGGGTTGTTAGTCGTTTGTTGACTGATGATGGCATAGTGCATGAGGGAGATATGCAGGTATTGCGTACATACTTGCAGTACGTGTGCGGTACGTCTGGTGGTGTATGGACTTACACGGGAGTAGGACAACCGGATGCACACGATCACAGCCAGCCAGTGGGCATCGGTTGAGAGCGGTTTTCTCTCACCTTTTGTAGTCTTTAGACTAGGTTCCCTTGCTTAAAGGCACAGTCGCCTTTAAGTGGGAGGTTGTTGGGGTATAGGTGTCTGTGCCTTGCCCGACCGCCCAGAGTCTGGGCGCCCACTGACTTGTATACCTTATACATAGCATAAGTGTATAGGGGGCTGCTCACTCTTTTGAGTCTCCCCACCCATATCTGTGTCGTGTGTCTCCTTCTCTCTCTCACTCTCCGCCTGTGGTGCTCCCCGATCCCCTTCAATTATTAGTGCATGTGCAAGGCAGACAGGCACAAGGGGCTCATTGGGGCTTGTGTTTCCTTTTCCAGGTGTCTTATGAGGGATCTTCCAGAGGCTCTAGCTATGCAAATTGCCATACTTGACCCTCTAGTGACACAGTGCCTTTTTAACAAGCAAGGAACCCTTTCAAGTTTTTTTGATTATTTTAACATGCTGACCTGCAATTACATATTATACCCCTATGTTGAAGGGTAATTCTTAACTCCTTACATGTTATTTTTAACATTTTGTGGTATTCTTAGCTAATTGTTTTTTATTTTGTAGAGGACATTGGAGTCTTATTATCTTCAATCTTTTGGAGAAAGATATTATATTTATGAATTCATTGTCAACTATCCATGGGAAAAGTAAACTATAAGTATGAAGCATAATCTATGCTTGATGATGGCCCATTGTTTTCTATTAGTAGCTTTTTGATTCAATGTCTTCTTGCAGTGCTGCCAAACTTATTGTTGGTCACCTGAGTACCACAAATAAGGATTACAATATAGAAGCTTTCAAGTACTACAATCAAAAAGTGCCTTTACAGACAGACTCAACATCTTGTGGATGGAGGGTGCTTGCCAATGCATGGAGATATCTTGAGTCAAGGTGCCGGATGACTACACTCACTGTAAGTGTGGTTCATGTATTTATTTTGATGTTTTATGTATGTATGTTCTCATGTCCTTTAGTTCCTTTTTCTATTTTTTTCAGTTGCATGACTATCCAGAGTCTTGGGTCACGTGGGTGAGAGAGAAGGCTGTTTCTATGGTTTTGGAAAGATCAATAAATCCAAATGATCCAGATTCTCCTTTGCCACCAAAGAAAGGTAGAGCCACCAAAGGTTTGGATGCAAAGAAAATGGATCAAAAGAAGAAAAGTCCTGCAAAGAAGATCCATACAAAGAAAAAGGATCACAAGAAGAGTCCTGCCAAGGGGCAGAGTCCCACGAAGAAGAAGATCCCTGCCAAGGGGAAGAGTCCTACCAAAAAGAAGATCCCTGCCAAGGGGAAGAGTCCCACTAAGAAGACTGCCAAGGGAAAGAGTCCCACTAAGAGCCCTGCAAAAAAAAGAGCAGATACAAAGGGCCATCCATTCCACTCACCATTGAAATTCAAGGTTCAAAAGCGTCGTACACTTAAGAACAATAAGGGGGAGGCACCTAGCTCACCTTCAAGCTACCATTCATGTTGCCAAAGAAAGTTGCCAAATCACCCAAGCCAGCCAGTCCTCAGGAGCCCAAAGCGCCAACCCCTACCAAGTCACCCATGCCAAGCCCTAAGGGGCCCAAAGCACCAACCCCTGCCACGTCACCACCACCACCACCACCCACTCCTAAACTTTCACCCCCTTCTGAACACAAAAGGAAAAGGGTCTCTGAGGATGCAGAATCCTCTCAGGAAAAAAGAAAAGTGGAATTTCATGATTGAATAGTCCACAAAAGCTATGTACACTTTTGTTCATTTTGTCCATATGAACATATATATATACCCTTTGGTGATTCATAATTTTGTACTTCAAATACTTAATACCAACTGTCGATTCTTAAATGTGTATCATGATGTCATGTTAGTTTAAAACAACATAAGTAGAGAAAAGATAAATATATTTGCAAAATGATTACAATATTGAACTTGTTTTTTCAAGTCCTTGCAAGTGGCTCAAATACAACTCTTTTTGGGGGAAGGCATGTGATGCAAGAGGTTGAATTCTCCATCCTTGTGCTCACCACAATTTCATCCACTTTGAATCTATACTCGGGAGATGTTTCATCAAGAAACTCAAGAGATTCTCTAACATCATTTAGTCTCCAATTTGTTGTTACTATCAGGCTTCTACACTCGGTGTGTGGATGGACTGTGACCTTTAGTTCAAACTCTGGACAATTTTCCTCAGAGTCGAGAGGAACCCAACTACCTAATTTGCTTCTCCATCTCCTATAGTCGTAGCCCAGAACTAATGATTGACGACATAGTTGATATGAGATAGACATAGAATTTGGGCTTACTCTACAACTAATATTGTCACCAATATGGAAAGTTTCTTTGGTGCTCCATCCGTCTCCAAGAACATTATCCAGTTCAGTCATAGAGAGTCTTCTATTAAGCCACATAGTCTTTGTCCTCTGCAAATCCATTGTTTTGAAACATGCCACAAAGACATGTATAGGCAAGAACCATTGAACTTCAATCCTTCTTGATATCGTGCCCGGAGACATAGCTTTAAGGATGTCTTCTTTGATCTTGGATTTGAAGCTTGATATAGTACATGCATCAGGAGCTTCCCAGTCAAGTGAACTTATGGTGGGAACGGGTAACTGATGTAGTTCTCCATATGCACCTTCTCATGATGGAACTTTGTATTCTGCAAAATAGACAAACAAATCCATTGTTTTGTAAAAGGAAGGTGGCTTATCAGCATACATAGCATCTGCAATCCCTTTATGCATTGCTTTGAACGTCCCACTTAGACTCTCCACAAGCTGCCATTCCATAGCTGTTGAAGGAAATATATCTGGAATGGAATCAAAAAATGAGAAAAACAATGGGATAATGAAAAAAATTCACTGTATCAAATAGTTTTTTTTGTACTGACAGTAAGAATGCAGTGTGGGATGTTCTTCCCAGTCTAACACCATATCCTTGGCCATGTACACATGTTGAACCTTAGCTAGCCAGCCATTGTCGGTCACTTTGAAAGCAAGAACACGACCTTTCCAATGGTTTTTTACTTTATCGCGTTTAGTTCTCTTCACTCTGTGTACACCTTTGCACGAAGGAAGCATTGTTACCCAGTCATTCACACGAAAAGATATGGACTTCCAAAGACCATCCTCTCTAACGTTATGAAAGTCACAAGAAGTTATGTTATGTGAAGGGCGATGTGCAAAAGACGCCATGGAAACTCACAGATTAGCGAAGAAAGAAAGTATAGACGGAAAGACTTAAAACCTCTCACAAACTAGAGAGCGAGAAAGGTATACGTTTGAAAAAAGTAGGTGATTTGTCATTAATGCTCTTGTTTTGAGAGCCTTCTGACATAGATTTCGTATCTTTTGACAATGCTTTTGTGAAATATAAAATAGAATAAAAGACGATAATTCATTACTTTGAGCCGCAAATTTAATGAGCTCTCTCGTCGAAAGCACCCAAATATAGTAGTTTCAGCCTTATGATCAAGACATTTAGCGGTTCTCCGTCAAAATAGGACCACCAAAACCCACAATAGAGGAGACAAGAGTGCCATACTTTTGTATATGTGTCAAATAACTATTGGACTATTCCTTAATCTTTAGATTAATAAACAACCCTTTTTGAGTCGGTTTTGGCCCTAATGCTCCTCTTGGAAGGTGGGTCTTAGGATCGCTAGATAGGTTAAGTACGCTTCCCCTGCGAGGTGGAGCTAGATCTCATTACTAGTAGGCTCGAACTCGACTCACTTTGTGATGAGAGATCGTCCGCTAGTTGAACCCTGAACCACTTTGTTTGCTTCCGCTACTAGTGGCCACCAGGTTCACCATCAAATCCGCCGTTTGATACGGCGGGGTGGGGACCTCACACCTGGTATCAGAGCTATAGGTTTACGAACTGGAAAATGATGTTGTTTGAAATTTAAAAATAATAAGGGATAGTAGGATAGCTCATACTCAAAGCTTAAGCATGATGTTTCCCAGAATAATGACATTGGATTTGTCTAGTGGATTGTCTCCTGAGTGATGTTAAAGAGTTTTACTCGTTGAGCTTGTCAGGATTTAGTGGGTTCCACATGATGTTTTTTTGAGAAGTCGTTGGTGCGACTAGTGCTGCGGGAAGGTAGCCTGTTGATGCACATAAAGTTATAATTATGGACCAAAGCTCTCGAGTAAAGTTTTTACCATTATTTATCGGACAATTTTGGATGTATTCAATGGAATTTAAACTAATGGTGGAATGGTTAAATCCTTTGTGATAGATGTACAGATTAAGTAGGTCGGTTAAGCCCAAAAGTTAAATTTCTTCTTGAGTATGGAAAAGCCTAAGTTCATTTGAGAAGAGTGCTATAGTAATGAGTTTTATACAATTGGATAGGCACCGCCTGCTGCTCTCTACTCGGTAGCGCAAGAGAAGAAGCTCCTCCTTAAACAAGCCCAGTCTCCACTCTTTAAGGGCGAGGGGACAAATGTGGAGAGAGATGCAGAAGTGTGGATGGAAGCAATGGACGATTATTTTGAAGCTGCGGGAACCCAACCCGTGAATCAGACCATGCTTGCGATGTTCCACTTTTCTGGCGATGCCAAGATATGGTGGAAGCAACATTGTAGGGATTTGGATATTAAGTGATCTTCCCAATCCTGGGAAGACATCAAAGCTGCAATAATGGGACGTTATTTACCACCTGCCTATAAAACCTTGAAGATGAATGAGTTCTTTTCACTTCGGCAGCTGACTTCATCTGTCGAAGAGTATTATGCAAAGTTTGTCACTCTTCGGAGATATGCTCCTACGATGACCTTGGAACAACAGGTGGAAAGGTTCTGCCAAGGGCTAATCGACCCTTTGAATACGCGGTTGGAAGCTCTCAGGCCGACAACACTACAAGATGCCTTGCTAAGGGCAAAACCATTAGCTAAAGAGATTCAGAGGACTACCCAAGATAGTCAATACTGGAGTAACAAACCAATCAACCCTACATACGACCATCGTCCGGTAGTAGCTACTACGACAGCTACCGAGTTTCCCAATATAAGATGCTTTGAGTGCCAGGAGTATGGACATTACAAAAGACGATGTCCAAAAAGGATTTCTCAAACATCCGGTGCTAATAATGTACCTCTGAACGTCAACGGGCGAGGTCAACCAAACGGAAGAGGAGGCCGAGGAAGAGGAAACATAGGACAAGGAAGCGGAGCTTTCGCTAATGCCGTAGTGAGACAACCAACTGTGGGTGACGAAGCTGATGAATGAGCATCTCTGTATGCTGCAACTGCTAGTGAGAAATAATTCAAGCACTAGGATCTTATCAAAGTTCAACAGAATAAGACGCATAAAGCTAAAGACCGTTCTATTATCAAAGGATGACTTTACTTTCGACAAGGGATATATGTACCTAAGTAGTTAGCATAAAATTTACCCAGATGTATTCTTGAGATGAGGACATCTCAAATTCTTCAGGTTGGGGAGGTTGTAGGGTCTCTGACCCCGACCAAAAAAAGAGCACCATTGTACCCTGAAATGAATATAATGGAAAAAGTTATTATTTTTAGCAGTTTTCCAAATTCTGTCAGTGCTCTGATGTTTAGAACGTTTTAAAGCTTCGAAATGTGAATTAAAATAATTTTTGTGAAAAAATTCTAAAAATAGTAAGTTTTTGGTCACCCTACCCGTCCAGTTTTGACCGTCTCAAAAAACTGCACCCGTACCCCGAATTTGAAAAAATGCATTTTCGGACCTTGGGGGCTGCTGAATATGGCAGTTACTCGGACCAGTACGCCTTAGTTAGAGCTTAGTATAGCAATTTACGGCATTAAATTCCGACTCGTATGGGTTGTTTTAGCCTAAAACCAATTTTTCCTAAAGTTGTGCGGGGAGGCACCGAGGCTCGAGGCTGTGTGGGAACAGGTTCCAAGCCACTCAGAGCCAGCTTTAGCAGCTAGGGGGTGCCCTCTTGTCTTGTGGGAGTTGTGGGAGAGTTTCCAAGCTTGAGAGTGAGTGTGAGAGCCAAATAGACTAGCTAACTGGACACTTGGTAGGCAGGAAACTAGACTTGCCAATGCATGAAGTGAGTGCTCACTCAGATGCTTATAGCAGCTAGGTTCGATTTTCAACTTGAAGGAGACTATTTAAGAGTGTGCTTACACACACACACACACACACACACACACACACACACACACACACACACACACACACACACACACACACACACACACACACACACACATGCTCACACACACCCAGTACACACACAGACACACCTACACACACACACACACACCTTGGGGAGGTGCTGCCGACACACACAGTTTTTGAAGGAGAAGCAAGGAGGGAAGTGCTGCCGAATTATCGTCTTGAGAACTCATTTGGATCAAAAGATTGAGAGGATTTTCAGCCCTTAATCACGGTAATCATGATTTAATTTATACTCATCTGTAAACCTCTTCACCATTCTCTTAAAATTCTCGTCTACTATGCTTAATCCTAGCTATAATTCCCAATAGCTATACTCTAAATCTCCATAGCTATACTCCATTATATAATCATCAACCAATAGCTGATTATGCAGCCATTCATCACTCTTAATCAATGATTAATGCATGATTAGGAGAGATTTCTCTCTCTAGGCAGCATAGTAATTAATTGTCAAGCCGGTAATGATGTAGATTTGATGAAATCCTTTCTTTTACCACACAAATTGGTGTAACTAAGTTAGATTAAATTTTCTCATACATTAAGATGTGTTAAGGCAAAATTAATCCATCATTAAGCCACTAAGAAGAGAATTTTCTCTCACCTATACATACAGTAATTCTGCATCTTTCTAATTGCACTAGGAAAGTGATTGAACTTGCTTAATTCATCTCTCTTGTAATTTAGTTGGTAAAATTCTGAAATTCTTAATCATCTAAGCCAAGTGATTAACTTTATAGCCGGTTCCCATAGGACAAGTAAAGTATTATCCATAAAATTACTATGTCTCGAAGGAAAAATCTAATCCTCTTGCATAAGGAGGATTGTTCAATGATTCTAATCTATCAATTGGATTGTTATGATGCTCTTGGACTTTAGCTCTTTTCTTCAAGTTTATCATTTAAAGTAGTGAGTATAAAATGGCCCTGGTTAAGAGAACTCGCTTCGGTGGTGCCCACGACCGCGAGGCGGGAACGAGCAATGTGAATGGAAAAGGAAAAGATCCCATGGACTAACAAGCACCGGCCATCTCACGGGCCATTGACGAAGAAATGGAAGAGGTAGGTCACAATTTTATTCAAGTTGTTTAATTTAACATTGCACACGTTTAGCTAGGAAAGAACATACCCCCAAACATGCTGGAGAAATCCGACGAAAACCTCGGCATTTGAATTCATTTGTATATTAAAGTCTAAAGTAGGAAAGAAATGATATGACGGATATACTGTTTGCATTAGGAAAGAATGTCTGCTAGGGAAAATTTAGCTCGGCATGTTCATTCTATTTCCAATGTTGAATTAGTCCTGAATCCCCTCCTGATCACAGGGGGCGGAGTTCCTGGTTAAGGGCTCTTGAATCCACGACTACTGGTTAAGCGGTGGATACCCACGTCTGCTGGTTAAGCGGTGGGAGTGTCCATGTCGTGCTTTCTATGCGGTGGACATACCTAGTTGTATGGGCAGCTAGGCGACAACGGGAGGAGTAAACTCTCGCTGGAGGGGGAATGTTGTACCTCTAGAACATTGGAATTTTAATGAATAAGTTTGAGTAGAATTTTTACTAGAACTCTGTCTTGGTGCCGCTTTGCAATAATGATTGAAGGGCTGTCTTAACGAACCTTGTGAATCAGAATCTAATCAAGGAACTTATATGTTGAACAAGCATTGTGGTAGTAATTAGGACACACAAGGAAGTGTGAATGTGGGGGTGGAAAGTGAGGGCTTGGCTCAAATTTCCAATGCCTATGAGAAGGGTGGTCCCAATTGGTTGGGAACTCTCTGTCCCCATAGTGCTTAAATCGACACTAGTAATACTCATTGCCCCTAGAGCGGAGAAGTCTGAAGTGTACGTGCCTCTGAAACATGGGGAAAAAGACACTCGGGATTTCTCTCCTCTTGGAAGGTGGGTCTTAGGATCGCTAGATAGGTTAAGTACGCTTCCCTTGCGAGGTGGAGCTAGATCTCATTACTAGTAGGCTCGAACTCGACTCACTTTGTGATGAGAGATCGTCCGCTAGTTGAACCCTGAACCACTTTGTTTGCTTCCGCTATAGATCTAGTGGCCACCAGGTTCACCATCAGATCCGCCGTTTGATATGGCGGGGTGGGGACCTCACATGCTTCCTATTGGCCAGAAGACAAAGGGGTCCAATGAGAGTTTAGTTGCATTATTTAATTACCTAAGCTCTCACAAAAGGAGAAAGGGGGACACATGTCACAAGGTTATCACTTATGCTTCTCAATTATGATTTGCTAAGCTTTGCAGGGTCCAATGGGGTGCCAGCATGAGTAAATTGCAAGAGGGGTCGACCAAGAGAGAGAGGGGGCTGATTTTGGCAAGGCATTATCACACACACACTCACACAATCTCATGTGTGAAGCAAGAAGACTCTCTCTCTCCTTCTCAAGCTTTGATGGAAAGCTCATCATCTACTCCAAGCTTGTGAGAAGGGAGGCCTACACCAACAACTCTTGGCTTTGTGATGCAAATCCAACAAAGAGCCAATCTTCAATGCATGCTCATCTCCTCTACCATGCTAATTACTACGCTATGCTAAGTTGTTATGAGTGATTATGTGAGAAGACATACTTCTTTCTCGTAAGACTACTCCTTCTTCCTCTCAATCTACTCCCATACCCCGCTAGCTCTCACCATCTTCGAAGGTGTGTGAAGTCTTGGGTCTGAAACCGTGAGGGAATTGATGTTGTGTTTTATAAGTGTGTGCATGGTGTTTGAAGCTTCCATCTTCATTGCACCATCAAGTTATTGAAGGAACACAAAGTATTGTATTGTAAAATGTCTCCCTTGATGGGGGAAACCTATAATACAATACCTTTTGGAAGGGGGACCGGCTCCATGTAAATCCGGTCCTGAAATGTTGTCAATATCTTAATTTCTCTCTCTTTTGAAGTATTTTTCATGCCTATCTAGCTAGGTGTTATGCTTTTTGTTGCTCTCTCCATCCAAGCACTCTTGCTATGCTCATTAGGAATCTGTTCTAATGGAATGCTCACTATGTTTATGCTATTTTCCGCTACACACAAGTTACTAGGCCATTAAATGTTACATTGGTATCAGAGCACAAGGTTTCTGTTTTCTTGCTCAAGAAGGGAGGTCCTCAAGCTAGCTATAAATGATTGGTATTATTAATTGCAATTGAGTAAGTAGAATATGGAATTTTCAGCCTTGCAGTGCACCTGCCTTCGTGCAGATAACGAGGCATCACCGTCGAGAGATATGGTCTTAATAGTGGAGTCCTACGGGGCTTGCCTACGGCTTAACCACTATTGAGCTATTAGAAACTTGACAGGAGCCGGTGCTGTTTTGGTGTTGAAAGACCCTCTCTTTTGTTCCTTGCAATTAATGATATTTGAGCCACGGGTACAATAGCTTGAGTGCTTTTCTAAAGGGGTAAAGAGGACTAGCAACTAGGGCTTGAAGTGCCAAAGTACACCTAAAAAAGTTTACACATAAAAGTTGTTAGAATAGCTGACAATAGTAAAGAGAATGAAATTAATGTTGATAGCTTTGATTTTGCTAATGAGTAGGCTACTAATGATGCCCCTATGCTTGTTAACTACCTTGTTTCTAAGCTTCAACAAGCCATGGGCAATCCATCCCTCCAAAGTGAAGTGCAATGGCAGCTTCGTGCTCATGGGATTCTCCAAGCTCCCCACCATGAAGAGAGAGCTTGGAAGAAGAAGAGGATCCATATGAAGGGCTAAAAAATTTACTTCTTGATGACACATCTCCTTCCCAAAGGAGAACTCAAGACCCCCCACTAAAAGAACAAGAAAGAAGTGAGTCTCCTGCCACCTCGGTGGAGATGGCCCTCCACGAAGACGGTGGGCAAAACGCTCTCCATCACCTCCTAAATGGAGAAAACCATCGCACACCTCTCCACACCATAATTCAAAGAGGGATGATAAACAAAAAGAGAAGAAAAAGGCGAGAAAGAGGTCACCCTCTTCTCCATCTTCCTAATCCTCTTTCTCTTATGAAGAAAGTGATGGTGTAGACAAATAGGAACAAGGCAAGAAAAAGGCGAGAAAGAGGTCACCCTCTTCTCCATCTGCCTCAAATTCTTCATCTTCTGAAGAAAGCGATGGTGCAACTTTTGAACCATAAAAAAGAAGAGGCCATAGGAAATCCTATGCCACGTGGAAGAGGTCATCCAAGCTCAAGAAGTTCAAAGAGGGAGGAAAGAACATCTCTTTCCTTACCTACAATGGTACCTTTGGTGCTACGGACAAAGTCTTTGCCTCTATCCAAAAATTCGATGCGGCATTTGGAGATGAGGGCTTCATGGAGTCCTCTAAGCTATGTCATGTAGCTATGCATTTTCAAAAGTCCGCTAGGCCATGGTGGTCTAGCCTACGGGCAAACGGTGAAGCCCCACAAACATGGAAAGTTTTAAGAGCTTCCATCATGAAGCAGTTTTTGGCCATCGATGCCAAAGACAAAGTACTCACCGAATGGTGAAGCTTGAAGCTCTCTCCCTACAAATCCATTCACAAATACGTAGACAAGTTTTGGGACTTACATCTCAAAGCTACTGTCTTCAAAAGGATGGATTTTGGAGAGCAAAAACAACAATTTTGTGCGGGCTTAACTGAAGATATGGTGGAGTATGTCAACTTCCAAAGGCCACGCACTATATCCGCGGTCATACACCATACCATGATGGCTTCACGAATCAATTTCCAAACAGGGGCTAAGAGAAATCTTAAGCCCACAAAAAACAAGGGTTCCAATGAGCCTAAGGGGAAGGACAATGTCCAAAAGTCTCCTAATGGCAATTCCAATAACAACAAAGGTAAGGAGAAGGGAGTTTACAAAGGCAAAAACAAACTCTCTCTTGAAGAACTTGAGCATTATCGCAAGGATAACCGTTGTTTCAAATGTGGAGAGCAAGGGCATGTGTATCGTGCTTGCCCCCAAAAGAACACCTGCCATGAGCCTCCTAGAGCTACCTTGGTCAAAATCCAAGAAGAGGAAGCTCACCACAAAGGATCTCCTCTATGCAATGCTTGGGAAAATGTAAGAGAACATGATGCTTTTATTCTCTTTGACCCTGGTTCTACTCACAATTTCATATCCACAAATTCACTGGAGTGTTCTTTGATGATATCATCATCTACTCCAAGCCTTTGGAGGAACATAAGCAACATCTCCAAGTGATTTTTCAAGAATTGAGGGAGAGTAAGCTTTTTCTCAACCAAAAGAAAAACGATTTTTTCCTTCAAGAGATTCAAAACCTAGGTCATTTTATCTCTCAAGATGGCATCCGTATGGATCCATCAAAGTTAGATGTAATAAAAGCATGGCCTAATCCAAGGAATCTACATGATCTAAGAAGCTTTATTGGTATGTGCGCATACTATAGACGCTTTATTGGTATGTGCGCATACTATAGACGCTTCATAGCAAAATTCTCTCAAATAGCAGGACCACTACATCACATAACTAAGAAGAATGTTAAGTACGTATGAACTGCTAAGGAGCAAATGCTTTTGACAAGCTCAAGGAGAAGCTTACCTCCCAATCAGTCCTCATGCTTTTGGATCTCTCAAATCCATTTGAGGTCCAATGTGATGCTTGTGGTGAATGCTTTGGAGCATTGCTTCAAGAAGGGCATGCCATAGCATATGAGAGTCGAAGACTCAATACGGATGAACGAGTCTTGGGTATTGAGCTTTTAGCTATTCTACATGCCCTAGACACATGGAAACACTACTTATTGGGGACTCCATTCATTCTACGCACTGACCACCAAGTCTCAAGTATTTCATGATGCAAACCAAGCTTTCTGACAAACAAATGAGGTGGGGCAAATTTTCTTTCGCAATTTAATTTCCATATTGCTCACACTGTTGGTAAGCACAATCAAGGGGCTGATGCACTTTCACGACGACAAAAAGTTAATGTTGTGTCTATAGCTACTCACAATGATCTATCTTCTATGATAGATGAGTATGCTATTGACACTGACTTTAGAGACATAATGTCAGCCCTTGCTTTGGGGAAGAGAGAGGAACCATTCACCTTGCAGGATGGTTATCTTCTCCATGGCAATAGGCTATGTGTTACCCATTCCCTTCGTGAGAAAGTTATGTATGAATCCTGTGCTCCTCCCTATGTAGGGCATAGAGGCATTCAACGTACTCTCCGAGGAGTAGAGATGTATTTCTTTTGGCCTACTATGAAAGTGGACATACAAGAGTAAGTTTCAAAATGTGTGGTATGCCAAAAAACTGCAACCTGTATTACTCCAGTCGTTGCCTATCCCAAATTCACCATGGGAGAGTATATCCATGGATTTCATCTTTGGATTACCCAAGTCTATCCATGGGAATACAAGAATATGGACAATAGTCGCCAGGTTTAGCAATCAAGCACACTTTCTTCCTGTCAAAAAGACTATTAAGGCACACCAAATGGCAACTCTCTTCATATCCATATTTTCAAACACCATGGATTACCTACATCCATCGTGTCAGATAGAAATCCTAGAATGACCGGTAATTTCTGAAAAGGTCTCTTTGAACATCTAGGAACCAGATTGAATTTCTCTTCGGCCTATCACCCACAAATGGATGGCCAAAGTGAGATAGCCAATCTTACGATACTCCATCTACTAAAAACTTATGTTACAGAAGTAGATCAATGCTCACAATGGAAAAAGTACTTACCTCTTGTGGAGTATGCTTACAATAACACTATACATACTTCTATGGGAAAATCACCTTTTGAGATCATTGAGGGAATATCTAAAAGTCCCTTGCTACTCAAAGTACATGGGAAGATCTTCGCTGCCGATGAGTATAGCCATGACCTACAGGAATCATTTCAAAAGATTAAGGAGGCTATATCCATCTCTCAGCAAAGGCAATAAGCTGCTACTGACAAGCACAAAAGGGCCTTAATGTGCGAAATGATTGGGTCTTACTTAGTTTCCTAAAGCTTGATTAAGGCAAACGACGGAAAAAAATCCCACGGGCCATCAAAAGTATTATGCTAAGCTAGCAAAAAGATACTATGGTCCTTTCCGAAATCTTGAAGCCTATCAATGAGATGGCTTACCAACTCAAGTTGCCCAACCATTGGCTCATACACAATGATTTTCATGTGAGCCTACTCAAGCCCTACAAAGGAGATCCACCAGGTGAACCAATTATTGAAGACCCTCCCGAAGTTGAAGACCAAGAGCATGAAGACAAGGTATTACACCATGGTAAGATTATCCGACGGTATGTTATTAAGTTCAAAAATTATCCTGTTGAAGATGCTAGATGGATACAAGGAATCAAGGAATATAGCTTAAGGATAGTATGAACCTTGTCAATGCTTACAATGCTACATTAGAGTAAGGAAATGTACAAATTTCTTTTAAATGACCCATGTTTTTGTCTTATAAGACTAGTTCTCTTTTTAACTATGCACAAATTTAAATAGTATGCATGATTAGAATCATGTTTGTGATGACGATGTCTCTCAAACACCAAGTAGAATTTGTCACTCTACTTTGAGAGAATGAAATGGACTAAAGAGGAGAATGAAATGGACCCCGTCTCCCCAAGTAAGATTGACTAATGACTAAGGCTTGATCTCTTCTACCTCATAGTCGAGGACGACTATGCTTTCAAGAGAGAGGTAATGTCATAAAATCTAATATCTAACCAACCTAAATGATTTTCTCATATTAAACTTGATCATTTAATGTGGGAGAATAAACGGGACCAAGGGTTAAGATATAGACATGTGCTTATAGATCTATCTCAACATGGGGCCAATAATAAAGGGACCCAAATGAGAGATGGTCCGTCAAAGAGCAAGGCTAACCAATGGAGCATAAAGACCTTAGGGTTAGCTTCATTGAAGACCTCCAATAGTTAGTGTAAAAGTCCTTTGACCTTAGGTAAGCTAGGGCTGAGCTTGAGGTGGGAACCCGGCCCAAGCTTAAGGTGCTTGAGGTGCTTGTCGTGCTTGATGACTAAGGTGCTTGAGGTGCTTGATGACTGAGATGCTCGAGGTGCTTGTCATGCTTGAGATGCTAGGGTTGTACTTGAGGTGGGAGCCCGCCCCAAGCTTGAGGGGCTTAAGGGCCAAGCTTGTGGTGGGAACCGGGCCCAAGATTGAGTGGCTTGAGGTGTGCAAAAGTCAATACCAATCCCTACAAGGAGGGGGTGAGTCCTACAGGAGGGGTGATGAGAGAGAACACACACACATACACACTCACACAAGGTATGCTTGGTACAAAGAAAGCAAAAGGGACACTTGTCAAGTTCCTCCTCATGTTCCCTCATGGTGTGCTTGAAGCCTATTGGTTGGCCACCCAAGGGGTCCAATGATAATTTAGAAGATTTAATTAATTGTTTTTGCATTTATCAAGTCCTCTCTCTCAAAGGGGAAAGGGGAAAACTTGTCCCAAGACTAACCTTGTTGCTTGTAATACCTCCTACTTGTGATGGGATAGGCCTGGAGGGTTCCAATGAGCTTCAATCATGAGCTACAAGGGGGGGTTGACCAAGGAAGCTAGGGGCATGCTTGAGGGGTATACTCTCCCACACACACTATACCACACACACTCATAGAAACTCTCATTGTGCATTGTGCAAAGTGTAAGAGCTCCCTCTCCTTCTCCAAGCAAGTAGAGAGGTTGAGGACCTACACCAACACTCTTGGCTATGGAATGAAAATCCAACCAAGAGCCATGCTTCAATAATTAATCTTGCCATCTTCTCCATCTTCATTACTATGCTATTATGTATGCTAGCAAGAAGAGCGATGATAAGTGAGAAACTAGTTCTTTCTCCTATGAAATGTTTCTTCTTCCTCTACCCTACCCTCATTCCCTGCTAGCTCTCTCCACCTTTGAAGATGTTTGAGGTCTTGGGACTGAGGCTTGGGATAGTTAATGCTTTTCACAAAGTTTATGTTATGATCGTTGCTTTCCATCTTCATTGCATCACCTAGGTCCACGATCGTCAACTCGTTTTGGAGCTACATGATTGGGCTCACATGCGTCAGGTGACAGGTAAGAGCACAATTTATGTTTTGGCACCCAGATTTGATCATTTCCTTTATAGTAGCCTTGGGATTTGAATAGTTTTTAGGAATCCAACGCAACGTTTCTTTACATTTCTTGGGGCGAGTGGGACGTCTCTTATCAGGCTCCTATTTTTTAGCACTAGCTATGGTCGCTAAAGAAGCTTTAGGGACCCACTTGTATGTTTTCTTTGCTATATTAGGATGCGTCTTGTGTGTCTCAAGCTTTGTTTCAACTACATAAATTGAAGCTCTAGAGAGTTGGGCTATAGGGACATATGGCTCAACCTCTTGGGCATGCAATGTTTTGGGTTTTATTTCCTTAAGAGGCAATATCTCAGTATGGCTGGAGTGGTACGGCTAAGAGTTGGTTTTTGCGTTGTGACACCCCCAGTCCCCCAATCTATAGTGCATTTTCTGGCTATCATCCACGTGCGTCCTAAGTTTATATTACCCTCCATAGTTCCAACAGGCATGACCAAAAAGTCTTGAGCTACAACCCCGTTATCATAACTTACAGAAGTGTGCTAGATTCTAAAAATTGTGGTTTTTTTCTTGTTGACACCCTTGACTTGGATACATTAGGAAATTTTGGAGGTCATTTGGAGAGCCTTCTAAAAAAATAGAATTTTGAATTTCTCTCTCTAGAAAATAGGTGTGGTAAAAGCAATTGTAAACTTAGAATAACCATTCAAAAAGTGCACTTACAACTAGATTCTTGCCACAATGTCATAACGATCATGATGATTGAAGGATAAATTGTTTTCAGTTGCATTTAATGAACGTCCTAGAATTGGAGGGATTTTCCTGTACGTGGAATGTATGACTAAAGGAAATAGGACGTATCCTTCCAAACCTGCTCTCTCCTTACTCTCTCACTGTTTGTGCGTTGATCTCAAAGAAATCATCTCTTTCTTGCACTGTTGCATACATAGCTTCTTCTTCCACCCCCGCAAATGTCCTCCTGGAAAGACCCTTCTATCATCTACACATTGACCTGGATCCCCAATATACGCCAATGTGTAAGCGAGGCAAAACTAACATAAAAGTGAGATCATGACAGAGAGACTCAGAGCAGAGGGAGCAAAACACCTAGATATTTGGACAAAAGGCTCACTCTATCCATCGAACCCCATGACAAATGCTTTCCCTGCATTTTCAAATCCCACTAACTTATTGACCTTTGTAGGTAATGGAGAGAATGGATTGCTTGGCTACTATAAAGCTCTAAATAACAAATCAGAAACTTATAAAGACATGGTGAAGCACCAAGCAAATGAGATTCAGAGACTTTCAAACTTGCATTATGAGGACCAAAAGACTATAATGCAGCACACACAAGAATCACAGGTCTTGCGAAAAAAGGTACTGTCATTACAAAACAAAGACACAATGTTAGGTACCCGTGTGCGAAAGAAGAACTACGGAATCTTGAAACGTTGAAGGTAGGCTCTGGCGGCCTTAAGAAAAGAATCCAAGCATTGAGGTGAGCATTGTAAACTGTCTAATCAATTTAAAGTAATCTAAGTTCTTGCTTATGCTAGTTATTCTTTCTTTGTAGAGATTCTATCTATACAAACAAAGAAAACATAGACCCGAAGGCCAATGTAGGAAAGCAGTTAAAGCCATTGATAACTAGTGGTCTTGCAAAGGATATAATCCATGACAAAAAGTTTAAGATTTTGCAACGGGATGTCGTTGATAGATTCATTTCAAAGAATGCAGTGCCTGCCAAGCAAATACAGGGTACATTGGACTCCCTTGGCGTTAGTAAAAGACGTTACTCAACTATTCAACAGTCTATCTCTTCCATGTTTGTGAAGAAGGGAATAAAGTCTAAGATTTTACCAACAGCTGCAAGTGTCTGGAAGGAAAGACTCCAGCTCAATAATGAACAGACCGACTTCATTGGATATCCATTTCATATTCAAGATATTTATAGCTCACAGGGAACTGCTGTCACTTTTGATGAGTACAACATGAAGGAGTACGAGCGGAAGTGCGACGCGAGAGAGAGTGTGAGAAGAAGAGCACGACGATATGGTGAACTCGCTCTGTTGTAATGTACAGAGCATAGTGAGTTCTTATTAGGTTTTTACAAAAGAATATGTGTACATACCTGGCGGCCCGCCCACTTACCTGGGCGACCACATTGGGCTTTATACCCCAACAACCTCCCACTTAAAGTCCAATGTGGTACTTTAAGTGTGAGAGAAGCTACTATACAAGCTCATATACAAGAGATGTAGAGAAGTGATGTACTACCCTACACCTAACTGCTTGCGAAAATGCGCAAAGCTCTCTGAGGGAAGTCCTTTTGTAAGTAGATCAGCAGGATATTTTGTGGTGTGAACTTTGACAAGCTGAAGTTGCTTATCCTTGAGCATTTCCCTGATGAAATGATACTTCACATCCACATGCTTTGTCTTGGAGTGATAAACTGGATTGCGAGCCAATTGTATAACACTTTGACTATCACAATATAACACATGCATCTCTTCTTTGATTCCCAAATCTGTTACTAGTCGATTAAGCCAAATTGATTCTTTGCATGCCTCTGATGCTGCAACATATTCAGCCTCTGTAGTAGACTGAGTAACACAATCTTGTAATCTAGAACACCATGATACTGCTCCACCAGCCAATGTAAAGACATACCCTGACGTAGACCTTCGGTTGTCTAAGTCACCTGCATAATCTGAGTCTGTAAAACCCTTTACACTTAGCTCCTGACTCCCATAGCATATACGCATACTCTTTGTAGCTTTCAGGTATCTCAATATTCCTTTCACTGCCTCCCAATGTTTCTTGCCTGGGTTTGACATGTATCGACTTACTACTCCCACTGCAAATGCAATGTCTGGGCGAGTAGCAATCATTGCATACATTAAACTACCCACTGCAGACGCATATGGAATCTTATCCATTTCAGCCTGTTCTTCCTCAGACACAGGAAAATCTTGTTTGCTAAGTTTCACATATGGTGGCAATGGAACACTCAATGCCTTTCCCTTCTCCATATTGAAACGTTCCAAAACCTTGTCAATATACTCTGTTTGAGATAACCAAATCAACTTCTTTGATCTATCTCTCTCAATGCGCATACCAAGTATATGACTTGCCTCACCCATGTATTTCATGTCAAACGATTTTGCCATCTTTGACTTCAAAGTTGAAATTTCTTCCAAGTGCTTGCCAGCAATCAACATGTCATCCACATACAAAATAAGGATCAGCCAACTGCCATCCTTAGCCTTCTTTGTATATAGACAGTGATCGAACTCACTACGTTTGTAGCCTTGAGAAAGCATAAACTTGTGGAACTTATGGTACCATGCCCTCGGTGATTGTTTTAAGCCATAAAGACTCTTTAACAACTGGCATACCAAATCTTCCTTGCCTTTCTCAACAAACCCTTTTGGCTGTGGCATGTAAATTTCCACATCTAGATCACCATGCAAGAACGCTGTCTTGATATCTATTTGGTGCAACACCAAATCTAATATGGAAACCAATGCAAGAAAGCATCTCAATGTAGTCATCTTGACGACCGGCGAGAAGACTTCATCAAAGTCAATGCCTTGTTCTTGCTTAAAGCCCTTGGCAACAAGCCTTGCTTTGTACTTTGGCTGACTATCATGAGCGGTGATCTTATACGTGTAAACCCATTTACAAGGTAGAGCCTTTTTGCCCTATGGTAATTTAACTAGCTTCCATGTCTGGATTTTATGCAGAGCTGTCATCTCTAACTACATGGCCAATTGACAATTCCCGGAGTCCTTCATTTGCACTACTTCCTTGTAACATGAAGGCTCATTGCAATCAGTCAGCATGACATAGTTCATAGATGGAACAAACCGATCAGGAGGTCGCGTGATACGTTCCAGATCTACGCAAAATAGGTGGCTCAAGCGCAGCCACAACCTGTGGTTCCAATCTATCGTGTCCTTGCTCCTCTTGAGCCCTGACATTTTGTCGTGCACGTGCAGGTCCATCTTCTAGGAAGACAACTCTTCTAATCTCCTCAACCCTCTCTGGTTTAGAGTGATATTTGGATTCATTAAAGTGAACATCATTGCTACGGATAACCTTTCTGGATTCGGGATCCCAAAGTCTGTACCCCATCTCAGCAGAATTACCATAGCCTAGAAAGATGCACTTTCTACTCTTTGGCTCAAGTTTGTTCCTAAATTCCTTTGGAACGTGAGTATATGCCTCACAACCAAAGACTCTGAGATGCTTGTATGAGGGAATTTTGCCTGACCATACCATCTCTGGAACTGAATCCTTCTGCAAAACCTTGCTAGGAGATCTATTTACAAGATGAACATCTGTTGATACAGCTTCAACCCAAAACCCATTTGGTAGCTGTGCATTAGACAACATACTTCTGACCTTCTCTTGTATGGTCCTATTCATCCTTTTAGCAACACCATTTTGAGGAGGATTGTAAGCAACAGTAAGTTCACGTTTTATACCTTTTGACTCGCAAAAGTCCTGAAAGACCTTTGAAACATACTGTCCACCATTGTCAGTGCGTAAGCATTTAAACTTCTTGCCACTCTGATTCTCCACAAGTGTCACAAACGTTTTGAAAATACTAAACGCTTCATCCTTGTGCTTGAGAAAGTAAACCCATACTTTCCTCGAGTAATCATCTATAAATGTCATAAAGTAAGAAGCTCCCCCTAGAGATAGGTTAGGCATAGGTCCACAGAAATCACTATGAACAAGTGCCAACTGTGTACCTCTTCTACTGCTTATGTGGCGGTTGTGTTTGCTTACCATACAGACAATGTTCACAGAATTCAAAATCATTAAATGAAAAGCCAGGCAAATAACCAGAACGAGACAAGATTTTCATTCCCTTCTTGGACATATGTCCTAACCGGCTATGCCACAAAGAAACATTCGGCTGCTCAGTTACATTGATTACATTTTTAGAGACATTTGATACATAAATCATGTAAAGTCCTCCAGACTTTACTCCATGTGCTACTGTCATCGAACCCTTGGATATTTTCCACATGTTTTGTCCAAAAGTGGTGACGTAGCCAGCATCATCAAGTAAACCTGTGCTGATCAAGCTCTTTGTAATTGCAGGAACATGTCTCACATTCTTCACTGTGAAAGAAGAGCCATTCTGAAAATTCAATTGAACATCTCCAATACCTAAGATCTCACATGTCTGCCCATTGCCTAGCCGAACATGATCTTTAGTGGTCACATAAGAGGTAAACCACTCCTTGTTTGGAGACACATGAAGTGATGCCCCTGAGTCTATAATCCAGTCACTCAGTGCATTTCCATCAGATGCCGTAAGAAGAGCTGAGTCCATTGTATTCTTCAAGAAGTAGATGTCTCCTGACACTAAACTGTCATCCTCTGCAACAGTGTTTGCCACATTTATTTCTTGAATCTTCACTGAGGACTTGTTCTTCTCACCATGGTCTTCAGCTTTCTCTTTGCCTTTTTCTGCTTTCCATTCTCTGCAGTCTCTTTTCATGTGACCCTTCTTGCCACAATGGTAGCATTCTATGTCACTCTTGCCTTTAGCACTGCGGGACTTGCTACGAGACTGATTCCTCTTTCCACCTTTGTACTTTTCTTTGGTCCTTCCCCTGACAACTAAGGCTGTTCCTTTGCCTTTGTCCATTGTCTTTCTATTGGTTTCTTCAGTAAGCAGACTTTCTTCTACACCTGCTATGTTCAAACCATCTGGAGGTGCATAATTACTCAAAGCTGTGCGAAAAGTGTCCCAACTTTCCGGCAATGTGATCAACAGGAACATAGCTCTAACAGGTTCATCAAACTTGACACCTTGAGCTGACAACTGACTACAGATTGTGTTGAATTCATTCAGATGATTGGACATAGGTGTCCCTTCTTTCATCTTCAAGTCAACAAGCTTCTTAAGCCAGTATATCTGTGAAGCTGCACTCTGCTTCTCATAAAGATCACTCAGCTTTAACCATGCTTGATAAGCCGATATCTCGTCTGCTACATTGAAGTAAACGCTTTCTGCCAAATTCAGCATAATGGTAGAAAGTACCAATTCATCCATTTCGCTCCATTCATCTTCGTCCATATCTTCTGGTTTTATCCCCTTGAGCTTTATAGGTTTTATCTGCTTCTTTTGTACCAACATGTGCCAAATCTGCTTCTTCCACAATGGGAAATTGGTTCCATCTAGCTTCTTGATATTGTAAAGAGCAGTGTCCTGTGATCCAGCCATAGCTACACTTCACAGTAGTTTATTTTCCTGGGAAAAATTCGGCAGAGTTTCCCCTGTAAACTGACCTCTGAACCAATATCAACCTGTCAAATGAACCAAGAAAGCTTCAGATTCTGCAAAATTTTTTGGCAGAGTCTCCTTTGTAAAATGGCTCTGGTGTACTCAAAAAACAGACCAAAAACAGCTCAAAAAACCACTGTCTCTCTAACACTGTAAGCTGTGGGTAAACCTATCCTGCACCTGTACTGTCTGTCACTGTCCTGTAAGCATAGACTAGGACAATGCCTCAACGGAAGTAAAGCAAAGATGCAATCCCAACTATCTAACTCACAGTCAATACATCCTAGCTGCCTATCTAAGGGTGCTCGAGGGATCGCTCCAAGACCTGTATCACCGAAAGGATCTCAACATTCGAGAATCCCCCAGCTCAATAAAACCTCACTCGACCCTCAACAAAGGCTGCAGTAAATCTGACAGTACATAGACTTCCCACAAAGTCATACATCCACAAATTTTCCACTGTACGCTGTAACCGTTGCGGCGGTTGTTTGCTGCGTGACTCACAGCCAGCAAACCCTCAACAGACATACATCATCTCTGACAATACATCCCATGTGGAAGTACCTGCAATGTCAGGATGAAATCTGGAATATGAAGCAGCAAAGACAAGCTACCTAATGAACTAGTGGATGTCGCCTACAGTCTGTGTGTAGGTGCGCCTGTGTCGTATGTGACACGCCTCCAAGAACTGTGAGCCGTCCTTTGTTGTGTAGACAGCCACAAATCAGCACTCTGGAAGTGTAGATATCCTCAGCACTTGCAATTGTAGGCCGAAACCCCAAATTTGCAGAGTCGAATCTGCACCCGCCGAGACCACGTAGTCGAAAATGGCATGCACAGAATTTTGTCGAAGCCGAACGGTGGCCGAGATGACCTCAGAATGAAATTCTGAAATCACCTAGCCCTTCGGGCCATCCCACAAGATTTGGGGCCATGTCTTCGCCTGTCGAATTTCACTCCAATCTGAGCAGGTGACTCTGACTACCTGCAAATGCTGCCCCGAGCCTCGATCTGAGCTCTGATACCGGTTGAAGGAGTACGAGCGGAAGTGCGACGCGAGAGAGAGTGCGAGAAGAAGAGCATGACGATATGGTGAACTCGCTCTGTTGTAATGTACAGAGCATAGTGAGTTCTTATTAGGTTTTTACAAAAGAATATGTGTACATACCTGGCGGCCCGGCTACTTACCTGGGCGACCACATTGGGCTTTATACCCCAACACAACAATATCTTCATGGACCTGACTTTGTTGCAAACTAGAATGGTAGACTTCTACAATATCATATTCGAAGAGACAGGTGGCATTCTACATGTTGTTTTGAAGCTAGATTAGTGTGAGATTCTTAAAGAGAAGAATCTAGAGCGAGTTACAAGCACATTAATGAATAGGGCTCTTTCCAAATGTCCCATTGACATACTTCAGTGTTCAATCAGAAACAAACATGTGGTGGCTTGGTGCATTTCAGGTAATCCAGTTATTTCCAATTTTGCAGCTCTAGCAAGCCCTCTATTGTACCTAAATTTTAGATATATTTTTCGTATCTCAAAAGGATCAATCTTGCAGATAAAAAAAGAAGACCATGATATTTTATTTTGGGTGTTCCATCAAACCCCTATTCCAGATATCATTGACAGGCAAATGAATCAAGGAGAGGTACTGGCTATAGATGGGAGAGGAGACTTTCAAGTTCAATGGCATCTTGCAGGTGACCTCAAAACACTGAAGTGTATGTATAATTGTGGAATGGGGGCCATGGCAAAGTCTCCATGCTTGTATTGCATGGAGCCTGCAAAGGTGATGGACCCAAAGTGGTGGCAAAAGGCTCCTACTCGTCACAATCAAGACTCTAATTTCCGACCAATTCTGGACATACCACTTATTAATGTCCATATTTGTACAATGCATGGTCTCTGCCGAATTGTAGAGAAGTTGGTATATCTGTACATTGGGTTTGCTTGGAAAATTAAAAAGTCAGCTGAACGACAAGTCACTCTAGAGGCTTTGGAACTAGTTTTGTTAGATATTGGTCTACATGGGGGCAATGTGAAAATCCAACGGGACGAAAAAAGGTCAACCAATGAGAATATGTACCCTGCAAACCATCCATAGGTAGGGTCAAGGCACGCCGTTTTCTATCTAAACCTCAAGGTATGAAAGATGTGAAGCTAAGAAAGTGGGAGAGAGTATATCACTCTACCTACATTAGCAAAGTTGAGTATATGCACTGGAAAAAACTTCATTTAGCAGTGAAAGACCAAGAGCCAACAACTCGCAATGCAAAGGGTGATGTGTGGCGTTCCATTGAAACGTTATTTCAAATGTGTGACAATGATGATTGGTCGCAAGATAATCTCAGCAAGTTTAAACAGAACCTTCAGCTACTACTGGAAAAATCCTTCAAGACAGCATGGAATGACACTCAAATTACTCATTACATGGTAAATTCAAAGCACCTCAGATAGTCCTAGTACTAAGTTTGTGTTTAAATTTCTAAATAAATTTTCTGGTTTTGCAGCACATTATTGTTAATCATTTGCCATACTTCATCCAAAAGTATGGGAATCCAGGTATAAGGAACACCCAGGGCCTGGAGAAGTCTCAGTACATGGCTAGAAATGCCTACTTCAGACACACACAGCATGAAGGCTCTCGAAATAAGGCAAACATTCTGAAGGAGTTATTTCAGTGGTTTTGTCGCAGAATCATTCATTGCATGCAACAAAAGCAAGTATTGGCCTCTTCTGTAACCGTACAGGAAATTAGACATTTGAAACTTCAAAAAAGAAAGCGAGCAGATGCATTCAACAACTCACGTGCTCTTGAAAGTCAAATGATGTGGAGGGAGACAATGCAATATGCCAATCATCGGTGGAACAAGAGAATTAGAGTTTTGATGATCGGATGTACCACAAATTCCTATAGAATTTAATTCAATATGTACCACAACTATTTCAACCTTTCGATGACTTGCAAATATCATTTGGAACCTCTCCCTTGTATTTGATCATTAAATGTTTGCCATACTCTAAGATTTCAGTAGGGTTTTCTTTCCCTAAAGATAATGCCATTGCTGTGTATGTGTAGCAATATGCTGCACAGTCCCCAGTATATCTTGGCGAGTAACCAAAACATTCTCTCCCAAAAACCTTGTCGACGACGAGGATAAATTTTTTGGCAGCATTGGACCACCTAAGAAGTGAGATAATGTCTTGAAAGCATAGGTTGCAGTATTCCCCTCTTGTGACATTCCGTTGTGGAAGATTAGGATGGGTGCCTCACATAAACTAGGAAGATATTGTCCTAGAGCTGCATCCCTACCACGGAACTGTCTTCTTTGACGACAAAGAAAGTCGTCCCTTTTAGCAATCCATGACTATAAACAAAAGACGTGTTTGTGTATGTGTGTGAGAGAGAGAGAGATAGAGAGAGAGATGTTGGGGGGTGGGGTGCTGGGGGGCAAGATTTTATACCATGAAACTCTCATCTTGCAAAAAAAGCTCATCCTTCTATAGGTTGACTGATCCGGTTGACTCTTAGGCTTGTCACTTAAACCAATCCTCCATATCTTGTTTACTAGTTGATGGCTTGAGATTATTTCAAATAGTCTGAAATGTGGCTTCATAAGGAAGGATTTCTTTATACTTTTTTGCCTTTGCAAAGCAGAGTGTAAGGCAGTCCAGTGGGTTACTGGAGATCTCCATTGCCTCGTCATCACTATTGTCATCTGAAACAAATCCATTCCTCTCCTCCTGATACTTGGACATAGTGGCCAGTGCAAAGTCCTCACGCAAACAAGAAATACTTTGTATATCATGAAGGAAAATGTATGACCTATGTCCAAATTTAAACTCTGGCACTCTTGGTAGCATTAAGGTGCCTTTTTGCTCATTGAAACCTAACACATCTAGAGGTAGCTTGATATCTCAGGTTTTCACTGAGCGAAGATGGCTTCGTTCCACCTGTTTTGCTTCTTCTTCAAGATCAAAGGACTCGTCTATCTCCGTCACTTCAATATATTCCTCATCCTTTTCCTCTTTTTCATCTGCTGGTAAATCTTGTTCCTCCATGACCCCTTAGGATCTTTCATAAGACTTGTAAATAATACATTTAAAAATATTAAAAATCCAAAGGATTCTTGAACCAGCTTGCATTCACGTTCATGTAAGCTGCACCAATGGGGTCTGTACATAAGAGGTATCTGATTATACTTCTTGTAAGACTGTCTTTTAGGATCACAATCTTTTAAATGGACTACCACCATTTCACCAACATTAACCCTGCCCTCTTGAGTGTGAAGCTCAAACTTCTCTTGTTCCAGCTTCAAGTGTTCACTCTGTTAAGCTATAAACACATCAAGATTAAATGGAGCATTAAAAATGCAAGAGACCAAGTCAAACTTATCACCAACCCCAGACGAAACTGCAAAATCTAAAAGCCTTTCATCAATCACTATAGGGTCTTCATAAATAACTGCCTCTTTTTTCTTTGGGATTGTTGCAACACATTGGGCACTCTGCACAATAGGTGCTGAAAAATCCACATCTCTCTTCAGTGAGTTCAGTAAACTAAATTTTGGAGTAGAAGGGGACTCCATCTCGACAGATGGATCAGTATCAAGCTCCTCCAAACTCATGGCCGGCTTTGCACCAGATATATCAATGGGTTCTGTGAAGTCTACATTCCTCTTCATTGAAGTTTTTAACAGTTCCGACAGTCTTCTCGGAACGTTGTCTTGGCCAACAATGCGCTCGGGATCTATTTTTTGCCTCTTCCTCCTATGAATTCGTAATCCTGCCGTTTATTTCATAGTGAGAAATATAAGTTTCATCAAACATAAATAGCAAGAAGAACACCACATGAACATATAAGTTTTAAACAAACAATAGGTAGATATCTCACAATTATTTTCAACTAATCATATACACAATAACACAAGATGATTAGCATGTGTGCATCCTTTGATAGAATGCAAAATAGCTTTATAGTTGTGAAGAGAAAAAGCCAATCAAGTGGATCACGGTGCGCAAAACACATAAACAAAACTCCACAATACTACTGGTGCGTTGTGATCCACTTGATTGGCTTTTATACAAAGTAATAGCTACCAAAACATCAAAAAAAATTATACTAAAAAAAAAAACCTTTGTACAATTTCAAGAGTGGATCACGGCACGCGAGGTACATAAATGGACCTTCAAAACACTATTGGCGCGCCGTGATCCAATTTTGGTTGGTGAAATGTTAAATACTCTTTTACATTTTGAAGCACAATTCCTAGACACAACTAAACTATGGACCAAATGAAAGTGAAGAGATTGCCTTTACCTTTTCCAGGACTAGACATTGCTCTTGGACTAGAGATTCAAGGACTGGGAATGTTGTTGGTGGTCTTCACGCTTTTGATTAATGCACCTTGTAGGAGGCAGAGGCCTTTTTAACTCTCTCTCTCTCTCTCTCTCTCTCTCTCTAGCCTCTATCTTCCTCTCGATGTCTGTATTTGCTTCTCCAATATGATTTCTCTTCTCCCCTTTACTAAGTTACTATCTCTCTCTCTCTCTCTCTCTCTCTCTCTCTCTCTCTCTCTCTCTCTCTCTCTCTCTCTCTCTCTCTCTCTCTCTCTCTCTCTTCTCTCCCCTTTTCATACAATAATAGACTTTACCGTTAGCGTTTTTAACAAAGCACGCCAACATGCAATAAATGGCTCGTACGACCACAATAAATAGTTTCTTACAATCAAAAAATACGTGTACTATTTGTGGTAACAAATGCACACTTGGATGCATGACGAGAGAGAGAGAGAGAGAGAGAGAGAGAGAGAGAGAGAGAGAGAGAGAGAGAGAGAGAGAGAGAGAAATGAAATGAAATGAAATGAAATGTTATATTAACGTCTTCAAAAGGCCATAATGACCTATGAGACCCGAAAGTTACAAAGTGGTGGATCTGATACAAAGTCAGAGTAACAAAATAACCTAACAACAATACAAAACAAAGATATATACTATGGGGTCCTAAGCTGGTTGATGTGAGTCAAGCAAAAACTAAGCAAAAAAATGGACGGCTTGTTGGGATAGCTGAATCACAAGAGATCTAGCATCGGTCGTTGGCGAATCTCATCAATTTCCTCCATGGTTAGTAGTCTGACCGGGCATCGTGCATGCCTGGCCAGCGTACTCTGAATTTTCTGTCATAGCCTCCGTCGATGCTGTGTAGTTCTTCGCAGTCACGGGCGCTCGGATTTCCCTAGTTCAATCACTCGGTCAATCAGTGTGCCTCTGGTGTGAGACGAGGGGGAGCTGTGCTGTGGGGGTGGCTCTTGCGGCTGTCCCGCGTCTGCTCTGAAGAAGTCTGTGATCCGTCTTTGAGACTGGCTAGCCTCGCCGTTCATCAGGCTATCTCTGTGTCTGCGCAGCTCGAGCAAGAACAAACCCAAGAATCTCTGATCTTCGTATCCCATGACACTTGAGATTGGTCCAAAACCCTCTCTGAACAAGCAATGGAAGCGGCCTCGTATCTCGTAGTAGACGGGGCAGCGGCATGTATAGTGTAGCTCTATCTCAGGTTCCATGTTACATAAGGGGCATGTCCTGTCCTCTGCTGGTACTCCGTTGTATCTCCCACTCTCAATCCACAACTGGTGAGAGGATGTGCGTAACTGGCCAATAGCACATCGTATCCCATGAGATAAGTGGGTATCCATGTATCTGGGTCTCGCCACAAAACCATCTTCCGTAAGCTGGAGGAGGTGGTCGCTATAGAAAGCCATCTTCGTGCCCAATTCCTGTGCTGGTTGTATCCATGTCCTCCTGGTGTCTAGCTAGGTCAGGTCTTGGCGCATGAGCTTGGTGATTTCTGACTGTGTAAGAGTGAGAGATGGTGCATCCAATGAGTAATGGAATGGTGGCAACCTGTCTATGCTGAACCCATGTGCCTGAAACCATGATGTCATCTCCCCATACCGGCATGTTGTATCTCCTTGTGTGGCTAACTGTCGAGAGGATTCAAGTGTTATGCGAGAATATCTGTCTCTAGAAAGTGCCCATGTGCGGTTTATGAAGGAGACTGATCTGGTGAGCGCCTCCACCACAAGTGGGGGGGCCGCTAGCTCTGCTCGGATAATGGCCCGTGGTACTGATGCGTTGGCTCTAATGAGCCTCGAGATCATAGAGACGAGAGGTTTCTCCATGTTCCCCCATCCGTCTGAGCGACCCAGCCTCCCGTGGTGATCCAGTGAAGGTCCCCATATCTCGGTTCCATAGAGCAATGCTGAAGCCACCAAGGTGTCAAAGAGCTAGAGCTTCGTCCGGGGCTCCTGAAACTGAACCTGCGAACACATCCTCTCCAGTCTCCCCAAAGCTGCGTGGGCTCTAGTAAGTCTGGTCTCCGCTGCTCTTTTGAGTGAGAATGCAGGTCCACTAAAAACCACTCCAAGGTAAGTGTAAGCGTCTGTGTACTCCACAATTTCTTGGCCGTATGTGGATGTAGGTGCTGACCTCTTGAAATACTGTGGGGTGGTATTAAACACCATAACCTTGGTTTTACCCAGGTTGACAGACAAACCACTTTCGTGGGCAAACGTATGCAAAGCATCCAATTGACGTTGCATTCCCTCTGCGGATTCGGAGATCAACACTATGTCATCAGCATATAACAGAAGTGGAATCCATGTCCCTGCCAACTGAGCACCTTTATCCCCATCGCTGTCAATGTAGTCAGAAACCTCATCCACATACATACCGAAAAGAGTAGGAGAGAGCGGGTAGCCCTGTTTCACCCCAATAGTGGAGTGAACCGGTGTAGAAAGTCCCTCCGGGGTGCGTACATGCCCTACTACTGATCTGTACAGTGCCATGATCCCCCAAATGAGTTATGTGGGTACTCCCATTTCCTGTACTCTGCACATCAGTCTAGCTCTGGGTAACGTGTCGAAAGCTTTGCGAAAGTCCACAAACCTACAATAGATCCGTCTCCCATGAGATCTGCCTTCTTCGATGATGGCCCTGAGTGTTAGGATATGGTCAAGAGTAGAAAAGCCTCTCCTGAATCCTGCCTGCCCAGTTGCACGTATTCCTTCCCTCTCTGCCCATCTACTCAGCTGTTGCTCCAGAATGGATGCATACAACCGTGCTAGTGTGTGCCCAATCATAATAGTGTGACAATTCCGAGGCTCCATGGGGTCTCCTGATTTGAAGATAGGTACGATCGTAGATAGGCTCCAAGTGTCTGGTAGGCCCTCACACATGGCCCGATTAAACATAACTGCTAGAAGCTCTGCTAGTAGGTCTTTGGCATGCATGAAATGCTCAGCGACTAGGCCATCATGATCATATGCTCTCCCAGTCTTCATCTTGTCGATAGCTTTCTTCACCATCTCAGCGGTGAAAAAGACACATGCGTGTGGGCATGGATCGAGGGGGTTGAGGAGGGGCGGCTGTCCAGGTACTGTGTACAAAGATGATGCGTACTGCCCCCAGGTCTCTGTGGAGGAAATAGCAGGGGGGGGGGGGGGGGGACTGCTCATGAAAGAGCCACCACGCCTCGCGCGAATCTTGACTCAAGAATAGCTGATATAGATCCTGCTCGAGTCGAGCCAAAAAAGCCCTTTTCTTCCGCCGCACCAGGGATCGGAAGTCAATCTGTGACTGTCTGTAAGTGACGTCCCCCAACAACACCTCTCTCTGAAGTCTGGCTCTAGTTTGGCGGCACTCCTCATCGTACCAGCTGTTCTGAGGCATGCTCCCTGATCGGCGGCTCTGCTTAGGCTGGGTGTGTGGGTATGCTTCTGCTGCTGCCTCATGTAATGTTTGTGTTAGTATAGTAGTTAGCTCCTCCAGAGGTCGCCTCGGGTCATCAGTACATAGGCGTCTGTAGATTCCGTCCATGTATACAGAATCCGTTTCTTGCGTGAATGTGTAGCGAGTAGGGGCTGCTATTCATGGCTTGTGTGCTACACTGAACTAGAAGGAGATGGTCATCGACACCAGATCATGATCCACTGCCACCCCGACCGGTCTGGGCTCAACTGTGAGGTCCTGGATACTAGAGATGAGATTCGGTTGTGCCGTGACATAGTCCACTATGCTGGCTCCATGTCTGTGTGGGAAGCATGTAAAACCTCCCGCAGCAGGAAATCTCGTAGTAGGCCATTCAAGATGGCCAATCCATGTGCAGTGCCCATGTCTATCAGGTGCTAGCTCCATGTCTGTGTGGGAAGCATGTAAAACCTCCCACAACAGGAAATCTTTGTAGGCCATTCAAGATGGCCAATCCATGTGCAGTGCCCATGTCTATCAGGTGTCGCCCATACTCAGTATATTCCACATCGTGTGATAGTCTAGAAAGGCCCGTCTCTACAACATCTAGCTCTCTTAGCATCTCCTCTGAAGTATCATAAAACACTGCCTGGTGATGGGCAGTCCTAGCCCTAGGATGATAATGTCACCGTCCCTAGAGAACTCCCATATGTCATCATCCAAAATAGAGAAAGGGGGCTGTCCTCTGGGTGATGCATAAACTGATGTACTCGGGGGAAAGTAGCAAATAGCTAGATAGAGGTATCTGCCTGTCTCTGCACACACACACACAGAGAGAGAGAGAGAGAGAGAGAGAGAGAGAGAGAGAGAGAGAGAGAGAGAGAGAGACCTAACCTCCGAGATGACCTCTGCAACCAAGGCGCAAAGCTCCTTCAAGCGTTTTCAATAAACTCAAAACAGCACATAGAGGAATCCGCCTTGTATACTCATTTCAAACCACTTCTATCCACCAAGAGAGGTATTTCCAGAGTGTTTGTTGATGTAGAAGAGAGAGAGAGAGAGAGAGAGAGAGAGAGAGAGAGAGAGAGAGAGAGAGAGAGAGAGGGGGGGGGGGGGACACAAGAAGTGGAGCACGTCATGCAAAAGGCTATTAACCTGCCTCAATATTGACCCCGTGCGCCGTGATCCACACAAAAAGAAAGAGAGAGAGAGAGAGAGAGAGAGAGAGAGAGAGAGAGAGAGAGAGAGAGAGAGAGAGAGAGAGAGAGAGAGAGAGAGAGAGAGAGATCCTTTGCATTTATCCTTACAAAGGAATGGCAAGAACAAAGGCAATAGCAACAACAAGGAAGGCAGGGAAAGGACCGGGGCTTGCAAAGAAAGCATGTGGACGGTCTGCTAGTAAGAAGAAAAGTTCAGGTAAACCAATGAAGATTTTGAAGTGACCAAGAATGAAGAATATTCAGAGAAACATGGGTTTATCTAGAGAGATCAGAAAAGCTCAGAAATGTATTGAGCTTTGTGTCCCTAAACTTCCTTTCCAAAGGGCAGTAAGGAAAATCTGTGAGGAATAAATGTGCTGGTAAAATGAGATGGAAGGCTATTGCTCTGCTCTGCCTTCAAGAAGCAGCATAAGATTTTTTAATGGAGTACTTTAATGATATCACCATTGTTGCTGCTCATGCTCACCGGGTCACAATAATGGACGAGGACAGTGAGACTCTCAAGAGAGTACGTTGGAGATACAATAAGCTCCTCATCCCTAATGAGTTTATTGTTAGGAAATAAGACGTAGCTAAATAGATTTTTGAGTAGATTACTTAATGGAGAGAGATAGATTTCACACACAAGAGATTATAGAGTAGAGAGAGAGAGAGAGTACACACGATATACGTGGTTCACCCAATGTGGGCTACGTCCACGGGAAAGCAGCCACTCAATGGCTTTAGTACTTCAAAACAAGAAGTAGTTTACAAAGGGATTATACCCTTAATGTAGCTCCCGCCTTGCTTCACTCTCACCACCTCACACTCACCTTGTTGCATCAACTTGACACACTATGAAATGTGTGTAGAAATGGCCTCCTTTTATAGGCCAAAAGGGCTGCCCTCTCTTATGAGAGACAGCCATGTGTAGCCGCCCTTGTGCGAATAAGTCCAAATCGGACCCTCCAATCCGCCCATGTGTGGCCGCCCTTGAGAAGACAAGTCCGCTTTTGAATTCGGCCACCGACCACCGGCCATTGACTTCCGACCACCGGCCATCGGCCATTGACTACCGGCCACCGGCCAACCGACCGGTTGTTTTCCGACCACTTTCCGGCCGCCGTCCGGCCATAATATTCCGGCAAAAAAGAATATTTCGACGAAAAAAAAGTCTCGGGGGCCTCCGCCCCCGAGGCCTTTAAAGTTGCCCCTGATTCTTGTCCGTGAAAATTTTGGTTTCCGGTGAGTGATTTTCCTTCACGCACGATGGCTTCTCCTCATAATGGGGGCCTTACAAATGTGCGCTTTTACCACAGAAAATTACAAGGGTAAATCAAGCTCCATACTTAACATTTATTGACCCTAAAATGAAGGATATATTGCTAATACCACTAGGCCGAGGGGATCATGGGGTTAAGATTCATGAGGTTACTCATGATGTGAACACCAAATCCATAGCTGAGCAAGAAGAAAGGCGTAACCTGGAATCAGAGAAATTAAAGAGGATACAGACTGTTGCTGCTGATGAAGAGGCACAAAGGAGAAATTATGGGCAAGTTACCACAGACTTGAATGAAAGAAACAATGATATTTTACATTCCATGAAAGAAGGACTGCTAGCAACCATTCCCCTTGCTAATGATACTCGGCAATTAGCACTGGATTCTGTTGATATGGGGATTTTGAAAGATCCCAATGCACAAATTACAGACTCTATTGTTTATTTATGCCTAAAGTAATTGCTCTTCTCTACCTTTAAGATCCTTTAATTTTGTGTTTGCTCTCTAATTAAATCTTTGTTATTGATTGTAGCTTAATAAAGAGCCAGCTCCCTCAACAAACCCATACTAAAATACATGTTTTAGATCCACAGTTGTATGTGCCACTTCGAATAAAAAACACCCCTCATGGCATATTGGAGAGATGGTTTGTCCATTGTCCAATGCTTCAGGTCACAACTCTGGTGTTTCCATGCGAATCAAATAATCATTGGAGCCGTGTATGCATTGAACTGGACAAACAAGTGGTATGGACTATCAACTCCATACGAGGAACACATTTAGAGATAAGAGTGTGAGTGTTGGTATAACCTTGTGTTTTTATTTGGGCTATGGATGATGACCGCAATATTGTTAGTAACAAATAACTCTCATTGTTCATAGATGTGTAAAAAGATTACTTCATGTCTATGGAAGGCTTAGTGGAAATCATGAACTCTCCAGGGCAACCTTTAAAGTTGTCGAAGTGACTAATCAAACAAATCTAAATTCCTATGGTTGGAGATGTCTTCTCCACGCAGAGTACATACTACAGAGTTTTTTTTGCTTTGAATCCATTTATTTCTAATGTAATTCCGTGCTATGATTTGTACCAACTTGGTGCTATTATTAATTGAAGTATTGACTACAAGTTAACCTAATTTTGCTGAATGTTGTGGAAAATTATACATTGGAATATTTACAAAGGTACCTTGCATCAATGATTCAACATCTACTGTCTCTTTCAACTCCAAGAGTTTTAGATGCAGAAAACAATTTTGTCGACGACCATACAATAACTTTAACAATGACGGGTGATGAGGAAGTCATGCTAGCTTCCACCACTGGAAACCAAATCCCTAAAACTGACCCCATATTAGAGGAACATACACCGGTTTGCTTTGCAGTTGGAGCGGCTGAAGCGGAAGTTGGGGTTGATCAATGTAAAGTAGATCAAGATCTTGAAAATGCATATGTAAAATGCTCTTCAAAGCCGAGGAATGCAACAGAGGGTCTAGGCCAAGTAGAGGAGGATAAGGGAGTGCCTATTATTGTGGCACAGGATGAGGCACAGGATCAATATGAGGGAGCCCAATCTCCTGTAATTACTAATGTGAAGAGCTCTTTAGAGCAGAGAGAAGATACGTAGTGTCTAGACCATGTAGAGGAGGAGGCCAACTTTGCAAATCAAAGCCAGGAACAGACAACAGAACAAGTTAACCATTCGGCCATGGAAACACAAGAGTCCTGTACTGCACAACCACAAGAGGTGGATACCCTTGGCAATACAAAAGGGAACATCGACACTCAAGAACAGAATGTCAACATTAGAAATGACCAGTATGGACTCTTGCTTCAAGTAGATATGGTTGTTCCAATAATATCCATTGTACTTAAATAATATACTCTTTTTTGTTTCTAACTACTTATATGTTTGCACACAATGATTGCATAGAATAATTATTTTGGATCTCAATGGATTGTTGCTGCTACGAGAGCCATACAGTGTACATATAGAGATCTCCAATTTACGTAGTTTCCACCTGGGAAATCTCAGAGTAGTAATTCGACCAGGCACAAAGGATTTTTGAATTTTTTGATTCCACGGTTTAGGGTTGCTATCTGGTCTTCAATGCAGACCCAAAACTTGAATCCCCTTGTTTCCATAGTTTGCAGTTTGGCTGAAATTCAGAGATCGGATTTTTATTTTCTGCATAGTCAAAGAAATTGTAATACCATTGCGGGACATTTCCATCCAACTAAAGCTAAAGTACCACTTTTCTATAAGCCCTTTGAACATACCAATGTGCCTTATGATGCTCTCAATACTTTGTTGATTGATGACACACCACGTAAGGGTTTACTTAATCCACCCAGCACTACTATTTCCCCACCTTCATTTGAAGGGCATCTTCATGATTTTTACTTAGAGGACATTTTGGTCCCATACCTGCAAGGAATGTACTTAATCCCATTGGCACATCGGAATTTGTACTTACAAATGTACTTAGTAATTCATTGTTTATACAATAAATTGATATTGTCTACTTGTCTATGTGTTTCGAATACTCAGAGAGAGAGAGAGAGAGAGAGAGAGAGAGAGAGAGAGAGAGAGAGAGAGAGAGAGAGAGAGAGAGAGAGAGAGAGAGAGAGAGAGAGAGAGAGAGCCTTGAGAAAACACTTGATATTAAGATTAAACTAGTAAAAAAAGTAACATTTTGTAGAAGCCATTCAGGCTAGATTACATGGGCACAATTTGAATACGGCCGGAAAGATCTCCACACAGAAAATGCTTCTCCCTTTGTTGCATTACTCTTCGTCCGCCCAACAAGAAATAAAAGTTTACGGAGTCAATGTCGGCAGTCTCCTCCACTATGTCATGTCAATGTTGCAAAAGATTGCATTTTGCCTTATTGTAATTGATGTCATAAGATTTAGGTCTTTGTCCACCACTTCCACGTCTATGACAGCATTGTTTTCCAAGCTTGCTGCTTCTTGATCCATAGGCACATAGCAACCTTCAACAATGTGAGAACTCTTGTACCAAAAGGAGATTGTTAATGTCTGTATCGCAAGCATATACTTGACAATGAAAGTGTCAAGAGAAATCTCGCAACAGATGCCATCTGTTTCTTTCACATACCACCCTCGATCAAGAAGCTTATCACACAAGAGGGAATCAAAAGATTTGTAGAGCAGCATAGTTTTAGAAACATGTACATTGCAGGTATGAAATAACTCAACAAAGAGACCAATAGGACAGAAATTTGCAAGTTTCACCAATTTAGTGGTACAGAGTCTCGGAGAGACCTCTGAACATCCCTATAGAGCCTGCTCCTCAATGCCTCACTCATTGTTGTGTCGGGAACGAGCCAATCCACGGAGTTCCAGTTGGTTGGTAGTGAAACCTTCACCAACACTCCTCTCTGATTCCTTTGATTGAGTTGGTAGAAACGGTCATAGAAGAAAATACCCTCGTCTGCAAGGCTTTTGCTAGTTTTGCCCACATACAAGACCCCAATATGAGTATGGGTCACAGAGATGAGACCTATAATGCACTCCAGTGGCTCCCATTCCTCATATGAGGAAGGATAGACATCTGTGAATGTAAAAGAATAGAAATAAATACAAACATCTCTATAACCTATTTAAATATATGTAATAAGAGAAGAAAAAAACAGATTCACATTAAGACAACATTTATAGAGGAGTGCTAAATAATTAATTCACAGTTGCACTGTGGATTATGCACCATGGAGACATCGCCGCCATTAGCAATCACATCTGAGTGAGTGAAAACATGTTGAACAAAGACCTCTTTCAAAGTCTTCAACCTCGACTTTGAAATCCAGATTTCTTGCCTTCCATGCAGAATGAAACATATTTGTTGCTTTCAAGATTTTTCTCCTTCTTGGCTGCATAAGCACCCAAGAACCTTTGCTTACCACCTATTATTTGTAGTGAGAGAGTTTGAGATTAAGATAGTGCTTATGCTAGTACATGGTCTTCTTGGCACACTAATGGTGAGGTTAGTTGGGGACAGTGTAGAGCAACCCCTAGAACTTCTTGGGCGGGAAGAAGACGAAGCCATAGCTATAATGGATGGAGAATGAGTTTTGAAAGCCGTACATAAAGTTAATGGATATCTTTTAATGAAGGGAGAAAGTTAGCTATCAATCAGTAGTCAGGTTTTAGCAACTTGACGTCTACTGGCAGTGGGCCCTACTTTGTGAGACGAGGAAGTTACCTTACGAAAATGGGACAAATCTCAATATTTTAAAATGTTTTCTTTCATTTCTGTGATATTTTCCATGCATTTCTATGTTACGTAAGGTTGCTGCTCATTGGTTGCGCCTTCTTTTCTCTCTCTTCAATAAGGCCCTCCAAATGACCTCCAAAATTTCCTAATATTCTCAGATAGATATGGCTTCCCTAACTGACACCACACTCCGTATGACAACAGGTTATATTTAGCACTCGTGTCTAACAAGGTGTTATATAGAACTTTTCCATAGTCGCTATTTAGCTCAATAGGGTATCGTAGAGGTGTGTGAGATTCCAACCAATCATCCTCTGTTTCAACGTGGAATGCATGTGTAACTCCCAGGTTGGCCTCTCGTTGGTGTCTTATACATTGTTGTCGCTCCTTAGGCTCAGCTTGAGCTTTGTATATCTTCTTCAACTCGGCTTGCGCCTTGGCTGCCTTTTCTTGATGGATGGCATGTAGCTCGTCTTGGCTTAAAGGATCATAGTATCTTTTAAATTTTCTTCCATTGAGGAATCCAATGGTTTCAACTCCATCAAGAGTCTCCACACGAATGGTACCTTGGGGGGTGATTTCACATACTCTATATGGTCCTTTTCTCGCATATTTCAACTCTTTCTTCTCGTTACGCACTCCATACATAAGGACTTTATCAGCAACATTGATATCTTTGTCCTTTAGATGACGATCAAACCATTTCTTCCTCCTATCTTTCTCCACAAGTGCGTTTTTCATAGCCAAATGCCTTTCTTCATCTAACCTCTCAAGGATATATAAGCACTCAACTAAAGGGTTACCATCCCAACCTTCTTGTGAAGCTACATGTAGACTAGGAATTACAAACTCCCATGGCATAACTGCTTCTTGGCCATATACCATTTTGAATGGTATACAATTAATAGCCACTTTGTAAGAAGTATAATAAGCCCATAGCTTCAAATCCCAATCTGTGTGATGAGCTTCCACCATTTTGGTCAAGATAGAGATTAAGGTCTTGTTGGTACTCTCAGCTTGGCCATTTGCTTGTGGATAATAAGGTGTGGACTTATGGTGAGCTATCATGAAGTTGGTAGTGAGTTCTTTTATCACTCCATTTATAAAATGAGTGCCATTTTCACTCACAATCTCAAAGGGACAACCAAATCTTGTAATAATGTTCTCAAAGAGAAACTTGGCAGTTGACCTTGCATCAGCCTTATGTGTCGCCCTGGCTTCCACCCACTTTGTCACATAGTCAGTGGCAACGATAATATATCGAGATTGAGTGCTACAAGTTGCCAGACTAATTGGGGCCTACAAAGTCCAAACCCCATTTTTCAAATGGTTGAGTCACTTTAACAGGATGTAAGGAAATCTTATCCTTTCGTTGTGTGATCTTGTAACATTGGCATTCATCACATCCTTTTGCAAAAAGTGATGCATCTTTGAATAAGGTAGGCCACCGGTAGCTTGATTGCAACACCTTTCTAGCAGTTAGTTTCCTTGAGAAATGTCCTCCGGCTATACCCATGTGGGCTTCTTGCAGTATGTATAAATACTCATCCTCACGGGCACAACGTCTAAGAATATTGTTTTTCCCTAGCTTGTAGAGAGTTCCTGCAATGAGAGAATAAGTTCACATTATTTTAGCAATTTTTGAGCTATGTCCTCTTTGGGTGGAAAACCATTAACCAGAAAGTTCACAATCTTCTCACTCCATTCAGGCATGGTCTCGACTAGAAATAAGGAAGTATCAGGAAATTCATCATCGACTGTAGTAGGGTCTTCACCATTGCAAGACAAATGATCCGCCATGACATGTATTTTACCAGGTCTCACCACAACGGTAAAATCAAACTCAAGAAGAATTAACAACCATCGTGCTATTCTTCCCGTGGAACAAGGTTTATTTACTAGATACAACAAAGCTGGATGATCAACATAGAAAACAAACCTGTTGGCCATAAGGTAGTAACAAAATTTCTTTACTGCATAGATCATAGCTAAACCTTCCCTCTCTGTAGTGGTGTAATTTCTCTCGGCATCATTCAATTGATGACTTGCAAAGCTAATGGGCTAGTCCAATTAAAGTTCTCCTGGTTGAGCTAGAACACACCCAATAGCAAAGTTTGATGCATCAATATGCACATGGAAAATTATATTCCAATTGAGTACTTGTAGAATGGGAGAGCTTGTCAAGGTCTTTTTCAATGACTCATAAGCATGGTCACAATCCGCGGTCCAGTGGAACTCAATAAGAAGCTTGTACAAAAGACGAGCTATCTCGGCAAAGTTTAAAATAAACCATTGGTAATAACCAACATGGCCCATGAACCTTTGAACTCCTTTATAGTTCGTAAGTGGTGGCAATTCAGCAATGGCCTTAATTTTTCCTTCATCTGTGGAAATCCCATTTTTGGACACTATATGCCCTAAAATGACTCCATGTTTAACCCAAAATTGGCATTTGAAAGAGTTTAAGGAGATGCGATACAATCTGCACTTCTCAAACACTTTTCGTAAACATGATAGATGTTCTTTCCAAGAAGAATAAACACAAAGGTCATCTAAGAAAGCTTCGCAAAACTCCCTCAAATATTCTCTAAAAGCAGTGTTTCTTAATCTTTGAAAGGTAGCAGGGGCATTGGTTAAGCCAAAATCCATAACGCGAAATGCGAACACTCCAAATTCGGTTATAAAGGTTGTTTTAGCTTGGTCCTCTAGCGCAATTGTGATTTGATTGTAGCTAGAGTACCCATCTAAAAAGCTATAAGCTTCCTTCTCTGCAACTCTTTCAAGCACATGTTCTGAATATGGCAAGGGTTAATGGTCCCTCCTAGTGGTGGCATTGACCTTCTTGAGATTCACACACTCTGAGTTTCCCATTCTTTTTTGGCACAATAACTATTGGAGACACCCATTTTGAGTGCTTGTTAACTGAGTCAACGTCAGTTAACAGAAGATGCTAAAGACCGAAGACGTACAAATTCACATCAAAGATCAAAGTGAAGAAGCAGTAAAGATTGGAGTTACAAATTTTCCACATTTTTCCAAAATGGTCACGTATTGTAAATGCCCGATTTATTTCAAGCCATTGTAATATTTTAATGTGTTATGGGCTCAATGGAAGTTCCAAGTAGAATAGGTCACTTACTGTGCTTAAGTTACAGATTCAATAAGTGGTGGAGCTTTAAAGGCCTTGGGCGCCCGGACATTGCATATTTTACCATAAGTACATAAGGCAGTGTGTAAATGAAATTAGGGTTCTCAAGCTCGTTTGTTGAGAGCACTCCTTGGTGAGAGCTCTTGAGGTGTGTGGCTGTGGAGTCCTTGAGCTTCTCCTTGCTCATGAGACTTGATTAACACTAATCAATGATTCATTCTCTCTCACTATGCCTCTCTCATGCTTCTTATGATTTCCTATGATGCTTAGATTAGCTAGATCTATACTAATTAGTGGTTAATCCCTCTCTAATCTTGTGTGATTGCCCTCTTTTGATTGGAGTGTGGTGATCGATAGATCTATGTGTGTATGCTTGCGATTAGTGTGTTGCATGATAGGATTAGTGTTGTGTGCATCTTGCAATCGTAGTGTGTGTGATTGGGTTGATTGGAGGTAAAGAGAAGTGGATATGGAGATTGCCCTTCATTGTAGCTTAGCTCCTCCATAGGCCGAGAAGCTCACCTTGTAGAGTTAACCATTTGTGTTTCCATGATTAGCTCACTAACCGTGTGAGTGTTTCCATGCCCTAGTCGGGTAGCTCATCCCTCTGTATTGACAATTTTGTTGGTCATTGGAGGGATTGCAACAATGGGACCCCCAACATTTGACATTGTTGCCGGGGAGGATGGCCTATGCTAGTGTAATTGTGGCATAAAAGAATGTGTTCCCTCACTAATTTCACTACTAATTTCACTTGTGTGTTTATGTTTTTGTGGATTTTGAATGTGTGTGCATGAAGCATTGTGTTCATAATTCGCTAATGTGTGACCGTATCTTGCCAATGGTGTGTTTACACACTCTAATTTCACACTAACCCCTTGCTAATTTGACTAATTTTTCTAACTTACTAATGTGCTATGAAGGATTGCAGCATTCAACCATTCAATTGATCTTCAATGGAAAGGTAATTAAGGTGGTATTCTCAACCTCCCTAAAATCTAGAGATGTGTAGAATTGTGTAGAAATCCCACCATGATGCAATGTAATGTTGATGCAATGTAATGCTATGCTATGTTGACGCAATGCAATGTTGATGTTATGGATTGAAAATTTTACGATTTTTCGTTTTCACGCCATCGTAATGCTGAAATTTTTAAGAATTGGTGGCGTATGATTTGACAAGTTTCAATTGCTAATTGGTGATTGTAGGTTGCTAATTGGGTGCCTAATTGAATTAATTGCATTCTTGGATGGTAAATTTCAAGTGTGTGTGCACTAAAATCAAGTGTGTGTGCATTTTAATTGAGTGTGTGTGTATGCTAAATTTTAGGTGTGTGCGCCTTATTTTGCCTATGTTTGAGCACCTAGAAATCAATGTGTCCGTTATGATTTTTCAATTGTGATGATTGATGTGTGTTGTGCTCATGTCCAACTAATAATTTGTGAAGTCACATTGCAAATCCGACAAATTTAACCCTTTTGTGTGCGCACCTAAAGATTGGTAAAAACTGCCAATTTTTGTGTGTGTGTGTGTAAAAAAGTGTTTAATTTGCATGGTTAATTCAATGTTTTGATTGCATGATTGATGTGTGTAATGATTGAATGCTGCGTTTTTGTGCTCAAAACAGGGATTTACACACTGTAATTGCGTCAATTTTTGACCTAATTTTATCGGTAATTTTGCTGGTTTAATTGCTTAGTCTTGAATTTATTGATAAAATTAATGGCAATTGAAGTGATGTGATTTGTGTGATTTTATTTGGCTGCACTATCCCCCAATGTGTGGAGAATTCATAGAATTTTTTGGGTATTTTTTGAATAATTTTTGTAATTTTTTTCGCAATTTTTTGCTAACTTTTGCATTAATTTTTGGTTAATTTCATAAAATTTGATATTTTGCGATCTTTACGAGCTATTTTGTGTGTGCGTATTTATGGCATCATTTTGTTCGCATCTGTGGTCGAGTTTTGAGTGTTTTGCTATTTTTGGGGGCCGGGTGTACAACTTTGTTGAAATTGGTATTTTTCAAAAAATCTGCTATTTTCGGTGTGTTTTTGCGTGTCGTAAATGCTCGATTGTGAACGTTGGTGATTTTATATGATTCTTAGAATTTTTCAAGATTTTTTTGGATTTTTTTGGGAAATTTTTGGATTTTTTGGCGAATTTTAGCGTTTTCGGCTAATTTTTAACCTATTTTTGGCATTTTTTGCACTTGGAAATTAAAAAATATATCATAAAATAAAAGCCGGGTTTTGGGCTTCAATACCGTGCCTTGGCGGCACATTAAAAATCTCCGAATCGGATAGATCTTTACGGTCCCTAGGGATAATTTCGTGCGAGGTTAAAAAACTTTCGTGTTCTTCTTTTTCTCTCCGGGTGAACACCACCCATCACACACACACACACACACTCTCTCTCTCTCTCTCTCTCTCTCTCTCTCTCTCTTTCTACTCTCTTATTCTCTCTCTTTCCTCCCACTCTCTCTTTCTACTCTCTTATTCTCTCTCTTTCCTCTCACTCTCTCTCCTCCCTCTAACCCATTCTCTCTCTCTCTCTCTCTCTCTCTCTCTCTCTCTCTCTCTCTCTCTCTCTCTCTCTCTCTCCTCTCTCTCTCTCTCTCTCTCTCTCTCTCTCTCTCTCTCTCTCTCTCTCTCTCGCGCGCGCGCGCGCTATCTGGCGCATGAACCCTCTCTCTTTTTTTTATTTTTTATTTTTTATTCTACACATTCCCTCCTTAGTCGTGTAGTACAACCGCTCCCTGCCAAGCCAGGCTTCGCCTGTCGTCTATCTCTTTCACACACGCCTCGCAATCAGCGTGTAGTGTGCCGCCTTTCTCTTTGCTGGGCTGCCTGCGCGCCAAGACCCCGTATCTCGCCTTCACGCCGTGTTAACTGCCCACTCATTCTCTGGTCAACGCCCTCGTGCCCGCTGCTTACCATTTGAGTAGCTTAACCCTTAACTTAGTTTGAAAAGGGCTTTTGAAAGTTTAAAAAATAAAAAAAGAATAAATAAAAGGGAAAATAAAAAAGGGGCTTTTAAAAATAAAAAACATCTTTAAAAAAATAAAAAGAAAAAACCTCATTAAAAAAAAGAAGAATTAAAAAATTCACCAAAAAAAAACAAAGAGCTTTCTTTAAAAGCCCATAAAAAGAATAAAAATTCAAAAAGCAAATAATTTTTTTTGAAAAAAAGATAATAAAAATAGAAAAATCAAATAAATCACAAAAAGGAATTAAAAATTCAAAGAAAAAAATAAAAAGAGGATAGAAAATAAAAAATCCCATTAAAAAAAGAGTTTAAAATTTCTTTTTTTAAAAAATAAAAAACATTTAGAAACCTCTTAGAAAATTTTAAAATATATATGAAAAAATTTACAAAAAATTGAAAAACATAGAAAATTCACAAAAAATTTAAAAACCTCATAAAAAATTACAAAAAAATCAAAACTTTACATAAATAAATCATAAAAAATAAGAAACTCGTTAAATAATCAATAAAATGGATTAAAAATTTCACAAAAAATTAAAAAACACAGAAAAATCAATAAAAACCCAAAAATCCCACAGATAAATCACAAAAATAGTGAAAAACTCACAAAAATTCCAAAGTCGTCCGAAAAACTTCAAGAAAACGTAAAAAATTTCATAAGAAATCGAAACTTTCCCAAAAAAATCGTAAAAATATCAAAAAATTAAAAAAATTAAAATTTCACAAAAAATTAGAAAAATAAAAAGAGAGTTGTCAGAAAAAGACAAAAAAGGCAGAAAAAACCAGAACGAGCCAGAAAGCGTCAGCAAAGCCGAGAAAATTACAAGGAGCAAAACGAATTAGATCAGCCAAGAAAGCGTCAGCAAAGCCGAGAAAGCGTCAGCAAAGCCAGAAAGCGTCAGCAAAGCCGAGAAAATTACAAGGAGCAAAACGAATTAGATCAGCCAAAAAAGCGAGCGAAACGACCAACTCAAAGCCGTGAGCGGCCGAAAGTTGTTAAATTTGTCAAAATCAAGCTGAAAATCGACAAACCATGGTGGATTTAGATTAATCTGTTAAAGGCCCAGTTTTTCATCGTTTCAAAAGGTTGAAATCGTTCTAACACTGTCGAGCTAAAGTTAATCAACTCTTGTGAATCTGAAGAGCAGTCAACTGCAAAAGTGCCTTAGCTAAAGCAGTTAATCAAAACCGAGCAAGAGAAATTCTGCTAATCAACACTAGCATCTGCTAAGGGGACAATTTTTATAGAACCCTTCGACATGGACTCAAATCGAGCCAAGAATTCAAGTACAGCAGAGCAAGCCAGTAGTAGTGGCAACACAGGTACAACTGCAACAGAGCAGATTTTACAGCTATATGGCTACAATGGAGACAAAGTCTTATATGCAGATACAAAAGGTCATATGTATCTTACGAGCAGTAAAAGCAGCACAGGAACCAAGATCCTATTGATCAGAGTGAAGCCAGATTTAGAGAACTCCCAGATGTTCACAGACTTCAGTGGAGCTAGGTAATGAAAGCTCAAAGATGAGGTGCAAATAGAAGTTCAAAAAGTCAACCCAAGTGTTTATCCAAAAATCTGCACAAATCCTCCAAGCATCCATTTAGTGCATATGCAATCAGGGTCATTGTACATGGATTACAGTGGTCAGATCTATAGTCGAGAGCCAGTAATGGAAGATGCAACAGATCAGTCAATAGAAGCCAGTCTAATTGGAGAACCAAACCAAAGACGGTACAAAGGTCTAGATGGAGCATTCTACAGCTTGATGCTCAGTGTTTTAAAAGAAGATGCTGACAATTGGGCAAGCATAGAAGCAGAATCTTCTCAGCAAGAGCTCGACATGACAGAGCCAGTTGGAATACCACCAGCCATGGCGTATTGCTCAGATTGTGGACGAAAAGGTGCACATTTTTTTGAAGATTGTCCAAGAAATCCAGACAACAGGGACACATCAAATGACAACAAGCAAGGTACAGAGCAAATTGGAAATGATAATCTCGATGTAAGTGCATTTAACTCATCACTTTTCATGCAATCAGTCAAAGCAAAAACCATTGAAAGATCATATGGTTGTTGGAAGTTTCCAATTGATTGAGATTCCCTCAGAATCTACAGAAAAATGCTTATATGAAGATCATCACGGACAAAAGTTTCAGCTGATCTCCACAAGTCAGAGTCAAAAGACGACAAGTCCAATAGTGTTCAAACAGTTACATGTGATCAAGCTCACATATGCATATCAAGATGCACATGGTAACGAATATCAGCAAGACCAGGATCTTGTACAAACCCATATGGATGGCCCGACTGAAGTGAAAGACTATTTGAAGATGATGCAAAGCCTTAAGCTACTAGAACAGGTGATAGAAAAGTCAAAGTCAATGAAAGCTAAAGTCAAGAAATCTATACAAAGGTCACCACCAAAATCTCCTCCAAAGAGACAGATTCTGTTAGAAAGTACAATGGATCTTCGAAGATTAAAGGTTACTCAGATGCAGGAGGACAATGCTCATCAATTGCAAACAAAAAGTACAGTATCACAGCCAATGGAGTCAACATCAATTGAAGCAGGTGGTCAAGGCAAAGAAAATGTAGATAAAGCTCAACCAAAGGATGTTGCCATAGCAAAAGAAATCAGTTCACACACAAATCGTGAGACAATCAAGTGCAACATTGTTGGTGAGAACAAACAAAAGCTGTGACGAGAAGTAAAGCTAGATTTTCAGTTAGACAAGAACCTCATGTCTTTCTGCACTTGGAAAATATGTGGCCAACCACAGCTGGAAGATGCTCCTAAAATTGTGAGCATATCAGGAAACAAACGAGCAGAATGCTGGGAATCATCTCCACCACCATTGAAGTAAGTTCACAGATCATCATAGCTCAATTCTATGTGATCACAGCAAAAGATACACCAGACAACATCATATTAGGAATGCCAATGGCCCAGAAGATGTTAGAGATATAGAATGTAAACATGATAGAGTCATCACAGATAGCCAAGAATGAAGACCAACAATGGTCACTCGCCAATGACAGCACAAAGTCCTCAACCACAATTAAAATGGAGACTTATTCAAATCAGAACTTCAGAAGAGTTTAAAGCAAATCAAGCAATAGCAAGTGCAGATCAAATAGAACAAAGAGAAACCATGATAGCTATTGAGCAGAGAATGCCATCAAAGCTAGAAGTAAAGAAGAACGAGATTGCAGACAAACAAGAAGCAATAGGAAGTCCAAAGATCAATCACTCGTTGCCAGTTGAATCAGCTGATGCAAGCCAGATTGGAAAACAAAGTCTCAAGCCACCTTCCATAGAAACACAGTTAAATCAAAATGAGACCATGGCAAAAGCAAGACAAAGATCTTCAATAGAACCAAAAATGCTAGATTCAGAGTTGCAAAAGTCACAGGAATCGAAGACAAATCTTGCAGACAAAGGTAAAGATAAAGTGGACCCTCCACCAATTAGCAAAGAAGGTGTGACATCATATGCCTCTACATCAAAGAACCCTCGTGTATCAGATGCTTCTAGCAAGCTAGGCTTTCAAATCTTCAAGTCAATTGCTGACACAATTGAAACCTCTAAGGAGACACCCAAGAAAGCAAAGATATTTCAGCCAAAGTACTCAAGAAAGCAAAAGATAGTCAAGCAAGTGTTTGTTCCGAGCAGTATAGTCAAAGTCAATGATCCGGTCTGGATTAAAGACAAGAAATCAACACAGAAAGACAAACACATGGGATGGATAGCATCACAATGGAGCTTAAAAGAACAGGATTACTATGGAGGTAACAGACAGATATGGGTACCAAAATCGCAGGTTAGAGCATATGAAGTAATGCCAACTCCCTCCCAGGAAAGAAGGCCCACAAGGTATCAACCTCGACAATATCCTAGGATACTTAAGAAGTAGGTATATGATAGAACAACATCAAAAGATGCTAAAGTCTACCACAACTTTCAAGAGGATACAGAACAAAGACGGATCTCAAAAAATCTTCCTCTTGGACAAGGATTCTACACAAGGTATACAAAGATTTGGCTACCAGCCAATCAGAAGCCAACTGCAACTACACCAGACCTGCATAAAGATCTCAAGAGCTCAACAAGTTCTAGATTGAAGCAAAGTCAACAAAGGAGATACAAAGGTCATCAAGAGATTTGGATTCCTAAGTATTCCAATGCTCCTAGTCAAAAGCCAGATGTCGCCAAAGGCCTACAACAACATCAAAGACTCCAATCAACAAGCCTAATTAGAGAATTAAACAGATAATGGAGTCATCACAGTCAAATAAGGACAACCCAACCAGCGCGAATGCAGATTCAAAGATGACAAAAATGGCATGGCAAAAGAAAACTTCAATGCCAACTTGGTCCTTCACTAATCCTCTTTTTGAGGATTCAAGCTTACTTTTACCTAAAGAAATGTTTGTAGTAAGCTCAAGAAAGTAAAAAGTCAAGTCGACAGGGTGCAAAAAACACTCTTTGACATAGTCAGAGTCGGGCTGTTGAGCCATAAAATGAGCAAAGCATTAGTAAAAAACTTCAAGTCATATTAAACTCCGTGCTAAGAGTTGTAGTTATTAGGCTTGCGCTCAGGCTAGAAGAGTTGAGCATATCTGAGTCGTATTGCTCATGCTGGATGAGATGAGCATAAGAGTCGAAGTCTATTAACTTACAAATGGTGGAGTGTCGTAGAGTCCAACACTCACACACAGTGCACAATAAGTGAGAGCACATATCCTCGTCAACAAAAACCATTCTTAAAGGGGTGCCAGCTTGCAAAGCCATGTCATATGCTTTTATAGCTACGCCATCTTTCTGAAGAACCCCTCAAAACCTTTCTTGGATAGCATATTGTTTTCCATGCATTTTTGTGTATGCATAAATAGGATGTCCCATCATCGGACATATGTATTAGACACTCTTTTTTGCTTCCAGCTATGCACTTTGTGTGGACTATAACAGGCAAACCAATGTTCCATCATGCTACCCTTTCATATTTGCTACCTTTTTAAGTCCATATCTATCTGCAAATAATCCCTTGAGTACTTTATTCATATTTCCCATGCTAAATTCTGCGCACTCCAATAATGCATGTATACCAAAGGCACTTTTTTCCCACTGGTTTTTTCCCTTTGGTCATCCAGGTATTAGACCCTAATTTAGAACCTCATCATTCTACTTCCCTTGTACATACTTTCCCTAAATAAACAACAGCCTCATCATTATGCTATTTGAAGGAGTACGAGCGGAAGTGCGACGCGAAAGAGAGTGCGAGAAGAAGAGCACGACGATATGGTGAACTCGCTCTACTGTAATGTGTAGAGCATAGTGAGTTCTTATTAGGTTTTTACAAAAGAATATGTGTACATACCTGGCGGCCCACCCACTTACCTAGGCGACCACATTGGGCTTTATACCCCAACAACCTCCCACTTAAAGTCCAATGTGGTACTTTAAGTGTGAGAGAAGCTACTATACAAGCTAATATACAAGAGATGTAGAGAAGTGATGTACTACCCTACACGTATCTGCTTGCGAAAATGCGCAAAGCACTCTGAGGGAAGTCCTTTTGTAAGTAGATCAGCAGGATTTTCTGTGGTGTGAACTTTGACAAGCTGAAGTTGCTTATCCTTGAGCATTTCCCTGATGAAATGATACTTCACATCCACATGCTTTGTCTTTGAGTGATAAACTGGATTGCGAGCCAATTGTATAGCACTTTGACTATCACAATATAACACAGGCATCTCTTCTTTGATTCCCAAATCTGTTACTAGTCGATTAAGCCAAATTGATTCTTTGCATGCCTCTGATGCTGCAACATATTCAGCCTTTGTAGTAGACTGAGTAACACAATCTTGTAATCTAGAATGCCATGATACTGCTCCACCAGCCAATGTAAAGACATACCCTGACGTAGACCTTCGGTTGTCTAAGTCACCTGCATAATCTGAGTCTGTAAAACCCTTTACACTTAGCTCCTGACTCCCATAGCATATACGCATACTCTTTGTAGCTTTCAGGTATCTCAATATTCCTTTCACTGCCTCCCAATGTTTCTTGCCTGGGTTTGACATGTATCGACTTACTACTCCCACTGCAAATGCAATGTCTGGGCGAGTAGCAATCATTGCATACATCAAACTACCCACTGCAGACGCATATGGAATCTTATCCATTTCAGCCTGTTCTTCCTCAGACACAGGACAATCTTGTTTGCTAAGTTTCACATATGGTGGCAATGGAACACTCAATGCCTTTCCCTTCTCCATATTGAAACGTTGCAAAACCTTGTCAATATACTCTGTTTGAGATAACCAAATCAACTTCTTTGATCTGTCTCTCTCAATGCGCATACCAAGTATATGACTTGCCTCACCCATGTCTTTCATGTCAAACGATTTTGCCATCTTTGACTTCAAAGCTGAAATTTCTTCCAAGTGCTTGCCAGCAATCAACATGTCATCCACATACAAAATAAGGATCAGCCAACTGCCATCCTTAGCCTTCTTTGTATATAGACAATGATCGAACTCACTACGTTTGTAGCCTTGAGAAAGCATAAACTTGTGGAATTTATGGTACCATGCCCTCGGTGATTGTTTTAAGCCATAAAGACTCTTTAACAACTGGCATACCCAATCTTCCTTGCCTTTCTCAACAAACCCTTCTGGCTGCTGCATGTAAATTTCCACATCTAAATCACCATGCAAGAACGCTGTCTTGACATCCATTTGGTGCAACACCAAATCTAATATGGCAACCAATGCAAGAAAGCATCTCAATGTAGTCATCTTGACCACCGGAGAGAAGACTTCATCAAAGTCAATGCCTTGTTCTTGCTTAAAGCCCTTGGCAACAAGCCTTGCTTTGTACTTTGGCTGACTATCATGAGCGGTGATCTTATACTTGTAAACCCATTTACAAGGTAGAGCCTTTTTGCCCCGTGGTAATTTAACTAGCTTCCATGTCTGGTTTTTATGCAGAGCTGTCATCTCTGACTGCATGGCCAATTGCCAATTCCCGGAGTCCTTCATTTGCACTGCTTCCTTGTAACATGAAGGCTCATTGCAATCAGTCAACATGACATAGTTCATAGATGGAACAAACCTATCAGGAGGTCGCGTGACACGTCCAGATCTACGCACAATAGGTGGCTCAGGCTCAGCCACAACCTGTGGTTCCAATCTATCCTGTCCTTGCTCCTCTTGAGCCCTGACATTTTGTCTTGCACGTGCAGGTCCATCTTCTTGGAAGACAACTCTTCTAATCTCCTCAACCCTCTCTGGTTTAGAATGATATTTGGATTCATTAAAGTGAACATCATTGCTGCGGACAACCTTTCTGGATTCGGGATCCCAAAGTCTGTACCCCATCTCACCAGAATTACCATAGCCTAGAAAGATGCACTTTCTACTCTTTGGCTCAAGTTTGTTCCTAAATTCCTTTGGAACGTGAGTATATGCCTCACAGCCAAAGACTCTGAGATGCTTGTATGAGGGATTTTGCCTGACCATACCATCTCTGGCACTGAATCCTTCTGCAAAACCTTGCTAGGAGATCTATTTACAAGATGAACAGCTGTTGATACAGCTTCAGCCCAAAACCCATTTGGCAGCTGTGCATTAGACAACATACTTCTGACCTTCTCTTGTATGGTCCTATTCATCCTCTCAGCAACACCATTTTGAGGAGGATTGTAAGGAGCAGTAAGTTCACGTTTTATACCTTTTGACTCACAAAAGTCCTGAAAGGCCTTTGAAACATACTCTCCACCATTGTCAGTGCGTAAGCATTTAAGCTTCTTGCCACTCTGATTCTCCACAAGTGTCACAAACGTTTTGAAAACACTAAACGCTTCATCCTTGTGCTTGAGAAAGTAAACCCATACTTTCCTCGAGTAATCATCTATAAATGTCATAAAGTAAGAAGCTCCCCCTAGAGATAGGTTAGGCATAGGTCCACACAAATCACTATGAACAAGTGCCAACTGTGTATCTCTTCTACTGCTTCTATGCTTATGTGGCTGCTGTGTTTGCTTACCATACAGACAATGTTCACAGAATTCAAAATCATTAAATGAAAATCCAGGAAAATAACCAGAACGAGACAAGATTTCCATTCCCTTCTTGGACATATGTCCTAACCGGCTATGCCACAAAGAAACGTTTGGCTGCTCGGTTACATTGATTACATTTTTAGAGACATTTGATACATAAATAATGTAAAGTCCTCCAGACTTTACTCCATGTGCTACTGTCATAGAACCCTTGGATATCTTCCACATGTTCTGTCCAAAAGTGGTGATGTAGCCAGCATCATCAAGTAAACCTGTGCTGATCAAGCTCTTTGTAACTGCGGGAACATGTCTCAAATTCTTCAGCGTGAAAGAAGAGCCATTCTGAAACTTCAATTGAACATCTCCAACACCTAAGATCTCACATGTCTGCCCATTGCCTAGCCGAACATGATCTTTAGTGGTCACATAAGAGGTAAACCACTCCTTGTTTGGAGACACATGAAGTGATGCCCCTGAGTCTATAATCCAGTCACTCAGTGCATTTCCATCAGATGCTGTAAGAAGAGCTGAGTCCATTGTATTCTTCAAGAAGTAGATGTCTCCTGACACTAGACTGTCATCCTCTGCAACAGTGTTTGTCACATTTATTTCTTGAATCTTCACTGAGGACTTGTTCTTCTCACTATGGTCTTCAGCTTTCTCTTTGCCTTTTTCTGCTTTTCATTCTCTGCAGTCTCTTTTCATGTGACCCTTCTTGCCACAATGGTAGCATTCTATGTCACTCTTGCCTTTAGCACTGTGGGACTTGCTATGAGAATGATTCCTCTTTCCACATTTGTACTTTTCTTTGGTCCTTCCCCTGACAACTAAGGCTGTTCCTTTGCCTTTGTCCATTGTCTTTCTATTGGTTTCTTTAGTAAGTAGACTTCCTTCTACACCTGCTATGTTCAAACCATCTGGAGGTGCAGAATTACTCAAAGCTGTGCAAAAAGTGTCCCAACTTTCCGGCAATGTGATCAACAGGAACATAGCTCTAACAGGTTCATCAAACTTGACACCTTGAGCTGACAACTGACTATAGATTGTGTTGAATTCATTCAAATGATTGGACATAGGTGTCCCTTCTTTCATCTTCAAGTCAACAAGCTTCTTAAGCCAGTATACCTGTGAAGCTGCACTCTGCTTCTCATAAAGATCACTCAGCTTTAACCATGCTTGATAAGCCGACATCTTGTCTGCTACATTGAAGTAAACGCTTTCTGCCAAAGTCAGCATAATGGTAGAAAGTGCCAATTCATCCATTTCGCTCCATTCATCTTCGTCCATATCTTCTGGTTTTATCCCCTTGAGCTTTATAGGTTTTATCTGCTTCTTTTGTACCAACACATGCCAAATCTGCTTCTTCCACAATGGGAAATTGGTTCCATCTAGCTTCTTGATATTGTAAAGAGCAGTGTCCTGTGATCCAGCCATAGCTACGCTTCACAGTGGTTTACTTTCCTGGGAAAAATTCGGCAGAGTTTCCCCTGTAAATTGACCTCTGAACCAATATCAACCTGTCAAATGAACCAAGAAAGCTTCAGATTCTGCATAAATTTCGGCAGAGTCTCCTTTGTAAAATGGCTCTGGTGTACTCAAAAACAGACCAAAAAACAGCTTAAAAAACACTGTCTCTCTGACACTGTAAGATGCGGGTAAACCTGTCCTGCACCTGTACTGTCTCTCACTGTCCTGTCACTGTCCTATAAGCATAGACTGCGACAATGCCTCAACGGCAGTAAAGCAAAGTTGCAATCCCAACTGTCTAACTCACAGTCAATACATCCTAGCTGCCTATCTAAGGGTGCTCGAGGGATCGCTCCAAGACCTGTATCACCGAAAGGATCTCAACATTCGAGAATCCCCCAGCTCAATAAAACCTCAGTCGACCCTCAACAAAGGCTGCAGTAAATTTGACAGTACATAGACTTCCCACAAAGTCATACATCCACAAATTTCCCACTATATGCTATAACCGCTGCGGCGGTTGTTTGCTGCGTGACTCACAGCCAGGAAACCCTCAACAGACATACATCATCTCTGACAATACATCCCATGTGGAATTACCTTCAATGTCACGATGAAATCTGGAATATCAAGCAACAAACACAAGCTACCTGATGAACTAGTGGATGTTGCCTACAGTGTGTGCAGATGCGCCCGTGTCGTATGTGACACGCCTCCAAGAACTGTGAGCCGTCCTTCGATGTGTAGACAGCCACAAATCAACACTCTGGGAGTGTCGATATCCTCAGCACCTGCAGTCGTAGGCCGAAAACCCCAAATTTGCAGAGTCGGATCTGCACCCGCCGAGACCACGTAGTCAAAAATGGCCTGCGCAGACCTTTGTCGAAGCCGAACGGTGACCAAGATGACCTCAGAATGAAATTCTGAGCACACCTAGCCCTTTGGGCTGTCCCACAAGATTTGGGGCCGTGTCTTCACCTGTCGAATTTCACTCCAATCTGAGCTGGTGACTCTAGCCTCCTGCAGTGCTGCCCCGAGCCTTGATCTGAGCTCTGATACCAGTTGAAGGAGTACGAGCGAAAGTGCGACGCGAGAGAGAGTGCGAGAAGAAGAGCACGACGATATGGTGAACTGGCTCTACTGTAATGTGTAGAGCATAGTGATTTCTTATTAGGTTTTTACAAAAGAATATGTGTACATACCTGGCGGCCCGCCCACTTACCTGGGCGACCACATTGGGCTTTATACCCCAACACTATTACATTGACAAATTCAACATCATCTCTCACATCAGGCATATTCGAACCAATGAAGATGCTGTAACAAATTGAACCTCATCAACAAATTCAACGACAAAAAGAAGACGATTAGCCCATCAACAACCAATCAAAACCTTCCCTTGCCTCCATGGACACTTTTTGACAGTGCCCGAGGACGGGCATTGTCGAAAAGTGCCCGAGGATGGACACTAAAATAGGAAGGGGGGAATGTTAACTGAGTCAACGTCAGTTAACATAAGCTGCTAAAGACCGAAGACGTACGAATTCACATCAAAGATCAAAGTGAATAAGCAGTAAAGATTGGAGTTACACATTTCCACATTTTCCCGAAATGGTCACGTATTGTAAATTCCCGATTTATTTCAAGCCATTGTAATATTTTAATGTGTTACGGGCTCAATGGGAGTTCCAAGTTGTAAAGAATAGGTCACTTACTGTGCCTAGGTTGCAGATTCAGTAAGTGGTGGAGCCCTAAATGCTTTGGGCGTCCGAACATTGCATATTCTACCCTAAGTACATAAGGCAGTGTGTAAATGAAATAGGGTTCTCAAGCTCATTTGTTGAGAGCACTCCTTGGTGAGAGCTCTTGAGGTGTGTGGCTATGGAGTCCTTGAGCTTCTCCTTGCTCATGAGACTTGATTAACACTAATCAATGATTCATTCTCTCTCACTATGCCTCTCTCATGCTTCTTATAATCGATTGCCTATGATGCTTAGATTAGCTAGATCTACACTAATTAGTGGTTAATCCCTCTCTAATCTTGTGTGATTGCTCTCTTTTTCTTGTGTGTGCATGTAGGTTTGATTGAAGTGTGGTGCTCAATAGATCTATGTGTGTGTGCTTGTGATTAGTGTGTTGCATGATAGGATTAGTGTTGTGTGCGTCTTGCAATCTTAGTATGTGTGACTGGGTTGATTGGAGGTGAAGAGAAGTGGATATGGAGATTGCCCTTCATTGTGGCTTAGCTCCTCCTCCATAGGCCGAGAAGCTCACCTCATAGAGTTAACCATTTGTGTTTCCATGATTAGCTCACTAACCGTGTGAGTGTTTCCATGCCCTAGCCGGGAAGCTCATCCCTCCATATTGACAATTTCGTTGGTCATTGGAGCTATTGGTGCATTTCACAAGCTTTTCAATCTCTTCTTGAACTATCCCTACATACATAGGATTCATTGGGTAGGGTCATTGCTAAACTGGTTTAGCCATGCTACGCATGGGGATTGTGTGTTGCACCACGGAAGGTGGAACACCTTTCATATCATGATATGTCCAAAAGAATATACCCCTGAATTCCTTGATAAGTTCTTTAAGTACATACTCCTCAGTCTCTTTCAGATCTTGTTCAATGAAAACAGGTTTGGACTCGTCACCTGGGTCTGCTAACTCTATTTCCTTGACTATTGCTGGACCATCATATACTCCATTACTTCTATCGTTAAATTTTCTTTGAGCCTTTGTATACACAATTTACACTCCTTTGTGGTGTAGGATTTGAAATGATCGGGTGCAGGGTGTACGTCTATAGGGTCTTGTTGTTCTGTGGACTGTGATTTCACTTCTGCTTCCTTTTGTTGTTGAGCTAGCTCTTGATTTTGTTGTCTCCTTCTGGTACGGATCAACTTTGGCTTCTCTGTAGCCTCTAGTTGTGCGATGTCAATGGGTTGTGGACTACACCACATAACACTTTGAACGTATTCACCCCAGTTATCTATCAACTTCCGATGAGCATCACATGCCCCTATATAATTAAGCCATTCTGTGGTAGATTTCTTTTCATTTATTCTAGCACGCACATTTTCTTGATAACATCACCTCTTATATCTGTTACTCTTCTTGTCTAATTTTTTATTACGGCCAATCTCTAGTGAAGAGTCACTAGATGAATCGATACTTGTGTCTTCTGCTCCCTTGGATAGATTGTCATCTAGGGTACCACTGGGCCCTGAATGGTTTGTCCCCACATTTGCACTAAGATTTAACTCAGATTCTTCGTCCTCGGAGTCAATTTCAATTGATGATTCTGACTACGAATCGTGTGGACTATAGTCTTGTGAAATGCTACCGGTTCCAATTTTAGTCAAGTTAGGTCAACAAAAGCTATATGCATTGCCTCTATCATATTTAAAGGCACGAGTGGTGGAATTTCATCCCCTCAGGTGTTACCCACGTCGTCCCCCTATTTTCCCAAGTGTCTATATAGGGTTGCTGCTAGGTGGACCCAATCCACATTGTCAAACTCAGTCATCCCAGGTGGAACACCCATATAAGGAGAATCTTCCCCAACATCAGTGTCCACTTTACATGTGTAACAATACTGCAATGGGGCTGAGTGAACTGTAGTGTTAGATCTATGATCAATTATAAACCTGTTTTCTAGAGGTTGTGCTCGACCAGTTACAAGATCCATTCGAATGACAGAATCTTGGAAATGCAAGTAGACATGGTTTTTAGACGAGTCGTGCACCATTTTTGCTTCCCTCATGAAAGGACGTCCTAAGATCATCTCAAGTGTCATAGTGTGTTTGGAGAAATCCATAACAATAAAGGTATTTCTTATTTTGTGTCCAAAGACCTTGATCTTGAGATCTTCTAGCATCCCAATAGGTTTCAAAATAGACCCATTGGCCATCTTTACTACTATGGTTGTGATTCCAAGGTGAGGTCTTCTGAAAGGGTGGTGGTAATGCTGCGTGTACTAGTCTCCACCTAGCCGTGCTATCTTATAGCCTCCCCCTAGCATACACACTGTCCAACCGTGCCGGTGGCATTGCCCATAGGACCCATGTCCTTACATTACCCCCCCCCCCCCCCCCCCCCCCCCCCTTGGAGAATCGTTTTCGTCCTCAAAAAAGAACGTAGGAAAAAGTTTCTTAAGCGTAGAGACATTCTCCCATGTAGAACCTTATGCAGGTCTATCTGCCATTTTACCAACACCTGTCGTCTGACATGATGTCTGGTGTGAATCTCATGCGAATCCAAAATCTTTTTGGGCTCATGGGGATGCTTGGCAGTTCGATAAGGTCAACTAACACACCTATGTCAATGACATTATCATTCTGTCCTAGCTATTTTTGTAAACGGCTAACATGAAAAACAGGATGAACTCGTGAGAGCTCTGGAAGAGATAACTTATAGGCCCATTGACCTATACGTTTGATAATGGTAAATAGTCCACAATAGCGTCGTGAAAGTTTAGCAACTTTTCCCATCTTCAGATTTCTGAATGCTCCGAAACTTTGAGGAAAACCTTGTCTCCTTCTTCAAAAGTAGCAAGATGACAATGTTCATCTGCGTACTTCTTATATTGATCTTGAGTTTGCTTAACATTCTGTCGAGCAACTCGAAGCATGTCAAAATGGCCTTGGTGAAAATCCTTCGCTTGTTGTATCTTCTCCTTAGCCAATCCCACCAAAACGGGTGATCTAGGTTGAAATCCATATAAAAGCATAAATGGACTAAACCCTGTAGTCACATGCTTTAAACTATTATAAGAAAACTCCAATATAGGTAAGTAGTGGTTTGCTTCTGGCTAACGTACGCTCATAGCATATCCTCTACTTGATTAACTCTTTCGGTTTGACCATCTGTTTCTGGATTATCAGTCGTACTTACATTAAGTTTAGTTTCCAGCTTTTGAAACACAACTCTCCAAAAGTGATTATCAAAATTTTGATCTCTGTCACTAATAATACTAGCTGGAAGACCGTAGAGTTTATATATATGCTCTACAAATAGCCGTGCTAATTTCGGTGTATTACCGTAGTCTTAGCGGGAATGAATCAACCCATCTTTGTGAGACGGACTACAATTACCCAAATGGCATCATGGTCATGATTTGTAGTAGGTAGTCCTACTACAAAATCCATAGAGATACTCTCCCACTTACCTTGTGGAATCTCTAAAGGATGTAAAAGGCCACCTACCTTGAGGCACTCTGCTTTATTAACTTGGCACTGCTGGCAATTTAGTACGTACTCTTGAACATCATGATGTAAGCCCGGCCAATAAAATTTCCGTCGATCTAAGGCATAGGTTTTACTAATACCTGGATGAACAACACTTGGATTATCGTGACACTCAAATAAGACTCGGTATGAGTTCTTTGGCACGCATACTCTACCCTTGTGGAGTAAGTAGCCATCATTAATGAAAAAATTCTTCGATCGCTTAAGCTCTTCCTGAGTAGGGGTGGAACTCTGTGTGTTGGAGTTTTTATCTGCACGTGTAGAGACATGTTGATCTGGCTGTTCAAAGACATGTGAGTGTAGGGGATCCCTTTTTAAAATTGCACTCCACACTTTAGCATATGATTGATCTTGTGCACACTTGCCACATAATGACTCCAAAAATCCACTCTTTAGTTCCGTGAAAGCAAGTGAATTAATCTAAGGCATCCGACTTAGTGCATCTGCTACTACATTATATCGCCCATTGCAATATCGTAGCTTACAATCATAATCTTGAAGGATTTTTGCCTATCTAGCTTTACGACCCTTCAAGTCTGTTTGAGTAGTAAACCATTTGATACTCTCATGGTCAAAAACTACTTCAAACTTGGCACCATATAAATAGTGTCGCCACTTTCGTAAAGCGTGAATTATGGCATAGAGATCTCTCTCATAGACAGAATAATTCTGTTGAGCTCTATCTAACTTTTTACTTTCAAAGGCTATAGGTCTTCCCTCCTGGAGAAGTACCACACCAATTGCTTTATCACTAGCATCAATGTCTACCACAAACGGCTTAAGTGGGTCAATGATTGCTAGGATGGGAGCAGTGGTGATAGCTACCTTGAGTTGTTCGAAACTACGTTTTTGGGCTTCTTCCCAAGAAAAGGTCTTACCTTTTGCTTTGAGTTGATCCGTCATAGGAACAAAAATTTTGGCATAGTCACGGATATACTGTCGATAAAATCCAGCCATCCCTAAAAATATTTGAAGCTCCTCACTGTTGGGATGTGGCCATCGAAGAATGGCAGTGACCGTCAGTGTCCATCTTGATGCTAGAATAAGAGATCACATGACCGAGGTAATGTATCTTTGTTTCAAAGAAATTGCACTTGCTTTGTTTAGCATACATCACGTGATCTCGTAGCTGTTCGAACACTAATCGTAAGTGTTCTATGTGTTCATCTTCATTCTTACTGTAAATGAGAATGTCATCAAGGAAAACCACAACAAATTTTCCAAGATAGGTACGTAAGACACTATCCATGAGCATCATAAATGTAGTTGGAGCATTGGTTAGACCAAAAGGCATAACCAAAAATTCAAAATGCCCGAACCGTGTTCTAAAGGCAGTTTTGGAGATATCTTGCAAAAGGATACGCACCTGGGGGTATCCTGAACAAATATCTATCTTTGTATAGTATCTTGCCCAATGGAGTTGATCAAACAACTCATCTACTCTTGGCAGAGGATACTTGTTCTTGATGGTTATGGTGTTTAATCCGCGATAATTTATGCACATGCACATAGTACCATCTTTCTTTTTTACCAATAGAATCGGTGATTCCCAAGGCGAAGTGCTAGGTCTAATGAAACCACGGGCTAGGTAGTCATCCAACTAACTCTCAACCTCCTTGGCTTCTTTAGCACTCATACGATAAGGTGGTTTACTCACCGGTTTAGTGCCTAGCAAGACATGTATTCCATGTTGCACATCACGTGTAGGGGGTAAACCCGGTGGTAAATCACTTGAGAACACATCACTATACTTCATGAGTAAGTGAGTCAGATTTTTCCGTGCAAAAGGAGAAAGTAAACTAGAGTTATGTTGGGATGGAGAATCTTGTAATTCCTGTAATGTTTGTTTTACAACAGTTGCACGTTGCTCTGTAGAATTAAAATTGAGAGCACCTTGCTCGTTAGATTTGTTAACACTTTGCTTATCATTAAAATTCATTGCACTTTGCATACCATTATCAGAATTCACCGCACTTTGCTCTTGAGAATTCACAAGACTTGGAGACAAGCAGTAACACAAAAAGACTTCATCTATTAAATCTGCTTTTTGCAAAATAGAAAGCTAGGTTGTACATATAGGAGGTGCAGATGGTATATTTTTCTCACCAAGCAAAAGCACATGTTTACCATTGGCCATAAAGGATAAGGAGTTGTGTTCATAACTAGTGTGCAATGTGTTTCCTAAACCATGCAGCCACTCCCGTCCTAAAACTACATTAGTACGATCCATGTTCATAACGTGGAAGTCAACAGTCATCGTATGATCTTGAACAATAAGCTCAACCCCTTGAACTATCGTGTCCCATACTTCTTTATCATTCCCAGACATCTGCTCCACCACATACTTGTGAGAGCAGGGAGTCTGTGTAAGCTTCAATTTCTTGACTAGCTTATAGTTCAAGAAGTTATGAGTTGCACCATCATCCACTAAAATACGAACACGTTGTCCGTTAATAGTGCCATGCATGCGAAGCAAATCATGGGGGCCAAAGGTGGGCTATCCACATTGAAGCAGGCACACAACACTTGTGATTTTCTTCCATATGAAGAACCTCTACAACACAATATTTAGGAGATGAATCTAATGTGAGGCGTTGCACCGTGTGCATGGCCTTTTCTTTGCCTTGCAAAAGAGGACAATCGTTCTTGTTCTGTTGGTCCAAAAGACATTTAAAACACAAATTGTGTTTCTTTGCACGCTCAAAATCGACAGTGTTGAGAGACCCACATGGAGTATCTCGTGATTGCTTAGGCTTCTGAGCCTCTTGTGGGCATGGAGAGGTAGATTGTCTCTTATTCCTCTTGGAACGTGTGGGAGATCTACCTGGTCATTGGCTCTTAGCCACATTGCTCTTAGAAAAAATATTCTTAGAGTAGGGAAAATTTCCTTTCCTCTCCTAGTCATCATCATATCTTTGGGCATGACTGATGGCTTCTTCCAAAGTTTTTGGATGTTGGGTCTTGACATGAAGACGATAGTCTTTGTCAAGACCCCTATTAAAACCCCGTATCTTTTGGAATTCATCTAGACCTTTTAGTTTTAATATGATTTCCCAATACTTTGAAAGGTACTGTGTGAGAGAGAGGCTAGACATGAGGCATGCATCCCATGCTAACCAATTCTTATCTTCTTCATTGGAATCCAAAACTCTTTGGAGAAAGAAGCTTGAAACGCAGCCCAAGACGGAGGACGAGCATCTATTGGAAATGTCATCCACCACTTCTAGGCCTTGCCTTTAAGAGATAGACTTGTTTCCACAACCGCCTTTATATCTGGCGTGTGTCTCAATCTATGAATATCACTCCATTTGTGTAAGAACGTATTGACCGCATCTTTGTTACGATCACGCTCTTCCTCGTGAAACGCAAGAATGGTGATATTCTTAAGTAATGGATTGCTACTTTCTGCATCTTCTGAAGCACTTGTCTTTTGGACTTCTTGACTTGTGCGAGCTTGGTTCCCTTGAACCGTGCCACTTGTGGCTCCTTGAGCCATCTGTGAATTCATAAATTTCACAAGTAACTCCGTAAGATTGGTAACATTTGCATTAGTGCAGACAGGTTGCATTCATGTAGGCTTTGACAATTTTTCAAACTCTTGAAAGCAGCCATATCTACAAGACCATGATATCCTAGATCATCGTCATCATGCATATTAGTGTCAGTTGTACCCATGGTGCCGTGATTTTGATCTACGTGCTCAAAATCAAACGTGTGTGTAGGTGGGATATCCTCACTGGCCATAATAAACACACACTAATGTAAAGAGAGAGAGAAAAAATGTCAACTTGTACCTTGTGAAATTAAAGTCTTTGTGTTTTATATGCTCCGCAATTTGCATTGCATGCGAACCTCGCCTTGCAAGAATTGTAGCGCTTCACGTGTCGTTAGTCGTAAGAACACCTTTGTTGATTCTTCACAAAAACTCGTCATTTTTGTGAAGGCTTTTGTTCACTTTGAAGCTACCTAAGTGAGGAAGGGTGAAACTACTTCCTTGAAGTTTGAAGCTTTTCCTTTCCTTCTAGTTTTCCTTTCAACACAAGTATGCTATCTTTTCTTGATATACACAACAAGGGTCAATAGTTTGATGGTAAAGTGTTGCCCTCTTACCCTCATGGGGTGAATTCAACCCTCTTTCATGCAAGGGTTAAGCAGGCCTTCCTACGCGTGCAACCAACGGTGCCAATGAAAGCCTTCAGAGTCTCGGTGTTGTAGAGTTGTTGGTCGAGTTTGCCTTGGTCACCCACCTTAAGTCCCCATTGTGGAGGGTGTAGGTGAGGCGGCCACGATCGGCTGTCGTTGTCTGTCTTCGTGCCCTGCATAGGAGAATGTGTCTGTTCTTTTTGCTCCACAGTGGATGTGTCGCTGTCTGCGTAACATGGGAGAGAAGCAGTGCATCGCACGCACATGCAACCCGCTTTTCCCCTTCTCCAAAAATAGCTCGGATACCAGTGAAATGGCGGTGGTAATGCATGTACTAGTCTCCATCCAACCGTACTATTTTATAGCCTCCCCCTAGCATACACACTGTCCGGTCGTGCCGATGGCCTTGCCCATAGGACCCATGTCCTTATATCTTCCCATAGTTTCCCATCAATTTTTAGTCACAATGCTAACCCCAGCGCCACCATCAAGGATTCCCTTCACAGTTAATCCCTTGGTAGTGATTGGTGTGGTTGCATTGGATTTATCGCCCTCAAAGTATTGTCCCGACTTGTTAACTGGTATTTCTACAACAGAGTTCTCATTTAGGTTGGGTTGTGGATCTAAGTGTTCCTCCTCCATTGGCATCTTCCTAGCTCCATCCATATGTGCAAATTGTGGTAGCCCGACCTTCAATTCTCCATTGAGGAAAGCTTGAAGAGCTAAAAATAGCTCGGGGTCTCCATATAGTTTGGACATGATGGTGGTTCTAACTTCTGAAGCCGTGAAATACATCAATTTGGCAATATTTAACGACACCTTTTGGGCTTCATTCCCTTGACGTGTGGAAGATGGGATCTTTCATTTCTTTGATAGGGTCAGGTAGTCCCTTTGTAAACATTCTTTCCAACAAGAAGTGAGTACGCCCACTTTCCCATGACTTTCAGTCACTTTCTTCTTGGATGACACTAGGTATGGCTAGGGGTCTATGGACTTTGTGAAGTTGTTGTTGTGTGGGGAACACTGTGTCTGTAATTTGGATCTGCCTAGGTGCTGGATCTAGATCCCTTTAGGTCTCTTCTACCAAACTCCTTAATTGCTTGACCCGTTTGATCTCCTCTGTAGGGTTTGAGTAAGTTCCTATCTTCTTCTTGGATCCTGGCCATTGTGGCTCATGACGATCTTCCTTGTTGGTTTCTTTCTTAGTGATCGTTTTGGTCTCCATGGTTTCACCTGAATCAGAATCCTCTTTAGCATCGTTCATATATACGGGGTCGTCACCAGTCCCTATGTTGGTCTTTGAATTGGGGCCTGACTTTGCTGCTTTTTGCGATTTCTTCCTTCATGTTTTCTTCTTCTTCTGAGATTGGGCAATTGATACCGTGTCTCTTTCTTCAAGAATATAATTTTGTTTTTGGAGCATCGATCGTGTGAGTACATTTACTGGTACCACAGGTGTACTTTGTGATGGCTCCTCGATAACCTCAATCAAGTTTAATGGCGCGATCTTTGGTGCATTTGGATTACTCGAACATTGGGCAATCAAATGATCTATGCCACATCGGTTACACATGAGTATCGACATTGTAGACGTGCTCGCTTGATTGGTTTGCATTAGTGTAGCATTCTTTTGTAGCCTAATAGGACACTCGGCTACATGATGTGGAACTCCACACCCATAGCATTTAAGACGTGGTCTCTTGGCAGTGTAATTGATATTTTGGCCTCTTGCCACAAGAGCAGCTACTTGATAGACAGGTTTGACTTGTCCCCAATAGTCCTCCATGTAATATTCTGGACTTTCTTCAAGTGCATCAATTCCATAGGCAATATTAGGGTCTATATCTTCCTCACAACCTTCCAAACAAGCAATAGATGACTCACAACCCACTTGATTCACATAAGTGATTTTCGAATGTGGTGGTTGTGGTCCTAACACTGGAGGTGGTAAGGGTGTTGTTTGAACAACATTTTGGGCCCTAGGGACCATGTGTTGTGACGTTTGTTCAAGAGGTGGGGCCGGCATCAATGCAGGCACTCGAGGTGTGTCCATCCATGCTAAGGTTAAATACTATGCAATCCTTAGCTTGATGACCATACCTCCCATAGGAATTGCAATTCCCATTGAATTTTACTCTTAAAAGTAGGGCATTCACTGGTACTATGCGGACCATAGCATACTGAGCACCATTGTTTCTCCCTTCTTGGATACATATGATTATTATGTGGGGCACGATTGTCTCTAAGACTCTCTTGAATGGTCTTGGTGAGATCTACTAAAGTCATCTCAAATATCTTTGGCTCCATAGCAATAGGCTTTAGGGTCATTGGATGATGCCCTGATGCTTGCGAGCTAGTAGATTGAGGCTCAACAGACACTCTTTGTCCTTAAATCATTAAATTATCCTCCAATTGGATTGCATTTTTCTCCTAAGAGTAGGGTAAATTGTTTTTCTTCCACCCTTAGGGTTCTATACCAATCCCCAGCCTTCCCACTTAAGGTTGGCTTAAATCATTACTCTTATGTAGGTCATTGTGTTCTCCTAGAGAATCACATCCCCGTCTCCACTAAATTTTTGTGTGATCTTGGCTATTTGTACTGCCTTACTTCTCGGATCTCTATCAGGCGTGTTACGCATATTCTCAGCAATAGATTGATCGATAGCTTGAGCAAATGTTGCCAAGCCACCTAAGTGAGCAGGAACCGTGGGCGAAGGCGCTCCAGAGACTACATGTGGAGTAGGTATTGGTATTGGGCTTGGTGCATAGGAAGCCATCGGGTTCCAAGTTTGGTACGGTGTCATGTGGTGGCCCAAAGTTCATATGTGTGGCCCTAGGCATAGCAGACGTCGAATGTGACATGCTAATGCTAGCTGGCATGGTCCCATTGAAATAAGAGCTTGGGTGTTGTGGTTCTGGAGCATGGGTTGTTGAAACAATGGGAGGGGTAGGAACTACATGAGTACAAGGACCCATATGTGTATACGATTTGTACATACTTGTAGGTATTGTTGTTGCAGGCATTGAGCTACCATATAGCAGTGCTTTACTAACAAATGAGGTCCATGGCGTGTTTCTTGACATGCCCATCATTGGGGTAGGCATGGTAGCCGTTGTGTCATCAAGGGAAAGATGAGCTAGACTTGGAAAGGTAAAGCTATCACTTGTGAGCTCAGATTTCACTGAGACCCCTGGCAAAACAACATATGGATATCCATCGAACTTACCGAGAGGGAGTCTCCATTTGCGACAAGGTTGGTTGTTTAGCCTTCCCTGTATTCAAGAATATCATAAGACCCGTTGAAGGCATGTGGATCCCCTTGTTCTATCTCTCTAGCCCGTTGTGGATTGTAGAACATCTAACCAACCCACGTGATAGGTGTGACCTGTGTATAGGTCGGTTAGAGTTTCCGTTTGTAGTTCATACTCCCAGTTTTTGTTTAGGAACGCTCCATCTAGGATTGAGGTGCTAGGGGTGAACTAGATGCCATGTGGCTCTCTATGGGTTGACCCTTAGTGGTCGGTAATTCAGGAGCACTCGATTGCTCTCCTAGCAAGGATATTGACATAGGGGCTTTTGCTTTTAACTCTCTTCGTTGCTCCACCTTGCGTAAGCTCTCGATTTCCTTTTCCCTAACCACAATGATATACCGCTCAACCTCTTGCACTTTGGCAAGGCTTCTACCATCAGGTGATATAACCTCAGAGGGGAATAACTCTGAAGAGTCAGGGGGTGAGTGAATGGAGTATTCATGTGTACACTCTCCAGGAGCATGGGGTCTATGTTAGTCATGAATGGAAAATTTACTTCCCCACCCACCCCATTTACATCGTTAGCTCCATGTTCGGAGTGAGTGGCTCTACTAAAGGTTTCCTTCAAGCGGCTGAGCACGCTCGGCCTGGACCATGGGCCCATGGCATGCATGTCTTGGCTTGAGCTATCGAGATTAGACATTGGGTAACCCTCCATGACGTCATAGTCAGAGGAAGAGTCACTAGATGCAATATGAGGATCTTGAGTGGTACTGCCTAGGGTTCTCGTTGAGGGCCTAGAGCCTATGGTAGAGGAATAATGAGTGCCTGCATAAACGGAGACATTTTCGATGTGCTTAACCTCACACGACTAGAGCGTAGGTGCATGTAACCTCAACACTCTAGAGGTGTTGGTGAGTGCCTGTAAAGGCCGCTCACCTAGTTTTTTAGGTGTTTACAACCCTAATTTTTTTGTTTTTGGTCCCCTTTCTTAAACCGAGCTACGGCATATGGCGTATGATAGCTCAAAGCAAGCGTCTTGGCTAGAGGGACGGGCCGTGCTTTACAGCCCCCGATTCGGTTATGTACAACCCTCGAAATCCGAAAACTAGTCTTTTCCTAGGTGAGGAGAGGGCTATAATTAGTAAGTCGAAAGGGTGGGTGTGAAGGGGACTTGAGGAACTTGTCCCACATGCCCTCCCTTCACTTGAGATCCTAGTCTTTATATATAAGGTAGTGTGAGTAGTATATCAAAAGATTGAGGACTGAGGCTTGGGCTTGGGCTTGGGATCCCTTCCTTTTAGAGTAATGATCCCGATCCCTTCCTTTTACAGTAATATTTTTTAAATTTAATTTTTGGAATTTTTTTAGTCTCAAATATCCGGAGCGTTTTTTTTTTAATCTTTTTTTTTAAATTCCAATTTCTTTTTGAGAATAATGTGGCCGTGTGGACGCTAAGCTCCCACGCGCACATAGCAGCTCCTAGGAGCTTTGTCTACTCCCCTTACAGCTAATTAACAGCTAATTAATTATCTAACACAAAATTGCACACTCACACACAGTCAACTCTGTTGCTCACTGTCTACACTCACTAACAGCTCTACTAACACCTGCACAATACAGATCTTGAAAAACTAACAAAAACCAGTACAATGCAACACTAATAGAGCTTACAATTACTAACAACATGATTTGACAAAAACTCGCTAATCTGCCCTTTATAGTCACTTAACAGTTCTCACAGAACTCAACAAAAAACAAAAAACAGATGGAAGAAAAGCTTCTAGAGGTACCACTGAGTGCTCCTCAAGCTTAATGCAAGGTTGTCCCCAATAGAACCAAAAATGTACGCTTTTCCGTAGATGTTGAAGGCTGGGAACTTGCCTGTGCACTGTATGCGAGCCTCAAAAGGCTACAAACACACAACTAGAGAATCCTAGCAAGCTCAAAGAACAATGGTGTGTCACTCACCTCTCAATGCTACCGTCATGAAGGATCCTGTGCTGCGAAGAAGAAGGAGTTGCCGCTGATGCCGCGCTCTACCGCCTTGCCGCCGTCGATGTTGTTGCAATGCTCTCTCTCTCTCTCTCTCTCTCTCTCTCTCTCTCTCTCTCTCTCTCTCTCTCTCTCTCTCTCTCTCTCTCTCTCTCTCTCTCTCTCTCTTCAGCATACACACACACACAGAAGGAGAAGGAGAAAAAGACGGAGCAAGAGTTTTTCTTAGCTTACACCTCAGAGAATGAGGATTTTTAGGTCAAATGGACCTTTTATAATAGTTCGGCCCACTCACACATGGGCGCCCACAGTGGCCGATCGTTGCACAAATATTGTAAAAATAAGATAAGTGGTGTGCCTCTCATATTGATGATCACCTACACATCTATTGAACCGACAAGCCCAGTCCATGACTCTACCAAATAAATAATACAGTGTCCGTCGTAGGTGATAGGGTGTCCATGAGGATTAACAATGTTGCATATCCGGAGTTGGAGAGACGAGGCCGATGTTTGAGACATGGTGTCGGTGTCAGAGTTGGAGCTCTCTCTCTCTCTCTCTCTCTCTCTCTCTCTCTCTCTCTCTCTCTCTCTCTCTCTCTCTCTCTCTCTCTCTCTCTCTCAATGCTTGAGAGTGGTGTCGATGTCGATGTCCATGTTAGATCCGGAGATGCCCACAGAACCAATCTCTCCCTCTCTCTCTCTCTCTCTCTCTCTCTCTCTCTCTCTCTCTCTCTCTCTCTCTCTCTCTCTCTCTCTCTCTCTCTCTCTCTCTCTCTATCTATCTCAAGAAACTCGAGAATGTGTTGAGCCGAGGAATCTCGGTGTCAAGGACGTCTGATGGTGGGAACGAGCCCTTGCACACACCATAGGTGTGTAAAGTGAAATTATAAAAAAGTTTAACTTCTCTGTCTGTCAAAACCTGCAGAAGACTTCTGACGCTCTGTGTGGGTGTGGGTGTGGGTGTGGGTGTGTGTGTATGTGTGTTTGAGAGAGAGAGAGAGAGAGAGAGAGAGAGAGAGAGAGAGAGCTCTGCTCTGTGCCAACCTGTTACCTCAACTCCTTCATTGTCAAATGCTCCATTTTGCTTGAAACCTTCCTCTATTTTGGTCCAACCTCAAGCTCAAGTGCTGTCGATTTGACTTGCTCGCTCCCATTTTGCTCAATCAACAAGCATATTCCGACTCTTGCTCTTGTTGCTTCCAAAATTCGCTACAACAAAGCCTTTGATTTCCAGGTGCTTATTTCACGTGTGTGTGTGTGTGTGTGTGTGTGTGTGTGTGTGTGTGTGTGTGTGTGTGTGTGTGTGTGTGTGTGTGTGTGTGTGTGTGTGTGTGTGTGTGTGTGTGTGTGTGTGTGTGTGTGTGTGTGTGTGTGTGAGAGAGAGAGAGAGAGAGAGAGAGAGAGAGGAGATAGAGAGGGATCTTGAAGAGGGTACCAAATCCGTTTTTCTCATCAAAATATTTCAAAGTAAATAAGGGACCCACTAAAAACTCTTTTGATTTTTGGGTCAAAATTTGAAGAAATGATGGTATTTATACTAAAACTTGCAAAATTTTGTTGGTTTTCTTCAAGGTAAGCTTGGAATATATATGGAGATCGGGATTTTACAATTTTTGTATAATACCTAACCAACCCAAATGATTTTCTCATATTAAATTGAACATTTAATGTGGGAGAATAAACAGGAACAAGGGTTAGAATATAGACATGTGCTTACAAGTCTATCTCAACACGGGGCCAATGAAAAGGGGTCCAAATGAGAGGGTCTGTCAAAGAGCAAGGCTAGCTAATGAAGCTCAAAGACCTTAGGGTTAGCTTCATTAAAGACCTCCAAAGGTAGTGTTAAAAGTCCTTTGACTTTAGGCTGACTTTAGGCAAGCTAGGGTTGTGCTTGGGGTGGGAACCCGGCCCAAGCTTGAGGTGCTTGCCGTGCTTGCTGACTAAGGTGCTTGAGGTGCTCCATGGATAAGATGCTTGATGGTAAGGTGTTCAAAAAAGTCAAATCATATCCCTACTCATGAGGGGACGAGGCCTCTTTGTAGGAGCTAGAGAGAGAACACACACACCCTCATACAAGGCAAGCTTGGTACAAAGAAAGCAAATAGGACACTTGTCAAGCTCCTCTTCATGTTGCCTTGATGGTGTGTCTAAAGCCTATTGGTTAGCCTCCCAAGGGGTCCAATGATAATTTAGCTGATTTAATTAATTTTTTTGTATTTATTAAGTCCCCTCTCTCGAAGGGGAAAGGGGGAAACTTGTCTCAGGGCTACCCTTGTTGCTTGATATGCACTAAGCCTGTGATTGGCCAAGCTTGAGGAGGTCCAATCAAGTTTAAGAGAGTGCTAGAAGAGGGGGTTGACCAAAGCAAGAAGGTGGCTAGCTTGGGGGGGTATACTTTCCCTCTCTCTCTCTCTCTCTCTCTCTCTCTCTCTCTCTCTCTCTCTCTCTCTCTCTCTCTCTCTCTCTCTCTCTCTCTCATTGTGTGAAGTGCAAGTGCAAGAGCTCCATCTCCTTGACTTAGTTGGCGGATACACCACGACGGACATCAGCACAGCGAGAACTCACCTAACAAGATTTGTCAGCTAAGGACGAAGCTTGACCCGCGGGCGCGTGGAAGCAAGCATAGGGTGTCAATCTACACTCGACCGACTCTTGAATAATTCCTACAGAGGTCTCTACCCAATGTCTAAACTACAGCCTTCAGGAGTGCATAAGAGGAGATTTCCTACAACGCTTCCAAGATCCAAATACCCATCAAACGTGCTCGAAACGCCACAGAACTTGAAGGAGACCCTACTAACACCAATAGGTCACTCTCCCTAAGGTCCATGAACCAAAATCCCAACCCTAAACACCCGGTGCCAAATCACGTAGGATGTCTGGTCGAAATTTGCAGGTCGTTGTTTCTGAAAACTAAAGTGCCTAATGTGTAGCTCTACTCGATGCGAATGCGTGGATATGCTGAAATGCGAAAACGGATAACGTATGCTCACCGAATCACTAGAATAAGCTCGTGGGTCGAGCTCGCAAAACCAGACCGTACACTTGCAATGTAGGTATCGACGCGTAGCTCTCGTCGGGGGCAACACGTTGCACTTCTCCGCACTCGATTCCGACCATCGGTGCGCGCATAGTGTCAAGATGAAACTCTCACTCTCTCTCGTACACAGTACACTCACTCACATACTTCAAACTTTTTAAAATGACAAAAGGTCTTTCATTAAGGTCAAAAAGTGGTATAAATACCTTACAATCTCAAACCCTAATGTTCCAATTTAACCATCTACTCAATCTAAATGTCAAAAATGGGATACAATCTGGAAACTTATGTAAGCCCCAATATTTACAAAGGTGAAATGTCGGTTTTTCTCAAAGAATAGTTACAAAAAATAATATTCCACCGAGCTCCGTAGGGTGTGTCCAGCTGCTAACACTCCCCCCCTCCTAGTTCATGTCGTCCCTGACATGGCAGTTGAGCTGCTTCTTTAGTGTAGGCTTTCTCGCATCTTTAAAAGAGACTCGTATCTCTCATGCTGAGCTAGTAGCGTCCGGCCGAATATATATGTGCTGATTGTGAAGAAGCCGGTATAGAAGGCTTCTTCAAAGGCCTGGAGGTGATAAGAAGATAAAAACATGATCCTCTGATACAGTGCATGTATCACCTCGTGGGAAGGCTGAGCAGACAAATCGTATGCACATCTGTATGTATCTTGAAAGAAAAAGATATTGTCTATCGCTTGGCCTGGTTTGAATGTTTCGAAGACTACCAAAAGGGTTTTACATATCTTTCTCATCATGATGCAAGATAGGTCAGGCGAGCCAGTGAACAATTTGATGGCGCCCGTTAGGGTTTTCACCATGTATTGCTCACTTATTCTCTCGCCTACCTTCAAGACTGGCAGCTTCGGGTAATTGAGCCAAGTGGGTTGGCTTCTCTGCAACAGCTCGTGGGCCTTCCATGTCCTCATCCTTGGTAGGGGGCAGAAACTGAGGTTGTCTCTAATCACTTTAGGTGCCTCTACTAGATGGATTAGATATTGAGGATATTTTGTGAGCCATGCCTTTCTCCACCTGGGTTGAGAATCCACTATCAGCTTGACTCCTTCAGTTTGGACATCTGCTTTGTACAATGGCACTATTGGCTCCTCTTTTATCCATTTATTGATCATGGCAGCTTCATACTTTAACAGAGGATATGGGAGAGAGGGTTGTAGCCATTCACACCGAAGGTTACTGGCATCTATCTTCTGAATAGTCGTCAACTTAAACACCCTCTGCTCCCACTCCAATGCTTCTATGGATGTGTCTTTTACGGCCGCTTCTATGGCCTTCTGCAGATTTTCTTACCTCTTCTTGTGTCAGATCCTAGGGCTCTTGTGAGGGTCCCACCAGGATTTCCTCTTGCATGGTGGTGTCCACTGGATCTGACACATTTTCTATGTCAATTCCCTCCATGGCTGCTAGCCCGGTGCTAAACTGCTGCTCTTCCGTTTGCTGTTGGCCTCTCAGCTCTTCTATCTGCTTCTGAAGTGTCTTCTTTTCCTCTTCCGCTTGCTCTCCCATGTTTACTAGGAGGTCGTTTAGATATGCATTTATCTTTTCCGCCTCCTCAAGATTCCTCTTGATGGCTTCGTTTTCTGCTTGCCATCTCTGAAAATCCTCATCCATCTTTCTTTTTACGGCTTCTAGCTCATTTTGCATGGCTTTGTTCTCTTCTTCCAGGCGGTTCTGCATTACCATATCTCCCTCAGCCAGCATCAGCCTTTGTCTCTTCTCTAGTGTTAACTCCTTTTGGAGCTCCTTCATTTGTTTTTCATATAGCTCAGTCTCTGAAGTCGTGCCAGTCGAGCTAGTAGCTCTGACTCTTGTAGGAGATGTCCGCAGCCTTTGGATGGTTTGATCTTTGACTTTAATCTGATCTTTCACCTCAATCACTTCATCCTGGCTCGCTTCATGCTCTATCTATGCCTTTTCTTTGGCATTCCTCAGGGTTTCCACTTCTTTGGACTCTTCAGCAAGTTGTAGCGTCAGGTTGTCCCTTTCTCTCTCTGCATTTGTCAATGACTTGCTGATTTTCTTGTATTCTTCTTCAGCTCTTTGAAGCTTATTTTCTGCTTCTTGATTTTGTCGTTCCATCTCCTGGCATCTTTATAATGTCGTGGCTAGACTGGCTTGCAGCTCTTTTGTTTCTCTATATGCTCTTGGCCCAATTTTTGCAGTGTGTCGACTTCAGCCTTGATCTGAACTTCGTTGGTTTTGAGATTATCAATCTCACTCTCCGTGGCCATTGATCTTGCTCTGAGCCCGGTTAGCTTGTGCATCACCACATCGCAATCATTGGTTGGTGGCTGTAGGCCCATTGTATCGGTGGCCATCTTTTTCAGTTCTACTAACCGAAGGCTCTGCATCTGTTCCTTGGGCCTTGTGCTTGCCAACTCAAAGGCCACCGTAGCTGCCTCTTCTCTGGAGTAACCCGCAACTAGTAGATCAAGAAATATTCTGAAATTCTTGTCTTTTGGATCTAGCTTGTCCTCTTTTGGTTCAGCTTCTTCTTTCTGCTCTTCCTCTTGATTCCTCTCTTGCTTGGAATCTTCTTGTTCATCCTCCTTTTGTTGGGTTTGTGGAGGGCTAAGGGGAGGTGGTGATGGTGGTGGGCTGGACTCCCAGCTTGATGGTGGAGTTGCTGGCTTCTTCTTGAAGTCTCTGTCCGCCTTGGTCTTTATCTCCCTTTCTTGGCCTTCCTGCTGTTCGAGCAGCTGCCGTCGTACTTCATCCACTTCTTCTTGTGTAAATGGGATATTAGGGATATTTTCTGTCGTAGCATCTAAAATCTCAAAGTTTTTGATGTAGTCTTCAAATCTATCTCGGTGCACCCTTCGAGATGATCCCGACATGGCTTCCAAGGACGGCTTCCATAGCTCGCTTAGATCTCCCTTGAGTGCTCTTTCGGCTCTGAAGCTTTCCATTAGTCGTTCTAGTCGTGCCGCTTTCTGTGACTTGGTCTCTTTGATTGGCACTTGTAGGCTTTCTTTCTTTCCTTTCTTAGACTCTAGCGGCTCTTCTAGCACGGTTTCTAACCGGTGCTTCAAACGTGTGGCTACTGTGGGTGCCCTGGAAGGTTCTTCCTCTTTATCTTCTTTCAGCTTTAGCCAGTCATTCTGTGAGGGAGGTTCAGGCCAATTCCCCTTGGCGTACAATGCTCCATAGACCACTTTTGTTATTAGCTCACCAGGTACAATGTAGGTGGGATTTTTGTTGCCCATCTTCACCAAGTTTCATGGATGTAAGCAGCATAATTGATCACTTTTGGCTTGCTCTTCTGCATTGCTCAGGTGAAGGTGGTGGCAATGGCTCCAGGTGGCATTCTGTATTTTTGTGGCCGCTTTGTACACATGTGGAAGTATTGGTTGTAGAGTTGGCTCATGATAACCTCATGATCTTCAAATGTGTAGTTGTTCTTCTTTTCTGAGTAGACTTTGACTTCATCTCTCCTCTTTGTCACACTATCTCCTTTGTTGGAGATGTCTAGTGCGGCAGCCACCACCCTCTCTGTGATGAAAATCATGGTGTCAGGCTTGCCTTGCAGATCAGTGACTCAGGCCACTCCATCTTCTTTGATAGTGGTTACAAATTCCCACACTCTTTTGATGTCAATTCTTGTTGGCAAAGCTTCAAAGTAGTTATGGAGGCACAGCTTCTCCAGGTAATCTCCCAGTTTGCTTCTGACAAATTCATTGAGCTCCCGTGTTATCATGGGTAGCTCTACTGCATTTCCTTCAGGATCTTTGAACACGCCTTGGTAGATCTTCAATCATTGGACTCTAGCAAATCATCCTGAATCCATGTGCTGGTTGGCCAGGGTTCCTTCTGGGATCACAAATGGCTCTACTTCTTCCAAGTAGTCTTTTATTGTCATCCTCTTCTTCTTTGCCTGTGATTTTGCGGTTGCCATAGATCCTGTTGCACTCAGTAGTCCGAAGTTAGCGTTTTTTCCATATTAGCTGAGAAACTGATTTCTAACTATCCAAATGACTTGAAAATTGAAAATAAAACTTAAAAGGAACTAGGGAAACTCTTCATGTACTCACAGTAACTTTCTGGCTAAAAATTATCATTTAGACATCCTACACGTAGGATGTCTACCTTGCCTATTTTTGGTGAAACTTGGTAGGCTGGTGGCCCTTGACCTATGCAACATGGCTATGTGATTGGAATTGGGTTTGGGCATCAAAAAGTGCATTTCTGAGCAAATTCAGGCTTTTGGCTCACAAATTGGGTAGGATGTCCTCAACATGTGGCAAATGATATTCACATGGGTTGAAAGTTGATATACAAGCTCCTTGCACCATGTTAATGGCCCCTATGAAGTCAGTTCTTGCACAGTAGGTCAAAATCATGTTGGAGACATCCTACGCGTAGGATGTCTTTTTCATCAAAATGACTTGAAGCTGGTTATGGGGTTCGCTCTTGGCATGTGGAACATGGCCCTGCTCTTGGATTTTGATTTGGACAAGAATTGGTGTTGGTAAGGGCATGTGTAGTGGTTTTAAGCTCAAAAAGTGCATCTTGGAGGTGTTGGGGGCCAAATGTGATGGAAATGGCTTGAAACTTGATATATGGGCTTAGGAAGTTGTTATAAAGAGATCTGGAGCTGAAAATTACCAGCTGGGGGCCAAATTGGTCATTTAGACATCCTACGTGTAGGATGTCTATTTCATCATTTTTTTACATCTAACCACATATATAGCTTGGCAATGTGCTCCTGAGTATATTGTGCAAGTTTCATGTGATTTGGACAAGTTTTGGTAGGTCCATGGCCCATTATTGCCTCTATGCTTTGACTTTGCGTTTTTTGATGCATATGAGGTCAATTTTTGTTCAAATGTGATGACACTTGGTGGCTAGCATGTACAGGCTATTCAGAAGCTGTGTGTGATAAGAGATGTTGAGTTTGGTGCCCAGATTTGACCTTGAGACATCCTACGCGTAGGATGTCTCCTGATGAAATTTATATGGTGAGTGCTACTGGTGCTTGCCCTAAGTCCCTTTTAAGCATTATTTCAACAAAAAAAGTCAAATTGATAGAAAGAAACTCCCTGTGTGGATTTCAGAGCCTCCGAGCCGTTTTCTGACTTGGAGTGCTTTTTGGCGATGAAATTTCTTGATGTTGATCTCCATAGCTTCACAGTCCCTTGGGAATCCTTGCCAAATGGTTTTTGTCGACTTTGGCTTCACCGGAGCTCCGTTTGGCAATTTGTCGCTCTGAAAGCGCCCCTGGTTGCGTTTACATGTCGTTGATGACTTGTGGTGGTCTACCACCATAGGACTTGGTTGTTAATGGTCTAGGAAAGCCGCTCGTGAAGTTTGGTGGCAAACGGACATGCGGTTTGGCCACGAGAGCTTTTTGACGCTTTGTGTGTCTAATGCCGTTTCTAAAGCTTAGTGCCTCTTCGGGTCACCGTATGGCCATGTGGGCTATATAGACTTGTCGAGCATGTTGAGATTCTCCTACTCGTGAGTTTTGGTAGCATTTGGGCGCCTTTCCGCCAATTCACCATTTGGTGGCCTCTTGCAGGGCTCTAGAAGTTAGGGTTTTTTCGATGGTTTTCTACCGCCTTTGGGCATCCAAGAGTGGTCTCCTATGCTAGGGTAATCCGCCGATGAAGCCTCATTGCTTTTGGGTTAGCCGTTAGGTGGTCACTTCTACCTGTAGGTCTCTACTGCCCTCTTCCCGTGTGAACCCTACTCTAGTTTTCGCGACAAAACAACAAATATGCGCGAAAAGCTGAAGGTGGTGAGCCTACCTCTCATGTCTGGAGCCTATCTGGTCGTGCGCGTCGTAGAAGCCGCTGGAAGTCCCGTTTGCTCTAGGTGGCAAGAGCTCTCTCTCAAATGGCAATAGTAGAAATGAGCTTAAAATGAAGTGAAAAAATCTTATAATGGGGGTCCCCGAACCACTTTCCATGAAATTTGACATGTGCTCCCAACCTCTTGCGAGATGCGGTTTAGGCTCAAAAATTTCTTGATTTGGACTCCATTTGCCCTGTTTCCGAGAAATTTAACGTTTCGGTCAAAATCTGGCCAAAACATGCTTTTCGCTCCATTCACATAATTGCACCCCCATTGTACCATAGGTTGTCCTATAGTCATTGAATATCCCCATATTTTTAGTTTTTCATTACGACCGTTTTTCACCTTCTTTTTGTATTTTTGAAGTTTTTCTGCCGATAATTAGTAAAATTAAAAAGAAAATAGCAAATGAAACCCAGAAAATCCCCAAAAATCATAATAACTCAAAAACATCACTATAAAACACTATATACACTCACATGCAATTTTTATGGCCAGATTTCTCCGTTTTACCAATACTTTGCTCGAAAAATGGCTATTTTTACCTATATACACACACCTAGGGGCTTGAATTGGCGTTTGGCCCCATATACTTGTAGATTCATCCTATATAATGGCATATGTACTTAGGTTAGTCCAAAAATTTTCGCAATCAAACGACAACCCTTTAAAATAGTCGAAAAACATGCCCGTTTTTTTCTCTTTTTGCCATTGGGTCCGCATTTGAGAATGCCTTCCCCCCTTCTAGCCGGAGTCCTCCCGGACGACAAGGTATCGCCTCGGTGTATGTGCCGTGCATGGAGTAAAAATCGTGCTATTGCTCGGCCGTGTAATGTGGCCCTATATGATGCATACTCGGTCAATGCATGGAAAAATTAATGATGTGCAAGAGGAGGGTATAAGCAAGATGCTTATTGGCATTCGCCGTCGAAGTTTCCTGTTTGTTGTTGATTTGATCGACAGATTTTATTTGCAAGTAAAAATTGTAACTCTACCGCTCTCTGTTTGATCGTCTTTCTTGCAAAAGTCGCTTGGTTTGCCGCTACAGTCGAAATGGCCATAGTTGTCTCCTTGGAGAGAATTGTCGTGGCGAAAGTGGCCATTGTCTTTGTCTTTTTTGCTTTCCATTTGTAGCTTTTCTTTGGAGATTTTTGTAGGTTTATTGCTACTTCCCCGTTTGTCATTGTTTTGCTGTTGATTGGCACCCACATAGATCGGTTTGCCGGTTTCATATGTAGTGTGTGGCTGCCTTCCGATTTTGCTTGTAGTGAAGGGAGTTCCTGTTGCTTTGGTTTCGGGATCCAAATGCGAGTCACATTTAAGTTGTTGCTGAGCATTTTCTTTGGGATCCATATATGTTTTATTCCCTTGGTTTTTGGTTGAGCTGTATGCTTTTGTTGACTTCTTCTGTTGTATTGTGGTTTGTCTGCCATGTCACCTCTATCCTTCCGCACCCATACTTGTTTTTTGCGTGTTACTAACCTTGATCTTGGCACTGCAGTCTATGTTGTTTTATGTTTGTAGTGAACATGGTTGGTTGTTCCCTGTTTGTTCGCTATGGGTATCTTGTTGTTCTTTAGTGGCACCCATTCTTTTGGTTCTTTCTCTAGTGATTGTGTTGCTACCAGCTGATTATTCCGGGGTTGCTGAGCAAAGGCTATCACCTGTTGTTCTTGTGCATGCTGAATTTTGACTACATTCGCATTCCAATCTATCTGCACATTATACTCTTTTTGCCAAGGTTGTCCCAGCAACATGGGGTGTTGTGTGCTCTCATCCTCAACCACAAAAAATTTTTGTGGGTAAATATATTGATGTATTTGTACATTCAATATAATCCAGCCCACTGTTTTCAGCGAATGTGATGTACTACTTTCCAGCACTTGTGGAGTAGGATGTAGTTGACCTTTGGGCTTGAGCTGCTTGTATAATCTGTAAGAAATTAGATTTGCTTGAGATCCAAAATCAAGCAATGCCGTCGATTCAACTTGATTGCTACCCACTTTGACTGCAATTATTGGCTCCACTGTGTCTTCATCAAAATTCGTTAGTCGAATAGCATTTATTTGCAATGGTGATCCACATTGTTGTTGTTGTCTTAGAAGCCATCTTTTGGCAATGCGTTCTTTTGCTTCTGCTTGGGCCTCTTCGCGTACCCTCTGTTTCTCCTTCATCCATTTTTTTTCTTGATGGATTTGTTGAAGCATATCCTGTGTTAGTGGTAAATGATATTTCTTTAATCGATACCCACTAATCCAATTTGGCATTTCTTCACCTGCTAATGTAGAATGCTTGACAACTCCACTTTGTGATAAGTCACTAATCACAAAGGGTCCCATCCCTCGCTTTTTAAGTTTCTTGGCATGTTGCTTCAAGATATAAACAACTACATAATCACCTGTTTTGAACTCTTTCGTGCGCACATGCTTGTCAAAAACTCCTTTTGTCTTCTCTTTTTAGCATAGATCGAAGCTACAGCTCGCAAGCGAAGTTCATCTAGCTTTTCAAGATCATCTATTCTTGAAGAGAGCTCATGCCCTGTCCATTCAAAGCTTTTCGCTACTCTTAGAGTTGGAATTAAAAACTCTATGGGTAATATAGCGTTTAGACCAAACACCATGTTGTACGGTGTTGTTCCTATTGATGTTTTGTATGCTACCCTGTATGCCCATACCCTGTATGTCTTGATTCTGATACAATTTTAGTCACAACAGTACACAGTGTTTTATTTGTGGCCTCAGTTTGTCCATTTACGTGTGGATGATATGGAGCAGATTTTCTATGTATGACCATAAATTCCTCTAGCAGATATTCAATGACTTCATTAAGAAAATGTGTTCCTCGATCACTGACAATTTCTATTGGTAATCCGTATCGTACAAAGACATTCTCATACAAAAATTGTGCACTGGTTCTTGTGTCTGCTTTTGTGTTGCCTTGGCTTCCGCCCATTTTGTGAGATAGTCCGTAGCCACAATGATATATTGGGTATGGGTGCGATATGCAAGGGGTGAAATAGGCCCCCCAAAATCAATGCCCCATTTTGCAAATGCTCTTGCTCCCATCATTGGCCGTAGTGGCATCTCATCTCTCTTTATCGGCAAGTTGGTGCGCTGATATGCGTCACAACGCTTTACGAACTCCTCAGCATCCATATGCAATGTAGGCCACCATATTCGTGTGGTGGTTAAGACAGTTTTTGTCGTCTTATTGCCTGAAAAATGGCCTCCACTTATTCCTCCATGTGCGTGTTCTAAAATCGGCAGGTATTCACTTTCACTTGCACAGATTCTAAGTTGATTATCCTTTCCTCGGTTATAGAGTTGATTCCCAATTAAATTAAAGTCGCGAGCCTCCAGCTCTATAGCCCTTTTCTGTGATTTTGTTATGTTTTCAGGAAATGTCCTTGTGGTTAAGAAATCAATGATATATTGACTCCCATGCAGGTGCAATGTTTACCTGAAACAATGTCGCGTGATCCACTGGTCGTTTGGCACTACATATAGTACAATTGTTAACATAAGCATGTGTGTCAGCATACATAGTTGGCCAATAAACCCCTACTTGTTTCAGTCTTTGGTGTGTTTTCATTGTTGAACAATGAAATGCACAATCCTGAACATGTGCTTCTTCAAGATAACACTCGAATTCCTCCGGATTTATATATTATCGTAGAATCTGATCCGATCCTAGATGATACAGTCATCCTGCAATCAACTAGAAGTTTTTTGTTTGTCGAATTGTTTGTTGTTTGGATCTATCTTCCTTGTTATCAAATCTACCTCCAAAGGAAAGAATACTAACAATTTCCTGAGACCATTTGGGTATCATTTCAATATTGAAAAGATACGCATCAGATATGTCATCATCTACTCCTTCAGGAGCTTCCCTGTTTTGCAGCCTTGAAAGATGATCCGCCCGTAGATGAGTTTTACCCTTTTTGACCACCACTATGAAATCAAACTCTAGCAATATAATAAACCAGCATACAATTCTCCCCGTATTGCATGGTTTATTTACCAGATACAAAAGAGCTTGATGATCTGTGAAGAACACAAATTTGTTTGCGCGAAAATAATGCCGAAATTTCTTTACAGCATAAATCATTCCTAACCCTTCTCTTTCAGTGGTTGTGTAGTTCTTCTCTGCACTATTTAACTATCGGCTTGCATAACAAACTGGGAAATCCATTGTTCCATCTCCAAGTTGAGCCAAAATACCCCCAATTGCATATGCAGATGCATCAATGTGAACATGGAATATCTTTCCCAATCTAGTGCCTTAAGTACAGGTACTGATACAAGGTTTTCCTTAAGCTTTTGGAATGAAGTTTCACAGTCCTCAGTCCAGTCGAAACTGACTAGCAAACGATACAGAGGTTGTGCAATGACTGCATACATATATATGAATCTTTGATAATATCCACAGTGTCCCATGAAGGATTGCACTTGTTTCGCATTAGTAGGCCGGGGCAGGTCTACTATGACTTTGATTTTGTCTAGGTCAGTGGTTATGCCATTTCTTGAGACAGATGCGGCCTTGCCTAACCATAAAAATGCACTTTTCCGAGTTAAGACAGATTCGATATGTTTTGCACTTCTCAAATACCTTTTGTCAATACGTTCTTCTCGTAGAAGAGAGTGTACACAAAGATCATCCATATATATTTCTAAGAATATTCTCAAGTATTCTTTGAACGCATGAGTCATTAACCTCTGAAAGGTAGCTGGGGCATTGGTTAAGCCAAAAGGCATAACTCTATACGCATATATTCCCCATTCTGTGGCAAACGCTGTTTTGTGTTGATCCTCTATTGCAATTGCCAGTTGGTTATACCCTAAAAACCCATCTAGAAAGGAATAAGCCCGTTTCCCAGCCACCCTCTCAAGTACATGTTCTGTGATCCACAAGGGATAATTATCCCTTATGGTGGCTGCATTTACTTTTTTGAGGTTCACACACACTCGTAGTTTTTCGTTCTTTTTGGGGACAACCACAATGGGTGACACCTAATCTGTATGTTTGATTTCATAGATGAATTCAGCATCCATCAGCTTGTCAATCTCCTCTTTGATTCGTTTAGCAAATGTGTCATTATATGTGTAATGACGTTGTTTGCTAGGTTTGGCATCTGATTTCAAAGGAATTGTATGTTGGCATATCGATGGATCAACTCCTTTGAGGTCTTTGTAGGACCATGCAAACACATCTTTATACTTCTTGAGAAGTTGTGTTAGTAGTTCTTCTTTTTCAGCAGGCTCTAAATCAGTTGCGATATAGACCAGCTGAGGCTTTTCACCCGGTTCAGTGAGGTCTATCCGTTTTGCATTTTCCAGCCCATCGTAAGATTCTTGGTGTATTCTTTCCCTGACTGGTGATGTCATTATGATTTTTCTGTCCTGGATGGTGAATTTTCGATAGTGGGATGGTACATTTATGTTTCCTTTTTCTGACTCCTCCTTACCATCACTTTCTCCCTCAGTCGTCCATACCTCTCGTAATGACCGTTTTAGTTCTTGGTATTTCTTTTTACGCTCCAATTTGGTCCACTCTGGGTCTTTTGTTGTTTCTTGTTTTGATTTTTGAAATTTTTTTGATTTTGTTTCTGTTTTAGCTTTCCGTACTTGTTTTATTTCCTCTTGCGTTCTTTCTCTTCGAACTTTTGAGAATCTTCCTGATATTTGGTCTTTTACACAATCCTGTGCTTTGACAAGCATTAGATAGTGAGTTTTATCTTTTATCTTGGGCATCACGTTCTCTCTAGTTTTGTTTTCTACTCTTTTCTTTCTATATCATTTTTGGCGTTTAGGGTGCTGATTGGAAAAATCATAAAACTTGATATTCGTTGTTTTCTCCCCACGCTCGCTTGAGTTGTCCGAACACTCGTTATCTGCATAGTTATTTACCTCCAGATGCTCAGAGGAGTTATAAAGCTCTTCTTGTTTTGGTGGTTCTACAATCTCATCTCCTCCTGGTATAAGGCTTACCATGTAATAGGGTAGCACATCATAGCCATCTTTATCGTAAAATTTTGTCGTTGGGCTATCTGTAATGGTACAGACATCCAATGTTGCTAGTATGTGTTCCCATTCTAGAGGTTCTAAGGCATCTTCAGGAAAAGGTTCCGGAATATAATCCTTGTCCTCAATAGCTCTTTCTAAGAAGCATTCCTCTCTTTTTAAGCTCCCACAATGCGAAGCTCTACACATCCATAGATCTTTTTTTTTCCCTAACCATGCTGGGAGTTCCAACCCTGCCAATGTAGCTGAATCAAACTCTTCCACTGGTGTTTAGTTCACATCTTTGTAACTATGGTTCTTCAGGTGTATTTTGTTTGTAGTTTCGCCATGTCTGAGGTATATGTGGTCGTAACCCCAATCCTAGACCATCTTTAACTGTCTCATGAATGGTCTTCCTAAGATGATCTCGTAATTGTTCTTTTTGTCGAAATCGACTATTGCAAATGTATGCTCATACTCGATTCCACATGAGGTGACAATTACTTTTTTTAAAAGTCCTAGAGGCTTTTCCATAAACCCATCTGCCAATTGCAATTTCATTCTGGTAGCTCTCAAAGCTAATTTTCCCCATTTTTTCCAGATTTCCTTGGTGGCGATAGATACTCCTGCTCCACTGTCAAGAATAGCTTTGGAAACTACTCCTTGGAATTCTACTGGTAGCGTGGTGTTTCCATCTTCTCCCTCGCAATATTCTCCAACCTTGTTTAAAGGTACTGGCCTTGTGTTTAGTTGAGGCTTGTCCAATTCTCTGATCCCTTCTTGAAGCTTCGAGGTGGTGTCTTTTACTCCAAATTTTTCTAAGCATTTGCCTACGGTGGTCCACATGTTTGGTCGTAACCTAAGGAGTTTGGCTAATGTGATTGTGCATGCCACATGGGTGGACAATAACTCAATCAACCCTTGTGAATCCATCACTCTGTTAGAAGAAAGTCTTTGAGATGGGATTGCTCTCACCTCAGACTTGGCTTCATACTCCCCTAGGTAAGAGGGTAGAGTTTTTAGCGAGTCTGGTTGGCTGTGCCCCCTGAACTAATCGATCCCTGGTCTCCCCCTTGTGAATGTATATCAAAGTTTATTTGTGATCTTGCTTCAAATTCTTCAATAGGAGGTAAGATCTCATTTTTCTCTTTTCTCGTGCTATTCATGTGGTAACTCACCCGGTTAGCTTCGTTGGCATCACAAATTTGCTTCCATAGGTCATCTAGACCGTTACAATCCTTATCCATTTCTACCAATGTTTTAGGCTAGAACCCGTCACTTGTCCCATCTGTTGTATTCGGCACTATGATAGGTTCTCTCCTAAACTCAGAGGCAGTCGTAAGTCTCTCCTTCATTTCTAATTGTTTCTCTAAAGTTGGTTTGATAGGGGTTGGAGCTGGTACTTCATGCCAACTTGCAAGTTTACCAAGCGGGTTTTCTATCAAGGATTGAGTTGTTTCAATCATCTTTTGACCTATTTCCAACGTCTGTTTTTCTATTTCTTCATATGGATAAGTCATCCATCTTTGCTCTTGGGTTTGGTTGTTTCTGAGTCTGGCTTCGTATGCTTTTAAAAGTGCGTCTAACTACTCATTTACCTTTTCTGCCAACATTGATCCTCCTGATCCTGCACTTTTGGGTTCTGCTATTTCCTTGAGTGCTAGGGTTGCCGCAGTGTGTGAGCTTAGACTAGCTAGATCCTCTAACCGCTCTAATCTATCCTTTGTGTGTTTTAACTCCTCGGATAGAGCTGTTTGCTCTCGTTCTCTCTTGCCTTTCATACGTGCCTTTCTAGCTTTCCAAGTGCTTCTCTGATTTTCAATTCTGAACTTGGGGCATCGGTTTTTGGCTCTTCAATTATGGGTTCATTCGTCATTCTTTGAGCTTGGGCTCGTGTCACTGCCTGAATAGGTATTACTGTCTCGTTTTCTGACCCTCCACTGGAAGGCACTGCTTCCAGCATGTTCAAGGTAGTTTTTGCTCCTTGGCTTGGGTTCTTAGGGCAACCGGGAATTAAATGAGTAATTCCACACTCGGCGCAATATGTGTTGACTCTAATGATTTCATCATGAGGACAGTCTCTTAGCCAATGGTCTCCACCACACTTGTAGCAGGGTCCCTTAGGCTGTTGAGGTGCTCCTTGAGCTCCTCTTTGTTGGTATGCATGTCTCTGCCCGCCCATGCCTCCGTTGGCTATGAACAAAAATGCTCGTTCATCCAAGCTATATCTTTCTTCTCTTGTTGAGGTGCTCCTTGAGCTCCTCTTTGTTGGTATGCATGTCTCTGCCCGCCCATGCCTCCGTTGGCTATGAACAACAATGCTCGTTCATCCAAGATATATCTTTCTTCTCCTGCTGCCTGTGCAGCTGTTGGTGGTCCTGCGCTTCCCATCATGCTCCATGGTTCTGGCGTTGGGGGTTCTTCCGGTGGATAATAAACAAGATTTGCAACATATCCATTGGGATCTTCGTAATATGCATGCATAGGCACCAAAGCCTTCTCTTCTGGTTCGGGAACTGTTGGTGTGTATCTTATGCCGACTAGTCGTAATCCTGGTAGGGGTGGTTGCTGCCCCAACACTGGTTGTGGTCTTTCTACACCTACAGGTCCTAATAGGTTGCTTGCTTGATACCTAGGCATTGGTGGAATTTGAGGAGATGCTACCTGAGCCTGGGGAACATAAGGTCTCTCTCTCACATATCCCTTGTTATAATAACATTCCTCCGTCACATGGTTTGTCCATTTTTGTTCAATAGCACACCATTTTTGCTATTTAGCCTGAGGCTTGGCATAAAGGTTAATCTTTTTTAGCACTTCTTCTATAAGCTACTCCTGGCTTACAGTTACTTCTCCTTTCGGTGTTGTCTTAGCGGACTTGCTTCCACTTTGTTGTGAGGATGAATCATCGTCAAGATCCTTGAATTCACCCTCTTTGTAGACTGCACAATTGTCTACAAGGTAAAGAGCCTCCTTAGTTAACTCGTTTAACGTCGTGCTCCTCTTCATATGTAAGTCCGTCTGGAGATCTGCATTCCTTAGTCCTTGAATAAATATAAGCATAAGTCTGGACTGAGTTGGCAGTTCTTCCACAGGGCAGAACTTAACATATCTTTTTAGTCGTAGGGCTGCCTTTCGCACAGATTCCCCTTCTTTCTGTTTGAATTTATGGATTTGTGAGATTGTATTATGAGCTATCCCCCTTTGTGAGAATTCCTCAATAAACTCGTCAAACACCTCCTCCATAGACTCAAAGTCTCTATGCTCCACAGAGTCAAACCAAGTAGTTGCATCCTCCTCTAGGGTCAGTCCAAACCCTGCAAATTGGGTAGGGAAGTCTAACACCTCTTCAGCTCTAATTACACGCACAAAGGCTGCTACATGATCTCTAGGATCTCTGTTTCCAGTGTATTTCTTGTTTACCCATTTTTGCACTTGAGAAGGTCTGATTCTACGATGGTCTACAAATCTCATCATTGGATCTCCTCGTCCTAATCGATATACCTCCTCTGGCCTTTGGTAGTGGGCAGGTTCCTCTCCCAGTGGTGCTCCTAAGCCATAATTTCTAACGGTTTTTGCAAAGATGGTTCATCTCGTTGAACTCGTTCTATGGGTGGTCTTCCAGGTTCTGTTGACCCTTGAGTTTTTGGCTTACTTTCGCCTTGATACCGTGAATAGAGTGGTGGTTCTTGTAAATCCCGTAGCCCTCGTGCGGCTAGATAACCATCTCAATTTTTGTCTTGTTCTAATGTTGCGCTCTGCCGAAGCCACGCCTGCAATGATGGTTGGGATGCTGGTTGGTTTTGGTAGTTGAACGTCTGTTGTCGGGTAGAATGTGAGGTCGCGTTGTACTCTTTTGAAAATGGATTTGTCGATTTGCTAGGGGTGTAGGAAACCCTTGGCACTTCTTTGGGGCATATGTTGATCCTTTTGGAACTGTTGCCTTTTCTACCTCCTTCGGGAGAATACGTTTGTATTCTCGCCCGTACCTATCAACAAAAACAATATCCTTCCCCATAGCAATTTCATAAGACAATAAGGAAAGAACCTTGTCTTTGCCTAATTCGTTTGGGTAGGGTTATTTGCAACGAAAGTAGGAGACTATTCCCTCGCTCTCATGCTTGTAAATCCCCACATTCTCATTATAGGTTGAGACCCTGGTTGTTTTCTTATCATACATAAAAAGAGCTCCAGGTCGATCAATGTTTAGTGGCGGTTCTTGAGTTTCTGAAACCATTTTTCCTTTTTCCACGTTATCTCCATATCTATTGTAATCCTCAGGGTTACTAACTATCAAATAGTGGTTCCCCTTTTTGTCTCCGAATCTTTCTCCATCATCATAGACTCGAATTATCTCCAATCTCTGAGTAGGCCTTTCTTCAATACAAATACACTTGCGTGCTCGATAGTCAGAATAAACTAGGGCTCCCCTCGAGTTTGTTCCTTCTAAGAAGATTATAGTGAACTTGGAATTGTTCAAAAGATTTAGGAGGTGCTTCCTCCTTGCCTTAGTCCTTCATCGGAGAAACCTCCTGGTTGTTGACTACCCATCATGAAGAAGGATTTATCAGATGAAGTGTCAGTATCATTACCCTTCTCAATGATCGGTGCTAGTGGATCTAAACTTGTTTGAGTTACACTCTCCTTGGTGGACACTAAGCTACCCTGATCACCTGCCACCTTTTGATCTCTAAGAATGTGTCTTCCTGATCTTAAATTCATCAAACTTAGCAATGCGATTTAACACAAATCCAACCACTCACCTGGTAAAGGATCAGTTTCCGCACAACTTCTTGCTTTGCCGTTGAATATACCTGTACACAAGCGTTTAATTTCGGCAATCGAATCAAAGCATTTAACCGCTAGAGGTGGTCTTCGTAATGATTGGTATAATTGGAGGGTTAACCTCAACCACTACTGTATTTTATACACTTTGGATGTTCTTGATTAGGTCTGCTAATTTGGAACTATACTTCCCTCGGATGTTCGTCAATTTACATGGAAAGTCTTAATTCCGTCTTTGCTCCGTCAAAAGGTCAAACAAGGTCCAAATTCACTTCTGAAAGAAGTTCTGGAATTCTTAAGTCAATTGGAACATCACTCTGTTTCCTCAGTCATCTTTTCTCTTTACTAAGCACCTGTAGACATCCTACGCGTAGGATGTCTCCTGCTCTATTTTGTCTAGTTTTTGCACTATAGTGCAAATTCTCCTTGATGTGCTAAGTCCACATCTGTTTTTACTTTTTGATTTGGACACCTACAAGCTGGTCAATTGATAAGAAATCTATTCTAGCAGCCTGATGTCGGTCTGACCAGTCAAATCAACTCAAATCTGGACCAAAATTGACTAGGAGGCTTGCCTCAAGCTATACAACACCCTGCTATGCCTACAGTCAGTTTCTCGCTCCAAATTTCATGCATTAGACATTCTACGCGTAGCATGTCTAACTGATCAATATGGCTTCAAATGCAAATAATAGACTCCTCTTAAGGTGCTGATCACTTTGGTATGCTCAAAGATGGGTTTGGAGTGCCAAACCACACAAAACACATCCTACGTGTAGGATATCTATATGGTCTGTTTGACCCCAAACTTGAGCCACAGCTTCCCCTTGATGTCAACAACCCAATGCTATGCTTAGATTTTGGTTTGGATTTCAAAAGACCCCAATTTTAGCTATTCTAGCCCTTTTTCAGTCAAAAATGCTAAAGTCTGTTTAAAACCCAATTTTCTCACCTAATTGAGATGAAACCTTCCTCAGGCACTCAATAAATCATGCAGATCATGCTCATGCAGCCATCCTATGGTTTTGGTCTTAAAATAATGCCTTGGCACAATTTGGGTAGGATGTCTAGCAATTTCTGTCTATCTGGCCTTATCCTGTCAAGATATGGTCAAACTTCCACTTTCCAGGTGAAAATAGGGTAAAACCTACCTTCTAAACACACTGGTCAACTCAAAATTTCAAAATTTCCACCAGATCACCCTGTAGACATCCTACGCGTAGGATGTCTCCTGGCTTAAAATTTATTTTTCCCTAATAGAAATACTCATGATGCTCTGCAGCTCTCTCAGAAACACTCACAGAAACTTTTGAACTTCACTTTAGTTTTCAACCACTCTTTTGCATCTTTTACAACCTTGTGATGAATCTAACAGCAAGTATAACATGCATGAAGTGCTCTAGATCATAAATCATGATGTCCTACTTACCCTACTCCTACTCATCATGCGAAATGGTGATAATGGTGTTTTGGTTGCTTCCTGGCCTCTCCGGACTCTCAAGATCTCCTTTCATCGCTTCTACCATTCTAACTCCTACTTATAAAGTCAACTAAGACCTAAACTATCTAAGTCTACCTAAGTCAAAGGATCTAGGCTAGACACATGCTCCCTAGACTCCCTCTAAGACCTGGAGAGTCCTCCACCCTCTGATCCTATCTAAATGTGAAACGAGACTCTGGCAAGCAAGAGAATCCCTATCCTCAAGGACTAGTCTCGGTCACCTACCTAGGGTTTTTGTCCCCGGCAGCGGCGCCAATGTTGGCGGATACACCACGACGGACGTCAGCACAGCGAGAACTCACCTAACAAGATTTGTCAGCTAAGGACGAAGCTTGACCCACAGGCGCGTGGAAGCAAGCATAGGGTGTCAATCTACACTCAACCGACTCTCGACTAATTCTTACAGAGGTCTCTACCCAATGTCTAAACTACAGCCTTCAGGAGTGCATAAGAGGAGATTTCCTACAACGCTTCCAAGAGCCAAATACCCATCAAACGTGCTCGAAACGCCACAGAACTTGAAGAAGACCCTACTAACACCAATAGGTCACTCTCCCTAAGGTCCATGAACCAAAATCCCAACCCTAAACACCCGGTGCAAAATCACGTAGGATGTCTGGTCGAAATTTGGAGGTCGTTGTTTCCGAAAACTAAAGTTCCTAATGTGTAGCTCTACTCAATGCGAACCCGCGGATATGCTGAAATGCAAAAACGGATAACATATGCTCACCAAATCACCAGATGAAGCTCGTGGGTCGAGCTCGTAAAACCAGACCGTACACCCGCAATGTAGGTATCGGTGCGTAGCTCTCGTCGGGGGCAACACGCTGCACTTCTCCACACTCGATTCCGACCACCGGTGCGTGCGTAGCGTCAAGATGAAACTCTCACTCTCTCTCGTACACAATACGCTCACTCACAGACATAACTTTTTTTTAAATGACAAAAGGTTTTTTCATTAAGGTCAAAAGTGGTATAAATACCTTACAATCTCAAACCCTAATGTTCCAATTTAACCATCTACTCAATCTAAATATCAAAAATGGGATACAATCTGGAAACTTCTGTAAGCCCCAATATTTAAAAAGGTGAAATGTCGGTTTTTCTCAAAGAATAGATACAAAAAATAATATTCCGCCGAGCTCCGTAGGGTGCGTCCAGCTGCTAACACCTTTGGAGACGAGGGCTTCATGGACTCCTCCAAGCTACACCATGCAGCTATGCACTTCCAAAAATAGGCTTTTCAATGCTCGGCTAGCCTTCGTGGCAACGGCAAAGCCCCAAAGACATAGAAAACTCTACGAGTTTTCATCATGAAGCATTCCTTGCAAGCGATGCAAAGGACAAAGTGCTTACCGAATGGAAAAGTTTGAAGCTTTTCTCCCATGAGTCCAGACAAGTTGCTCTCCAACGAGTCTATCCACAAATATGTGGACAAGTTTTGGGATTTACATCTCAATGCTACTGTCTTTCAAAAGATATACTTCACCAAGCAAAAGCAACAATTTTGCACGGGATTACTTGAAAAGATGCCTGAGTACGTCAACTCTCAATGGCCTGGTTCTATCACCAAAGTAATTCACCACACCATGGTTGCTTCGCACATCCATTTCCAACAACCCTGGCTCTACTCACAACTTCATATCAATGAAGTTGGCCACCAAGTTGGGCATTCGAGCTTTTGAGATGGGAGATATTGTAACGATCGACACTGCCTTCAAGGGACAACAAGCCTCCGTTACTCCCTTGATTGGGAAGTTGAGACTTCATCTCCAAAGCTATGTCGACAAAGAAGACTTTTTCATCTGTCCTCTCCAACATGAGGATGCTATCTTGGGGGCGCCATGGTTCAATTGCATGGATGTCAACATGAAGTTCCCATGTATATAGATGCTAGTGAGTCTGGTTGTACTATACCACTTGTAAATCCTCCTTCTTCTAATAAATCAATGAAGAGCTCAGTTTTTGCGTACATGATTTTTGTCAAAGAGTCCCTAAAAGGTCGTGACCAATGTAAATGGTAGGAATCAAGAAGAGTTAGACTTGTCTAATTTTCTAGAAGGATTCCAAGATGTGTATATCGATGATATCACTATGGGCTTACGTCCAAAACGAGGAGATGATGACCATCGAGTTGAGCTCCTACCAGGAAGCTCACCGCCTAACAAGCCTCCTTATTAAGTTTCCCAAGCTCAATAAGAGGAGATCATGAGGCAAGTACAAGAATTGGTAGACAAAGGGATGGTGAGGCCTAGCTCCTCTCCCTTTTGTTCTCCAATTCTTTTAGTGCAAAAGAAAGATGGTATATACCACATGTGTGTGGACTATTGAGCGCTAAACCATATCACTATCAAAAACAGATTTCCCGTACCGTGGATTAAAGATCTATTTGATAAGCTACAAGGTTCGACCTAGTTCAGTAGGATTGACCTTCAAAGTGGCTATCATCAAATAAGGATAGTGTATGAAGATATCGTAAAGATCGCATCCCGTACAACGTTTGGTCTTTTTGAATATCTTGTCATGCCTTTTGGTTTGAAAAATTCTCTAGCCACGTTCAATTATTTAATGGATAAAATCTTTAGACCATACCGCAAATTTGTTGGAGTGTTCTTTGATGATATCATCATCTGTTGGGGTATAAAGCCCAATGTGGTCGCCCAGGTAAGTGGGCGGGCCGCCAGGTATGTACACATATTCTTTTGTAAAAACCTAATAAGAACTCACTATGCTCTACACATTACAGTAGAGCGAGTTCACCATATCGTCGTGCTCTTCTTCTCGCACTCTCTCTCGCGTCGCACTTCCGCTCGTACTCCTTCAACTGGTATCAGAGCTCAGATCGAGGCTCGGGGCAGCACTGTAGGAGGCTAGAGTCACCAGCTCAGATTGGAGTGAAATTCGACAGGCGAAGACACGGCCCCAAATCCTGTGGGAGAGATCGAAGGACTTGGTGTGCTCAGAATTTCATTCTGAGGTCATCTCGGCCACCGTTCGGCTTCGACAAAGGTCTACGCAGGCCATTTTCAACTACGTGGTCTCGACGGGTGCATATCCGACTCTGCAAATTTGGGGTTTTCGGCCTACGACTGCAGGTGCTGAGGATATCGACCCTCTCAGAGTGTTGATTTGTGGCTGTCTACACATCGAAGGACGACTCACAGTTCTTCGAGGCGTGTCACATACGACACGGGCGCATCTACACACAGACTGTAGGCGACATCCACTAGTTCATCAGGTAGCTTGTGTTTGCTGCTTGATATTCCAAATTTCATCCTGACATTGCAGGTACTTCCACATGGGATGTATTGTCAGAGATGATGTATGTTTGTTGAGGGTTTGTTGGCTGTGAGTCACTCAGCAAACAACCGCCGCAGCGGTTACAGCATATAGTGGAAAATTTGTGGATGTATGACTTTGTGGGAAGTCTATGTACTGTCAGATTTACTGCAGCCTTTGTTGAGGGTCGAGTGAGGTTTTATTGAGCTGGGGGATTCTCGAATGTTGAGATCCTTTCGGTGATACAGGTCTTGGAGCGATCCCTCGAGCACCCTTAGATAGGCAGCTAGGATGTATTGACTATGAGTTAGACAGTTGGGATTTCATCTTTGCTTTACTGCCGTTGAGGCATTGTCGCAGTCTATGCTTACAGGACAGTGACAGGACAGTGAGAGACAGTACAGGTGCAGGACAGGTTTACCCGCAGCTTACAATGTCAGAGAGACAGTGTTTTTTGAGTTGTTTTTGGTCTGTTTTCTGAGTACACCAAAGCCATTTTACAAAGGAGACTCTGCCGAAATTTATGCAGAATCTGAAGCTTTCTTGGTTCATTTGACAGGTTGATATTGGTTCAGAGGTCAATTTACAGGGGAAACTCTGCCGAATTTTTCCCAGGAAAGTAAACCACTGTGAAGCGTAGCTATGGCTGGATCACAGGACACTGCTCTTTACAATATCAAGAAGCTGGATGGAACCAATTTCCCATTGTGGAAGAAGCAGATTTGGCACGTGTTGGTACAAAAGAAGTAGATAAAACCTATAACGCTCAAGGGGATAAAACCAGAAGATATGGACGAAGATGAATGGAGCGAAATGGATGAATTGGCACTTTCTACCATTATGCTGACTTTGGCAGAAAGCGTTTACTTCAATGTAGCAGACGAGATGTCGGCTTATCAAGCATGGTTAAAGCTGAGTGATCTTTATGAGAAGCAGAGTGCAGCTTCACAGGTATACTGGCTTAAGAAGCTTTTTGACTTGAAGATGAAAGAACGGACACCTATGTCCAATCATTTGAATGAATTCAACACCATCTACAGTCAGTTGTCAGCTCAAGGTGTCAAGTTTGATGAACCTGTTAGAGCTATGTTCCTGTTGATCACATTGCCGAAAAGTTGGGACACTTTTCGCACAGCTTTGAGTAATTCTACACCTCCAGATGGTTTGAACATAGCAGGTGTAGAAGAAAGTCTGCTTACTGAAGAAACCAATAGAAAGACAATGGACAAAGGAAAAGGAACAGCCTTAGTTGTCAGGGGAAGGACCAAAGAAAAGTACAAAGGTGGAAAGAGGAATCAATCTCGTAGCAAGTCTCGCGGTGCTAAAGGCAAGAGTGACATAGAATGCTACCATTGTGGCAAGAAGGGTCACATGAAAAGAGACTGCAGAGAATGGAAAGCAGAAAAAGGCAAAGAGAAAGCTGAAGACCATGGTGAGAAGAACAAGTCCTCAGTGAAGATTCAAGAAATAAATGTGACAAACACTGTTGCAGAGGATGACAGTCTAGTGTCAGGAGACATCTACTTCTTGAAGAATACAATGGACTCAGCTCTTCTTACAGCATCTGATGGAAATGCACTGACTGACTGGATTATAGACTCAGGGGCATCACTTCATGTGTCTCCAAACAAGGAGTGGTTTACTTCTTATGTGACCACTAAAGATCATGTTCGGCTAGGCAATGGGCAGACATGTGAGATCTTAGGTGTTGGAGATGTTCAATTGAAGTTTCAGAATGGCTCTTCTTTCACGCTGAAGAATGTGAGACATGTTCCCGCAATTACAAGGAGCTTGATCAGCACAGGTTTACTTGATGATGCTGGCTACGTCACCATTTTTGGACAAAACATGTGGAAGATATCCAAGGATTCTATGACAGTAGCACATGGAGTAAAGTTTGGAGGACTTTACATGATTTATGTATCAAATGTCTCTAAAAATGTAATCAATGTAACCGAGCAGCCGAACGTTTCTTTGTGGCATAGCCGGTTAGGACATATGTCCAAGAAGGGAATGGAAATCTCGTCTCGTTCTGGTTATTTTCCTGGCTTTTCATTTAATGATTTTGAATTCTGTGAACATTGTCTGTATGGTAAGCAAACACAGCAGCCACATAAGCATAGAAGCAGTAGAAGAGATATACAGTTGGCACTTGTTCATAGTGATTTGTGTGGACCTATGCCTAACCTATCTCTAGGGGGAGCTTCTTACTTTATGACATTTATAGATGATTACTCGAGGAAAGTATGGGTTTACTTTCTCAAGCACAAGGATGAAGCGTTTAGTGTTTTCAAAACGTTTGTGACACTTGTGGAGAATCAGAGTGGCAAGAAGCTTAAATGCTTACGCACTGACAATGGTGGAGAGTATGTTTCAAAGGCCTTTCAGGACTTTTGTGAGTCAAAAGGTATAAAACGTGAACTTATTGCTCCTTACAATCCTCCTCAAAATGGTGTTGCTGAGAGGATGAATAGGACCATACAAGAGAAGGTCAGAAGTATGTTGTCTAATGCACTGCTGCCAAATGGGTTTTGGGCTGAAGCTATATCAACAGCTGTTCTTCTTGTAAATAGATCTCCTAGCAAGGTTTTGCAGAAGGATTCAGTGCCAGAGATGGTATGGTCAGGCAAAATTCCCTCATACAAGCATCTCAGAGTCTTTGGCTGTGAGGCATATACTCACGTTCCAAAGGAATTTAGGAACAAACTTGAGCCAAAGAGTAGAAAGTGCATCTTTCTAGGCTATGGTAATTTTGGTGAGATGGGGTACAGACTTTGGGATCCCGAATCCAGAAAGGTTGTCCGCATAAATGATGTTCACTTTAATGAATCCAAATATCATTCTAAACCAGAGAGGGTTGACGAGATTAGAAGAGTTGTCTTCCAAGAAGATGGACCTGCATGTGCAAGACAAAATGTCAGGGCTCAAGAGGAGCAAGGACAGGATAGAGTGGAACCACAGGTTGTGGCTGAGCCTGAGCCACCTATTGTGCGTAGATCTGGACGTGTCACGCGACCTCCTGATAGGTTTGTTCCATCTATGAATTATGTCATGTTGACTGATTGCAATGAGCCTTCATGTTACAAGGAAGCAGTGCAAATGAAGGACTCCGGGAATTGGCAATTGGCCATGCATTCAGACTCTACCCTGTAAATGGCTTTACAGGTATAAGATCACCGCTCATGATAGTCAGCCAAAGTACAAAGCAAGGCTTGTTGCCAAGGGCTTTAAGCAAGAACAAGGCATTGACTTTGATGAAGTCTTCTCTCCGGTGGTCAAGATGACTACATTGAGATGCTTTCTTGCATTGGTTGCCATATTAGATTTGGTGTTGCACCAAATGGATGTCAAGACAGCGTTCTTGCATGGTGATTTAGATGTGGAAATTTACATGCAGCAGCCAGAAGGGTTTGTTGAGAAAGGCAAGGAAGATTGGGTATGCCAGTTGTTAAAGAGTCTTTATGGCTTAAAACAATCACCGAGGGCATGGTACCATAAATTCCACAAGTTTATGCTTTCTCAAGGCTACAAACGTAGTGAGTTCGATCACTGTCTATATACAAAGAAGGCTAAGGATGGTAGTTGGCTAATCCTTATTTTGTATGTGGATGACATGTTGATTTCTGGCAAGCACTTGGAAGAAATTTCAGCTTTGAAGTCAAAGATGGCAAAATCGTTTGACATGAAAGACATGGGTGAGGCAAGTCATATACTTGGTATGCGCATTGAGAGAGACAGATCAAAGAAGTTGATTTGGTTATCTCAAACAGAGTATATTGACAAGGTTTTGCAACGTTTCAATATGGAGAAGGGAAAGGCATTCCAACACTGATTGGTTGAGCATACAATTGCATGCAATTATAGCATTTTTTAATTACGTATGCTTGCTTGTCAGAGATCTAGTGATTGAAAAGTAGATTACGGGGCTCTTTGCTAACTTAAACACACTTTGACTGTCACAATGTAGCACTGGTTTCTGGTGTATACCAAAGTCTCCCACTAGATGAGATAACCACACAGCTTCCTTGCAACATACTCTGCCTCAGTGGTGGAAGACGAAGTGAAATCTTGGATACATGATCTCCAAGAAACTGCCGCTCCATCAAACAAGAAAACGTAGCCAGATGTGGATTGCCTAGTGTCCACACAACCCCCATAATTGGAATCAGTGTATACAACTATGGATGCATCACTGTTTCCAAAGTGTAAGCACTTGCCAGTTGAGCCCTTGATGTATCTCAAGATGTGCTTCACTGCTTCCCAATGCTTTCTGCCTAGATTTTCCATAAACCTTCTGACCACTCCCACTGCATATGCAATGTATGGTCGTGTGCTAACCATGGTGAACATGAGACTGTCAACTGCCAAAGAATACAGCACATTTGCCATATTTACCTTTTCAACTTCCAATTTGGGATAATCATGCTTGCTAAGTTTTTTGTATGCTTCCATTGGGGTACTCAATGCTTTCCCCCCTTACATATTAAAATGTTGCAAGACCAGTATACCATGTCTGCGATCCCTCTTGATACGCATACCAAGAAAGTGATGTGCATTGCCCAAATCTTTCATAGCAAACTGCTTGCTTAAGGCATCCTTGAGAAGTGCAATCTCATCTTTTGACTTTCCGGCTATGAGCATATCATCCATGTACAAAATCAAAATGATGAGGGAACCATCATTCAACTCCTTTGTGTACAAGCAGTGATCCTCTAGGCTCCATATATAACCTTGGGACTGAATGTACTTATCAAACTTGATGTACCATTGAGCCTTGCTTTAATCCATACAAATCTTTCTTGAGTCTACACACCAATTCTACCCGTGTTGGCTTCTCAGGATTTATCAAAAAACCTTTGGCTGTTATCATGTAGACATCCTCTTCAAGATCCCCATCTTCACATCCATTTGGACCAACTCCAAGTCCTCGATGGCTACTAGACCAAGCACAAGATGCAGTGTAGTCATCTTGATCCATGCCTTTCGCTTGCTTGAACCCTTTTGCAACCATTCTAGCCTTATACTTAGGTTTGGGATCATATGTAATGTATTGCTTCTTGTACACCCATTTGAATGGCAATGCTTGTTTACCCGTAGGTAATGTACTTCTTCTTGTACACCCATTTGAATGGCAATGCTTGTTTACCCGCAGGTAACTCTGTCAATTTCCAAGCCTGACATATAGCATCTCATAAATCTTTGGCATTGGTCTTATCCATTATGGTAAAGTAAATGGATTCACCAAGGTGTAGGCGAATGGTCGACATAGCATGCTCATTCAAGTCATCCCACTCATCATTAGTGTACACATTCTCTCTTTTTGCACGCAATGGTGCTGTTAAGCCTTTGTTGATCAAAACATCTTGCATACGCTGCCATTAAATGACAAAGTTTGAGCCATCAAACTTTTTGATGTAGTACTCTTCTCTTTCGGAAGCACTACTCGCAGCCATGATTAAGAGAATGTAGCCAAAAACTTTATGGAAAATTGCCTGGGACAATTTTGGCAGAGTTTCCCCTAGAACATGAGAAAAAACTCAAAGCAAAATGTAGTACATTCACTATGTAAGAACAGCTAGAAGTGCCAAGAACACATAAAACGGACTCGCGGGTAAAATCCGACAGAGTCTCCTTTGTATGAGGAGTCAAAACTCAGCTTTAAAATGCATTAACTGCTCAAAAGAACCACTGGGCATATATTGCACAAAACCACTACTGTGTGACTGCCAACTCGGCATCAAAAGCACAAAAAACTGTTTAGATACATGTCCTATGGCGAGGGTACCGTAAGTGGAAAACTCCAACAACCTGTATCACCGAAGGTATCTCAACATTCAAGAATACCCCAGCTCAAAGGAAACCTCATGCTAGCGACCCTCCAAAGGCTAATGTGGACACAAAAGGACTAGCCACAGTCTCTTAAAAAGGGCTCTTCCGGTCCAAGTCTCAAAAACGGCCAGGAAAACTACCAATAGACTAGCCAAAAAATGGCTCCACACGTAGTACAATGGGCAGTGTCTGCAACTCAATGTACATGAGAGATTGCGCTCAAACAAGCACCAAGAACTACTGCATGCAATAAAAGTGATCCTTGTTAGGATATCTGCTCTCAAAAGAGATCAGTAGCACTAGGTGTGCTCACACAAAAATGCATATGTCAATGCATCTATCCATAGAGAAACTGTTGTTGAAATGACGACCAAAATCGCTTGAAAAAGCGCTGTGTCTGTATATGTTTGGAAACATGGAGGATCTGTGTGTAAATGGGCTAAAAAGCCCCTGATAACTTGTGTGTCAGTGTTGGTATGTGTTGAAATTGCGCTAGTCGAATAGCCACCAAGAGTGTCTTAGCCAAAAATCGTGCCGTAAGGTCCGATCAGTGCACTCAGTGCCAATGCCAAGCGTCACTCCTCTATGGTAGAGGCACCTCACCTGTGCATGTCGCAAGCATGAACGTCCGCGGAAAAGTGCTCATCCGTGGGAACACTTGGTGTCGAAGTCAGATGTCAAAAATCTGCCATAATGAGAGGTGATGTCGAGCCGATGTCAAATCGCAAGAATCGGTGTTAAAATCAATGTGTCAGTGCGGAGCAACAAGTCATTGATGTCGAGGCCGCTCTCGTCGATGTCGGTGCTGATATCGAGGTCGCCTCCCGTGCCGGACGGGAGTACTTGCCATATCTGCTAAAACCAGTGAGGATGATGAGGCCAAAAATCCATGCTCTCTCTCTCACTCGCTTACTCTCATTTTTAGAAAATATCTCTTTTAGGATCTTTTATGGCTTTTCTCTCTCACACACTGCTCTCTCACTCTCACAGCTCCCTCTCTCTCTCTCAGGTGTTGTCTCAAGCGCGGGGTGTGTGAGAGTGGGGTCGAGGAGTCGGGTGTCGACGGCTCCGTGGGAGCGGGCCCTTTCACACATTAGGTGTGCGTAAGGCTCAAAATTTTATTAAAAAATCAAAATTACTACCTCTGTCAAAAAATCTGACTGTCTGCTGACGAGCGTGCAGGGAACTGATGAGTGTGAGTGGCCTTGCTTCTCGCTGCAGGCGTGCTCTCAAAACCCTGCCTATGCTCAATTTTTCTCATGGCTACCGACTCTTATGCCTTCTAATTTATGCTCACTGTCTACCTTCAAGCCCTTCAAGGCTTGCCTTATTTTCTACCCTGGTTATGCTTTCGGTTCACTGCAGCCCGATTGCAATTCCTCAATCCCCTGCTGCTCACGGGCCCAAGCGAGTCCTCGATTTCCCTTTGCTTGCTCCCAGTTGTGTCCCAATTGCCTTCAAGGCTCACCCTGTGTGCTGCCCAACATGCCGACCTGCTCTTCAACTAACGGACCTACTGCCCACCTGGTCAAGCTTCGTGCTCCTTGCTCGACTCAATCTTTGTCTTGATTTCCTGCTTACTGCATCCGATTCTGTATGTTGCCAAGATTCCCTCTAAACTGCACCACATTGCCCAATTTTGGTAAGCTAGTGCTACTGGGCCGACTCTACAGAGCTAGAAAAGCTCCAAGATACCATTTCCCTGACAAGGGTCGCTGCGCATGCGGTTAGCCGGGGAGAGGAAGCCGACGGCCTGGGCTCTGATACCACTTGTAAATCCTATGATGTGGAGAGTACAAGGGAAGGAGATAAGGGGTAGGGAATGGAGAGCACACAATCTTGTGGGTGGAGCTTGTGAGAAGAAGTTCTCACTCTCCTTATTTACTATATAATCAAGAATACAAGTAAAGTGGGCAGGCGCTTGCTTGGCTATATCCGGCCAAGGGGCTTGAAACCCAACAAATACTAGAAGAAACACCCAAAACCGAACACAAGCCATACAGAGTAGAGCCAAAAATTGCTAGTTTAGGAGGTTTGGTCTTAGTCGATAAGAAGTTTGGAAGCAATTGTGAAGGCTTATGAAGCAAGATCAGACAACCAACATGGAGCATCGATGGATGACTTATCCTAATGTGGAGATTAAAAAACCTTATATTGGAGATGTGTAAAAATCTGATTGAGACTACTCAAGCGCTTATGGAACCTGCACCAGATATGCCAGCTCAAGCCAAGATAATACCACAACCACTTGTTGATTCTAAATAAACAAATGAGAGAAAGAAAGAGAGCTTAAATAACACGGCTGAACAAGAATCGGTGAAGGAAGCTAAGATTGCAGTTAACGATGGGGTTCACAAAAAGAACTCAGACGAGAGTGGTGAGAAAGACATTAGACCAGGGATCCAGGATCCTCAAGGGATTGGGAATTTGACTACTTGTAAAAAAGGAGCAACTGAACACGTGATAGAGAACACAAATAGATGAATCTATTTATCATATACCTCCTACTGTGCCAAAAATCAAAGGTGATTGGCATGAAGAACCTTGGGACATAGTTAAGAAGGCTAGAAATGGAAACCATTCATGGAAATCGGCACCTATTGCAAAAGTCAACCTCAACAAAGGCATGATAAAATTAGACATGCAATCCATGTATGGTGGCTAGGGAATGGAAAGATCAGACGATAGTAGAGAAGAAACCCTTAATGAGTTTCCTTCCTACTTAGGAGAATATGAGGAAAGATCTGATGTTATGGTCCTACCATCTCAGAAAAGAACTCATAAGCTAGTCATAGATTCTCAACGATTGCAAGAACTTATGTCAACATCGGTGAGATGTAAATTGATGATAGCTGAGCTATTAAAAGTTAGACCTCATATGTGGAGAGATGTCGGTAGATGTTTTGAGAAAATGAAAATCAAAAACCCCGTTGAAACCCTAGGTCGGGAAATGGAGGATTGGAATCAACCCAAGAAGGATTCGAAGCTAGTTCCAATAAACAAAGTATTGCAAAGGTGGAGGGGAACACCACATTGCCCATAGAGTATCAAGGAATAGAACTATTGCTATTCTGGGCAATGGTGCAGAGGTGGCCATTGCCACTAAAGTAATTTGGGAGAAATGGGAAAAACCTACCCTTAGATGAATACATATGAAATTATAGTTTGTTGATGGCCATATTGCAAATCCTATTGGAGTTTTGGAGCAGGTGGTGATGACTTCTTGTGGAATTGAGTATGAACATACATTTGTATAGTAGATTCTGGTACTGAGAATAACTATGATGTTATTCTAGGAAGAGCATTCATGTGCTAGCTAAAGATGGTTCAAGACTAAGGCTATAATTATATCTACTTGTGCCACATGGAAACCAACACTCGCATCAATTTAAGAAACCATAGCTACAAAGACTCTTGTAGAGAAATTGGATTCAGCTACAGCTACATAATCTGAAATTCCAGCATGGCTGAATTCTAAAGCTCACCTATGGATGTGTTAATATTCTAAATGTGACAATCCTATAAAAGATGAGTGCAAGCAAGATAGACCATTTGAAGATTCCAACCATATACCCAAACCTTTCTCAGAAGAGAGAATAGAACCCCTAGAGTGGACTCAAATTTTGGCCACCTTAGATGTGTGTGTCAATGAGATCACGCCTACAAAATTTTGTGACAGGAATGGTTTGGACTTGATTCCATTTTGCATGATAAGAGGGATTCATGAACAAGACGATCACGAAGCAAAAATGGATGACGATGTAGCATGAGAGGCTAGGGTGCAATGTTTGTGTATCCACGATGAATTTTCTGTTCACAAGCGATGCACAAAAGAGTTTCAAAAATGGTGTCTTCCAAACCCATGAAGCTATTATTGCAGAAGTTGACAATGATGATGATATGGAATTGGAGATAGCTCTTGAATGCTCAGATTTGGATGAAGTAGATGATATGGTTGGTATATTTGACGCCAACAATGATCTGTGACTTAAGCCTGTAACTTTTTCTCAATTTGATAATAGTGCGTGATGGAATACAATGCTATGCTACTTGATGTTCCTCTCTCTCTCTCTCTCTCTCTCTCTCTCTCTCTCTCTCTCTCTCTCTCTCAAGTTTTAAAGTTACTTTTGCAATAAGATTTGCAATTACAATTAGAAATAATATGAATTTTTTTAAAATACAAAAAGGAAGAGATGAGAGGGTAAATGAAACTTTGAGATTACAAAAATTGCAATACTACACATTGGCTTCTTGAGAAAATAGATAGGTGGAAGTGAGGGGGTGCTTAAGCCAATGATTGGGCCAACTCATCCAGTAGGTCATCTATGTTGAACTCAGCACTTCTAGGCTCAGGAGATTGGTTTACAAGATCTTGCCCTTGGCTTGCAAGATCTTGCCCCTCGCTTGCCAATTCAATGAGTGGCTTTGAATCTTCCAAAAGTAGATCTATAGGGAATTTGTGTGCATGCATTGGGTTATTGGTGTTGCTTGATGCCACTTTTTTCGTGATGTGACCATGGCCAATGCTAGAATTATTTGGGCGGTTTGACCAATCTACCCACCTCCCTAGGATGTCATAAACATAACATTGTTGTATTAAGTAAAGTGCCATTTGATTATTGTTTGGCATGATCCTCTCTCATCCTATGAATCTTTGTAGTAGTCCTTGTGCTAGCCTTTTGTGCTGCAAATTTGATAGCTTTACTGGAGATAAATCCTTTGCATGGTCGCTAATTCAAAATAGTTGCTAGTGCACAAAGTGGTTTGGGCATAGCTTCCTGCACTCTTCGAGGCTGAGTGGCTCACCTTGCATCCAAGACTCATCCTCTTTGATGCTGGCAATAGTTGTGAGTTCTTTCTCCTTACTATACCACTCTCTCTCTTCTTTATAGATTGCATGAGTTGCAGCATGGTTAAGTTCTTCTTCCATAACTACATATCAAGTGAACATGCAATGATTAGAAAGTTCGGACGTGAAGTTAATAAGTCATCATGTTAAAACTGCCAGAATATCTACCACCATGTTGTAAGAATGAGACATGAGAACTTGATCAATTATATAATTTACATTTGCCACTAGAGACAAGGCAAAAATAAAATCTCACTTCAGTCATCATCTGGTTGTAGACCAAAAGTCATTACAATGTCATAACCCACTATATGGGCAGAGCAAGAGATCAAAAGTGTTAGGTCGTGTTGATGGATTATTTCGCTTGCCACTCTCAAGGTGTGTAAGTACATTGCTCAAAAAATCCCTTTTGTTTTTCTCTTGGGGCAGGGACATGCACTTTAAGAGCCGTTTACAAGTATGACACATGGAGAAGACATCCATGGCTTTACTTTGGGTTGGGGGGGGGGGGGGGGGGATTAGTATATATACATTTTGGGCCGGCCCACAAAAAATCTCTCTCACTTTGCTTTCTAGTTGATATCCAAGTCGTGGAGAGGAGGAAAGTGAGCCGTTGTTTTGGTCGTTGTGAATGAACCCCATTCCACAATCCCTCGGTAGATGCCCTTCTGCCCAAAATGGAGCATCATGTTGTGGTAGTGCAAGTCATTGTTGAGGTAGTCATGCACATGTAGATAGTTCAGGGTTTGAAGAAGAGCATTAATTATTTGTAAAATGTTATTTTGCATGGATCCACTATGGATCCATGCAAGTGGACTTTGAAGATCTTCACAGCATATAGTGGATCTTTAAATGCAGGATGGGTGACACCTACATGCTTCATGTGTGCCCATCTTCCTTCTCCCAATTGTGGACCATGTATGTTAAAGATTGCAATAGATGTAATACGTACAGGGGGGAGCTATGACTGGTCTAAAGCGATAGCGGCACTAGCAATAGGCTCTGCTCTAATGGTGATTGCTTGATCTTTGGAAGCACTGGAAGAGTTGGCTTCCACTCTCGTACGTTTTGCTGATATTTCTAGCTTCTACATGCTCTTGAACTCACTATACAACTATTGCACAAGTTGAATGCGAGTAGCTATGCCTGACAAAGTAGTAATTTCATGATTTTTAAGCTCTTAAAAAGTCTTTGCAATCTTCCCAATAAACTACTTGACCATGTTCAGTAATGAACCTGATGTCATTAGAGATATGTCAAAAGCAGTGGGCATAAATACGAGCTAGAGCTGCTCAAATATAGACTTCGTTAAAGTCTTTGTAAATTGGTAATAATGCTCCAAAGTTGAAGGTTGTAAGCAGCGATAAAGCTTGGCCTCTGACATGTGATGAAAGTGGCATACTATAACCTCGGAGACAAACTTTTGTTGATGTTTCAACAGCTTGGTTTCTACCATGGTGTCCTCCATATCCGTAAGGTATAATTTTAAAGAATAAACATTGTGATATGGATGCAAGCTATCAAAATCCTGTCATGATTGTGAACCATAAATACTGACATAATTTGTAGCCAAAAATACTATGTTATGATTGCAAACCATACTCTATACTATAAATGATTGAAAGTCTAAGGAAAAACAAAGCACACACAAAGACACACACACACATAGGTGAACAGGCCAAGAGTGTGAGGTATGCTCATCACAAGAAATGGACCCTGTTATGTGAACAGGGGGGAATGTAGAGCATTAGAGAATACATGTAATCAATCGAAGGAGTGTACATGTGAACAACCCAACTTGTGTGAGGTACACTCAGCACAAGTCTTGGATGTTTTTGTAATACTGATTGATAGTATAATCAAGTACAAGGGTAATGCACGTCATGCTAAGATGGAGAGGGTATATGTATGCATCTCTTGACTCTTAGGTTGACAAGCATAACCCTCAGATTTCTGTGTAGTAATGACGATAATGTGACCTAATCTAATTTTTGATGAAGTGTGAGAAACTCACAACATAACCATCAATGGTGGATAACAATCTGAGATATAATCCACACATCATATGTATCTACATCCAAGACAGCACCAAGTCATCTAGTGATGAACAATGGAGTGTCTATGGAGTTGAAAGCACAAGGGTAACCGGTGCATCACACAAAGATGAAGAGGGCATGAAGTATGCATCTCTCCACTCCCTAATTGTTGACGAGCAGCACTCTTGCATTTCTATGTAGTACAAATAATGATGTGTCATGATCTACAACTAAGAATCCTATAGGTCAACCTAAAGTGAGAGGTGTAGCATCATGTCTACTGCACTCCACGAGTCGACCACTAAATTCTAACTCATCTCTGTGGTGAGAGATAAACTACTACACCATACGAGTGAGCTATGTGGTGTTGCATAGAGAGAGAGAGAGAGAGAGAGAGAGAGAGAGAGAGAGAGAGAGAGAAGACATGGTTCTCAAACATACGAAGAGAGAGGTTTTTTTTTTTTTTTTTGGGGGGGGGGGGGGGGGGACACAAGGGGAGCATAGAAATTTTGAATGTCACACTTGTTACTATATTGGAATAATAGCAAAAAGCCTCAAGACATATACTATACATATATATGTACACACACACACACATATATATACACACGTGAGTGTGTGTGTGTGTGTGCACGCAATATATATGTACATGATATCACGTGCGTGTGTGTGTGTGTGTGTGTGTGTGTGTGTGTGTGTGTGTGTGTGTGTGTGTGTGTGTGTGTGTGTGTGTGTGTGAGTGTGTGTGTGTGTGTGTGTGTGTGTGTGTGTGTGTGTAATATATATGTATATGTATAAAAACATGATGTGTGTGGGTGTGTGTGAGTGTTGCTATATTGAACTTAATATATATGCGCAAAAGAACATAACATTCAAAAGATAGCTGGCTTTAGATAACTAGACAATGATTTGTATAGAAATGACTCAATTTTAAATTCATTTTTGTACAACATAATAAGAATGAGGCATCATTCCAATGATCCTATACAAAAGTAATAGAACTCTTGAGGTCATCCCGATTGAATCATCAAGGATCTTCAGAGTAGGACTGCAACAAGCTATCACATACATCCATATAGTCAAGACAACATATTTGTTAGACTTGACTACGTATGGTAGGCTTCAAAGAACCTATCAGTTGTTATCCATGTCAAACTTAAAAATTATTGGACTACCTATTGTCCTATATATTAAAATAAAATTATTTAACAAATAATCTATCAGGCATCAAAGAACCTATCAATTTTTGTCAAATTTAAAAATTAATTGACTAGCTAATGTCCGATATATTATCATAAAAGTATTTAACAACAAATCTCAAGTATTTTCCATATTTTTTTCTTAATGTAACACTGTCAAAATTACACCATATGATCTTAAAAACTACTTCTCATAGTAACCTTTTACTATAAAAAAATGTCAAACCATCACCAAAACTTGTATGGAAAGCTTTGTTTTGTAACTACAAGCATAATGTATGGACCAAAGTCGAGCCCTTCAAATAGTGGGACAAAAAATACTCAAATGGAGAGAGTATTCCTAAAGTCAACTTAGGATAGCTAATAGAGAGACTATGTCTTACAACAATAACTAAGGAAAGCCAAAGCACAGTATTGCAAACTGATGAGCTAAAACTTAGGTAGACCATGTCCGAGTCATTAGAACCATATCCGAGCCAACAGACCGTAGGTAGCAGCCAAATCTTAAGTTAAAGTGCCAGAAATTTTAACCATAACCCAACCATATCCTATTTTGGGTAGTTAAAGAGAAGTTAGTGTCAATCCATCAATCCAAAGCCTAACTTCATGAGAACTTTATCATAAGTAAATTAGTAACCAAAAGGTATTAAAAAAGTTTTCTTAGAGCTAATGTTGATATGGAACAAACTATTAGATGAGAGTAACCCTTCAAAATCCAGGCCAGGAAGAAATTGTGTCATAAGAGTCACAATTAGTAAAAACCAACAAGAGCATGAATCCAAATATCTAATCCTACACTCAGTCATATTTGAGAGCTAGGACTACTGCACAGAATTCAATACACACCAGTAACCACCTGAGAGGGTGAACCATGCTACACACCGCTCCAGAGCTAGTTTGGGTACCAAAGAAAGAACGATTTGTTCCACCTAGCTCAGGAACATGGAAGTCAAATGAAGCTTCTTGCTCTTCATGTAGTTCATATACGGAAATAGAAGCTTTGACATAGCCTCCACCTACCATTGTGCATATCCATACAAACAAAAAAGAAGTCGCACCTCCCATTGTAAGTTCACCACCTACAACAACGTTGCAAATAAAATCATGGGAGAGTACCCTACCACCCTTGCAACTAGATGAAACACATAGGGCAGTCGAAAACTATTGGTTAAAGCCTTCACCCATAACAACTTGGAACAATTGGTTTCAAAGGGTAACAACATCGTTCCACAAGGTATGATCTACCCAAGGAAGGGGGAAGTGTTTGCTAACATCCATCATTCACTTGCTTCCCTCTCAACCTTCCTCCCTAACCTCTCAATCTCCCAATCTTAGGGAATGTATATATAAAGCCTTATACTCACAAAAAACAAAAATAAGAAAGTAAAAGAGCAAGAGCCACCAAACAAAAAGCCGGAAACCTACAAGTTCTAGTACATGACCCAAAATCATAAAAACACATTATGCACAAGGACATGACCCTTAAAATATTTGCACTCTAACCATCATCTATCTGTGTGTACAGATATGGCTAGTACTATAGAGTCATCCACTCCTACCTTGGGTGAGAGGTACCCTCTTTACTTTGCACAAGTGTTTCACATAGTCTACCCGGTGCTTACATGTGAATGGGATTTGGTAGATACGCTAGCGTGTGAGAGGAATTTCAAGGAATTAGAATGGTTGATACGTCTCTTGACCACAATTGATCCATACTTAGTAGAGGACGTCACCCCGATTACACAAGACTACTCTCTTGACGAAGATGACTATAGGCGTCTAGTGATGTCTTAGTGAACATTTGTGCCTCTAATGATGAGAAAGAGTTACATGATTACACGGATGGCACATATGGTCTCACGGACGATGACTTCTTTTTCTTGATGACAACGAGGATAGGGGTTTAGCCTTAGGGTTGCCCCCTAATCTCTACAATATCCTATTCCCTTGACTTTCTTGACGGAGTGCAAATAATTAGGTAAGGTTTCCTTATGTTGTTTGATTGTGTTCAATAAGGGTTGGTGCCTCTTCCCACTGATGTGCCTTCTAGAGGTATTTTTTGTGTTTTCTAGTGTGATGTTAGGACTTTGAACTTCATGGAGTCTTTCCCTCGTTCAATCTTCGAATCAAGCGTGATCATCAACACAAATAGGTGTTTCTTGACCATTAGCATTTTCCCTTGTCTTTTTTGCATCCATGTTTCTCTGCTTTAATTATGATTGGTAGCATAATATTCCACACATTTGCTTAGATTAAACATTAGATTCTATATAATTTTCTGTCATAATCCCTTGTCTAGGTTTCAGAATCAAGCAGTTTGATTAAGCTAGTTTGACCAAGGTAAGAGTTAGAGATCTTCTATTAATACCATGGGGAATACGTTCCTTATAATCAATGGTTACTTTAGGTTCTTAATCTGATTTAGGCAACATTGTGTGCAATGTACTAGGGCTTTCTAGTGGGATTAGTCCCTATTGACCTTTAGCTTAAGTATTATTTAAGGGAGTGTACTAGTGTGATGAGCCTGGGGAGGGTAACAGTGTTATATGACCCCCCAAAGTCACAAAATTAAACTACTCAAAACGAACAAACAAAAAATCAAAAGTGCCACAATGTAAAATCTTAAGCTGGAAGAGAAATCCTAGCTTGATTTGATACTTCACTCACATGTATCGCCTATGGTACTAGAGCCCTAGAGGTTCCCAGTGCGGACACTTTTTCTTGAAAAACAAAAAACCCAAGGCATACAAAAGAAGCACACACATCAAAATTGAATCAGTGTGAAAAGAATTTGGGGGGTCAAAGAAAAGGAAATAAGTCATGCGATGATTTCATGAGGAATTCCTTTTATCATAACTTAACTACAAGGTCTTCTAATTTGTTTCTAGTCAGTCCTCAGACATGAAATACTTGGCTCTTGTAGAGCGTGCCATCGGCGGCGGCTCCTTCTTGTTCGCAGCAAAGGATCCTTCACGACGGCAGCATTGAGAGATGAGTGACACACTATTGTTCTTTGAGCTTGCTAGGATTCTCTAGCTGTGTGTTTGCAGCCTTTCGAGGCTCGCACATAGTGCACAGGCAAGTTCCCAACCTTCGACACGTGCGGCAAAGTGTACAAACATTCATTCTCCGACACACACACAGTGTGTGTGCACACACAGTGTGTGTGCACACACAGCATCGTCCTCGACATCGGTGATCCTTTGACATCGACATCGATGACACGCTTTACGCGGGCAGATTTTGGATATTCGACCCCAACGACAGCGTTCCCACGGATGACCATCTTCCCGTGGACGATTGTGCTTGCCATGCACACGAGTGAGGTGCCTCTACCATAGAGGAGTGACACCCGACATCGGCACCAAGTGCACCAATCAGACTTTACAGCATGGTTTTTGGCTACGACTCTCTTGGCAGCTATTCAACTAGCGGATTTCCATCCGACGGCCAAAATCGGTACATATCATCATCGCCACGTGTGTTACAGGGGGCTTTTGAGCCCGTTTACATAGTTTTTCCAGGTTTCAAGACACATACAGACACAGTGCTTTTCAGGTGATTTTGGAATTCATTTTGACAGCAGTTTCTCTGCGGACAAATGCATTGACAAATGCATGTTTGCTTTAGCACACCATAGCGCTATTGAGCTCTTTTGAGAGTAGATATCCCCGCAGGGATACTTTCTATTGCATGTAATAGTTCTTAGCGCATGTTCGTGCGCAGTCACTCATGTACGTTGAGTTGTGAACATTGCCCATTGTATTACATGTGAAGCCAATTTTTTGCTATTTTGGCAATTTTCTCGGTCGTTTCTGAGACTCGCACCAGAAGAGCCCTTTCTAAGACTATGGCTAGTCGTTTTGTATCTGCTCTAGCCTTTGAAGGGTAGATAGCATGAGGTTTTCTTTGAGCTAGGATATTCTCAAATGTTGAGATACCTTCAATGATACAGATAGCTAGAGTTCCCTCTTACGGTACCCTTGCCATAGGATATGTATTTGGATGGTTTCTTATGCTTTTGACACCGAGTTGGTGGTCACACGACAGTGACACATGTGAGTTTTTTGATGCCTAGTTAGTGTAGTTGACTCATTCTATGCATTTTTTAGTTGAATTTTGACTCCTCATACAAAGGAGATTTGCCGGATTTTTCCCACGACTCATGACTTATATTGTTGGCACTTTTGAGCCTATTTCGGTTGAGGTTTTTCTCCCGATACAAAGGTTACTCTATCCAAATTTATACAGCTTCTTGCCATAGTTTGGCACCTCTCAAACCCTCTTGTCAGTGATGGCTTCTTCTTCAGAAAATGAGGAATATTTCATCCGCAAGTTTGATGGTAGCAACTTCACCATGTTGAAAGAGCGCATGAAGGATGTTTTGACTAACAAAGGTCTATCATAACCACTTAAAGAGCGTGCAGAGGTTGATGGCTATATGTAGGCTCAATGGGAGCTTTTAGATGCGAAATCCATGGCTACAATACGTCTACATCTAGCCGAGTCGGTGTTCTTTACTATCATAGGGAAGACAATAGCCAAGGCTCTATGGGATAGCTTATGTTCAGGATGAGAGAGCAAAAGTGCATCCAGCAAAGTTTTTCTCATGAAAAGGCTTATGAAGCTCAACATAAAAGAAGGTAGCACAGTTTTTGAAAACTTAAATGAGTTCAACTCCTTATTTAGTCAGTTGACATCTCAGGGCTTTAATGAGTTTGACGATGAACTCAAGTCTATTTTCTTATTATGCTCTCTACCCAATTCATGGGACATATTTTGCACAACCATTAGCAGTTCAGCTTCTCTGAATGGCAAGTTAGTGTTCAATGATGTCACAAGTGCGTTTCTCATTGAGGAGATTAGACGTCAATCTCTTGATGCGAGTGGGCATGGTGATATGTATGTGGCTAGTGGCAATCGTGACAAGCAAAGGCAGCGTAGTCGTAGCCACAGTCATTCTCAAGATCACAGGCAAGGTCATAGCAAGAGCAGACATGAGAAATGTTGAGTGTTACTACTGCCATAAAAAGAGACACTTGAAGAAAGATTGTTACAGAATGCAGCGTGATAAGGGCAAAGAGAAAGCGTATTCTAACAAACCTAAAAGCAGTGTGAAGATTAAAGAAATTATTGTGATTGAGTCTCCAGCCATTGAAAAAGTTTCTAAAGTGCCAAAATGATGTGTTGATTTTCACATTGGATTTGAGTCTCGATGCATTGTTAGCTCTTGACTAGTGCTATGCGCAGAATTGGATTGTGGACTCAAGTGTTAGCTTTCATGTGACTCCTCACAAGGAGTGGTTTTTCTACATACACTGCCACACATGGCACAGTGAAGCTAGGCAATTCTTATGAGCTTGATATATGCAATGTGGGCAGCATCAAGTTTTCTATGCAAAATGGCACTGAGTTTATGCTGCATAATGTCATACATGTACCCAAATTGACAAAGAGTTTGGATAGCTAGATGATTTGAGTTACACTACCATATTTTTTCATGCTTCTTGGATCATCAAGAAGGAAAATCTGGTCATGCTTAAAGGCCAGAAGTTTGGCTCATTGTACTCACTTTTTGTCTCTTCTGTGAAAGGAAACTCTATTTGTGTAGCCAAGCTTCCGTCTACAGAGTTGTGGCATAGCCGGCTAGGATATATGAGTCAAAAGGAAATGAAAGTCTTGCAGCGTTTTGGTTATATCCTTGTGTTATATTACTCTAACTTCTCTTTATGTGAGCATTGTATCTATGGCAAACAGACTAGGTTGACATTAGTGCCTTTGGACAAGGATTTAGGGAGTCCTCTAGATCTCGTTCATAGCGACTTGTGCGGACCCATGTCAGTCAAGTCTCTAGAGAGAGAATTATACTTCCTAACTTTCATAGATGACTCTACTATAAAGGTGTGGGTTTATCTCTTGAAGTAGAAAAGCGATGTCTTTAGTGTCTTTTAGAATTTCTTAGCATTGGTAGAGAACCAATCGGGTAGAAAGCTTAAACCTTTGCACGGTGACAATGGAGGCGAGTACATCTCCTCCGAATTCAAGGACTTTTGCAGTAAATGAGGCATTAGAAGATAGTTTACCACGCCTTACACACCCGCCCAAAACGGTGTGGCTGAGAGAATGAATAGAACCATTCAGGAACGGGTCACTTCTATGTTGTCTACGGCCAACTTACCTCAAGAATTTTGGGGAGAATCTATTACGATGTCTTCTTATTTGATCAATCAATCACCTAGTACACCACTAAAGTACAAGGTTTCGCAGGAGATGTGGACGGACAAAGAGCCCAATTATGACAGGTTACGTGTGTTTAGGAGTGAGGCATTCTCACATGTGCCAAAAGCGCTTAGACAAAAGCTGGGTCCCAAATCACACAAGAACACCATTTTAGATGAAATGGGAAAATCCCACAACTTTGGGACTAATTTCAACACCTATGGAATCCTATTTCCCATTAAATTTGGAAAAATTTCATTTAATTTGGGAATGTGACAAAGAGATAGATTCTCAAGAAAATGGTGGTGTTGAGAAACACCTTTTAAAATTTTAATTTTTATGTGGGTGTTTCAAAACACTTCATAAAAGAGATAGATTCTCAAGAAAATGGTGGTGTTGAGAAACACCTTTTAAAATTTTCATTTTTATGTGGGTGTTTCAAAACACTTCATAAAAGAGATAGATTCCCAAGAAAATGGTGGTGTTGAAAAACACCTTTTAGAATTTTTATTTTTATGTGGGTGTTTAAAAATACTTCATAAAATCATACATAAGCTGGGAAAATAAAACAATGAGCAAGATATGAAATGCTATTCAATTTCTCCTATTAAGCTATCCTGTGCCTTCTCCATGACATTTGATGGGATCTTGATTGTTTCCGCAATTCTTCCACCCCTTGGAGTCCATGACCATACAATTGTATCAACACACTCCCAGCGCTTTGGGTCAGCAAGATTGCAGCACCAACTCTTTTTCCAACAATCCTCATACTGTTCTTGGATTGTGGGATTTCGTTTTCGATGATCAGAACTTTCTTGTAGTTAGGAGATGATTTGTCTACATCAACGTTTGACTCTGCCACTCCTAGCCATATCGGATATTCAGGATCTGCGGGTCTCACAAGAACAAGATCCCCTTTTCTTACATCAATTTGAGGCCTAAAGGCCTCTTGTGGCCTTGCACTTTGAGGACCAACATAGTGATCATTCAATTCTTCTTATCCTTGAAACTCATCTCTGTCTTCCTCTATCTCTTGCATTTGATGACTCCCTATAGTCTTTGGCCAAAATGTTGTATATTCACCAATGTGTTTATTGGTTGGTTGTTCAAGCTCATTGATTATGTTTTGCCAATAAGTGATAACAAGCTCCATGTATTTTGTGGAGTCATGGTCCTTTCCCTTTAATAGAGAACATCGTTTCCAAAATTCAAGATATGACTTAATCCCTTGAATAACAAGCGGACTATCTCTCACATAGTCTGTTATAGGTACCACATCTGGACAGCCTGTTGGTAATTTTGGTTTTCCTTGGTCATCTTTTTTCCACAACTCAATTCCCGACTCCTTTGGCATCCAATCGGGTGATTTGGGATGAATTTTGTATTACATTACTGGGACTTCACCTTGCATATAGAAACAAAATTGAAGTGGCTTAGAGTGTCCGACTAGAGAATCTTGTCTGTCACACATGTACCCTTGCACAAAGGATTTAAAGTCGGGAACTTGTGTCATCAAAAATGGTGTTGGAGTTGAGCTTTCACATTTTTGAAAATGTTCCATCAGATGTGGAAAAGTGAATGTCATTCCTGTTTGCAATCTTTCTGAGAACCTACTAAACATTGCATCTATGTCCTCATGTGTATGACCCACCATTAAGAATCCCAAATGCACGGTTTTGAAAACTCCTTTTGCTACTAACAAGGATAAGTATGCAAACAAATATTGATTTTTATTCTCTTCGCACAATTATCTAGCTGTAGCAAAAGATTCTCATGCAATTTTTGAAATACAGGAGTGGATATGGTATCCACAACACATTGAGAGGAAGTTGATTGTATGTGTACAATCTCTTCATTACATCGTTGGATGGCCAACGGTGGTGTCATTGTTCATGCATTCCTCTCATGCTCTTGCTTCATTTTTTTTTGGAGGTCTAGAGATCTCCTTGAGTTCAATGCATTGAATAACGTTACATTGCTGCGTGGCATACCATCATGGCATAAATCTCCTAGTCCATGGTTTTCTATTCTTTCCAGATTCTGTAAGCATAATGCAAGGGAACCAATTGTAGCATTAGGATCTGAAGGCCATAGACCACTAAGTGAGAAGTGACCATACATTCCATGACCATGTCCATGTGTTATCATACCTGTTAATGATACTTGCAATTGATATGCATTCGCATAATCTTTTGAGTTCACATGCAACCTAGGTATTGCTGTCTTTTTTTGATCCATTTTATCATGTATAATGCATAAATACTTATCCTTTTGCAACTGGGAGAACTTACGCCAGGTGTAGTACACATTCCTACAACTTTGTTGTTGCAACATGTGAATTTGACGTTCATCCTTCAAACGTGCAATCATCTCGTCATCCTTTGTTGACTCTAGTTGAGACTTTATCCGACTACAAACAACACATTTGGAGAACTCATGTTTTTGACAATGTCACATTAGCAAACTCTGTATTCCAAATCCTATTGAATGTCATGCTAGACATTGGCTTGAGACTCATACTGTCAAGTGTTTTATTGACATCATGTAAATGTCTACTTGCTTGTACGTGTTTGGTATTGCAAGCAAAGTTTCCCTAGTACCATCTTCCATGGTTCTATTCTTATGTGGCATTCTCTCCAAGTTTTCATCAACAAAAGAGCGCATCAATGCCCTTCCCATTTCTGTATGGTCTCTTCCTTTTCTCATGACACCATCATTACCATGCACTGAGCGTCTAACCCCATTCTCAAAATGTTCACGGTAATGATAAAATGAAGTTTTTGGAATGCCATGAATTTCATACCAAGCTCTACTGCAAACCTCACTACCATTAAAAGAAAACACATAGCATGTCTTTGTAGTTGTTTTGTTCTCACGCCATGCAGTCAACATTGTATCATACACATAGTTTGTTCTATTTTGCAAACTCTGTCCCCAAAATTCATTGCGCATAGCCATGACCTTATCTCGATTGGCATATTGACAACACCTTTTGGAACAACAATCTATGGTTGAAACAAGCTAGACAGATGCAGAGATGCTTGATTGGATCTCTTAGAAGCTTTCACTGACATTTTTGGCTTCCTTTTTACAAAGCAATATTTCCGCTTTTTTGAAATAGGCTCTACCAAATAAGTTGATTCAATGCATGTGTCTTGTAACGCATGCATAGCATGTAGATCCTCATAGTATAACAATTCTTTTCCATCCATAGTTGTCACTCTCTTGATAGGCCAACAAACTAGATTAATGCTGCATACACTAGCTTCTGCAGAAATAGTAGCCTCATCTACATAGGATTTTTCGATACCAATAACAATGTTAACTTCACCTAGCTCACCAAAGTTTACAGAGTCAAACGGACACACATACATGACAACCCCTTCGGCTACTACATGTGTTTTGCTTTCATCCCAAAGTTGAACCCTCTTATCCTTCCAAACCTCTCTGTAGCTCATTCCATTACATTGTGCATCCAATGCTCCTTTTGCTTTGTCAGCCTCATGCATAGAAGCCCCTTTGTACTGCATCTCATTTATATGTTGCAACAACCCACTACTCCATTTCACAATACTATGAAAAGCATCTCCCACTGTCAATGCATCCATTGTTGGAAAAGAGATGAGTGCTTTCTTTTCAAAACACAAATCAACTGACACCGATACATTGCCTTCCCCAATAATCATGCCAGAACAATATGCACTTGGATTTATTTCAAATACAGTCTCAATGGCAACCTTTTGTGTCGCTACAAACATGCACACTCTATCACCATGATTGAAATTAGCCATACCTGCAAGAAGATTTGCAAGAATAATTGTTAAAGAAACCGCTTGCAGAGTATATTGATTTACGTAGCATAAAGCATAACAAGTATGTATGTGGGTGTTTCATGAGAAGCACCCTGTGGCCTGAAGGTCATAGGGTTCCCTCTATGCTACTAAGAATCTCTTTGTGCTCTATGCTCTATGCTCTATGATCTATATTGACTTCCTATGGCCCCTAGACCACAAGGCGCCCTCATTGTTTCCAAAAAACCCTCATTGTTTTGCTATGGCCCCAGGGCCATAGCTCTCTATGCCGGTATAAAGAATATTTGCTCTATATTAGCTCCCTAAGGCGTGAAGGCCATAGGGTTGTCCTCAAGATCACCTCACAGAGTTTCATGTCAAGTATATATACATCCTATGGCCTTAGGGCCATAGGGAGTTTCATGTCAAGTATATATACATCCTATGGCACCCCATGACCCTAGGGCTATAGGATTTCCAAATGGAACATAGGGCAACGTATGGCCCTTGAGCTTATACATTGCAACCCCATGACCCTAGGGCCATAGGATCGGCATATGAAACATACGACAATGTATGGCCCTTGAGCTTATACATTGCAACCCCATGACCCTAGGACTATAGGATTTCCAAATGGAACATAGGGCAACGTATGGCCCTTGAGCTTATACATTGCAACCCCATGACCCTAGGGCCATAGGATCGGCATATGAAACATACGACAATGTATGGCCCTTGAGCTTATACATTGCAACCCCATGACCCTAGGGCTATAGGATTTTCAAATGGAACATAGGGCAACGTATGTCCCTTGAGCTTATACATGGACACCCTATGGCCCTAGGGCCACAAGACTTCAAAACATACAAAAAGACAACCTATGGCCCTAAGCCCAAGGGTGTGAGCATTGACACCCTATGGCCCTAGGGCCACAAGACTTCAAAACATACAAAAAGACAACCAATGGCCCTTAGCCCAAGGGTGTGAGCATTGACACCCTATGGCCCTAGGGCCACAAGACTTCAAAACATACAAAAAGACAACCTATGGCCAAGATGTCAAAGGTGGCCAAGATATGAATGCAGCCCCATGGCCCTAGGGCCATAGGATCTCTATATGGAACATGTGGCACCCTATGGCCCTTGAGCTTATACATTGCCACCCCATGACCCTAGGGCCATAGGATTTCCAAATGGAACATAGGCAATGTATGGCCCTTGATCTTTAACATTGCCACCCCATGGCCCTAGGGCCACAAGATCTCACAACATACAATAAGAGAACCTAAGGCCCCTAAGCTCAAGGGTGCAGGTTCAAGGGTGGCCAAGATATCAATGCAGCCCCATGGCCCTAGGGCCATAGGATCTCTATATGGGACATGTGGCACCCTATGGACCTTGAGCTTATACATTGCCACCCCATTATCCTAGGGCCATAGGATTTCTAAATGGAACATAGGCAATGTATGGCCCTTGAGCTTATACATTACCACCCCATTACCCTAGGGCCATAGGATTTCCGAATGGAAGATAGGCAATGTATGGCCATTGAGCTTATACATTGCCACCCCATGGCCCTAGGGCCGTAGGATCTCCATATGGGACATGTGGCACCCTATGGCCCTTGAGCTTACATATTGCCACCCCATGACCCTAGGGCCATAGGATCTCCAACTAGAAAGTAGGGCAACGTATGGCTCTTGAGCTTATACAGTGTCATGGACCTAGGGCCATAGGATCTCCATCTGGAACATAGGGCTATGTATTGGAGCTTATCCATTGTCGCCCCTAACCCCTAGGGCCATAGGATTTCCAAATGGAATATAGGGCAACTTATGGATCTTGAGCTTATACATTGCCACCCTATGGCCCTAGGTCCACAAGCTTTCACATTGCCACCGTAGGGCCACAAGGATCTCACAAGATAGAAGAAGAAAACCCTAGGACATAGGATTTTCAAATGGAACTGAGTGCACGCTTTGATCCTTGACCTCCAACATTGCCGTCCTAGGGTGTGAGCCCAGGGGTGGCTGAGGTGTCTTCATAATAATTTCGGCCATTCAAGGGATATCCACAAGTGGCATAAATTAAAAAATAATTTTTAAAAAAATTCGCTACGACAAACTTTGTCATAATGGGTTTTCAAATACACTTATTGATATTGGACAAAAAAATAGTGCACAATTTTTGGGATAATTGTTTTAAAATTTAGCTTTTTAGTGTATTTTTTACTATGCAGATTTTGATTCTGGAGTCAAATTTTGCTTCATGGGTGTCGTTCCACTCATACTACAAAGATATGGAAATTGACAAAGCCTGGCACCAACTTTTTTTTTCCATACTCTTTTTTCTTTTTTTTTATAAAAGCTCTTTCAATTTCGGAGCCGACGAGCTATGTCTCATTTTTGCACAAGGCCTAGAACTCTAGTAATCTCGACTGCAAACCCGTGAGAACAGCCCCTACATTCAAAATTTGAATTTTGAATTTCTAACCTAACCTAACTAACCTTATATCTCTCTTTCTCTCTCTACCACAATTTTTTCCGCGCTGTCGCTCTCTTTCTCTCTCTCGTTTCTTGCTCGAAACCTACACAGAAACCTGCATTGAGCTTATCTTTCTCTGTCTCTCTCTCCCTCTCTCCCTACACATACAGTTCTACGCCATCGTTGCGGCGCGCACACAGATCTACACGAAGCCATCGCCACAACCTTCAACAGAAGGACTGTTGCCACGACCTCCCAAACACAGATCTGTTACCATCATCGTCGCGGCCTCAACACACCTAAGTGACTGCTTGCTACTGTTGCAGCCGGTTTTCATCAAACACAGATTTACTAAGAGGTAACCTGCAGAAACCCTAATCTTTTTGCTTAATTTGGTTTTAACTGTTCTTAATCTAATTACGTTTTAGCTAAGTTGTGAATCACCTCTCTCTAAAACAATAAACAAAAATCGTTACTTACATCTCTAAAACTGTAAAACTATAGACTGTAGAACTATAAAATAGAAAAATCTCTAATTAGAGATCTAAAACTGTAATACAGAATACTCTAATTAGAGACCTAAAAATATAAAACAGAAGACACTAATTAGGGACCTAAATTTGTAAACGAAAAACTCTTATTAGGGACCTAAATCTGTAAAACAGAAAACTCTTCATAAGTGACCTAAACTGTAAAATTGTAAAACTCTAACTGCAAAAATCTCTAATTACAAAACAAAAAATTTATAAACCTGCAAATACAAAAGACAATAACTACAGAAAATGTTGAAACTATGGATACCTGTAATTGGGGTGTGGGGAGTTGGGCACACGTTGTAAGAGGACGAGTAGAGCGCGTTGTTGTTCAGTTGCAGGAGGATGGGAAAAAAAAGGTGGGAAAGAAAGTGTACACTATATGTGTTTGTAAGATATGGTGTAATATAGTTTCTTTAAATTCATTTGTAGTCACTAAAATAAAACTAGACATCGAATCTTTATAAGGGCAGACAGGGTGTGGCTACATAGGGTTTCACCTCATACTAAAGAGTAACATATGGCCCTAAGGCACCCTATGACCATAAGGCCATAGGGTGGTCTCACATCGTACTATAGGGTGACCAATGTCCCATCTGGCTATAGGGTGCCAATGTACAATCTCAAGGGTCATAGGGTTCCCTATGTTCCTATTGAAGATCCTATGGCCATAGGGCCATAGGATCTCCAAAACATATATATGGCACTATGGCCATAGGATCACATGGTGCTCTATGTCCGATCTAGAGACCTTGTGGCGCAAGGACCTTAGGGTGGTAATGTACAATCTCAAGGGCCATAGGGTTCCCTATGTTCCTTTTGGAGATAGGGTGGCACTAGGGCCATAGAATCTCCAAAAGCAACATAAAGAACCTAGGGCCATAGGATCAAAGGGTGACCTATTGGAGACCTTGTGGCCCAAGGGCCATAGTGTGGGAATGTACAATCTCAAGGGCCATAGGGTTCCCTATGTTCCTTTTGGAGATCCTATGGTCCTCGAGCCATAAGATCTCCAAAATGAACATATGGCCCTACGGACTTAGGGTCACAGGGTTCCCTATGTTCCTTTTGGAGATCCTATGGTCCTCGGGCCATAGGATCTCCAAAATGAACATATGGCCCTACGGACATAGGATCACAGGGTGCTCTATGTCCCATCAAGAGACAATGTGGCCCAAGGGCCATAGGATGGCAATGTACAATCTCAAGGGCCATATTATTCCCTATGTTCCTTCTGAAGATCCTATGGCCCTAGCACCATAGAATCTCCAAAAGGAACATAAGGAACCTATGGCCATAGGATCAAAAGGTGCCCTATGTTCCATCTTGAGACCTTGTGGCCCAAGGGCCATAGGGTGTATTTGTACAATCTCAAGGGCCATAGGGTTCCATATGTTTTTTTTGGAGATCCTATCCATAGGATCACAGGGTGCCCTACGTCCCGTCTAAAGACCTTGTGGCCCAAGGGCCATAGGGTGACAATCTACAATCTGAAGGGCCATAGGATTCCCTATGTTCCCTAGGGTCACAAGGTGCCCTACGTTCCATCTGAAGACCCTATGACCCAAGTGCCATATGGTGGCAATGTACAATCGCAAGGGCCATATGATTCCCTATGTTCCTTTTGGAGATCCTATGTCCCTAGAGCCCTAGATGCATGGGGGGGCTGCCATGGTGCCCATTAATATGCACCATGGTGTACCCTATGTACGTAGGCCACCCTCGGGCCCTTGGATGCCCTCTGTCCCATCTAAAGACCTTGTGGTCCAAGGGCCATAGGGTGACAATCTACAATCTCAAGGGCCATAGGATTCCCTATGTTCCCTAGGGTCACAAGGTGCCCTACTTTCCATCTGAAACAATGAGGGCACCTTGTGGCCTTCGGGCCATAGAATCTCTATGTAGAGCATGGAGAGCTTCTTACTACCATGGAGGGAACCCTATGGCCTTCAGGCCACAGGGTGTCAATATAGAGATAACAGAGGTTCTTACTAGCATAGAGGGGACCCTATGGCCTTCAGCCCACAAGGTCTCCTCAATATAGAGAAAATAGTGTTTTTTACTGGCATAGAGAACACCCTATGGACCTGGGTCCATAGGTTGCCGAAAAACTATCATGAATGGTTTCTTTAAAACATACAGGGCACCTTGTGCCCTTAGGGTCATAAGATGTGTAGAGCACAGAGAGGTTCTTACTAGAATACAGGGGACTCTATGGCCTGAAGGCCACAGGGTCCCAATATGGAGCATAGATCGGTTCTTACTAGCATAGAGAGACCACATACTGCTTTATACATGGGACCTTAAGGTGTCAAAACAATGAGGGTTTTTTCAAAACAATGAGGGCACCTTGTGGCCTTGGGGCCATAGGATGTCAATTTAGAGCATAGAGCATAGAGCATAGAGCATAGAGCATAGAGAGCTTCTTACTACCATAGAGGGAACCCTATGGCCTTCAAGCCATAGGGTGTCAATATAGAGAAAACAGAGTTTCTAGCATAGAGGGGACCCTATGGCCTTCAGCCCACAAGGTCTCATCAATATAGAGCAACAGTGTTTTTTACTGGCATAGAGAGCACCCTATGGCCCTGGGTCCATAGGTTGCCAAAAATACCCTCATGAAGGGTTTCTTTAAAACATACAAGGCACTTTGTGCCCTTAGGGTCATAAGATGTGTAGAGCATAGAGAGGTTCTTACTAGCATACATAGAACCCTATGGCCTAAACGCCATAGGGTCCCAATATAGAGCATAGATCGGTTCTTGCTAGCATAGAGAGACCAAATAGTGCTTTATACCTGGGAGCATAATGTGCCAAAAGAATGAGGGTTTTTACAAAACTATGAGGGCACCTTGTGGCCTTGGGGCCATAGGATGTCAATATAGAGCATAGATCATAGAAATCTTCTTACTATCATAGTGGGAACCCTATGGCCTTCAGGCCACAGGGTGTCAACGTAGAGAAAACAGAGGTTCTTACTAGCATAGAGGGGACCCTATGGCCTTCAGCCCACAAGGTCTCCTCAATGGTATAGAGAGAATCATGTGGCCTTGGGTCCATAGGTTGCCAAAAAAACCTCATGAAGGATTTCTTCAAAACATATAGGATGTGTAGAACATAGAGAGTTACTTACTAGCATAGGGGGTACCCTATGGCCTGAAGGCCATAGGGTGCCAATATAGAGCATAGATCAGTTCTTACTAACATAGAGAGACCAAATAGTGCTTTATACATGTGGCCATAGGGTGCCAAAACAACATTGAGGGTTTTTTCGAAACAATGAGGGCACCTTGTGGCCTTGGGGCCAAAGGAGGTCAATATAGAGCATAGAGCATAGAGAGCTTCTTACTAGCATACAAGGAACCCTATGGCCTGAAGGCCATAGGGTGTCAACGTAGAGAAAACTGAGGTTCTCACTAGCATAGAGGGGAACCTATGTCCTTCATCCCACAAAGTCTCCTCAATATAGAGCAAATAGTGTTTTTACTAGCATACAGAGCACCCTATGGCCCTGGGTCCATAGGTTGCCAAAAAACCATCATGAACGGTTTCTTCAAAACATAGAGGGCACCTTGTGCCCTTGGGGTCATAGTATGTGTAGAGCATAGAGAGGTTCTTACTAACATGCAGGGGACCCTATGGCCTGAATTAGGGTGCCAATATAGAGAATAGATCGGTTCTTACTAGCACAAAGCGGACACTATGGCCTTCAGGCCAAAGGGTGCCAGTATAGAAAAAAGATCAATTCTTACTAGCATAGAAAGACCAAATAGTGCTTTATACCTGGGGCCACTAGGTACCAAAACAATGAGGATTGTTCAATGGCATAGAGAGCACCCTATGGCCCTTGAGCTTACATAGGTTGCCAAAAAACCCTCCTGAAGGGTTTCTTCAAAACATAGAGGGCAACTTGTGGCCTTGGGGTCATCGGATGTGTAGAGCATAGAGAGGTTCTTACTAGCATACAGGGGACCCTCCTTAATTTCTACCTTTGAGCTCCTTAATGGGATCAGAGACCATCCAAACATGTGCTCCTCGCGAAGTAATTTTTGGGGTTTGGGCATTTTTCAGTCAAGGAGAGTAGTACACCAACTACTCTAGTGTTAAAGAGTCATTGTTGGAGCCAATGCATACTCTCTGCATCAATGACGACGAGTATGATGTTTTGACCACGGCCAAATCCTTTTTTGTACGTCGTGCAATCAAATGCATCTGTCTCAAAGAAGATGATCAAGTGATAGACATCTTCTCATTAGGCTATGGGACTAAAGAGGCACTACAACAACAGAGAAAGGTGATATCGGTTGCATGTAGTAGTGATCAAATGACGCAATTGGAATCTCTTTGCCATTCCATAGTGGAAGAAGACCTTGATCTTAGAAGGTGGCAGGTGTGGATAACACAGAGAAAGTCAATGCCAAGGATTTAGAGGAAGAACAAATTGAAGAACCATTGGATGCAAGTGCTGAGGCCATTCTAGAAAGTCTACAGAAAACAGGTTAAGCTAGCCACCCATGATATTACATTACTGATATTTAGATTATTATTGTTGTCATTTTATTTTATTTGTCCCATCTCAAATCTGCCCATGATGTTAAAAACATTGATGTTTGGCTCGTTATTTTTCTCAATTTATTTTCTTTGAAAAAATGTGAACTTGTGAGTTTGCGTTTTTTCACAATAAATGAATTAGACTTAAGTGTATGATATTATATGGACATGTTTTGGTAAATAGAATTCTACATTTAGATATGGTCATAAGATATATATTATGTTTTGGTAAATAGAATTCTACATTTATATATGGTCATAAGATATATATTCTGTAATACTTTAAAGTTAATTGATCATATGAGGTTGGGAACAATACACTATGACTTGAGGATTTCTTTGTAGACATGACACCCTATGGCCCTAGGGCCATAGAATCCCCCAAAAGAAAATGGGATACCCTACAACCTTACAGATGTAGGGTGATTACATTGAGTCTCTAAAAGGACACATAAGCATCGGGTTACACTATAGCCTTAGGCCCATAGGGTGTCAACATAGAATCCCCCAAAAGCATTTGGCTACCCTACAATCTTTACAGATATAGGGTGATTATATAGAGTCTTTAAAAGGGCACATAAGCATTTGGGCTAGTCTACAACCTTAAGGCCATAGGGTGTCAATACAGCTATCCTACAACCTTATGTATATAGAGAGATTACATAAAGTATCTAAACGGGCACATGAGTATTTGGGCTATTCTAGAAGGAAACATAAGTTATCCAAGAGCATTTGGGATACCCTAAGGCCTTAGGGCCATAGGGTGGTGACATAGAATCTCCACAGGGGCACTTAAATCACCCCATGGATGCAAATCACCTAGCTCTTATGGACACATCTTATAAAACATCACATGACACCATATGGCCTTTAGACCATAGGTTGGTTATTCTAGGTCACCTAAAGACTCTTTAAGTGTTTCAAGAACATTTTTCGTTGGCCTTATATCTTGTGTCCATATACATTAGGGACATATATTTCTTATCTTGTGATTAAGGTTTAATATTCTATTGCGAATGAAATAAGCTAGAAAAAACTAAAAAGTATTTAGTCCTCAAAATTCCAAAATGAGAGTTTGAACAATTGATGTATGATCATTTTTTGTTGGGTGTAAGTTCTTCTATTGTGAATTGATGGTGTAAGAGTTTGAGATAATTATCTTTTTATTGCAACTAACTAGATTAAACATATATTCAACATTTGTTGTAAATGCCAATTATTTGCTTAGATAGTAACATCGAGTATAAATGGTTATTGAAGCATTTGTTTGGATTATGTGAAGATCTAGTTCTTTGATTGTAACAAGATTTTATTCAAAGATATAAAGTGCGAGTATTTTGTTCCAAACTATGATTTTGTTTCTCTTCTAGATGATACAGAGAATTGGAATTTATATCTTGAATTTTTTTCAATAGAGGGAAGCTAGGACTAGTAGAATTTTTTAGCTTTTCATGTAGCAATCGGAACATTGTATCAAGGTTTTTTGCAAAGAAATGATTGTATAATGTATAAACATTGTTTAAGTTTGTAAATTGGAAGTAGAAGGCAATGCAAGTTCCAAAACATGTGCAATGCCATAAGGAGAATCCAGCACAAATACTTTTTCCCCTCAGGATTTGTAAATCAAAGTGCATGGTGAGCCGGACTTTCCATCCACCAACAGATCAATGCATTTATGAATTAAAGTACTTGCAAATTTGATTTAAATGTTTGAATGTTATGATGATATTTGAAGGCAAAGACCCCTTCAACTGTGTGGCAAAGCAACAAATGTATGATGTATGATAATGATTCAATTTTGTATATCGTGTTGCATATTTATCGCAGTATTAACTTACACATTTTGCTAGCATAGAGGACACCCTATGGCCCTAGGACCATAGGATGCCATCATATCCCATGTACAATTTCTCTTTTACCATAGAGGACATCTTATGGATCTAGGGTCATAAGACGCCAACATAGTGCATAAATGGATTCTTATAAGTATACACGTAAACATAGTGCATAGAGGGAATTTTACTAGCATAAAGACCGCCCTATGGCCTTGGGACCATAGGGTGCCAACATAGAGCATAGAGGGCTTTTTATTAGCACCTTGTTGCCCTTGGGACACCATAGTGCCATAAAGTGGTTTTTTTATATATAGTAGAGAATTCTCACACACATGATACCTTGGTCACTATCTAGCCCTTGGACCATATGATAGTACAATAGAGGACACCCTATAGCCCTAGGGTTTCCTTCTATCCCTAGGGCCATACACTGCCAACATATAGTATACATGGTTTCTTCATAGAGCAAACCTTTTAGCCCTACGCAATAGAGTGGAAACCTAGACCATATAATGTATCCTACTAGCATAGAAGGCACCCTATGACCCTGAGGCCAAAGAGTACCAATTTAGGGCATAAAGAGTCTCTTTCTAGGTTGAAGGGCACCTTGTGGCCCTAGGGAGCACCCTATGGCCCTAGGGCCATAGGGTGTCAACATAGTCAAATGGGGTGTAAACTTAGAGCATAGAGGGTTTCTTACTATCATGGAGGACACCCTGTGTCCTTGGTGCCATAGGGTGCAAACATATAGCATGGAGGGTTTCTTGCTAGCATAGAGAGCACCCTATGGACTTGGGGCCATATGATTCCAACAAAGAGCATAAACGGTTTTTTGATAGTATAGAGGATAGCTTATTTCCCAGGGGCCATATGATACAAAAATAAAAGAGTCTTAAGAAGGGCACCTAGGCCACTAAATCACCATGGGGCCATAAGGTGGTCTTTGTGGGGAATGCTCCTAAAGGGTTCCTTGGCTATCCTATGGCCTTTGGCTACCAACATAGAGTTTAGATGGTTTCTTACTAACATAGAGCTCACCTTGCAGCCTACGGTCTTTAGATGCTAATATACAGTTTCAATGGTTTCATACTAGGCGTAAGGGGCACCCTATGGCCTTGGGGCTATAGAATGTCAATGTAGAGCATAGAGGTTTCCTTTCTAGCATAGAGGGCACCATGTGGCCTAGGAGCCATTTAATGCACCCTATGGCCCGAGGGTTGTAGGTTGCCAATGTAGACCGTAGAGGTTTTCTTTCTAGCATAGAGGGAACCTTGTGGCCTAGGGGCTATTTGGTGCTCCCCTAGAGCATACAAGGTTTCTTAGTAGCTTTATAAAGGGTACCTTGTGGCCCTCAAGTCTCCATAGGGTGCCAATATAGAGCGTAGAGGGTTTTTCTTACTAGCATAGAGGACATCCTATGGCCTTGGGGCCATAGGGTTTCAATATTGAGCATAGAGAATTTTTTACTAGCATAGAGACTACCTTGTGGCCCTAGGTCCACAGGGTGCAAACATAGAGAATAGAGGATTTCTTACTATCATAGAGGGTACCTTGTGGCCCTAGGTCCATAGGGTGCAAACATAGAGCATAGAGGATTTGTTACTAGCACATAGGACACCTTATGGCCCAAACTCCATAGAGTGATAACATGTAGCATAAAGGGTTTCTTACTAGCATAAAAGGCAGACCTTGTGGCCCTCGAGTCATAGGGTGCCAACATAAAGCATGTATGGTTTCTTACTAGTGCTCATAGAGGGCGTCTTGTGGCCCTATGACAACCCATGGCCTTAGGGCCATAGGGTGATACATAAATAAAGTACCATATGGCTTTGAAGCCATATATCTATTTATATGTTGAGACCTCCCAACAATCCTAACCCTATGGCCTTGAGGCCATAAACAGACATATTTTGGATTATCTTAAAGTCATAGAGATATCTACAAAGAGAACCGTATGGCCTGAAGGCCATAAGAAACTTAGTCAAGGAAATCATCCAATGCAAGAAGATCATGGCAATAGAAAATGAGACTTCTGCTCTAGAGCTTAAAGGCATAAATGTTTCTCCAAGTATACTTCTAGGCGCCACCATCATGGACAAAGAACTAATGTAGCTAGATAAAGATTAGGAATCTCTAGACAATAAGGAGCATAAAAATAAATTCATTGTAGATGTGTTGTCAGTTAGTAAATTTGCTATTTGCGATTAGTTTTTTCTAAGAGTGTGACAAAAAAGAGTTATCAAAATGTAGATACTTTGGAATCTAAAATTAGGTGTTCTTTAAACTTGCAGTCCTTCAACAAGATCTTGCGGCTGACAAGTTTTACTCGAGATTGTTGGTATAGAGGATGCTAATGCCATTGACCCTACTGAGAAATATTCTATCAATCTCCATGTCAACCAAAGAGTTTCTGACAAAGATGACAAGAATCTACAAGTCTTTGAAGGTCAACTGCTACAACGACTGGAGATAAATTTAAAGAGTAATCCAATGGAAGAAGACAGTGAAAGTTCCAGAACATAAGCAAGCGAAGAAGAAGAATCCAATGAAAATATTCTAGTAGCCCAAGAGTTGGGAATTGGATTGCATGACACCACAATGGAAGTAGAAGGCAATGGAAGTTCCAGAACATGTGAAACGCCAGAAGGAGAATCCAACACAAATATTTTAGCACCCCAGGATTTGGAAATGGAAGTGCATGGTGAGTCAGACCTTCCATCTACCAACAAACCAATGCTGACTATAATAGTGAGCTTGTGTGGATTGTTCCTGAGGAGATGCTGGCAAAAGTTCAAGAAAATGAAGAGCTTAAAGTTTGGACATGAGCATATTGTTCTTCGTCCAGGATGCATTGAGTTTTTAAAGGCTCTATTTAGCAATTTCAATGTAGGGATATGGTCAGCTGCTAATGGCATGCATGTTGTGGACATCATCAAGATTTTAGAAAAGGAAGCTAAAGAAAAATTTCCATTCTTTATAATCTGGGGGCAAAGCCAATGTCAACCATGCGTAGAATCAAGGATCACTCGCTTAGATAATTCAGGAGTAGAAGCACTTTTCAAACCGTTGGCTATTGCATCATCAAAATTTGGGCTTGATGCAAGAAGATTTCTTCTTGTAGATGATGAACCATTAAAGGGATGTGTGAATCCTGCATTGAATTGTATTTTTCCACCATCATTTAATGTTGATGATGAGGAGGATAATATCCTCCTTGGGGAGCTGCTACCATATATCAAAGCTCTCAATCATCTTAATGACATTCGCACAGTTAGAGGGTCTCATTTATATGGACAAGCACCCATTGCTCAAGGTCATGAGCTTTATAACCGTATACACAAGGTTGTTGCAGAGTGGGAGAAGAGAAATCTAATTTTTCTAGGAAAAACCTACTCCACGGGAAGGCTACCAGAAGTTTCTCGTCCTCTTCACGATGAGAAAGTTACAACATCTAGCACTAGTGGAATGTCCACTCGAAGTCAAGACAAGAAACTTTCAGCACGTGATCGAGAAAAAGTAAGGGTCTTAAAGAATATCAAATCATTATCAGCCTTGAAAGGTACAGAAGCAATCATGCTTGCCCAAAATTGGGATACAAGGAGCCTGTGATCAAAGTACATGAAGCCAGGAATTATAAAGCATCTAAAAATTCAGTATGATCTCAAATAGCCCTATATCAAGAAATGATGGAGCAATGTTTTGTAACATTTTGTCATTTACAAAGATCTTTATGTACTCAAAGACTTTGTTAGAGTGCTTAGGGTTTCAAGATATATGAAGATGTAAATGATTAATAGTTTTTTAAATTGTCTTTCAATACTATAAGTAACTTCTGAGTTTCATGTGCCAAATGCTCCTTTTTTTAAAAGCTTTTATAGTTGTTTGCTTTGAAATTTGAGTTCACTGTGCCATCAAGGACAATCTACATGCTCATAGGGTCAAATCTTGCTCTATAACCTTGGGGGAATTTCACTTTATGGTCTCAACACCCTATGAATCTAAGGCCATAGGGTCATAGTTTGGCATGTGTTCTTGCATAGGACTTACTAAGTGTAACCACAAATTAGCACCCTATGTCCCTAAGGTCTTCAACACACTTAAGATCTCTATATTAAGTTTTTTTTTTTAATCATTTCAGGGCTTCTAAGAAAAAATGTTTTGCTATTAGACTATCACAAAATAGAGGAGCTCCCTTTCATATTACATCAAATATCACATTCAAACCAAGAGCAATGGTTTCATTATCTACCAACATCTTTCAAACAGGACAAAAGAACGCTTATCTTGTATTTAGAGAGTGTGCTTCTTGCAACATTTGAGCTTTAATCAAGGCCAACTTGGACCAAGTACATGTGCATTGTAGAAGATAACAATGAGGTGTATGCGGTGCGTCCAGATGCAGAGTATTTCTTAAGATTTTGCTTTGAGTTCTTTGAGGTTTGGATTTGGAGTTGCCATCGTTTACAAAAAGCTCAACACATAATCAAGACCTTTTTCCCTACACAAAGTCACAAATTCAAGATGATTATGGATAACCGGTGCTGCCAAAATTCAAATTTCATGATCGGTTACAAAAGAGCCTATCACAAAAATCTTTCGACCATATGAAAGCTATTTGATTATTTAGATGGGGGAAACACTATAATATTTGATGATAGTCCACATCGAGTAATTTTGTAATGTTCCATCCTAATCTTGAGACTCACTATGTAATGCAATGTTATATGTCTCAAAGGACTCAAAATCTCAAGAGAAGGAGGCCATTTTAAGTGTACTAGTTAAGTATTCTAAATAGCATCTACCAAGTATTTGGCAATGTGTACTTTTCAAAATTTAAACTTGATGGAATGTTGTGGGATATCTTGAAACATCTTTAAACTGTTTTTTTAATGAAGTGCATCCTATTGTCAGGAGACTTCTCTCATTCAAGTTCTTTGGTTTCATTGTTTGATGCTTCTATGGTATTGTTAACTTTTTCTTCTTATTAATTGTTTTTATTAAGTGATCCAAACAATCAGAATTTCTTGACATTTGGTAGTGTTACAAAACGGTGTTTTTTGAACACCCTCAATCTTGGAGATATCATACTCTTTCTAGTTAGTCTTTTATTGTACATGCGATGAAGACCATCATTTTTATGAAACTGTCAAGTTGGTGGTAATCTTTATGTTTATACTTTATACTATTTTCACATAATCAATGTATACAATTCGTATTATTCACATCAAATGGTGTTTTTAAACACCTCCTTTTTTTGAGACACCGTCTCTAAAACCTTTGAGTGAAGTTTTAAAGCATGTACTTGATGTAAAAAATCTTCATCTTAACATTGATTCTTTGGCACAAACTTATATTAGGAGTTTTTATATTGTAGTTTCATGTTAAGAAATAATTTCAAAGTTAGAATTATGATAGTTTATCTAAGTAAGTGCCTCATCTAACTTTGTATAGTTAAATAAAATACCAAATGGAATTATAGGTGCAATAGATGACATCTTATGGTCTTAGGGCCATAGGATACTCTATAGTATTGTTTAGATTTTTTAATTGTTTGTGAACATAGATCATAGAGGGTTTTTCTCACTACCATAGAGGATATCCTATGGCTTTGGGGCCACATGGTCTCAATATTGAGCGTAGAGGATTTCTTACTAGCATAGAGGGTACGTTATGGCCCTAGGTCCATAGGGTGCAAACACAGAGTATAGAGGATTTCTTACTAGCACAGAGGGCACCCTATGGTCTAAGGCCATATGGTAACAACATATAGAATAAAGGGTTTCTAACTAGCATACGAGGCACACCTTGTGCGCCTGGGGACATAGTGTGCCAACATAGAGCATAGAAGGGTTTCTTATTGGCATAAACAACATCTTGTGGCCCTAAGACAACCTACAGCCTTAGGGACATAGGGTGGCACATAAATAAATTCCCATATGGCTTTGAAGGACTGGACCTCTTTATACGTTGGGACCAGCTAACAATCCTAACCCTATGGCCTTGAGGTCATAAAGAGACATATTAAAGTCATAGACATGTCTACAAAGAGCACCATATGGCCTTAAGGCCATAGGTGCAATAGATGGCATCTCATGGTCTTATAGCCATAGGATACTATATAGTATTGTTTTGACTTTTAAGTGTGAAATATTAGTTTGAATGTTGTTTAAATTATCGTGTATTTAAAACTTGATAGCATGCTACAAAACCATGACCAAGTATTTTGTTATACATGGATTAAGGTCACCAAATTATGGCAAGAGTGTTTAATAGTATTTGCCTTTACATATTATCTTTTTTAATTGTTGCAATCAATCTATATGCTGCTTTAAAATAATATCAATTGGTTTTTTTGACACCTCATTTTTTGAGAAGCTACTTCTAGAAGCATTTGTTGAATTTTGAAAAGCACTAATGTCATACAAATCCTCTTTCCAAAAACTATATTGGAGATTTATTCTTAAATTTTATGGTAGATAAATTAAAATAAACTCATACAATCATGATAATTTATTTAAATTAAAGGCAACTAGAGCTTAGAAATCATTAAATAACACAATCCTAGCATACACATTTAGAATTTGGGAAACGGGATTTTCCCAAATTATCTAAAATGGTGTTCAAGTGCATTTTCATTGGATATGGTGTAGATGCAGAGATGGGATATCGTCTCGAGCACCCGGAATCTAAGAAGGTTATGCAAAGCTCAGTATCTCAAAGTACGCTTTGAGGATGTTTCCTCACCGCCAGTTACACAGAATGTTGGACGTGCTAGTGATGCACCTTCCACTATTACACACACACATGTTACTCCACAGAGAGAGTGGAATCCAGTAATCAGGCACTTGGAGATCTACTCGTATATCTCGTGCACCTGAGCGTTTTGAGCCAGGATTGGACTATTTTCTAGCACTGATTGTGGTGAACCCACTTGCTACAAAGAGGCCATTCAAATGGACAATATCGTAAAGTGGGAAGAGGCTATGCAATCTCCGTATAACTCGATTTTAGCCAACGACACTTGGGGAATTGACAGAGTTACCTATAGGTAAACAAGCATTTCCATACAAATGGGTGTACAAGAAAAATATATCACAGATGATCCCGAGCCTAAGTATAAGTCTAGATTGGTTACTAAAGGGTTCAAGCAAACAAAAGGTGTGGATTTTAATGAAATCTTTTCTCTAGTGGTCAGGATGACTACATTTGTGTCTTGTGCTTGGTCTAATAGCCATCGAGGACATGGAATTGGTCCAAATGGATGTGAAGACAGCGTTTCTTCATGGGGATCTTGAAGAGGATGTCTACATGAAACAACCAAAAGGTTTTGCGATAAATCCTAAGAAGCCAACACGGGTAGAACTGGTGTGTAGACTCAACAAAGCTTTGTATGGATTAAAGCAAGGCTCACGGCAATGGTACATCAAGTTCGATAAGTACATTCAGTCCCAGGGTTACGTACGGAGCCAAGAGGATCACTGCTTGTGTACACAAAGAGGTTGAATGATGGTTCCCTCATCATTAAGATTTTGTACGTGGATGATATGCTCATAGCCGAGAAGTCAAAAGATATGAGAGTGCACTTCTCAAGGATGCCTTAAACAAGCAGTTTGCTATGAAAGATTTGGGTGATGCACATCACTTTCTTGGTATGCGTATCAAGAGAGATCGCAAATGTCGTATAGTTGAACTTTCACAGGAAGTGTATATTCACAAGGTATTACAATGTTTTAATATGCAAGGGGGGAAAGCGTTGAGTACCCCAATGGCAGCATACAAAAAAATTTAGCAAGCATGATTGCCCCAAATCAGATGCTAAAAAGGCAGAGATGGCAAAGGTGTCATATTCTTTGGCACTTGGTAGTCTTATGTTCACCATAGCTAGCATACGGTCAGACATTGCATATGCAATGGGAGTGGTCAGCAGTTTTATGGCAAATCTAGGCAAAGAGCATTGGGAAGCAATCAAGTCCTTCTTGAGATACATCAAGGGCTCAGCTAGCAAGTGCTTACACTTTGGGAACACTGATGCATCCATGGTTGGATACACTAATTTGGATTATGCGAGTTGTGTGGACACTAGGCAATCCACATCTGGTTATGTTTTCTTGTTCGCTAGAGCGGCAGTGTCTTGGAGATCATGTATCCAAAATTGCACTTTGTCTTCCACCACCACTGAGGCAGAGTATGTTACAGTTTCTAGTTCTAATAAGGAAGCTGTGTAGTTATCTTGTCTAGTGGGAGACTTGGTGTACACCAGACTCCATTGTGACAGTCAGAGTGCGATTGCGTTAGCAAAGAACCCCGTGTTTCACTCCAAGTCAAAACACATAGAGGTCAAGTATCATATGGTATTGGACATTTTGGCTAGCAAACGCATTGAGTTAGTCAAAGTTCACAAGGAGGAAAACCCAGTGGATGCTCTAACAAAGAGCTTAGCCTCAGATCAATTCGCACATTGCATAGAGATGATGGGCATAGAGTGAAGCTACACTCACACGTCACGTTTGTGCGGTACATCCTTGGTTGTAATCAAAATGAAGAGAAGATAGTGGATACTCTCTAATGCTCCACTACACACTGTGTCTGCTCATCCCCTTCCCCTTCTCTCTCTCTCCCTCTCTTGCATTCCGCATTTGCATCTACAAGAGGATCTGTTGAGGGTCGTCAAGGTCGCCCAAGTTGACTTCTTTGACTGGGTCAGAAGGTGTAGCGGGTGTGAGGGTGCTTCAAAAGATGAAGATTGACCCACCTCTTGGAGCTTTGAGACATCATGGGTTGTTGTCTGATCGATGTGAAAAATCAGTACTCTTTTTGTAACCATCGTGGTGGAAGCTCCTCGAAGGGTAAGTCCACAGACACAACAGAGTGCTTTTGCGTGTACAGGGAGTCAGACATAGAGGAGGCTAAGGGGAGAGGTAAGACGTTGGTGAACTCTTGCAAAGGAGATTTATTCCCCCTTCTATAATGTGTTATAGGCTAAGGGGAGAGGTAAGACGTTGGTGAACTCTTGCAAAGGAGATTTATTCCCCCTTCTATAATGTGTTATAGGTTCACCAAGGCCGATGGCTTCCATCAAGGGGGCAACCATTAGGAGAGATTTGGACTCAATTTTGGGCCCTGTAAGAAACGCCAACTCAGCATAGAGAGAGGTAATCTTGGAAAATACAAAAGTAGTTTTTTGAAATTCTATTTCTCGTAGTACATATATAAAAGTTTGCTCAATCACTTAAATGTATGCTCGTACAAAATGCTTTTCGAGAGTCTAACTTAAGTGTACACAAAAATCCATGTTCATGAATCTTTATGAGTGATTTGATGTGCGATGAGAGAAAACATGTAAAAGATGTTTTCAAAATACAAAAAAAAATACCATGGATACATCCGAAACATCCAAAAACCTTAGGATAGCACTTTAAAAAGCATAAAACTGACGTCTCTAGCTCAAGGTATAGTATTTTTAAGCATAGGGCCTCATGAGGTCAAAACTAAACGAATAGAGTCTCCAGAGACCCCTCAAGGGCCTCTATTCGCTTGGTTCTGACTCCTCCTTAGTCTTAAATAGTACCTATCAATTGCTATCAAGTACGATCCATTCGAATTTGAATTGTGAGTAGCTTATAAAAAGGTGATTGATGTTTGTGCGAGATGCACACGTACAAGTACCTCACTTTATAGGATAGAACCAGCAAGTCATAAAAAGCATTCGGCGCTTATGCAAGATGTCACTATCAAGTGCCTTACTTTTCTAGTGATAGTGACAATTTCATCAAAATGGTTTTCATGGACATTTGCAAAAATGAGAAAAAAAACTTTTTCTACGTAACGTTAGCCTTCTTTCTATTTGTCAAGGAGCATTCTTCCACTAGAGCTAAAAGGCCCAAAAATGAGTCCAAATTTCTCCTAATGAGACGCATGATCTTCAATGATTGTCAACACTGGCTTCTGGATGATGTGGCTCACTGGTCTTAGTTGGAGGAGCAGGGGAAGAGGGTGGATCAACAGGCAAGGGTTGAATAGAGACCACATAGCATGGCAGCCATGCAGTAGCCTCCAACCACTGCAGTAGATCTTCATCAGACCGATCAGGTGGGGTAGGTTGATCCAGATCAGGGTTGGACTGCACTGACAAAGAACTATGATGAACCATTGGATCCGTACCTCCTTCGAGTCGAATTGGTTTCATTGGGGAGTCAGGAGTATGTATCCACATGGCATCATTTTCCTAATCATGAAGTGTTTTATTGTGCCACAGCCATGGTCTACCGATGAGCATAGGAAATCCTCCCTCAACCTGGAGAAGACGAACCACAACAAAATCCAAGTTAAATGTGAAGTCTTGTACCTACATAGGCAACTTGTCCACTATGCCCACTGGGTAGATTGTCCTCTGGTCGGCCAATGTAGCTGTCAAGGGAGCAAGGCAGGTACGTTGTAGACCTAAAGCCAACTTAGTGAACTTCGGCATCAGATTGATGCCATATCCAGCATCGACTATGACACCGAAGAATTGGCACCCAAGAATAGATACACTGAGACGAGGACTCCTGTAATCGGTGAGGGGAGCGGCGGGATAGGAAATCATGTACGACTCTGAGGGTTGTACATGGAGGTACCCGCCACTAGGCCCTGCACTCGGGTGCAGAGATTGAATGACTATAAGGGTGTCACTTCCTAGATTTGCATCGAGCTTTAGCATGTCGTAAAGGGAAACTTGTTGAAAGGTGTTCTTCAGGATAGTTTGTGATGTAGGCTTCTCGCTTTTTGGCAAGGCGTGTTCTAGGACTTTGATCTGCTACAAGTCAGCTACTGCTCCCAAGAAGGCCCCATCAATATCAAATAGCATAGAGGCCAGTCAGTTATTGGAATCAAGGGTGACTTGTCAGATGTTGCAGACAGACTACATTGTTGAAAAGGAAATGGAAGAGCTAGACCTTCAGGAAGCCTGAGGCCTAGGGCTGGTCATTGTGACCTAGTGAGGACACCAATGGGCTCCTCCACTTGTTGCACCCTATCCTTAGGAGTAACCACATGTGTAGCAGGTGACGGTTGAGGAATGGTTCTTACCGCAATTCGGTTGATCTTTGGAAAGGTGAACTCTTGTTGGTTCTGACTAAGGTTGGAAGAGGTGGATGCCTGTTGCTTGAGACAATCTTTACTGTAGTGATCCTTAGCCTCTGGTAATGCCCATCTTCCCCGCACCTGTAGCACAAAATGGGGCGATTGGACGGACGAGGCGGGGGATGAGGTGGTCTCTGCTCGTGTTGCATGGGGGTGGAAGTTGAGGTGTAGAAGCTTTGAGAACCAAAGGGGCACTAGCATGATAAAAACTTTGAGATGGAAAGGGTGTCACTTCTTAGATTTGCATCGAGCTTTAGCATGTCATAAAGGGAAACTTGTTGAAAGGTGTTCTTCAGGATAGTTTCTGATGTAGGCTTCTCGCTTTTGGGCAAGGCGTGTTCTAGGACTTTGATCTGCTACAAGTCAGCTATTGTTTCCAAGAAGGCCCCATCAATATCAAATAGCATAGAGATCGGTCGGCTGTTGGAACTAGGGGTGACTTGTCAGATGTTGCAGACAGACTAGGTTGTTGAAAAGGAAATGGAAGAGCTAGACCTTCAGGAAGCCTGAGGCCTAGGGCTGCTCGTTGTGACCTAGTGAGGACACCAATGGGCTCCTCCACTTGTTGCACCCTATCCGTAGGAGTAATCACATGTGTAGCAGGTGATGGTTGAGGAATGGTTCTTATCGCAATCAGATTGACCTTCGGAAAGGTGAACTCTTGTTGGTTCTGACTAAGGTTGGAAGAGGTGGATCCCTGTTTCTTGGGACAATCTTTACTGTAGTGATCCTTAGCCTCTAGTAATGCCCATATTCCCCGCACCTGTAGCACAAAATGGGGCGATTGGACGAACGAGGCGGGGGCAAGGTGGTCTCTGATCGTGTTGCATGGGGGTGGAAGTTGAGGTGTAGAAGCTTTGAGAACCTGAAGGGGCACCAGTGTGATAAAAACTTTGAAATGGAAAGGCGCTTTGCATACCTTGCATAGAAGGAGGGGTTGTCAACAGAGAGGCATGTAGTTTGGGTGGCCATAGGGAGAAACCATATTGGATGCAGGAGCTAATCCGTGTTGAAGCATAGAAACGAGGCTCTGTCGTAATTGTCACAGGCACTCCTTGTCATCATTGCGGACTTCTCACAAAAATGACAGTAAGCTCGAGGCATGCATTCCTACAGAGGATGCTCGGGAGAACGGCAGGAGCTACACCAAACAATAGCCATAGATTCCTAATGAGCCTTGAGCTCCTCCTGCTCCCGCTTGATGTGGTCCAAAGCTTCTTGATGTGGAGGCTTCTCCTGTTGAAGAGAAAATGATCTCTCCTCTTTAAGAGCTCGTTGTAATTTCAGGGCTTCGAGCTCCCTGTGTAAAGAAGTTAAAGGGTCAGAGGGACTTTCCAAAAATACTGAGGTGGTCTCTACCTGATGTTGGGATTAAAGCCCAAGTGGCCTCTTATGCGGATATGGCTGGCCGCCCGCCTAACTCACTTCCTCTAACTCTTTGTATATACTAACTTATACTTTGTGAATACTAAGGTATTGGGAGATAACCCTTCTAACAGTTCTCTGCGTACTGTACTGTGTAAGCTCACTGTGTGTGTGTGAGAGAGAGATTCGACCCACGCTCCGCTCCGCGACTTCAATTGGTATCAGAGCCTTGGTTCAGTGCGGATTTGCGCAATCGCGCGCGCGCACTTTTCCGGCAGATTCTGGATCCGGAGTTCGAAAATTCACACTCGGCGTTCCGGGAGCGTTTCCATCAGGCGACCTGGGGTTTTACCCCCCTTTCGAAGCCGTTTATGCCCTCAGAATTTCATTCTGAGCACTACAGCAGAAGATAGATTTCAGCCGCAAAGAAATCCGTCTTGTGTAGATTGGCAAGCAGGAAGTGGTCGACATCAATATCGGCATCGACATACATCACCTATTAGTCTTCAGAGCATCATCTATAGACCAGGTACACATATATATCATCAGATATATATATTGCATTCTGCATTGTTACTTCTTGTGCTTGCCAGGTTCCAGGGGAGGTGTGGCCATACGACGGCTTGACACCACTGGCATGTATTGCAGATTGATGTACTGTGATTGTGGGTCTGCTAGTTGTGAGTCACGCTAGCAGACAGACCGCCACAGCGGTCATAGGACAGTGATTGGTCTATTATAGGATGTATGCTAGTTCTGGGCAGTTTGCTGAGCCATCTGAGAGGGTCGTGTGTGAGGTTTTTTGAAGCCAAGCACTGGGGGCTGGGTTACCCAATGTGAGGTGGATTAGGTTGCTGGAGTTCCCCTCTACACGCATCCTCTTCGGCGACTTTTATCCCTTAGGATGTATGACTTTGTGTAGACACTGGATTGCATCTTATGCGTCAGGCCGTTGAGGCATTGTTCAGGGTTCAGTCTTGAGACAGATACAGGTTCTGTCATCGCCCAGAGAGGAGACAGTGTATGCTTACAGGATTTGTCACTGGTCAGCTATTTATGATTGTTTTTTGAGCTATCTTTTGGTTCCCAGAGCTCAGTTTACAGGGGAGACTCTGTCAAAAATTTTCAAAATACTGACAGTTCCTGAGGAGAGGTGTTCAGCTTGTTGATTACAGCTTGTTTACTGTGTACAGAGGCCAGTTTACAGGGGAAACTCTGTCGGATTTTTCTCAGGAGTAAACAGTTTGGCAGATATGGCATCTTCTCAAAGTGAGACTCTTTACAACATAAAGAAGCTGGATGGCACAAACTTTCCATTCTGGAAGTAGCAGATTTGGCAAGTTTTGGTGCAGAAAAAACAAGTGAAGCCACTGAAGCTCAAAGGGGAGAGACCAGAAGGTATGGCTGAAGATGAGTGGGAAGAGCTTGACGAGTTAGCTTGTTCCACAATCATGCTGACACTGGCAGAAAATGTTTACTTCAACGTAGCAGAAGAGACTACAGCGTATGGCGTATGGCAAAAGCTATGTGGTATGTACGAGAAACAAAGTGCTGCTTCTCAGATTTACTGGCTCAAGAAATTGGTGGATTTGAAGATGAAGGAAGGGACAGCCATGTCAAATCATCTGAATGAATTTCACACAATTTTCAGCCAGTTAACAGCACAGGAGATAGTCTTTCCAGATTCAGTGAAGGCTATGTTTCTCTTAATCACTTTCCCAGATAGTTGGGATACTTTTCGTACAACGTTAAGTAATTCTGTCGCGCCAGAAGGTCTTACAAGTGCCAATGTAGAAGGCAGCTTGCTCACAGAGGAAGTGAACAGGAAGAACATTGACAAAGGCAAAGGCAATAGTGCTTTGGTCGTTCGAGGGAGACAACAGTTTAAAGAGAAGAAGGGTAAGAAGGCACAAAACCGAAGTAAGTCTCGTGATTCGAAGTCAAAGGATGACATAGAATGCTACCATTGTGGCAAGAAGGGTCACATGAAGCGAGACTGTACGAAGTGGAAACAAGAAAAAGGAAAAACAAAGAGTTCTGAGCAAGATGAAAAGAAGAGTTCAGTGAAGATTGAAGAGGTGAATGTCACAGGATCTGGTTCAGACAGTGATTCTGGTAAAGCAGCTGGTGACATCTTCCTTACAAGCAATCTTGATTTTGTTTTCTTGACTGCAGAGGATGGACATGCTATGAGTGATTGGATTATCGACTCAGGGGCATCTTTACATGTTTCTCCACACAAAGAGTGGTTTACATCATATGTGGCTACTAAAGATTATGTCAGACTTGGCAATGAGCAGGTTTGTGACATACTTGGAGTGGGAGATGTGCAGTTGAAGTTTCAGAATGGCTCTTCTTTATGGCTCAAGAATGTCAGACATGTTCCAGCAATCCGAAAGAGCTTGATTAGTACAGGGAAGTTGGATGATGCGGGTTATGTGACAGTTTTTGGGAACAGCGCTTGGAAGATCTCCAAAGGTTCGATGACTGTAGCACATGGCCGCAAGTCAGGAACTCTGTACACTTTACATGTTTTAGAGGTTAAAAACCATGTAATTAATGTGATTGAGCAGCCAAGTGTGTCACTGTGGCATCGTAGGTTGGGACATATGTCAAAAAGAGGAATGGAAATACTTTCTCATTATGGTTATTTGCCTGGCTTTTCATTTCAAGATTTCGAGTTTTGTGAGCATTGTGTTTATGGTAAGCAAACACAGGAACCGCACAGATCAAAGAGGAATCGTAGGGACGAACGGTTAGCTCTTGTACAAAGTGATCTATGCGGACCAATGCCTAGTTTGTCACTAGGGGGAGCAACGTACTTTTGTACATTCATAGATGACTATTCTCGCAAAGTATGGGTTTACTTCTTGAAGCACAAGGATGAGGTGCTCAAGGTCTTTAAGACATTCTTGCAGCTAGTGGAGAATCAGAGTGGTCAGAATCTGAAGTGCTTGAGAACTAACAATGGTGGAGAGTACGTTTCCAAAGCTTTTCAAGACTTTTGTGAAGCAAAAGGGATTAAGCGGGGACTTACTGCACCATATAATCCTTCACAGAATGGGGTTGCAGAACGTATGAATAGGACCATACAAGAGAAGGTCAGAAGCATGTTGTCAAATGCTGAGTTGCCTAATGGATTTTGGGCGGAAGCAGTGGCTACAGCAGTCCATTTGATCAACAGGTCTCCTAGTAGGGTTCTGGATAAGAGTGCAGTGGCCGAGATGCTATGGATAGGCAAGGCACCTTCGTATAAGCATCTCAGAGTCTTTGGTTGTGAAGCTTATAGCCATATTCCTAAGGAGTTCAGAAATAAGTTAGAACCAAAGAGCAAGAAGTGTATATTTCTTGGCCGGAGAATCGGGTGAGATGGGTTACCGGCTTTGGGATCCTGAGTCCAGAAAGCTTATTCGTAGCAATGATGTGCATTTCAATGAAGCCAAGTTTCACGCTAAGCCAGAGAAGACAGAGGAGATCAGAAGAGTTGTCTTCAGGGAAGATGGACCTAGTGCTAGCACATCAAGACAGCATGGTCAGGCTCAGGAACAGCCTATAGTGGCTAGAGAGGCAGCATCAGTTGTGGTGAGACGTTTTGAGCGTGTCTCCAAACCACCTGATCGTTATGTGCCATCTCTAAATTATGTCATGCTCACAGATTGCGGAGAATCATCTTGTTACAAGGAAGCATTACAAGTGGTTGATTCAAAAAAATGGCAGTTGGCCATGCAGTCAGAGATGACAGCTCTGCATAAAAACCAGACATGGAAGTTGGTTAAATTACCACAGGGCAAAAAGGCTCTACCTTGTAAATGGGTTTACAGGTATAAGATCACCGCTCATGATAGTCAGACAAAGTACAAAGCAAGGCTTGTTGCCAAGGGCTTTAAGCAAGAACAAGGCATTGACTTTGATGAAGTCTTCTCTCCAGTGGTCAAGATGACTACATTGAGATGCTTTCTTGCATTGGTTGCTATATTGGATTTGGTGTTGCACCAAATGGATGTCAAGACAGCGTTCTTGCATGGTGATTTAGATGTGGAAATTTACATGCAGCAGCCAGAAGGGTTTGTTGAGAAAGGCATGGAACATTTGGTATGCCAGTTGTTAAAGAGTCTTTATGGCTTAAAACAATCACCGAGGGCATGGTACCATAAGTTCCACCAGTTTATGCTTTCTCAAGGCTACAAACGTAGTGAGTTCGATCACTGTCTATATACAAAGAAGGCTAAGGATGGCAGTTGGCTGATCCTTATTTTGTATGTGGATGACATGTTGATTGCTGGCAAACACTTGGAAGAAATTTCAGCTTTGAAGTCAAAGATGGCAAAATCGTTTGACATGAAAGACATGGGTGAGGCAAGTCATATACTTGGTATGCGCATTGAGAGAGACAGATCAAAGAAGTTGATTTGGTTATCTCAAACAGAGTATATTGACAAGGTTTTGCAACGTTTCAATATGGAGAAGGGAAAGGCATTGAGTGTTCCATTGCCACCATATGTGAAACTTAGCAAACAAGATTGTCCTGTGTCTGAGGAAGAAAAGGCTGAAATGGATAAGATTCCATATGCGTCTGCAGTGGGTAGTTTGATGTATGCAATGATTGCTACACGTCCGGATATTGCATTTGCAGTGGGAGTGGTTAGCAGATATATGTCAAATCCCGGCAAGAAACATTGGGAGGCAGTGAAAGGTATCATGAGATACTTAAAACATACAAAGAGCATGCGCATATGCTACGGTAGTCAGGATTTGAGTGTCAGAGGATACACTGACTCAGATTATGCAGGAGACTTGGATAAGAGGAGATCTACATCAAGCTATGTCTTTACATTGGCTGGAGGTGCCATATCATGGCGATCTCGATTACAAGATTGTGTTACACAGTCTACTACTGAAGCTGAGTATGTTGCAGCAAATGAGGCATGCAAAGAAGCTATTTGGCTTGGTAGATTGGTAGCAGACTTGGGAATCAATGCAGATATGCCAGAGTTATATTGTGATAGTCAAAGTGCTATACAATTGGCAAAGAATCCAGTGTTCCATTCGAAGACTAAGCATATTGATGTCAAATATCACTTCATTAGGGAAGTACTTGAAGACAAACAGATACAACTGCTGAAGATCCACACCAAGGACAATCCTGCTGATCTACTCACAAAGGGACTTCCAGGAGAGGGCTTTGTGCATTGTCGTGAGTTATTGGGCATTGGATAGATGGCAGCCATGTAAATCTTTGTACATTTATGTTCATAGATTTACAGTTACTGAAAGTGCCACATTGGACTTTAAGTGGGAGGTTGTTGGGATTAAAGCCCAAGTGGCCTCTTATGCGGATATGGCTGGCCGCCCGCTTAACTCACTTCCTCTAACTCTTTGTATATACTAACTTATACTTTGTGAATACTAAGGTATTGGGAGATAACCCTTCTAACAGTTCTCTACGTACTGTACTGTGTAAGCTCACTGTGTGTGTGTGAGAGAGAGAGTCGACCCACGCTCCGCTCCGTGACTTCACCTGAGGGGGGTCAGTGAAGAGCTTCCTACCCCCTTCCGCGACAAACTCCTCCAGAGTGGCTTCAGGTCGGAGACTCTCTCGAAGCTTTTGCTGAGAAGTCTTGGGAAGAGCCTTCTCCACCTATTTCTTGACGATTAATTCTCTTGGTTGTTGAGGGAGCTTTGTGACCATAGACTTTGTCCTTGTCATGAGTTCTGCAAAAGTCTCATGCGGCTATAACATGAGGTTGGCTAATTCATCCAAAACCTTTTCTTGGAAGTCCCTTGGTCTGAAAGCTTCACAAAACTGCCTTCATAATGTGGCCCAAGTCAGAAAATGGTTCTCAGCAAACTATTTGTACCATTTATCGACTAAGTCATCCAAGGTTGATGGGAAGAGCACTAGGTAGGCGTCTTCTCTGTTGAGCCCACAACCCCTGCAGAGGGAGACAAATCTCCTAGCATGGTCGTCTGCATGCTATGTGGAGAGTCCTTCGAAAGTCGAAAACTTTATATTCACCGTAGCCAAGAGCCTTGTGAGCTTCTCCATGGCTGCCTGTTCAGGAGCTTGTTGCTCAAGAGCTTCTTGTAACACAGGGGGCGAGAAATGTACTGGGGAAGGTTACTTGGGAGGTGAAGAAATGTTTGAAGGAGTGGAGGTAGCCGCGTGGGAAGGTAGGGGTAATGGGGCTGGTGGACTTCTATTTGGGGTAGTACTTTAGAGGACTCAGTAATGGACTTTGTCGATCTTTGGACTGCCTCATATGTGTCATGCAGTAATTAGGAACCCACTCAACCTTTGGGGCACTAAGACTTTTACTTAGCTGGCACAAACTCCACTAGATGAGTGTGAGTGACCTGGACGAGGGACTAGCCAAGGACGAGGGACTAGACCGGGACCAGAGACTAGACCAGGACGAGTGACTATACCAATTGGTCTAGGACTCTAGTCCAGACTAGCAGACCAACACAAGCGAGATCTTAAACGACGTAGCTCCTCGACCTATACGCACAACGGAGTGAAAATTCTATTGAGGTCCCACCCGGCGTGCCAAAAATGAGAGCACATGTAGCAAGAATAATGTGCCGTGCTCTCCATTGTGGGTGCTCCTCAGTGCAATGTGCGTGAAATCTCACTCCAACATAATGAAAACATTGTAAAAAATGAACAATATAAGCAAACAAGCAACTCAACAGTAGAACCCAAAAAGCATGGGACTCCACTAACTTAGATGTAACAGTACAGACTCTGGCATGGCAGTACACTCTGCTCCAAGTCCGAAACTCATGGGTACAATAGGGGTGTCGAGGCTCAATATGTGCAAGGAGGGTGCAGTGTGTGATGTAGACTCGACTCGACGCTAGACTCAAGACTCATAAACCATCTAGAACATTATATCACGACTCAAGCAAATGTGAGCATATATACAACCCCAAAAGAGCAACCAGCAGATAACATCAAATATCTTTGACTCTCCAGCTGCACCTATCCCCAAACTGTGGCGAAGAAGAACTGGCCATGGTGTCCTCTAAACCACCACTCCTGCCACGTGTCAAGTCCACCAAGTATGAATCCATGACCAACTGTAATTGTCTTGTCTTTCCGTGTAGAGTGACATTGTAGCCTAGCTACAATCCATGTGCCTCTATATCTCTAGCAAGTAGCACCCCATTTGTCTCTGATCTCGAGAGTGCAAGATATCTTGGAAAGTAGGTTACCCTCTAAATAGGGACTCGTATCGGCCTCTGATATCCGCATAAGCTCTACATCTGTAAGCAAAATGCTCCTCCCTCTCCACTTCCTCTCTGCATACTCCACACTCTCTCTCCTCCACGGGAATGTCATGAGCTCGCCCCACCTCAATAGATGTCGCCGGAGAGGAGATGTGATCCAAGTCTGTCTGATACAGAGCTGCCAAAGATCCTGTCAAATCTCTCTCACTACGTGAGAGATGAAGCTAGGGGGAGTCGGAGTCATACTAGAAAGGTGGCAAACTCTTCAAGTCAACGTTGTGTGCTCCGAACCATGCTCTAATTTGTATACCATGCTCTATCATATCCAAGCTCTAACATCGAATAGCCACCCTTTCGTGCGGGGCTCCTAAAAGTGTGTCTGATGGCATCTCCACTCTAGCATGGCCAATGCTACATATCTTCTGGTGAGTCGATCAATGGTGGCATGTGCCATGGAGAAGGACCCCTATCTGCTATGGTGAATGTGACTCCCAAGTACATGTAGGAGGTGACCACCTCTACTCGTCCTCCTGCTACTGTAAATGTGGATGCTCGTCGAACTGCTCTGGAGGCGTGGAAGATCATGATCCTTTCCCAAGATTCACACTTGAGTCCCCTATCTGTACAAAACTCACCCAAAGCTCTCAGATGGCTCTGTAGGCCCTCTGGTTACTCTCAAATCAGTACAATGTCATCAACATATAGCATAATGTGGATTGTGGTACCTGCTAGGTCCACTCCTGTCCCTCCCGCTCGTAGGATGTAGTCGGAGATCTCATCGATGTAGAGTCTGGGAAGAGGGGCATCCTTGCTCAACACCAATGGTGCTAGTAATAGACTCTACCGCCTGGTAATCGAACTCCCAATCACTCTCATAGTAGGGAGCATAGATGGCCATATCATCTCCGAAGGTATCCCCAAACTCTAGAGTCGTCGAAAGAGCCTCTCCCATGGGACGGTGTCAAACGCTTTGCAAAAATCCACAAAGCAACAGTAAAGCCTCTTCTTCCGCACCTTTGCCTCATCAATGAGGCAGCGCAAAACGAAGATGTGGTCGATAGTATAGAAGGTTCATCTGAACTCTGACCAGCCATGAGCCCATAGGCCCTCAGGTCTGTCTGAACCCTACATGGCCAGGAGCCCGTAGGCCCTCAACCTCCCCATAAGGAATAAGCTCAACCCCAAGACCTGCCCCATATAGTTTGGCCATTGTATGGCCAATCATGATAGTATTGAGGATCCTCAATCTTATGGATAGGGACAACGATGTGCATGGTCCACTCCTCTGGGAAACCCTTCCCTACAACGCCTCCTCAAAAGCTCACCGCTTTCGGCGTGCGAGTCTCTTCATCTGACGTCTGGCCTCTATCAATGGTCTCTCCAGGAATCCGCCATGCAAGCAACTGGCGGTAGAGGTCTCTGTGCTCATCATCATACCAACGGTTCTGTGGCATGGTCCGAGAGAGAGAGAGAGAGAGAGAGAGAGAGAGAGAGTACCTATAAAACTTTCAAGGGTACTCTGCTGTGGGCGGTCTGAAACTTCCTAGGCATACACCCTCAAAGAGTGCCAACAAACTGGAAGCCATGTAATATTTAGAAACTTTTGCTCCTGCTTCTATGCCCATCACAAAATAATTGTAGAATGATTGACGAAAAAGCACCTTTCTCCAAATTTCGCAACTTTTGCACATCACAGAATAATTGTAGCAAGAAGACACATTTGGGGCCCCGTGTAAATTCAACTTCCTTAGAACACCAGCAATACCCCATTGCTCCATTCATCAACCCAGTCTTCAACTTAGAGATGCGTCATAACCCAAGTGATACTTGTATCTAAAATTACAAGCCAATAATACACAACTGAAGATACTGAACTTTCCAAAAGCAGCACACAAATGCCACAACCTCAGTTTAGATATTTAATAAGAGAATTCGAGAAAAGGCACAGTAACACAAACCATGGCTATCATAGCAATACACAAACCACCTCAAATGAACAAACAGGTTCATTCTCTCGCATGCCTGTAAAGCGCTCTTCCTCATTAGAAGAAAAAAACTGGATCCTTGTTTCCAGTTTGCATAAACTCTTGGCTATAGATACACTGGGAAGTCTGCAATATGGAACACCAACACATAAATTAGATGCTGGCAGCATGCCTGCCAAACTTCACCCACCCGAATACCCTCGCATTCAACTTCCTTAGGATGTCCACAAGTCAAAAACCATTACAATATGCCAGTATAGGTTGCTTAATCTTCAGAATAATGTTGAAAAATGCTTGCATGCTTGTAACTTGTACCTGTAGAAAGAAAGTGAGACATATTACCTGATCTCATTTCATTCTGCGAAAAGACCTATAATGGTTGCAAAAGACATACCTCCTTGGAGGATGGCTGTCTTCTTGCTTCTAGCCTGCTGATCTTGTCAATGATCTTTTCTCAACTGCAAAAAGGAAAGATTATAAAAGAAGCTACAATGGAGCGATCAAATCCAAGCTCAAAAACCTTGAAAACCCACCAAATTCCTTCCTTGACGACTCTGCAAAGGCATGATCAACATCCTCATCAAGATCACCCTCCTCATTAAGCAAGTTGTCCTCTTCCAAAACAGTTCCATCTATCAGAAGAAGGGTAGGCCGCTTTGATGAAGGCTTGTCGTCCTCTGCATCAACTTTTGCCAAAGCTAGGACATCTTCACTATGCTCTTTGACATAGTCATCCTCATGGAGGGGAACTGATCTGATAAAGTTAAAGTAAAACACAAAGACAACCAGACTAGAGCCAACAATGCTTGAACTGCTCATAGCCAAGGAAGTTACTCCATTGGCATAAAACAACATAGTCCACACTTCAGCAGCTCACATGAACATGCGTACTGAACAGCCTCATTGACCTAACCTGTCTTCCCATGGCCACTTGCACGAAATATCTTCTCACATATCAGATAAATGCATTAATGTAAATTGTAATATACATTACTGGCTATCATCGTCTAAGGATACGAATATCCAAAGACAGTGGGACTCACACCAACCTTCGAGAAAACGTCTGCAAAACCTTTCCAGGCTGTTCAAAACACAAGATACTTGTGAGCCAGCTGGTTTGTATCTCATAGCCCACCCAATAATAAAAACAGTAACGCATAGTTTTTGTAACTGTGCTTATAGGTACAAACCATTTCGGAAGCTCCATACTTTTTCTTTGACAACTTCAATTGTTTCGTCAAGCAGTCCAGGTTCTACACCCAAACGCACAAATCAAAAAGAAAATATATCAGCAGGATAAACATACAGTGCTACCTCCATGGGAAGTGCCTCAACTGACTAAAACGAAGCCCTCACTTGATAGTGTGATCTTCACCTGTTAAACTGCATGTTGCGAGAGTAGCTTGTTGATGATGTGCAGATGATACACTCCAAGTGGCCTTAGAAAATGAACCTTCCTGCAAAATCAAATAACTATTTAAACACTCGGGCGTGTAACTTGGAGTTTAGCCTATAAGGACCTGATATGAACTTAAACAGGATTTATATGCACTGAGCTGTGGAAGAAGACTACACCCCCTACTTGTGAATTTGCAGAATCATGCCTGTGGGCCTAGATCATCCTACAACTATACCTCTCATAACATCAGGGAGAAAGGCAGAACAAATTTAATGTAAAAATAGAAAAGACTAGAAAGATCCAAATGAGAAGGTAAAATGAGGACATGCACACATCCTTGTTTCCTAACACTTCAACTGTCCAAATATAAGACAAAAGTGTAGCTTCGTAGTCCTAAAATAAGCACTTGAATAAAAAGCATTGAAAACACAAATGTTTGAGATTTTGACAAAAGTAACCTGGAGTGAGGAGTGAAAGATTATTACTTTACAAAGTGTAGCTTGGACAATAGCTACGCCCTATTTGCTAGTATGAAAACGCTTAAGTTTCAGTGCTCTCTTCAATCATTTTGTCTACAGCAACGTGCCAATTGTGGGCATAAGCTTAACCTCACGATGATCTTTTGTGCACACCTGAACAACATTGGTTGCCATCTGACTCAAATGTTTAAGGTTGCTGATCAAAGAACTCCAACACGCTCCTTACACGACACCAACCTTTCACTATGACTACTCCATTCGCATCTTCAGCAACCTGTAAAGAAAGACAAAGACCAAAGACCACCTATTGTCAGAAACAACCTCAAAAATGGGCAATCTTATTCAATAGCACTTCACCATGACAAGTGTTTATCTGATGGATTCTCTTGAGTTTAGTTCGATCACTCATTATGAGCCTTTAATTAATGATGGACCTAATAACTTGGTGTGACCTAATAATCAAAATCCATTCTGTTAGGAAGATGATAAGACGAGAAGTCTTTCTGAGACACTGGTGCAGCATAGTGGCGAGTAAACTGAGAGGCCATAAATCCAAGCAGCACGGAGATGCCACAAGCATGAAATATGACTCGCTAGGCCATGTCCTGTGGTAGTCAACTTGGGGCATCACTAGGCATCACCATGAAGGTGAGAGATCAATCACCCATACCTACTTATGATCAAGGTAGCGCGTTGGATGTAAACGCCTCTCTCTCTCTCTCTCTCTCTCTCTCTCTCTCTCTCTCATTTCAAGAATGTAAATCAATCTGAGAGAAGCTGAGAAATCTATCACCCATACCTACTTATGATTAAGGTAGTGATTTGAATGTAAACCTCTCTCTCTCTCTCTCTCTCTCTCTCTCTCTCTCTCTCTCTCATTTCAAGAAGTTCGATCTCTCGAGGAAGCAGCTGGACGAAAATTTTGCAGAATAGTGGACTAATCGAGAGACGGAATACCTGTGCAACTAATGGAAGCGCACAGAGAAATTCTCTGTGTGGAGGTGGAGACGAATCTTCGTTGCAGTGCAAAGAACGTGCTTTCACTCCCGATTCGATAATCGTTTTGACGTTGGTGCGCGCGCGCACACGCGTTGTGTGCGTGTGAGAGGAATTTTTAACGCCGTAGGCTGAGTGCTCGAAATAAACTCTTTTCTGTAAAAAACTTGCACAGGTAAATTGACTATGTTTGAATTTTTTTTACACTAAATTTTTGCTAGATTTTGCAGGTTTTCTCACCTTAAATGTAATTATAAAGATAAATCTCAAAATTTGCAAACGGAATTAAATTAAAGCTAGGTGTTTTTCAAGCATGCGTTGTAGGAACAATCCCAAGAGACCTTAATCATCTATAGAGAGAGAGAGAGACACTTAAAAGTCGTAAGACAGAAGGTTGTATCGGGCAAAACTCGAACTCAAGATGTGATGAGCAAGAGAGAGAGAGAGAGAGAGAGCTTTGGACCAATTGCCACCTAGTAAAAGTTATCCCATTTGATTGATTTGCTAGATTAAACTAGCAAACCTATAGTAAAAGTGTGGCCTTGTTGCTAGATGGAACTAGCAAAGTCATGCTTCCTACATGTTTTCTATATAGTACTTAATGTTCTTCCCATTTTTGGACTACATAAAGAGTCCTTAGTGAAGGGTGGATTTTTGGGTGCAAATTTGGACCATTGGAAAAAGCTTGTCGATTAATGTCACATGACAAGCTAACAATAGTTTTAAATTAATTTTTTTAGGCCCTTGTGAGAGGGTGTTGACATTTGTGTACCGCTGTCTTTAAAGAGGGGCATCGAGTTTTATGTCAAACATTATTTTTATGCCTTTGGAATATATTGTAATGTAAATAGTTCATTTACACTTTCCTTCAAAAAATCATAATATTGTATTGTGACACACATGTTTAAAAATAATAGTGTCACTTTCTATTTTTCTCAAATAATTTTTTTATTAGGAAATTCTTTTCAATAGCCTTATGTAGGCCATAGTGAATTTTCACCTTGTTTCTAAATAGCAATTGATGCTACACATTTGCTACCTAGTAATTTAGTGCAAGTAAATGGATCTTACGTTTCCTATAGAGCAATGGTTGCTACATATTTGCTATCTGGTAATTTAGTGGAAGTAGATGGGTCTAAAAATGATTCCTATATAGAAAGGGTATAGAAAAATGTGTGTTCTTAAAAATTGCTATATGGCATTCAATTGGGTTATGATATTTCCTACATAGAAAAAGTTATTTGTAGTTATTAAATTGAAATGCACTACATTTGCTACATTGATTGTGCAAAATTATGGTTCTACATAATTGCCATTGAGCGAAAAAATGGGATTTTCTCTCACCTGGAATACAATATGTCACATGTTTATGTAACATTACAAGTCAAATGTGTTGGCTTGGTGGTGTCACTTAGTTTATGGAGGATTGCATCAATGAGTCGACTGCTATCTCCATCCACGCTTGGTCTTAATTTGTTGGTGATGTTCATGTCACTCCGCTTGCTCCATCGTTTGCGCCTTCTATGTAGAAGCTACTAATTATTTACCAACTTTAATACATCAATTCAATATATCAATCCTTGAAAATCCGATAATTATATGAATTACCCTCAAAGTTCATTTTGACCAGAGTCGTAGTCTATTTTTCACTTGTTTTTATTGCATGGAAAACTCAACCCTTGATAAAGCCTATATTAATTGACATCATTCCAAATCTACATATTATTTGGTTCACAATACCTTTTGATATTTATATGTGTATTTTGTAACATCATGAGCAACTTGAATTCCTACTTGGAAAAAGTTATTTGTAAAAGTTATTACCATAAGCACAATACGATGGTTGAGGTGTTGCCCAATGTTCTATTGCCTTTACTATCAGACAATGGACACCAAATTCAGCATGCTTCGAATTATAAACAATCAAAGGCTGACGCAAAGATAAGGGAAATAAATTTACAATCCATGATGAACTCTAAAAGGAAAGGTACTAGCTTAAAATAGCTTTGTCCCACTTTCTTTGGCTACGTTGCGACCAAAATAAGGATTTGTTCATGAAGTTTTGTGATCATTCTATAACCTAATATGATGCTTTATGGAACAATTTCAATTTGTAGTGATAATCTAATATCCTAACAAAACCCAAACCTCTTGTAAATCTCTACTAGGCATTCTGCAACAAAAAAGTGAAGATCCTAGCCACAAAGTCTTGCAATTGATTCACAACTTTACAATCCCACTTAGGTAGTGATATGAGATGATCAATACTATTTTAAGACATTTTGAAGAAAAATTGGAGCTCCTACATATAGTACTCAGTCATATGTAGGAGAATTGCATGGAGAATTGCATATAGTACTCAGTCATATCCCATAAACCAAATTACTCATACAGAAATGTCCAAAGTCTTTGATGATGATGACATCTAGAGATATTTACACTTCACTTTTTGTTTGCTTGGATCATGAAGAGTTGTAGAAGATGTCAAATCATAAACATTGCAACTGTCATAAAAACTAATATCTAACCAACCCAAATGATTTTCTCATACTAAATTGATCATTTAATGTGGGAGAATAAATGGGAACAAGTGTTAGAATATAGGTATGTTCTTTCAGGTCTATCTCGACACAGGGCCAATGGTAAAGGGGCCCAAATGAGAGATGATATGTCAAAGAGCAAGTTAACTAATGGAGCTTAAAGACCTTAGGGTTAGCTTCATTAAAGACCTCCAAAGATTAGTGTAAAAGGCCTTTGACCTTAGGTAAGCTAGGGTTGAGCTTGGGGTGGGAACCCGGCCCAAGCTTAAGGTGCTTGAGGTGCTTGTCATGCTTGATGACTAAGGTGCTTGAGGTGCTTGTCGTGCTTCCCGACTAGGGAGCTTGAGGTGCTTGTGGGAACACCACCCAAGCTTGAGGTGCTTTTTTCATGATTGTTGACTAAGGTGCTTGAGGGTTTGAGGTGTGAAAAATTCAACATCAATCCCTACAAAAAGGAGGCATGCCCTACAAGAGGGGGGATGAGAGAGAGCACACACACAATCACACAAGGCATGCTTGGTACAAAGAAAGCAAAAGGGACACTTGTCAAGTTCTTCCTCATGTTGCCCTCATGGTGTGCCTAAAGCCTATTGGTTGACCTCCCAAGGGGTCCAATGATAAATTAGTTAATTCAATTAATTGTTTTCACATTTATCGAGTCCTCTCTCTCAGAGGGGAAAGGGGGACACCTGTCCCAAGACTAGCATGCTTGCTTGGTATGACTCTTGCTTGTGATTGGCTAGGACTGGAGGGGTCCAATGAGCTTCAGGAATGAGCTACAAGGGGGGGTCAACCAAGGAAGCTAGGGTCCTGCTTGAGGGGTATACTCTCCCACACAGACTCACATGCACTCTCATTGTGTGAAGTGCAAAGTGCAAGAGCTCCATCTCCTTCTCCAAGCAAGTAGAGAAGCTGAGAGCCTACACCAACACCCTTGGCTATGGAATGCAAATCCAACCAAGAGCCATGCTTCAATGGTTAAGCTTGCCATCTTCTCCATCTTCATTACTATGCTATTATGTATGCTAGCAAGAAGAGTTATGATAAGTGAGGAACTAGTTCTTTTTCCTATGAAATGTTTCTTCTTCCTCTTCCCTACCCTCATTCCCCACTAGCTCTCTCCACCTTCGAAGGTGTTTGAAGGCTTGGGATAGTTAATGCTTTCCTCAAAGTTTATGTTATGCTCGTGATGCATGAAGCTTTCCATCTTCATTGCATCACCTAGGTCACAAGGAACACAAAGATTGTATTGTAACAAGTCTCTCTTAATGGGAGAAACCATAGTACAAACGCCTATTGGAGGGGGGACCGTCGGCTCCACATAAATCAGGTCCTCAACTATTGTCATGTTCTCTAAACTCTCTCTCTTGCAAAAGTATTGTTCGTGCCAAGTTAACTAAATGTTGTGTTTATGTTGCTACCATCAATTAAGTTCACCCGCTATGCTCACAAAGTAATTTCTGAAAAGTACTATCTCTAATTTACGCTACTCTTAAAGTTAATAGGCCATTTCCATTACATTGGTATTAGAGCATTTGGTTTTTCTTTTCTTGCTTAAGAAGAGAGGTCCTAAAGTAGCCTACAAAAGGTTGATTTTGTTAATTATATTAGGGTAAGTGGATCTATTATCGGTTTTGTTGAGCCCACTATGTGGGACATAGTGCACACCTCGGGAGATTTGGACTTAATAATGGGGTCTTTTTAGACTTGCCACGGCTTTACCATTATTGAGCCATAAGAAGTCAGAAAGGAGGTAGCCCTCGACAATTAACCACTTCGAGCCATGGGTGTAGATACATAAGCGCCGATTTTTAAAGTCTAAGAGGAGTAGCAACTAAGGTTTGAATTGCCAAAGCATAGGGTAAAGGGGCCAATAAAAAGGTCCTTGTAAACGGACCCGTGGCCCCCCAAAGTTAAGTAGAGTTTGGACCCTTCATGAGACCTGAAAAGCCCCGTGTTGAAGTGGTTACGTCAATTTGAAAAGTGTTGAGGGCCGTTGGATGTGAGTTTGATCCTTCTTGGCCTCTTTGTCTCATTATACCCCCCACTACTGGCCGCCTTTTCAAGGCCATTTTTGTTACACAGAAAATAATACGGGCTGTCTCGCGTTGCGTGCGCATTTTCGATCATGACAAAAAATTTATCATAGTTGCACCTTGCAACGGACTTTTGATATCGCCCCTCCAACAAAAGATATGTGCAACACCGAGCTTGCAATTTGCTGCAGAGCTAAGGTGGCCTTAACATGGCCCCTTTACCCTACACTAAGTAAGTACACAAATTTTGTTAACATGGCTGACAATAGCCAAGAGAGTAGAATGAACATTGATAACTATAATTTTGCACATGAAGGTGCTAATGATGATGCACCCATGTTTGTCAATTATCTTGTCACTAGGTTGCAACAAGCTATGGGCAACCCAACTTTGCAAGCCGAAGTTACTCAACAACTTCGCGCTTATGGAATTACCCTACCTCTCCAAGAGGAGAGAAAGCTTAGGAGGCCTCTTGAAGAGACCCCCAAAAGAAGACTCTCTCCCATACGAGAGGAGGAATCCAAAAAGCAAGAAAGCAATGAAACTTTAAGTTCCTCTAAAGATGTGGCTCCACGAAGACGGCTGTCTAGACAATCGCCAACTCCTCCCAAGAGGAAACGTTCAACTCACAGTCCTTCTCCTCGTCACTCTAAAAGGGAAGAGAGGAAACAAAAGAAGAAAAGGGCTAACAAGAGGTCACCCTCTTCTCCTTGTTCTTCACCTTCCTCCTCTTTTGATCAAAGCTATGGCTATTCTCCTAGAGAATACAAGAGGGGAGGACATCGTAAATCATAACCTGCATGATGGCGAAGGTCACAGAAGCTAAAGAAGTTCAAGGAGGGGGGAAAGAGTATCTATTTTCTCACCTATGATGGCACCTTTGGTGCTGCTAGTGACAAAGTGTTAGCCTTCATCCAGCAATTTGATGCGGCCTTTGGTGGAGATGAGGGATTCACGGAGTCCTCCAAGCGAGACCATGTAGCCATGCACTTCCAAAAATCGGCTCGTCAATGGTGGGCTAGCCTTTGTGGCAACGGCGAAGCCCCAAAGACATGGAAAACTCTATGAGTTTCCATCATGAAGCAGTTCCTTGCAAGAGATGCAAAGGACAAAGTGCTTACCAAATGTCACAGTTTGAAGCTTCTCTCTCATGAGTCTATCCACAAATATGTAGACAAGTTTTGGGATTTACATCTCGAGGCTACTGTCTTTCAAAAGATAGACTTTGCCGAGCAAAATCAACAGTTTTGTGCGGGATTACTTGAAGAGATGGCCGAGTATGTCAACTCTCAACAGCCTGGTTCTATCACCAAAGTAATCCACCACACCATGGTTGCTTCGCGCATCAATTTCCAACAAGGGGCTAGACGGAATGTCAAGCACATGGAAAATAAATACAAAATTGATGCCAAGGGGAAAACCAATGCCCATAATTCTTCCCAAGGCAAATCCAACAACAACAATCGATAGTCCAAGGAGAAGGGAGCTTACAAAGGTAAAAATAAACTCTCTCCTGAAGAGCTTGAATATTTTTTCAAGGACCATAAGTGTTTTAAGTGTGGGAAGCAAGGATATGGTTATCATTCTTGCCCCAAGAAGAATGTTCGCAATGAGACTCCTAGAGCTTCCACCATCGAAGCTCCAAAAGAGGATGCTCATTGCAAAGGTGCACCTCTCTCCTATACTTGGGGACAGGTAAGGGAGCATGATGCCTTCATCTTGTTTGACCCTGGATCTACTCACAACTTCATATCAATGGAGTTGGCCACCAAGTTGGACATTCAAGCTTTCGCGATGGGAGATGCTGTAACGGTCGACACTGCTTTCAAGGGACAATGAGCCTTCGTTACTCCCTTGATTGGGAAGTTGAGGCTCCATATCCAAAGCTATGTTGACAAAGAAGAGTTTTCCATCTCTCCTCTCCAACATGAGGATGCTATCCTAGGGGCACCATGGTTCAACCGCATGGCTGGCAATATGAAGTTCCCTGAAAGGAGAATCTACTTCACCTAAAGGGAAAGAACATGTATATAGATGCTAGTGACTTTGGTCGCACTATACCACTTGTAAATCCTCCTGCTTTTGATAAATCAATGAAGAGCTCAGTTTTTGTGTACATGATTTTTATCCAAAGAGTCTCTAAAAGGTCCTAATGTTTCATCAAATGTAAATGGTAGGAATCAACAAGAGTTAGACTTGTCTAATTTTCTAAAAGAATTCCAAGATGTGTTCATCGATGATATCCCTATGGATTTACCTCCAAAACGAGGGGATGATGACCATCGAATTGAGCTCCTACCAGGAAGCTCACCGCCTAACAAGCCTCCTTATCAAGTTTCCCAAGCTCAACAAGAGGGGATCATGAGGCAAGTATAGGAATTGGTACATAAAGGGAAGGTGAGGCCTAGCTCCTCTCCCTTTTGTTCTGCAGTCCTTTTAGTGCAAAAGAAAGATGGTACATACTGTATGTGTGTGGACTATCGAGCACTTAACCATATCACTATCAAAAAAATATTTTCCGTGCCTCGGGTAGAAGATCTGTTTGATAAGCTACAAGGCTCTACCTACTTCAATAGGATTGACCTTAAAAGTGGCCATCATCAAATAAGGATAGTGGATGAAGATATTCTAAAGACTGCGTTTCGTACAACGTTTGGTCTTTATGAATATCTAGTCATGCCTTTTGGCTTGACTAATGCACCAGCCACGTTCAATCGTCTAATGAGAAAATCTTTAGACCCTACCGAAAATTCATTGGAGTGTTCTTTGATGATGTCATCATCTACTCCAAGTCTTTGGAGGAACACAAGCAACATCTCCAAGTGATTTTTTAAGCATATATTGAGGGAGAACAAGCTTTTTTTCAACCAAAAGAAAAGAGAATTTTTCCTTCAAGAGATTCAATATTTAGGTCATATTATCTCTCAAGATGGTATCCGGATGGATCCATCAAAGTTACAGGTAATAAAAGCATGGCCTAATCCAAGGAATCTACATGAGCTAAGAAGCTTTATTGGTATGTGTGCATACTATAGACTCTTCATAGCAAAATTTTCTCAAATAGCAGGACCATTACATGACTTAATAAAGAAGAACGTTAAGTATTTATGGACTGCTAAAGGAGAAAAATGCTTTTGACAAGCTCAAAGAGAAGCTTACCTCCCAACGAGTCCTCATGCTTCCGGGTCTCTCAAAGCCATTTGAGGTCCAATGTGATGCTTGTGGTGATTGCCTTGGAGCAGTCTTGTTTCAAGAAGGGCATGCCATCACATATGAGAGCCGAAGGCTCAATACGGATGAATGAGTCTTAGGCATTTATGCGAAAGAGCTTTTAGCTATTCTACATGCCTTAGACACATGGAAGCACTATTTATTGGGGACTCCATTTATTCTACAAATCGACCACCAAAGTCTCAAGTACTTCATGACGCAAACCAAGCTTTTCGACAAACAAATGAGGTGGGCAAATTTTCTTTCACAATTTAATTTTCATATTGCTCACATTGCGGGTAAGCACAATCAAGTGTCCGATGCACTTTCATGACGACCAAAAGTTAATGCAGTGTCTATAGCTACTCACAATGATCTATCTTCTATGATAGATGTGTATGATGTTGGCCCTGACTATAGAGAAATAATGTCAGCGCTTGCTTTGGGGAAGAAAGAGGAACCATTCACCTTGCAGGATGGTTATCTTCTCCACGGCAATAGGCTATGTGTTACCCATTCCCTTCATGAGAAAATTATGTATGAATCCCATGCTCCTTCCTATGCGGGACATAGAGGCATTCAACCTACTCTTCGGGGAGTAGAAACATATTTCTATCGGCCTACCATGAAAGTGGACATACAAGAGTATGTTTAAAAATGTGTAGTATGCCAAAAGACCAAGTATGATAGAGGGAAGCAACCTGGATTACTCCAGCCATTGCCTATCCCAAATTCACCATGGGGGAGTATATCCATGGATTTCATCTTTGGATTGCCCAAGTCTATCCATGGGACTATGGGAATATGGACAATAGTCGACAGGTTTAGCAAGCAAGCACACTTTATTCATGTCAAAAAGACTATTAAGGGACACCAAATGGTAACTCTCTTCATATCACAGATTTTCAAACACCATGGATTACCAACATCCATCGTGTCAGATAGAGATCATAGACTGACCAGTAATTTTTGGAAAGGTCTCTTTGAAAATCTAGGTACAAGATTGAATTTCTCTTCGGCCTATCACCCACAAATAGATGGCCAAAGTGAGATAGCCAACCTTACGATTTTCGATCTACTAAAGACTTATGTTACCGAAGTAGATCAACGCCCACAATTAATGTGAAAAGTACTTACCTCTTGTAGAGTATGCGTACAATAATATTGTACATACTTCTACGGGAAGAGCACCTTTTGAAATAATGGAGGGGAGACCTAAAAGTCCCTTGCTACTTAAAGTACATGGGAAAATCTTCGCTGCTGATGAGTATAGCCGTGACCTACAAGAATCTTTTCAAAAGATTAAGGAAGCTATATCCATCTCTCAACAAAGTCAAAAAGGAGCTGTTGACAAGCACAAAAGGGCCTTAACATTCAAAGAAAATGATTGGGTCTTGCTTAAGTTTCCTAAGGCTTTTTGATTGAGGCAAACGACCGGCAAAAATCCTACGGGCCATCAAAAGTATTTTGCTAAGCTAGCAAAAAGATACTATGGTCCTTTCCAAATCTTGAATCCCATCAATGAGATGGCTTATCAACTCAAATTGCCCAACCATTGGCTCATACACAATGGTTTTCATGTGAGCCTACTTAAGCCCTACAAAGGAGATCCACCAAGTGAACCAATTATTGAAGACCCTCCCGAAATTAAAGACCAAGAAGAGGTGCTACAACCCAAAGCTATAGTTTGGCATGAAGACAAGGTACTACGACATGGTAAGATTATCTGACGGTATCTTATTAAGTTCAAAAATTATCCTTTTGAAGATTCTAAATGGATGCAAGGAATACAGCTTAAGGATAGTATGAACCTTGTCAATGCTTACAATGCCACATTGGAGTAAGCAAATGTACAAATTTCTTTTAAATGACCAATGCTTTTGTCTTATAAGACTATTTATCTTTTTATTGCACAAATTTAAGTAGTATGCATGCTTAGAATCATGTTTGTGATGACAACATCTCTCAAACACCAAGTAGAATTTTTCACTCTACTTTGGGAGAATGAAATGGACTAACAAGCAGACATGCTTACGGTAGCTATGTCTCCGAAGCACCAAATGGGTCAGTCATCCATCTTGGAAAGATGTCGTAGGGTAAAAAGAGATCCTCTACCTGCTAAGAAAGGTTCACTAATGACTAAGGCTTTATCTCTTCTATCTCATAGTCGAGGACGACTATGATTTCAAGAGAGAGGTAATGTCATTAAAAGTAATATCTAACCAACCAAAATGATTTTCTCATATTAAACTGATCATTTAATGTGGGATAATAAATGGGAACAATGGTTAGAATATAGGTATGTGCTTTCAGGTCTATCTCGACACGGGGCTAATGGTAAAGGGATCCAAATGAGAGATGATCTGTCAAAGAGCAAGTTAATCAATGGAGTTTAAAGAACTTAGGGTTAGATTCATCAAAGACCTCCAAAGGTTAGTGTAAAAGTCCTTTGGCCTTAGGTTGAGCTTGAGGTGGGAACCCGGCCCATGATTAAGGTGCTTGTCGTGCTTGCCGACTAGAGAGCTTGAGGTGCTTGTGGGAACACCACCCAATCTTGACGTGCTTTTGTCATGCTTGCTTGACTAAGGTGCTTGAGGGTAAGGAGGTGTGAAAAAGTCAACATCAATCCCTAAAAGGAGGGGGCGAGCCGTAGAAGAGGGGGGGTGAGAGAGAACACACACACACACTCACATAAGGCATTCTTGGTACAAAGAAAGCAAAAGGGACACTTGTCAAGTTCCTCCTCATGTTGCCCTCATGGTGTACCTAAAGCCTATTGGTTGGCCTTCCAAGGGGTCCAATGATAAATTAGTTAATTTAATTAATTATTTTAGCATTTATCAAGTCCTCTCTCTCAAAGGGAAAAGGGGGACACTTGTTCCAAGACTATCATGCTTGCTTGGTATGACTCTTGCTTGTGATTGGCTAGGCCTTGTGATTGGCTAGGCCTGGAGGGGTCCAATGAGCTTCAAGCATGAGCTACAAGGGGGGTCGACCAAGGAAGCTAGGGGCCTGCTTGAGGGGTATACTTTGCCACGCACACTCACACACACTCTCATTGTGTGAAGTGCAAAGTGCAAGAGCTCCATCTCCTTCTCAAAGCAAGTAGAGAAGTTGAGAGCCTACACCAACACTCTTGGCTATGGAATGCAAATCCAACCAAGAGCCATGCTTCAATGCTTAAGCTTACTATCTTCTCCATTTTCATTACTATGCTATTATGTATGCCAGCAAGAAGAGTTATGATAAGTGAGGAACTAGTTCTTTCTCCTATGAAATGTTTCTTCTTCCTCTTCCCTATCCTCATTCCCCGCTAGCTCTCTTTACCCTCGAAGGTGTTTGAGGCCTTAGGATTGAGGCTTGGGATATTCAATGCTTTCCTCAAAGTTTATGTTATGCTCGTGATGCATGAAGCTTTCCATCTTCATTGCATCACCTAGGTCACAAGTAACACAAAGATTGTATTATAACAAGACTCTCTTGATGGGAGAAACCATAATACAAATGCCTATTGGAGGGGGACTGGTGTTCATGCCAAGTTAACTAAATGTTGCGTTTATGTTGCTACCATCAATTAAGTTCACCCGCTATGCTCACAAAGTAATTTCTCAAAAGTACTATCTCTAATTTCCGCTACTCTCAAAGTTAATAGGCCATTTCCATTACAGCAACTAATGCACCACTATACTTCAAGGCGTATACCTTGTATTTCATGCTTAGATAAAGAATTTGGACATTTTTGTACAAGTAATTTGGTGAAGAATGGCATTATCAAAGATTATGTGAGAGGATGGCATCGAGTGGCTTTTTGCACATATTTAGGAGCGAACCCTACCTAAGCTCTCTTGGAAAATGATAATGAATGGAGACCTTTGAAGAAACACACTCCATCTTTTGATCACATTGATCTACCAAATAAGGCCAATCGAGGGCCAACCTTCCCTTGTCAAACTCAAACTCAATCATTTTCACGCACCATGTATACTTCAAATGCTTACTAAGATACAAACCTAAAAATGGTAAGCAAAATATTTCAAACCTCTTACTTACACTTACTATTTCTGCTTTAAACCTCTTACTCATGAAGGAGTACGAGCGAAAGTGCGACGCGAGAGAGAGTGCGAGAAGAAGAGCACGACGATATGGTGAACTCGCTCTACTGTAATGTGTAGAGCATAGTGAGTTCTTATTAGGTTTTTACAAAAGAATATGTGTACATACCTGGCGGCCCGCCCACTTACCTGGGCGACCATATTGGGCTTTACACCCCAACAACCTCCCACTTAAAGTCCAATGTGGTACTTTACGTGTGAGAGAAGCTACTATACAAGCTAATATACAAGAGATGTAGAGAAGTGATGTACTACACTACACCTAACTGCTTGCGAAAATGCACAAAGCTCTCTGAGGGAAGTCCTTTTGTAAGTAGATCAGCAGGATTTTCTATGGTGTGAACTTTGACAAGCTGAAGTTGCTTATCCTCGAGCATTTCCCTGATGAAATGATACTTCACATCCACATGCTTTGTCTTTGAGTGATAAACTGGATTGCGAGCTAATTGTATAGCACTTTGACTATCACAATATAACACAGGCATCTCTTCTTTGATTCCCAAATCTGTTACTAGTTGATTAAGCCAAATTTATTCTTTGCATGCCTCTGATGCTGCAACATATTCAGCCTCTATAGTAGACTGAGTAACACAATCTTGTAATCTAGAACGCCATGATACTGCTCCACCAGCCAATGTAAAGACATACCCTGACGTAGACCTTCGGTTGTCTAAGTCACCTGCATAATCTAAGTCTGTAAAACCCTTTACACTTAGCTCCTGACTCCCATAGCATATACGCATACTCTTTGTAGCTTTCAGGTATCTCAATATTCCTTTCACTGCCTCCCAATGTTTCTTGCCTGGGTTTGACATGTATCGACTTACTACTCCCACTGCAAATGCAATGTCTGGGCGAGTAGCAATCATTGCATACATCAAACTACCCACTGCAGACGCATATGGAATCTTATCCATTTCAGCCTTTTCTTCCTCAGACACAGGACAATCTTGTTTGCTAAGTTTCACATATGGTGGCAATGGAACACTCAATGCCTTTCCCTTCTCCATATTGAAACGTTGCAAAACCTTGTCAATATACTCTGTTTGAGATAACCAAATCAACTTCTTTGATCTGTCTCTCTCAATGCGCATACCAAGTATATGACTTGCCTCACCCATGTCTTTCATGTCAAACGATTTTGCCATCTTTGACTTCAAAGCTGAAATTTCTTCCAAGTGCTTGCCAGCAATCAACATGTCATCCACATACAAAATAAGAATCAACCAACTACCATCCTTAGCCTTCTTTGTATATAGAAAGTGATCGAACTCACTACGTTTGTAGCCTTGAGAAAGCATAAACTTGTGGAATTTATGGTACCATGCCCTCGGTGATTGTTTTAAGCCATAAAGACTCTTTAACAATTGGCATACCCAATCTTCCTTGCCTTTCTCAACAAACCCTTCTGGCTGCTACATGTAAATTTCCACATCTAAATCACCATGCAAGAACGTTGTCTTGACATCCATTTGGTGCAACACCAAATCTAATATGGCAACCAATGCAAGAAAGCATCTCAATGTAGTCATCTTGACCACCGGAGAGAAGACTTCATCAAAGTCAATGCCTTGTTCTTGCTTAAAGCCCTTGGCAACAAGCCTTGCTTTGTACTTTGGCTGACTATCATGAGCGGTGATCTTATACCTCTAAACCCATTTACAAGGTAGAGCCTTTTTGCCTTGTGGTAATTTAACTAGCTTCCATGTCTTGTTTTTATGCAGAGCTGTCATGTCTGACTGCATGGCCAATTGCCAATTCCCGGAGTCCTTCATTTGCACTGCTTCCTTGTAACATGAAGGCTCATTGCAATCAGTCAACATGACATAATTCATAGATGTAACAAACCTATCAAGAGGTCGCGAAACACATCCAGATCTACGCACAATAGGTGGCTCAGGCTCAGCCACAACCTGTGGTTCCACTCTATCCTGTGCTTGCTCCTCTTGAGCCCTGACATTTTTTCTTGCACGTGCAGGTCCATCTTCTTGGAAGACAACTCTTCTAATCTCATCAACCCTCTCTGGTTTAGAATGATATTTGGATTCATTAAAGTGAACATCATTGCTGCGGACAACCTTTCTGGATTCGGGATCCCAAAGTCTGTACTCCATCTCACCAGAATTACCATAGCCTAGAAAGATGCACTTTCTACTCTTTGGCTCAAGTTTGTTCCTAAATTCCTTTGCAACGTGAGTATATGCCTCACAGCCAAAGACTCTGAGATGCTTGTATGAGGGCACCTTGCCTGACCATACCATCTCTGGCACTGAATCCTTCTCCAAAACCTTGCTAGGAGATCTATTTACAAGATGAACAGCTGTTGATACAGCTTCAGCCCAAAACCCATTTGGCAGATGTGCATTAGACAACATACTTCTGACCTTCTCTTGTATGGTCCTATTCATCCTCTCAGCAACACCATTTTGAGGAGGATTGTAAGGAGCAGTAAGTTCACGTTTTATACCTTTTGACTCACAAAAGTCCTGAAAGGCCTTTGAAACATACTCTCCACCATTGTCAGTGCGTAAGCATTTAAGCTTCTTGCCACTCCGATTCTCCACAAGTGTCACAAACGTTTTGAAAACACTAAACGCTTCATCCTTATGCTTGAGAAAGTAAACCCATACTTTCCTCGAGTAATCATCTATAAATGTCATAAAGTAAGAAGCTCCCCCTAGAGATACGTTAGGCATAGGTCCACACAAATCACTATGAACAAGTGCCAACTGTGTATCTCTTCTACTGCTTCTATGCTTATGTGGCTACTGTGTTTGCTTACCATACAGACAATGTTCACAGAATTCAAAATCATTAAATGAAAAGCCAGGAAAATAACCAGAACGAGATAAGATTTCCATTCCCTTCTTGGACATATGTCCAAACCGGCTATGCCACAAAGAAACGTTCGGCTGCTCGGTTACATTGATTACATTTTTAGAGACATTTGATACATAAATCACGTAAAGTCCTCCAGACTTTACTCCATGTGCTACTGTCATAGAACCCTTGGATATCTTCCACATGTTCTGTCCAAAAGTGGTGACGTAGCCAGCATCATCAAGTAAACCTGTGCTGATCAAGCTCTTTGTAATTGCGGGAACATGTCTCACATTCTTCAGCGTGAAAGAAGAGCCATTCTGAAACTTCAATTGAACATCTCCAACACCTAAGATCTCACATGTCTGCCCATTGCCTAGCCGAACATGATCTTTAGTGGTCACATAAGAAGTAAACCACTCCTTGTTTGGAGACACATGAAGTGATGCCCGTGAGTCTATAATCCAGTCACTCAGTGCATTTCCATCAGATGTTGTAAGAAGAGCTGAGTCCATTGTATTCTTCAAGAAGTAGATGTCTCCTGACACTAGACTGTCATCCTCTGCAACAGTGTTTGTCACATTTATTTCTTGAATCTTCACTGAGGACTTGTTCTTCTCACCATGGTCTTCAGCTTTCTCTTTGCCTTTTTCTGCTTTCCATTCTCTGCAGTCTCTTTTCATGAGACCCTTCTTGCCACAGTGGTAGCATTCTATGTCACTCTTGCCTTTAGCACTGCGGGACTTGCTACGAGTCTGATTCCTCTTTCCACCTTTGTACTTTTCTTTGGTCCTTACCCTGACAACTAAGGTTGTTCCTTTGCCTTTGTCCATTGTCTTTCTATTGGTTTCTTCAGTAAGCAGACTTCCTTCTACACCTGCTATGTTCAAACCATCTGGAGGTGCAGAATTACTCAAAGTTGTGCGAAAAGTGTCCCAACTTTTCGGCAATGTGATCAACAGGAACATAGCTCTAACAGGTTCATCAAACTTGACACCTTGAGCTGACAACTGACTGTAGATGGTGTTGAATTCATTCAGATGATTGGACATAGGTGTCCCTTCTTTCATCTTCAAGTCAACAAGCTTCTTAAGCCAGTATACCTGTGAAGCTGCACTCTACTTCTCATAAAGATCACTCAGCTTTAACCATGCTTGATAAGCCGACATCTCGTCTGCTACATTGAAGTAAACGCTTTCTGCCAAAGTCAGCATAATGGTAGAAAGTGCCAATTCATCCATTTCGCTCCATTCATCTTCGTCCATATCTTCTGGTTTTATCCCCTTGAGCTTTATAGGTTTTATCTGCTTCTTTTGTACCAACACGTGCCAAATTTGCTTCTTCCACAATGGGAAATTGGTTCCATCCAGCTTCTTGATGTTGTAAAGAGCAGTGTCCTGTGATCCAGCCATAGCTACGCTTCATAGTAGTTTACTTTCCTGGGAAAAATTCGGCAGAGTTTCCCCTGTAAACTGACCTCTGAACCAATATCAACCTGTCAAATGAACCAAGAAAGCTTCAAATTCTGCATAAATTTCGGCAGAGTCTCCTTTGTAAAATGGCTCTGGTGTACTAAAAAACAGACCAAAAAACAGCTCAAAAACACTATCTCTCTGACACTGTAAGCTGCGGGTAAACCTGTCCTGCACATGTACTGTCTCTCACTGTCCTGTCACTGTCCTGTAAGCATAGACTGTGACAATGCCTCAACGGTAGTAAAGCAAAGATGCAATCCCAACTGTCTAACTCACAGTCAATACATCCTAGCTGCCTATCTAAGGGTGCTCGAGGGATCGCTCCAAGACCTGTATCACCAAAAGGATCTCAACATTCGAGAATCCCCCAGCTCAATAAAACCTCACTCGACCCTCAACAAAGGCTGCAGTAAATCTGACAGTACATAGACTTCCCACAAAGTCATACATCCATAAATTTCCCACTATATGTTGTAACCGCTGCGGCGGTTGTTTGTTGCGTGACTCACAGCCAGCAAACCCTCAACAAACATACATCATCTCTGACAATACATCCCATGTGGAAGTACCTGCAATGTCAGGATGAAATCTGGAATATCAAGCAGCAAACAAAAGCTACCTGATGAACTAGTGGATGTCGCCTACAGTCTGTGTAGATGCGCCCGTGTCGTATGTGACACGCCTCCAAGAATTGTGAGCCGTCCTTCGATGTGTAGACAGCCATAAATCAACACTCTGGGAGTGTCGATATCCTCAGCACTTGCAGTCGTAGGCCGAAAACCCCAAATTTGCAAAGTCGGATCTGCACCCGTCGAGACCACGTAGTCGAAAATGGCCTGCGCAGACCTTTGTTGAAGCCAAACGGTGGCCGAGATGACCTCAGAATGAAATTCTGACAACAATTCCACGATATTTGGGGCCGTGTCTTCGCCTGTTGAATTTCACTCCAATCTGAGTTGGTGACTCTAGCCTCCTGCAGTGCTGCCCCGAGCCTCGATCTAAGCTCTGATACCAGTTGAAGGAGTACGAGCGGAAGTGCGACGCGAGAGAGAGTGCGAGAAGAAGAGCACGACGATATGGTGAACTCGCTCTACTGTAATGTGTAGAGCATAGTGAGTTCTTATTAGGTTTTTACAAAAGAATATGTGTACATACCTGGCGGCCCGCCCACTTACCTGGGCGACCACATTGGGCTTTATACCCCAACAACTCACCCTCACTCTCTCTAGCTCACAACCAATCAAAGGATGTTATGTGTCATTTCTACACCATGTTTGTAAGATCTCTTCATTTTTGTTTATTTGGTTTCTCTACTTGGATAATAAGGGATATCTAGCTCCTGCCCTTGTGCAATAGGTCTATACCTCTTGGAGACCAATCTTTAATCTTGTATATGTGCAAGTATATGTACAAATGTGAGAGAAAAAAATAGAAGAAAAAGATCCTCTTGTGCTCATTAAGAGAGATTGTCAAAATTCCTCAACTATGCTTGAGGCAACACTAGTATCCTTGAGCACATGTGCTCTCAAAACATTTTATACAACATCCTAACTTTGCATATATCATCAAGAGTTGTATCCCTAGTTATGAGATGCATTATAGGCACTTGCAGTGGAGATTTGCATGATAAGGGTTCTTGTTGTTGAGAATGAGAATCTTAAGAGGACACTTGGAATGCAAACAACACATTTGATGCAACTTGAAGAGGAAGTCAAGATATATAAATGCTTGTGGACTTGAATGCTTTGAAGGAGCGCATGAGAAAAGTGGAGTATGACCATGTATTAAAAGAGGAGAAATTTAACACCATGAGCTAGGATGCTCAACAATTTGATATACCATACATTTTAAGGGAGTTGGAAAAAGTTCACTTGTATGATCGTACTTCAATGGATGAGAAAGAGTCAGATCACTATGGAAAGTTACTTTTGCACATATGCAATAGTACGGGTATGTCCATTGCTAATGGTGTATCTTTGTGGAGTGGAACCGATGGATTCACATGTAGAAAACAAAATCGGGATAGTGTGATTGACTATATGCTACTATCCAAAGCCATCATGTATCGCATAAATTGTTTTACATTTGATCGATGAACCCCAAAATCAGACCATCGGACCTTATGTATTGACCTTACATGTGGAGAAACAACTTAATGGGAAAGCTTCGATATGATGTACTAGTGAAAACTAAATGGGAAGCTTTCAAGCAAGTTATTTGTTCTTGTGCCAAAGAATATATTTTCATAAAGCATGCCCATGGTATCAACAAAGATAGATCATGCGAAAGGTGCTTTGATAAAGAATGCCAAGATGCTCGAAAGTCTTTGATAAAGCTAGGTGCAACTATGAACAAAGACAACTATCAAAGTCATTTGCATACATACAAGACATTGATTCAAAAGAAGAGAAGAAGACGGGAGTTCAAGCATCAAATTTTTTCAAGTCCAAGAAAAGGCATGTGCATGTGGAAGATTTGGTGAAACTTGAAGGGCAAGCGGGTTGAGAGTTTTGGTAACTTGAGTCTTATGGATATGTACACACATTGTAGGTAACTATATGAGCAACCAAATGCCATATATGCCATCTTTTTTTACTATTGAGGGTGTGTGTGGCGCGCTCAAAAAGTTGGCCACTCACAAATTGAGAGATCTTCAAGGTATTAAGCTGGAAATTATCAAATGAACAAGAGATTTTACACATGATTGGATGTATGTTCAACGTTGCACTTCAACATGGTATGCCTTGTAATTGGAGCACTGATTGGGTCAAGCCTTTGCATAAAGGAGGGGATTAGATTTTATAAGATATGTAGAATGCACACGGAGACAAATTCACAAGAACTTCACAGGAATCTCTCTACACAAGAATCCCTCCCCCTTTATGAGTCCTCTCTCTCTCTCTCTCTACACAGGAATCCCTCTCCCTATTATCTATAGTATAAATTATAACTTGTCCATGTTTTCTTCTCCATTCAATATTAAGATTACATTTTCTTGCTTTTAATGCAGGTACGGATGATGATGAGTTTCTTTCTTCTTTGTCACCCCAGCAGAGGAGGTGGTACGAGGAGAGTCGTCGTTCTGGAGCACCATCATGTCGTTCTACTCCTTCAGCGTCTCCCTCTGTTTTGGAGCATTCAGCGCGCTCTGAAGCTTCGGTGTCGACAAGACGACACTCGTCTAGACACAGATGCTCTAGTGGTGGCGGTGGCGGTTGCTGTGGGGATGCCGCTGTTGTTGCCTCGACACCACCTCCTGTTCGACGAGGCTCCTTACCTTTCCCTTCTTTGTCCGCCCCCACGGCATTGCTATCTACGCCAGGTTTTGCGCGGCTATCTATCGTTCCTAGCTACACACCACTAGCTACTCCTCCGAGAGTCACCCCAATCAACACTCCTCGCTTTGGGGCTCAGACTCCATTGGAGACACTTGACGTCCGTACCTCCATTAAGACGCTGTTAGAGACCCCTACCAAGACACCCAGGTTCGCGCGTCACAGGCGAGAGGGCTTGCCGTACTCGGTCGACATCAACGGCGGCATCATCTTGGATGACGAAGGCAAGAAGGTGATCTCGCGCATGCACATCTTTGCTCTCAGGTGTTTAGACACTACATACTAAACACCTGGAGTGAAGTGCCAAATGAATTAAAAGATAGAGTCATCAGCATGCTGCATGACGAGTGTCCCGTGTTAAGTCGGGATGAGCGCTTCAATGAAGACCTGATGAAGGTTCCAATGCGCAAATACTGCAAGCACAAGCATTCTGAAGAACAAAAAGCAATAAAGCATGGGTGGAACACACCAGATTGGCTGGTCAAAGAAGATTGAAAAAATGTGAAGCAAGCAGCGCGCGAGAATCCTGACAAGTGGAAGCAACAAAAGGAGGCAGCCAAAGCGCAAGAAGAGGCAGGGAGCTCGCTTGGGGGACGACAGGTGGACATCATTTGAGGCTGATTTTGTAAGTGCTTTTGCATTGCTCTTTAGGTTTGGTAGTTACGTCTATTTGTACTTTTAAATTCTAAAATAATGGATTCTTTGTATGTTTTGAACAATGGTCGATGTGACAGGACGTGATCCCACACCGTACGAGTGCAAGTACGCAGACAAAAAGGGCTTAAACACCTTGATGGACATCTGAGTTCTTACGGCGGCATGGGTAGTATTTCGCTTTACTCTTTTACATTTGTTTAATGGTAAGCTAAGAAAAAAGATTATTTTGTAATTTTATGTTTTTACTTACAGAAAGTTTTATTATTTTTTTCTGCAAAATCCGATAGATATGCCGTTTGGACGCGATGAGACGTCTGATTAGACGACGTTAGTCTAGCCATAGCCAAATAGCACTAGTTTCCTTTTGTCATAGCATGTATAATGAGATGACGTGTATACGTCTTTTTGTAACTATTGAAAATCATGTATTTTCTCAATAATGACAATTATGTTGTAACTATTATATATTTGCAAAGCTTAACAATCAAGTAATTTTGCCTATGATATGTATAATAGTCATTGATTTACTTTCGTCCAATTACTTTTGCCAGTTTTGTATCTTTATTCTGCAAACAATACTACGCATGATGGAGTTGGTGATTATATTGTCTTGTGGGTGACTACTTTGGGTCTATACCTTGCACTTTCTTTCAAAGGTGAGTCTGGGCTTATCTTGGATTCATTTAGGTTTACTCTATTCTGAAAATATTTAGTACGGTTAATGGGTTGAATGCCCTGCCACCCAAAAAATTTCACTCTCGAGTGTCGCTATAAGCGTCTCTATATAAGGTTCCGATATGTCGCTATAAGCATCGCTACAGAAGGACTATAACTGTCGCTATATAGCGACGATAATAACGACATTTTCGTAGTGACGTTGTTAGCGACGTTGGGGAGTATAAAAACCCAATGTATTTTCGTCGTTAAAAACATCACAAGTGCACATAACCTCTTGTAGTGGTTGTTTTTTATTCCAGGTGCATAAAGTGCAGTAGACTAAGCTCTACAAACTCTCCCGAAGTATTTGTTGACTTGTTGACGCTCACTAAAGCTCATTGAAATCTAAAAAAGTGAGCAAACGTGTGTTGACGATACTGATGATTAAGTTCGGGAGGATGCAACCTGCTCTAGTACCAATTGTTGAAAATAGGGTCGCTGAAAAACACACACAACTTCGAGAAGACAAAGGAAACTGTAGGCACACAACAAAGAGTAGTATTACTAAGTGTGCAATGAAAGATAAGATAGCCCTAGAATGATAAACATATATACAATGCACAGGAAAAAAACCTCCTAGTGAGGAAAAAATACCCCGACGATCCTAGGCGATTCTAAGTGTGTTCACACACATTACTACCACATATTTATGGTAACATTCCACAACCATATCTGGTGCCCAGACCCAATTGCAGCCTTAAGGCATCTACAAAGGCTCCAAGCACCACAAGCCCTTTGAGGAAGGGAAGCCTCGGCGCCCCATCCATCAAGGTCAGAAGAAAACTATGGTCTCACTCTCTGCTGTGCCACCTTCCCTATGCAGGTCTATCCGCCTCTCTAGGCACTTGATCAGTTTGCCACCTTTCTCTCCTCTAGCGTGGCAGGTTGCAAAAGTAGCATGCCTCAAACATGAGACACCGCCTGTTCGTAGAGAGTGTTTCAATCCACCATCTTGGGCAAAGCCCATCCAGGGGCCAGTATACGGATATTTCCTACTTCCGAACAGCGGTCTGATGGCGTGGATCTCTCTGTGAGCACACGATGGTTATTCAGCCAACAGAGGGACTCCTTCTTGGCGCCCCCTCAAAGATGTAGCCCCCTTGAGGGGGTCTTCCCAATAATCAGCCCACTGATGACCAGCCCAGGAGGAAACGTGGCAACATGCAGCCAAATAGAGCATCCAACGAGCGGTGCCCTACGGGCACATCCTTCGCATCCAATGCAATCTGGCGATCCTTCCAACCAGGGAGGCGCTGCTTGCCATTTTGGGGGCAGAGATTGCACCCGCATTTGAGAAGGTCCTTGATCAATTCAAACTCAGCGCAGTCACATATGGAGCAGGTGATACTCAGTCCACATATGCAAATAAGGCTTTATGGGCACTCCTCTTTGATTGATCTAACAATGTGCACAAGCTTAGAAAGCTCTCCAATGTCAAAGAATTTTAGAAGCAAATCCCCAATCCAACAAAAAAATACATGTGCTCATCCGAGGGCCAAAGCTCATCATAGTTAAGACTTTGGATATAAAGTCCCACTTTATTGAGTCAAAGACTTTTGCAAAATCCAATGACAGAAGTTAATGTCATTTCTAAACTTAATTGCCTCTATTATACTCTCTCCCCCCCTCTCTGCTCACAGGCTGCGATTTTTCAGTGTGGATTATGATGCACAGGTTATGTGCTTATCTTTGACTGTGGGTTACTTCAAAGAGTATTTCCAGCACGATTTTGTGCAGTTCTTGCTATGTGCGGATATTACAACTTGCATGTGGCAGATTTGCAAGTATACATGGATTTTGGATAGGTACACTTGTCCATAGATTGCCAAGATTGTGGCACTTTATGTCTACCGGATATAGATTTGCTACTTAAACACTGAGTGTGTGTCTATGGTCTATGCAATTTTTGTGAGATTTTTTGAGTTTTGCTCAAATTTTAGAGAAACTATTTGCAATATTTCCTCGATTCTTGCCATACTTTCTATGTATCTATAGCTTACTCTTTGATGGTTTAGTGGTCAAGTGTGAGTCCCAGTTTGATACAGATTTGTGTTCTTGTGTATGCTCTTGTGGGTACGAGTTAGAGGTAGTTAGTTTTGAGCTCTGACATGCTTTATAGGTTATAGGTATAAGGATTCACACTAATCAAAGTTTGCAGACAATTTTTTGAGCATTGTGCTTGCTCACTACTTGCTATATGGTTATGTATTTTACGCTTGATTGAGTTGTTTGTCCTTGGATTGGGATCACTTGGTGTAGTGATGCTATTTATCTTCCAAATCTCGCATTGGCGCTTGCCTATGCATGGCTACTCCATAGATTTAGGTTGAGTTGTGGATTTTACACTATATACCTATTGTAGTCATTTTACACATATGTGCTATTCATTGGTATGACATCTATCATGCGTGATACTTCAGAGTCAACAATGATGACGTGTAAGAGACAATGGTCTCATAATTTTTTATATATGTGATGTTAGCATTGTGGTCACTCGGGGCACATTAGACGTCTTTGTTTCAGACGTATGCAGCAAATATGTATGCATGATGCATGTGAGTTTTGACACAGGTTAGAGAGGTGGCTTCATGTGCCAGTGACAGTGATGTCAAGTTGACCTCTAGGGTCCCTCCTGCTTATGTGATTGGTACAAGTGACACTTATTCATGGGGTTTACTAGATGATTGTTCAGTCTTTCGTATCACACCATGTCGTCACTGGTTTAGCATTTTCTCTAGCAGGAGGCTTGGCCATGTGCACTTGGCCAATGGTTCGACATTCAAAATTTCAAGAGCAAGAGATATATGCTTGTCATTACCTAGTGGTGCATCCTATATGCTACAACATGTGCATTATGCTCCTCAATTTAGATAGAGTTTGATCTCAATGAGAGAGTTAGAAGATTATGGATGTCAAATACTACTTAGAGAGCAGTCTTTTCATATGCATTGTAGATCACTGGTGATTACTAGGGGTGTCCAGAGTGGCTTGGTATATCCTATGCATGTATCCAAGGTAGGAGATGGAATATTCTTGATTTTTCTTGTTGGCATGTGGTGAGCGAGAGACAAGACGTGTCTCATTCACTAGTGAGCTCTAGTATCCTTAGGAGATAGAGCTTTTAGCTCTGTAAGACATGCCACTAGACTTTGTGGAGAAGAGGTAAAGTCTCAGTAAGCTCTAGTGAGACATTAACAAGTTTCATCATAGTCTGTGCAAAGAGAGGTAGAGCAGGTATGCTCCCTAGAGACACAGAAAAAGATGGATGACATGGAGTTCTTTTCTAGGCTCATGCTATAGGTTAATGAGTTGATGCCAGGACACATAGTTTCACCTTGATGAGAGGGATGTAGCCATCCTAGTGTTTGCCAGTGCACATCCATACATGATGAGTGGTCTTGATGATGCAATGTATACGAATAGTGATGAGGAGGCTAGTAAATCCAGGGTTGTGTGGATTTTTTAAGTATTCGGACGTCTCATGTACAACCTACTAGTATCGAAGCCCGACCTAGAAATTGTAGTGGGAGCATTTGCAATAGGGATTATTAGTCATATGATGATTGACACTAGCAGGATGCCTTGTGGAGTTGTGCAAACTATATAGGGATGTATGTGGGATTTGCATGCAAGCTCTAGCATGGATACAGACGTTTACCACTAGAGTCAATACGACTAGTTGTAGATTGAGTAAACGAATAAAGTCATGTGTGATTCCTTGAAAAGAATGCCAAACATTATTTCTGTTAGTTCACATTAGAGTGCATTACATAATAGAATATGAAAGACTATGAAAAGGGATATAGAGTGTCATGTGCTCATGCTCGTTCCATATGCACCCCCCTTTAATGCACAAAGATGAGAGAGATAGGGAATGAGAGAGAGAGAGAGAGAGAGAGAGAGAGAGAGAGAGAGAGAGATTTAATGCACCAAGGTGTGTGTGTGTGTGTGTGTGTGTGTGTGTGTGTGAGAGAGAGTGAGAGAGAGAGAGAGAGAGAGAGAGAGAGAGAGAGATTTAATGCACAAAGGTGTGTGTGTGTGTGTGAGAGAGAGAGAGAGAGAGAGAGACAGAGAGAGAGAGAGAGAGAGAGAGAGATGTTACCTAAAAAAATTAAGGAGAGAGATGGAGATGAATAGATAGAGATGATGCTACCTATGATAGGTACATTCAAAGATGGAGAGAGAGAGAGAGAGAGAGAGAGAGAGAGAGAGGGTTGGAGGTTGAGACAGAAGGAGGGTTGGACATTGGTGGTGCAACATGGAGGAGCAAGAGGGGTTGCGATGGCTCAAAAAAAGTGCCACTTGCTTCCAATGGTAGAGGCAACAATGGACGGCATCTCGTAGTAGTGAGTGACAAGAGTGGAGGGGAGAGGGAAAGCTTGCTCGAGAGCTCGCTTCATCAAGCTTGCCAATTATGCTCCCCCAATTTCTATTATCACCCTCCAATGATGAGCAAATACTAATTGCTAATCTGCATTATTTTGAAACCACTAGAGACTTTTGTAATAAAATAGGCAAACACAGCCAATGCGGGAAGTACCTTCCTTTAGTGAATTATGCATACAACAATAAAGTGAATAATACATATGCTCTTCAAATGGCCTCTAAAACAATAAAAGATGCCATGCAAAATCACAACAAACATAAGCATAGGCTCTCCTTTGGGTTAAATCTTGTGAGTACATTGTTCCTAACCTTTGTTTTGTGATTCAACCCTTTTGTCATAGAAGGCTAGGCTCGGAGGATGGCTCAATGGGCCAGGCCCACAATTTGTATGGCTCCCTTCCTCGAGGGGAGAAATCAAGGATTATATGGATTGTGTAAGGACAATTATCTAGTTAAGATAGTGGTTAGTTTTTTAAAAATATTCCATAGATTAATTTGGATTGAGCTAGCATCAAGGTTGAACACCATATTAGTGAATTTGGAATTTCTCCATTCCCACTTTCAAAATGAGCTTAAGATTTGACCACATGGCCAAATCTTAGCCAAGGTTTTGAGAGCATGGCTTGAAAGATCTTTTCAACTAGTACCTTGTGAAAGGATTTGACCTTAAAAAATAATTTGGGATTTGTCCATTTGGCCAAATCTTTAAGACATTGGTGATTCCAAAATTGGCTCGAAAGTCTCAAACTCTCTAATATGTGGTGTTGTTGGTAGTCAATGCCAATGACATGGGTCATGCACCTTAAGCCAATGGTGCTTTTTTTAAGAAATAAACTTTAAGTACTCATAAACACAATGGCCCTGACTTTATGGCAAGTGCAAGGCTATGTCAATTAGGAAGACTTCCTCATCTACCCTCACAAGCATGATAATGTTTCTCTTTGGCTTGCATTCCATCATTCAACATGGTAGGCAACCTTAAATTTTGGATGGATTCATTCCTTTAACGTAGAACAATTAGATGGTAAGGCCATACAATATCAGTGTAACCCAACGATGATTTAAACTTCAATTAAGTTTAGAATTCTTGGGCACATAATATTTGGTAAAGATTATTGTCATCATATTATATCTCTCGCAATTAGTACAAAGCAACTCATGCCAAGATGTAACCGCAATTTTTCTAGGTATTTTACTCCTAACACCATTCTAGAGGGTGTAACAAGAAGATGACAATAAATAATTGAACAATGCAATGCATGTCTTTCTTAAAGCATTGCCTTTCTGGCATCCATTAGCATGGTTATGAATCACCAAGGCTTGAAATACTTTAATGATACAAGCAAGGTTATTCAATAAGAAAATGAGGGATAAATTGCTTGTCTCATGTAGATCTTGTGTTATCGTGATGTAAAAAATTATAATCAATTATAAACTTGCCCCTCATAGCAATCAAAAGCCAATGTTTTTCAAATGCATATTGTAATGATCATACTAACATAACATGGTAGATGCATACGCTACAGGTTCATTTTTTGCTAATATGATGATTGCATTATACAATGAAAAGAAAAAACCTTTTGCTTTTCTCTATCCAAAGCATTGTGTGTTCAAGCTACTACAAATACACGTGAAACTTTCTTTTTGTACACATGTTTCTCAACGATTGACATTCCAAACGGTTGAATGTGATCCAAGAAGCAAGCAAGGTCATTCCAACCATTAGTAATACCAAAATTCCTTTGAGACAATCTTCTCATGGATTTTGTTTTATAAATCTTGAAATTTATTCTCATAAACACAGGTATTTGGCAATACTTGAGAAATTCAACAATCAAGCACAATTTGTATTGATATCAAAAGAAGCATTAGGCCTCTTGATAAAGCTAGCCTCATTGTTACACATGTCTTTAAGTATCATGGCATTGTTTTCAATGCTCTCCTTGTATAAATTTTTTTTTTTAAGGAAGAAGAATTTTAGTTTTCGACCTAAGCTTTTACTTTCACCCTCAAATGGATGAGAAAATAGTAATTGTTAACCTCCATTATCTCAAAACCACTGACGAAGTTTGTAATGAAATAGGCAAACACAACTAATTGTTGAGGTAAAGGTGTATGTGCCTTGTCCAGTCGCTTAAGCAATGGATGTCGTCCACTGCTCACCTTATTGTGTGTACATATATACAACAATAAGGAGTAGCTCATTTTGAGCCCTACTCTCTCCTTCTTCCCCTTCCCACACACACCGCACCGTGCACGTATTTTGCACTACACGGCACTCTTCAACTGGTATCAGAGTTGTTGAAGAGTGATATACAATGTGAAATGCATGCGTAGTGCGATGTGTGTGGGAAGGGGAAGAAGGAGAGAGTAGGGCTCAAAATGAGCTACTCCTTATTGTTGTATATATGTACACACAACAAGGTGAGCAGTGGGCGAGCGTCCATAGCTTGGGCATTCGGACAAGGCACAGACGCCTTTACCCCAACAATTTCCCACTTAAAGGTGATTGTGCCAATAAGTGAGTCCTACTAGCTAAACTACTAGTATGTACAAGAAAACACGTGAGAAATTCTCTCAACCTATGCTCACTGGCTCGCTCAGTCGATTTACATGCACTCGCACTGGCTCTAGTGATAGACAAGCATACGTATCCACACTAGAGCCTGCATGTAAATCCCGTAGACAACTCTATATGATCTGCAAAACTCCACTAAGCATCATGTTAGTGTCAATTACCATACGACTGACAATCCCTACTGCAAATGCTCCCATTGCATCTGCTAGGTCGGGCCTCGATACTAGTAGGTCGTATATGAGACGTTGAACACTGACAAAATCTGCACAAACCTGGTTGTCCTAGCCTCCCATGCACTATTTGATGTACTACATCATCAGGACTACTTATCACATATGGATGTGTTAACATCGACACTGGGATGGCTACATCTCTCTCACCCATGGACGAAACTGTGCGTCTTGACACCAACTCATCAACCTCTAGCATGAGCATATCAAAGAACTCCATGTCAGTCATCTCTGGATGTGTCTCTAGGGAGCAGACCTCTCAATCTCTATCGGCACAGACTCTGATAACACCTGTTGTATCTCATTCGAGCACTGCTGCTCTACCTCTGTCTCTACAGAGTCTACTTGCATGTCCTACACAGCTAAATTCTCTGTCTCGTGAGCATGGTGGAGCTCACCTGCCGAGGAAACACGTCTCGTCTCTCGCTCAAAGCATGCCAGCAACAAAATCGAGAATATGTTGTTTCGAACCTCAGATACACGCATAGGATATACCAAGCCACTGTGGGCTCCTTTGGCAATCACTAATGATCCGCAATGCATTTGGAAAGAGTTCTCTCTATGCAATGTCTGACACACAATCTGCTTACTGTCTCATTAAGATCAAGCTCTGTCTCATAGCTGAGGAACATAGTGCACATGTCGTAGCGTATATGATGCACCACTGGGCAATGACAAGCAAACATATCCTGCACCTGCAATGTCAAACACCGAACCATCGGCCAAGTGTAGACAACCAAAGCTCCCACTAGAGAAGGAGTTAAAACACTCATGATGTGATGTGACGTGAAAAACTGCATCCTCATCTAGTAACCAAGAGGGAGAAGCGTCACCTCTCAAAGACATGTAATCACGAGGAACTCTAAAGAAAAATGTGACATCATCGTTATTGGCAAATGAAGCCACTAATCTAGCATGTGTAAAAACCTCATGTGTATCACACATAGATCTTTGCTGCTGGCTCATACATCTAAAACAACGGCGTCTAATTTGTTATCTGCAAACTGAATGCCAAGAAACCAAACTATGACAAGAAATCCTGGGATAAATCTAGCAAATCTCCTTTGTAAACTGAGCAAAACCTCAAGCACAATCTCTACAATAAACCATGCCAAAACTTGCAACAAAGTGGGAAATAACTCAACCACTCCACAATCATGGAAACCATGATCAAACGCATCAAAATCGATGTTCACATATGCATAAAACAGCTCCACAATCTGCTATATCTGCAAGCATACACTCTAGGACAAGCAGCTTAATGGAGTGTAAAGCGCATAACAATATACGCAAGCAGTGAGCAAACTAGCTCAAAACGCATCCCCCAAGAGAAACTGCTTGCAAGAAATCTGCAAAAAAAACTGTGAAACCTATGAGATTGACAAATTTTGTAGCCACACGAGCATATCCAATCCTCACTCCTGCGAGAGTGGGTACAAAAACACTAAATTGTGTCCAAGCTGACAACCCTGTCAAAGTGGAAGTCAAACTTGACCACCAAACCATCAGAGAGCAAAATTATAGATACGCATGAAACATGGCAATAATCTGGGAAAAATCCGACAAAGTTTCCCTTGAAAACCGAGTGAAAACTCAAAAAATCTCACCAATACCGCATAAAGCATAGACAGACACTCAGTGTCTCAATAAACAGATCCACAAATGGTATACATGCACTGTCCAAAACCCTGGCAAACTGGCTCGCTCCTGAACGAGTGGCTCTATGGACCTGTACTTATCCAAAAACGTTGCAAATCTGTTAACCTGCTACTTGTGAGCTATACCTAGCTCAAACTATATCCGCAAATGCATACATAGCATGAGATTGCACAAAACCATGCTAAAAACTGCTCTCTAAAGTGTCCCACACAATCATACATGAGCACTATCTGTGCTGCACAAAAAACGCGCAACCTATGAGCAAAACTTCTTGGAAACTAACACACTACCTCATTGGTCGGAAAAACACTTCGATCGAAAACCAAGCACAAAGCACGATCTACCAACTATTTGTGGTCGAAATCAACGTCCGAGAGTCGCGCTTACGAGAAAAATTGCTCCGAAAAGGCCGTCGGAGCTACTATGCATCAGTGTGTGCTTCCAAAGCTGGAAATTGGGAAACTGTCAAAGCCAAAATGTCGTCGAGGGGGTCGAGATTCAGGGGGGAAACCCTCTTTTCTCTTCTCTATCTCTCTCTATCGACTATGTGTGTGTGAACACACCCTTTCGGAGAGAGCAAAAAAAAAATCACTTTCTCTTTTAATTCTTGCTCCCAGCGAGCAATGTTCTCAATTGCTTCCAAGCTTCAAGCTGCTCAGTTTCAGTTCTATGTTGAATTATATGTGAAAAGACCCTTTGAGAGGAAAAATAAGAATCTCCTTCTCTGTTCTCTGTTGCACTCAAACTGCGAGAGAGAGAGAGAGAGAGAGAGATAGAGAGAGAGAGAGAGAGAGAGAGAGAGAGAGAGAGAGAGAGAGAGAGAGAGAAGAGTATGCAACACACCACTCAATCGATCTCCCCATCTCTACCGGCTCTACCAGACTTTTTAAGTCCACTTGGGGACACTTGTCAAGCAATGAAAATTGAACAACCTTCACCCATAGTGCACTAGGGTCTTTAGCAGGCCAATCACAACAAACGTACAAGCTCGATGCTAGCAAGCATAGGCTCTCCCTTGAGTTGAAGGTGGCTTGGTAGCTTTTTTTAAGGCATATCGTGTGCAAGGCTCATCTCAAGCTATGGCACGACAAAAACTTTGTTTGGAAAAAGGACTATACTAAATTAAAACGATTTCATAATCTTTCATTTTAATTTTAGGAAAACATCAATGAAACCTCTAGTAGGCAAAAATTGCTAGTCCGCTAAAAAGTAAAAAATGACCTCCGTGTATGCTTACAACAAAACTTGTTCTAGGTTGAAGTTGCATGCCCACTAATAAATTCATAATTTGTCATAAAATCTAATATCTAATATCTAACCAACCCAAATGATTTTCTCATATTAAATTGATCACTTAATGTGGGAGAATAAACGGGAACAAGTGTTAAGATATAGACATGTGCTTATAGATCTATCTCAACACGGGGCCAATGGTAAAGGGGCCCAAATGAGAGATGGTCTATCAAAGAGTAAGGCTAACAAATGGAGAATAATACCTTAGGGTTAACTTCATTGAAGACCTCCAATAATGTGTGTAAAAGGCCTTTGACCTTAGGTAAGCTAGGGCTGAGCTTGAGGCGCGGGAACCCGACCCAGCTCGAGGTGCTTGTCCTGCTTGTCATGCTTGATGACTAAGGTGCTTGATGATTGAGGTGCTTGACATGCTTGAGATGCTAGGGTTGCACTTGAGGTGAGAACCCAGCCCAAGCTTAAAGTGCTTATGAGCCAAGCTTGTGGTGGGAACTAGGCCTATGAATGAGGGGCTTGAGGTGTCAAAAAGTCAAAGATTCAATCCCTACAAGGAGGGGGCGAGCCCTACATGAGGGGGGATGAGAGAGAACACCCACACACTCACACAAGGCATGCATGGTACAAAGAAAGCAAAAGGGACACTTGTCAAGTTCCTCCTCATGTTGCCCTCATGGTGTGCCTGAAGCCTATTGGTTGGCCACCCAAGGGGTCCAATAATAATTTAAGAGATTTAATTAATTTATTTAGCATTTATCTAGCCCTCTCTCTCAAAGGGGAAAGGGGGACACTTGTCTCAAGGCTACCCTTGCTGCTTGTAATGCCTCCTGCTTGTGATTGGCTAGGCCTGGAGGGGTCCAATGAGGTTCAAGCATGAGCTACAAGGGGGGGTTGACCCAAGCAAGCTAGGGGGTTGCTTAGGGGATATACTCACCCACACACACTCACAAACACTCTCATTGTGTGCTATGCAAAGTGCAAGAACTCCCTCTCCTTCTCCAAGCAAGTAGAGGTTGAGAGCCTACACCAACACTCTTGGATATGGAGTGCAAATCCAACCAAGATCCAAGCTTCAATGCTTAAGCTTGCCATCTCCTTCTTCTTCATTACTATGCTATTATGTATGCTAGCAACAAGAGTTATGATAAGTGAGGAACTAATTCTTTCTCCTACGAAATGTTTCTTCTTCCTCTTCCCTACCCTCATTCCCTGCTAGCTCTCTCCACCTTCGAAGGTGTTTGAGCTCTTGGGACTGAGGCTTGGGATAGTTAAAGCTTTCTTCAAGTTTATGTTATGTTTGTGATGCATGAAGCTTTCCATCTTCATTGCATCACCTAGGTCACAAGGAACACAAAGATTGTATTGTAACAAGTCTCTCTTAATGGGAGAAATCATAATACAAATGCCTATTGGAGGGGGGACCGGCTCCACATAAATCCGGTCCTCAACTGTTGTCATGTTCTCTAAATTCTCTCTCTTGCAAAAGTATTATTCATGCCAAGTTAACTAATTTCTATGATTATGTTTCTATCTTCAATTATGTTCACTCGCTATGCTCACAAAGTCATTTCTCAAAAGTACTCTCATTAATTTCTGCTACTCTCAAATTAAATAGGCCAATTTCATTACATTGGTATCACAGCATTTGGTTTCTCTTTTCTTGCTTAAGAAGAGAGGTCCTTAAGTAGCCTATAAATGGTTGATGTTGTTAATTATATTAGGGTAAGTGGAACTGGGATCTATTAACGGTTTTGTTGAGCCCACTATGTGGGGGATGGTGCACACCTCGGGAGCTTTGGACTTAATAATGGAGTCTTTTTAGACTTGCCTACGGCTTTACCATTATTGAGCCATAAGAAGTCCGAAAGGAGCTAGCCCTTGGCAACTCTACTATGTTAGACCTACTCCTCTACTCTCTATAATTAACCACTTCGAGCCGTGGGTGTAGATACTTAAGAGCGGATTTTCAAAGGCTAAGAGGAGTGGCAACTAAGGTTTTGAATTGCCAAAGCATATACTAAGTACATACATAAATTTTGTTAACATGGCTGACAATAATCAAGAGAGTAGAATGAACATTGATAGCTTTGATTTTGCACATGAAGGTGCTAATGATGATGCTCCCATGTTTGTGAATTATCTCGTCACTAGGTTGCAACAAGCTATGGGCAACCCTGCTTTGCAAACCGAAGTTACTCAACAACTTTGTGCTTATGGAATTTCCCTTCCTCTCCAAGAAGAGAGAGAGCTTAGGAGGCCTCTTGAAGAGACCCCCAAAAGAATACTCTCTCCCATTCGAGAGGAGGAATCCAAAGAGCAAGAAAGCAATGAAAGTTTAAGTTCCTCTGAAGATGTGGCTCCACGAAGACGGCGGTCTAGACGATCGCCCACTCCTCCCAAGAGGAAAAGATTAACACATAGTCCTTCTCCTCATCACTCTGAAAGGCAAGAGAGGAAACAAAGGAAGAAAAGGGCTAGGAAGAGGTCACCCTCTTCTCCTTCTTCTTCACCTTCCTCCTCTTCTGACGAAAGTTATGGTTATTCTCCTAGAGAATACAAGAGGGGAGGACATCGCAAATCATTTCCTGCATGGCAAAGGTCACAAAAGCTAAAGAAGTTCAAGGAGGGAGGAAAGAGTATCTCTTTTATCACCTATGATGGCACCTTCGGTGCTACCGACAAAGTGTTGAACTTCATCCAGCAATTTGATGCGGCCTTTGGAGATGAGGGCTTCACAGAGTCCTCTAAGCTACGCCATGTAGCTATGCACTTCCAAAAATCAGCTCGTCAATGGTGGGCTAGCCTTCGTGGAAATGGTGAAGCCCCAAAGACATGGAAAACTCTACGAGTTTCCATCATGAAGTAATTCCATGCAAGCGATGCAAAGGACAAAATGCTTACCGAATGGCGCAGCTTGAAGCTCCTCTCCCTTGAGTCTATCCACAAATATGTAGACAAGTTTTGGGATTTACATCTCAAGGCTATTGTCTTTCAAAAGATAGACTTTGCCGAGCAAAGGCAGCAATTCTGTGCGGATTACCTGAAGAGATGGCCGAATACATCAACTCTCAACGGCCTGGTACTATTAGCGAAGTAATCCATCACACCATGGTTGCTTCACGCATCAATTTCCATCAAGGGGCTAGACGTAATGTCAAGCCCATGGAAAACAAAGACAAAAATGATGCAAAAGGGAAAACCAATTTTCAAAATACTTCCCAAGTCAATTCCAACAACAACAACAATCAGTCCAAGGAGAAGGGAGTTTACAAAGGTAAAAACAAACTCTCTCCTGAAGAGCTTGAAGCTTTTCGCAAGGACCATAAGTGTTTCAAGTGTGGGGAGCAAGGACATGGCTATCGTTCTTGCCCCAAGAAGAATACTCGCAATGAGACTCCTAGGGCTTCCACCATCGAAGCTCCAAAAGAGGATGCTCATTGCAAAGGATCATCACTTTCCTATGCTTGGGGAAAGGTAAGAGAGCATGATGCCTTCATCTTGTTTGACCCTGGCTCTACTCTTAACTTCATATCAATGGAGTTGGCCACCAAGTTGGGCATTCAAGCTTTTGAGATGGGAGATATAGTAGTGGCTGATGCAGCTTTCAAGGGACGACAAGCCTCCGTTACTCCCCTTATTGGGAAGTTGAGGCTTCATGTCCAAAGCTATGTCGACAAGGAAGACTTCTTCATCTCTCCTCTCCAACATGAGGATGTTATCCTAGGGGCACCATGGTTTGATCGCATGGCTGCCAACATGAAGTTCCCTGAAAGGAGAATCTACTTCACCTACAAGGGAAAGAACATGTATATAGATGTTAGTGAGCGTGGTCGCACTATTCCACTTGTAAATCCTCTTGCTTTTGATAAGTCAATGAAGAGCTCAGTTTCTGCGTACCTGATTTTTGTCAAAGAGTCTCTAAAAGATACTAATGTTTCATCAAATGTAAATGGTAGGAATCAAGAAGGGTTAGACTTGCCTAATTTTCTAAAAGGATTCCAAGATGTGTTCATCGATGATATCCCTATGGACTTACCTCCAAAACGAGGGGATGATGACCATCGTATTGAGCTCCTTCCTGGAAGCTCACCACCTAAAAAGCCTCCTTATCGAGTCTCACAAGCTCAACAAGAGGAGATCATGAGGCAAGTACAAGAGCTGGTAGACAAAGGGATGGTGAGACCTAGTTCCTCTCCCTTTTGTTCTCCAGTCCTTTTAGTGCAAAAGAAAGATGGTACATACCGTATGTGTGTGGACTATCGAGCACTAAACCATATCACTATCAAAAACAGATTTCCCGTACCTCGGGTAGAAGATCTGTTTGATAAGCTACAAGACTCGGCCTACTTCAGTAGGATTGACCTTAAGAGTGGCTATCATCAAATAAGGATAGTGGATGAAGATATCTTAAAGACCGCATTTCGCACAACGTTTGGTCTTTATGAATATCTAGTCATGCCTTTTGGCTTGACTAATGCACCAGCTACGTTCAATCGTTTGATGGAGAAAATTTTTAGACCATACCGCAAATTCACTGGAGTGTTCTTTGATGATATCATCATCTACTCCAAGTCTTTGGAGGAACATAGGATTTTTCAAGCATTGAGGGAGAACAAGCTTTTTCTCAACCCAAAGAAAAGCGAATTCTTCCTTCAAGAGATTCAATACCTACGTCATATTATCTCTAAAGATGGTATCCAAATGGATCCATCAAAGTTAGAGGTAATAAAGGCATGGCCTAACCCAAGAAATCCACATGAGCTAAGAAGCTTTGTTGGTATGTGCGCATACTATAGACGCTTCATAGCAAAATTCTCTCAAGTAGCAGGACCACTACACGACTTAACTAAGAAGAACGTTAAGTTTGTATGGAATGCTAAGGAGTAAAATCCTTTTGAAAAGCTCAAAGAGAAGCTTACTTTCCAACCAGTCCTTGTGCTTACGAATCTCTCAAAGCCATTTGAGGTCCAATGTGATGCTTGTGGTGATTGCCTTGGAGCAGTTTTGCTTCAAGAAGGGCATCGCATAGCATATGAGAGCCGAAGGCTCAATATTGATGAACGAGTCTTGGGCATTTATGAGAAAGAGCTTTTAGCTGTTCTACATGTCCTATACACATGGAAGCACTACCTATTGGGGACTCCATTATTCCTACGAACCGACCACCAAAGTCTCAAGTATTTCATGACGCAAACCAATCTTTCCGACAAACAAATGAGGTGGGCAAATTTTCTTTCGCAATTTAATTTCCATATTGCTCACATAGCTGGTAAGTACAATCAAGTGGCCAATGCACTTTCACGACGACCCAAAGTTAATGCGGTGTCTATAGCTACTCACAATGATCTATCCTCTATGATAGATGAGTATGCTACTGACCTTGACTTTAGAGACATAATGTCAGCCCTCGCTTTGGGGATGAAAGAGGAACCATTCACCTTGCAGGATGGCTATCTTCTCCACGGCAATAGGCTATGTGTTACCCATTCCCTTCGTGAGAAAGTTATGTATGAATCCCATGCTCCTCCATATGCGGGCATAGAGGTATTCAACCTACTCTTCAAGGAGTAGAGACGTACTTCTATTGGCCTACCATGAAAGTGGACATACAAGAGTATGTTTCAAAATGTGTAGTATGCCAAAAGACCAAGTATGATAGTGGGAAGCAACCTGGATTACTCCAGCCATTGCCTATCTCAAATTCACCATGGGAGAGTATATCCATGGATTTCATCTTTGGATTACCCAAGTCTATCCATGGGAATACATGAATATGGACAATAGTTGAGAGGTTTAGCAAGCAAGCACATTTTATTCCTGTCAAAAAGACTATTAAGGCACATCAAATGGCAACTCTCTTCATATCTTAGATTTTCAAGCACCATGGATTACCCACATCCATCGTGTCAGATAGAGATCCTAGAATGACTAGTAATTTCTGGAAAGGTCTCTTTGAAAATCTAGGAACAAGATTGAAAAATAGGCCAATTTCATTACATAATTTCTACCATGTAAGTTGACATAAACCATTCAAGGGTGGTCCTCCCACAAAGGGTTTTAAAGAATCACCTTAGTTTGATGAGCTTGAGGAGATTCTACACCCTAAGAGTATTGTTAAGCATGAGCCTGATAAGCTATTACAAAGACATCGGATACTTATGTAGGTAAGTGAATTTTTTATATGAATTACATAGCACTTGTATCATGTGTAGGATACTTATGTAGGTATGTACAATTTTTAGCACTTGTAGATTGGTATGAAATTTTTACACATTAGGGTGTGATCCAAGATCTCGATTTATATACATGAATCATGAAATCCTTTGTCTTTGTCTTTCTAGTTAGGCTTTGTGCATGCTCTACTAACATGATGAACATGCTTTCAATAGACTTTTTCTTGCAAGCATTGACTAGATCATCAACCTACCACAAAAAGGTATCATAGGTTAAAATAGATCGACGTCAAGACGTCTCTTATTCCCTTAAATACAAGCATGATTAAGAAGCACTATGATTTGATGGTGGGGTAATGACATCAAAACTCAATTATAGCTTCATTAGCATCAATTATGGTTTTGTTATACACAAATTATTGTGTCGTGAAAAAGTAAGCTTGATACTCAAATGTGTTTTCTAAATATATCAATAATTGGGTTACGAAGCTAGCAATAATGGAAATCTCAAGCTCTTGGAATGCCATAAACCTTACAAAACATTAAAAATACCAATCACTTTCCAATGGATTTTGACATGCTTTTTAAAGATTGAAATGACCTAGATGTAACCTCGTAAACGGACAATCCTTTATGTTGAGGCCTTGAGGATGGGATAAAGGTTGAGATCAGCCCTGATTGATGATTAGTCTCGTAACTTGGCCCAAGAAGGTGAAATGAAAAAAATAGGGAGAAACAAAGAAATGGAGTAAAAAAAAGAGAAAAGTAACTTTTTCCCAAAGTAAAGCTAGTCTTTCCAACTAGTCAAGGCCATCCCCTAACTGTTGGTATCTCCCTAACACAAAAAGCTCACCTTGATCCTTGTAGGTTTAATCACTACCAATTTTTATAATAGTCTCTATTTTTGCATCCACGTCTCTATTATAACAACTCCAAGAATGCTAGGTTTCCCATAAGCCAAGAAGACAATTCTATAATCCCTTGCTTTTGGTCTCTCCCTTACAAAGAAAGCTTACATTCACACTTGTAGGCTTAGTAACTACATGTCTTAGTAGTAATCTCTCTACTTTAATTTCCACATCTCAATGATACTAGCTGCAATCATGGACATGATGGCATCCCATGAGCCAAGAAGAGGTTCTATAATCACCATAATGGCATAATTATCGCACTCACCTCTAGCTCTCGCTACTTCTCCATAGGGACCCCTTGACTCTCATCTTATTAGTCTTTTGAGTGTGGGACCTCAAAATGGTTCTTAGCAATGTTAGTGCAATTGATCTCTTGGTTTGTAAAGATTTTAAACCTTTTCAATTTAATACCTACTTCGACCCTCTACATTATGGCCGTTTTATGGTTATTTGTGTAGGTTTCCTATTTATATCACATTTGTCATAACATTGGCTAGTTTAACACTCAAAATGATGAATGAAGGATGCAAACGGGAGTGCTTGTTGAGAGCTCTTGAATGATTATCTACTACTTTTGGCAACTAAACATTAGGTACTATACTTTTGCTTTTTCGAGGGTGTCTACTGAGAGCACAATGGTTGACTAACTACAAGTTTCTTTTTGCTTCGTACAATACGTATGGGAATTGGAAGGCTTGCATCAAATTTTCCTTGTAAGAGAACTTGTCGTGTAGAGAAAATGACCAAAACTTAGCCATGTAAGAAGTAACCCTCTTGTTTTCTTCAAGAGAGAGCTTCTCCCATTCTTTGCAAGCATCCTTCTCAAAATCAGGCAAAACAAACTAGCAAAACAAACTGACCTTAAAAATAAAAAGTGATTTAGACTACACCCATGCTTAAGTGAAAACAAGATATCTCATCTTCCATTGTAGTGGGTAAATGTCTTCAACTATTAAAACCTACATCTTTATTCAGCTTCTCTTCTTGGAATGAGACTTCTATGGATTTGCATGCTAAAGATATAGAATAAGGGGGTTGGGAGGCATTTGCGTTGTAAGGGAAAGACGATGGCTTTCCTCTATGGCATGGAGAAAGGGGGGAAGCAATGATTGAACAAAGAGGCCAATATAGGAGAGATTTAACTTACGAGAAGCAAGGCAACATTTAACTTATTTTGTTGAAGCTAGAGAGAAAAAGTTGCCCTCTGTTAATGGGCCTCTTTGACTTTACGATGTGTTTGGTTACCAAGGGCATGGTGTATGACAATTATATTTGAGACAAAAGAGCCTTTTCAAGAAGGAAAGCCAAAAAATTTTGAAATTCTATTTGTCAACTGCAAAACAAATGTGTGAAAAATGTTGATCAATCTGAGGCAACAAATCTACTAAAAACTTGCTAATAGGAGGTGACAGCTGTGTTCCATGGAAGTACAAATGTATCTCAAAATGGCCTTTTGTTTCACATGAGTAGGTATTGAACTTCGTTAAGCTTATCAAGACTTTTCATTATAACTAGGCAGTATTGTTGTAAATCGATAGGTCATTCGGTGCTTAGTCAGAGGGGGTAAAACCCAAAGGCCATATATACATGGCCTTACCAAAATTCATTGCCTACCAATATGGAAGAATCACACGATATCCATGGACAAGCCCAGTAAAGAAGGAAGAAAACAAGTAAACATCTTCCACGATGGACATGCGTCATCGCTTTGCACAATACAATTCCAGCATTTTAGTGAGCATCCTTACTGCCTAAATCTCATATAACTCATGTAACAGCCAATAAACTCCTTTTCATTCATCTCAAATATCTCAACAAGAGCCAGTCTTGATCATCCAGCCAAACGGTAACAGCCGCATTGACATATAAACAGAACAGCCGTGGAAACCTTGATATGGATCCATGCCTATATCAGAATTTTTCGAGGCAATGTGTCCGGTGATCCATACAAAGCCCTTCAAAATCCAGCACCAGTTATCTTGGGCCCGGCTTCTTTCCTTCTGAGGAGAAACTAAAATGCTGAACAATAAATATCACACACATAACCACAATGAGGCAACCAACAAGCGAGCTGAAAAACAGTGCCCCTGGTTGTTGCACTTGCACAAACCCATACACACCATTCGATGCAACTACAATAATATCATTCAAGCCATCACCAGAAAAGTCGGCAACGACTAGTTCATGTGTAGGTGCAGATGGCAGGAAGAAGCTTCTGAGCTGCCTTCCACTAGATGATAAAATTGCTGCTTCACTCTCACCAGCCACGAGGATCAACTGTGGTGGCCCATGAGCCCTCAACGAGATCACCTTCAATGTGGGAACGATCCTATCAGCAGCAACCCCAGCTTGGAAGAAAGAGTTCTCCCATGAAGCTCCTGTAACAACTTGCCACCGCATTATCGCACCTTTGCCATGCAGACCTGGGCCGTATGACGTAACCTGCATTCCAAACACACAATGAAGAAAGAAAAGCAATTTTAAACTCTCTTCGATTCCGCAAACTGGTGTATATGCTTTGTGAGATGGTGGCGTCTAGCCTCGTCAGAAGTTTTAATGCTTGAATCTAATCTTACCTCACCCCGACTATTCAAAAAGATCAAGTCTCCATGACTACCTCGTCGATGCTTATGCCCATCATCTATAGGAAGTAGCACAGGTGTTACAGCTTCCAAAGGAGTAGAGTCTGAACCTCGGGCAAAACCATGGTGAAAGCCACCAAATGGATAATGCTTGCAAATGGAAGCATTGAAAAGTTGCTCACGGACAGGAACCCCGGATGTTGCAATGGCTGTGCATGGTCGTATAGCCTCCATTAGCCCGCTGAGCACAACACGCTCTGTCCCAACACCACCCACTGCCTGAGAAAACCCAGCACCAAATATCAGTCTCAGACATACAAATCACTCCGAATTTCTGAGCATCTTTACAAAGACTACAAAATTACATCCACTAGATGCAAAACCTTTTCTTCATGGAAAACAAGACCTCTCTACACTTAGCATGTCACTGAAACATGTGAACAGCGAAGGAATTCCAGTGCAGATCATTGCCATTGTGAACCCCATACCTGTACATGATCTAACACACCATCTCCATTGACATCTGCGTGCAAGCCACCCTCTTGAAGTAAAAGCTGCAGTTAAGAGCACTGTCTTACTCCTCAAAATAAAAAAAAGCATGGCATTATAAGCCCCAGTTAGTAAAACCTCGACTCACCTTGCAAACAGTGCGTCCTGAAGCCAAATGAATGGCCTCGATGCCTTCCTTCAGATGTGCCACTAGCACATTTGGAACCCACCAAAGTTGAGTGAGATTAGTTATTGTCGGTAAATACTGTGTCTTCTGCAGAACATATAACAATTAGATTTTCTGAAATTTCACCTCATAAAAGCAGAGTGAAAATTTCTGCCAATAAATCCTTTTCTCAACAATCATGATTTTGTTTTTGACAAAAATCATTCATGAAGATTCTACCTTTAGTGCAGTACTAGTATCAAGCATTCCATGTGGTATACAAAAACCTTTGGCACGTAAATGAGTATCTCAACTCCGTCTCCATTGGTACGCTATCCTGCCTTTCTGGCAGGTATGTGTCCCACCCCGCACCCAATTCCCCCCCCCCCCCCCCCCGCACGGCCTTCTTCCTTGATAACCTCCACCCCAACCCTGTTTTTCTCACCCCCCTTGGGCTCTTCCAATGGGAACTACCTTTCTTCAACAATGCCCAGTTCAATCTCCTCTGCAAGCTTGGCTGTAGGCACCTGCAGCAGCCTATATTTTCCCTTTCCCCAGCTGGCACAGCCCACTACTATTTTCACCCCAGCTCCAACTCTGTTGGTGTGCCACCCAGCCCTCTTAGCAACCATATCCAACCATAAATACGATTTGTGGATGATTTTCCATGCTTGCACACTCCCCCATGCATTTCCTGGCCAATCAGATAAGTTAACAAACCACATACTCAGCATAAGCTTTCTCTGGCTGGCATAGATCAAATGAATTGAAAGAAGCATTGCCAGAATCTCAAGGAGCTCTGACGCCGTAAGAGTCCAAAATAAATAAGTAAATAAATAAAAAATCACACAATGTTTTTATTAAGTTGGGAGGGCTAGAGAAAGAATGAAAGCTGTATTAACATCTTCGACAAGCCGCATTTAGATTATAGCAGTGATAGCTGCTACTAGTGGCTTGAGCAACCACATTCTTCTTCCCCTGCCCGTAAGCAATCCGGAAGTGGAACACGGAGAGAAAATGTGACACCATCTCCTCTGCTTGTCTAACAACTTGAGCAAGAAAATACTTTTGTCACAAATTGCTGACGTGTCAAGCCACTAAAGAACAGAGCCAACTTGTAGATCCCGGCCGAGGAGCCTAAACCCTAAGAAGAAGAAGCTGAAGAAGCCGAAGCAACAGAAGAAGTTTTACCAACTTACAAAGTCTTGCCGAGTGGAATATTTTTAAAGAAGTGTTCCCACCAACTTATGGGACCCCGTCCGATGGGACCCAAGTGATATAAAGGCATTAAAATGAAACAAGCCTACACACACACACACACACACACACGGAGAACTGATGACGTGGCAGCTGTACGGATTCCTAGAATTCGTGCTAACATGATGATGTGGCAATTGTACGGATTTTCGCGATTCGCACTGACATGATGACATGGCAGGTGTGCGGATTTCCGTGATTTACGCAGAGCAGCTTTGGGTGGCAGCTTTTAAGTTTGATACTTTTCATGTAACTGCTTTTCATGGCCAAGGGCCTTCAAATATGAGCCAAGGGCTCATTCTCTGGCATGCTCTGCGTGAGGTGCAGAGGATGGAGTTCCGGTGTTGTACAAAGTTCAAGTAATATAAAGAAATACCGAAAGAGGTGCCAAGGTTTGGGACCAGTGCTCTCTTGAGGTGGAACTCCGCTACTCCCCGTCTTGTGTCGTGCATCTCTTTCAGTTCAGTTGTTATTTGGAGTGCTTAAAGTTGTTCAGTCTGTTCTTTTCCTTTGGCACCTGGTGCCCATCTCCCATGACAAGTTCAACCTTTGGTGTGAAAACAATAAGATCAACACCACGTAGATATTGCTTTCAAGAACATAAGGCATGAATGACTGCTTAGCATTATCCTCTCATATCCAACCTCATGTGCCCTTAACTGTTGGAACCCTGCTCCGAAACTTCTACCACAAGCATCACGATGCACTTCAAAAGAAGAAATCCATTGGGCACCCTTGAGCAAGTGGGGCAAAAGAAGTCAAGACAATATACATTAATAAAAATATGTTCCCACCACCACTTTCTCGGCTTCCAAAAAAAAAAAAAAAAACATTAAGAACTTCTTTGTCTCACACAATTGCTCTCACACACACACACAAAACTTTGGATCTGCAGAAAACCACTGAGCTTCAAAAGGATGTCAACTTAATTGATCAATTCAAATTGCAATCCTTGGCCGATTTAGGCTCAAAGAAGTGCTACGGAAAGCTCTTGATGAGAGCTACGCCCACAGACAAATTATGAACGCCAATTTTGCTAATACAAGGGGCCAATAAGGTTGCTTACTATGCAAGGAGATGCAAAGACTAATTGAAAAAATATGCAAAGGGCACGTGGAATTAGCTCCCTCTCACCTAATCATCATGGGTAGCGGAGCATGCTCATACCCCAAGTGATGATTAGTACGCTTTCAACTTTGATTAGAGAGTGGAATCTATTAATAATGCAAGAGATTAATTGAGCTACTAATGACAATCAAATGAAAAGGTTGATTGGCCTAGATGTGATACCGTCGGCTTTGATACCACGTGTGTGTTACCCTAATCACCAATGGTTAAGCGTTTAGCTATGGAAGATGGAGTCTTAGCTTGACCATGGTGTTAGGGTTAGGGTTAGAGAGATGGAGATTAGGGTTAGGCTAAGCCAAGTGTAACAAACTTGGACACCCCAAGTCAAGATTCTGTCACGACATAGCAGAGATTCACTTCAAAACACTTCACAAAATTAAGAGAGAGAGAGAGTCACCAGCCCCGTGTAGTTCCGTGCCAAGAGATACTGACCCTAAAGACTGGCGCCCCTTTCGGTATTTCTTTTAATGCCCGCTGGTGCTCGCTCTCAGACTCTGCGTCCAGATGCTCTGTAGAGTGAGCCCCCTTGGGTCCAATATAAAGGTTACAAGGGATGCTAAAAGCAGAGCCCCAAAAGCATTAAACTTAAAAGCTTTCATCCCCAAAAGCTAGCGCTGCTAAAAGCAGTCAGCGCATTCTGCGAAGATCCGTACAGTGCCACGTCAGCCAGTCAGCGGAAAGTGCGGAAAATCTGTACACTGCCACGTCAACCAGTCAGCACTTTTTTCCGGGCATCCGTACTATCTGTCAGTGCTTAGTCCGGGCGTCCGTACAATCAGGCCACGTCAGCACGTTGTGAGTGTGTCCGAGCACTCCCACGTCATTAATTTGTGACATACCCCCCTCTTGAAAAAATTGTAATCGCCCTTGATTACGCCTGCAAAATAGACACAGGCCATATACTGTCTCAGTAGACACTGACTATTAATACCGACGCACTAGACACGACACATCTAGCACTTGTACAAAGACGATAGTCACATCACTGGACATCACAAGACATCACTCGAGATCATAGGACATCACATGACAAATCACAGAAAAATTCATTCCAAATCTCAGACCATGACTACCAGCAACATATTTAGTAATCGCATCTAGATCCAATCCAGACCTCACTGATGCCCGATTAACTAATCCTTATTGCGACCATCTCTATAGAGATTTATGACACCAAAATGCTGCAGTCATTTTGTCTTTAAGTTCTTGCTTTGCACTCAATAAGTCAAGTGAGAGAGCACAAATCAATCATCTTTAATTTCGGGAAATCTGCTTCATTAAGTCATACAGCAGAATACTGGTCAGCCCATTAGTATTTCTGAAACCCAAAGGGGACATCAGTGACCTTACTCAAAATCAAGATAATTCATTGACAAAGGAGCAGAGTGACTCCCCTCTTGTGCAAACCCACTGCACCAAATTCACCCTTGCTGAGTTTGGGGTTCTATCCGAGTAGACTATGCTAAACCGAATGCTTCAAGGTAAAGGTCCAAAATCTGAGGAGTATCTGCTAGGTCCTCCTCCTTCACCCACTTTGCATCCAAAGCCGGATAGTTCTTGAATTTAACCAAGAACCGCCGAATCGCTTTACCTTTCATCTTTCTTTCCTTGTGTGCCAAAAACTCTTCTGGAACGAGTATCTCCTCGCTTTCTTCCACTTCGGGTTGCTCATCACACTCCCCATCAACTGATATCACGTTTAAAAGGTTTCAAGAGACTCACATGAAATGCATTGTGAAACTTCCAAGTATCGGGCAGCTTGAGTCGAAAGGAGACATCATTTATCTTTTCTTTAATCTGGAAAGGGCCATAATACCTCATGCTAAGCTTTGGAAAAAGCCGCTCCTTTCCCTTTCGTTTCCTTAGGCATGCCTTCTCAAAACGTAAGAGCACCCAATTATCTTTCTTTAATTTCAAATCTCGTCGATGTCAATCTCCTGCCTTCTTATGTCGTTCTTGAGATTTCTCTAAAGCCTCCCGGACCTTGGCAAAAGCAGTGTCCAAGTCCCTCGTGTACTCGTCGGCTTCAAAAAACTTGTCTTTAGTGCTGAGAAAGGGTGGAACCTTTGGAGCACCTTCAATTATCTCAAACGGCCCCTTCCCCGTCGAAGAGTGAACCGTGTTGTTGTAGGCAAATTCCACCAAAGGCCAAAAAAATTCCCATTCAATCTTCTCATCAAAGATCTAAGACTTCAATAGATCCAAAGCAACTGAATTTGCAATCTCAGATTGCCCATCTGTCTGCGGGGAATGATGACGAGAATTGCAACTATGTGCCAATGTTCTCCCAAATAGCCCTCCAAAACAAACTCATGAATCAGGGATCTCTGTCGGAGACTATTTTCTCAGGCATGCCATGTAATCGAAATATCTGTGCAATGAGAGTCTCGCTAAATGGTCCGGCTTGACTATTTTCTTCACTGGAATGAAGTGAGCTTGCTTGCTAAATTTGTCAATGATAGTCCAAATGCCATCGTGCCCACTCTGTGTCCTCGGGAGATCAAAGATGAAATCCATTGCAATACTTTCCTTGGGGGGGGGGGGGGGGGATGGGTAAAGGCTGTAGTAATCCCTGTGCCTTATGCCTGTCAAACTTGACCTTCTGGCATACTAAACAACTGCGAACAAAGTCGTCCACATTCTTCTTGACTCTCGGCCAAAAGTAATAACGCTCCACACCTATCAAGGTGGTGTCGATGCCGCAGTGACTCGTAAAAGGTGGACAATGGCACTAAGTCAAAACTTTTTCCCTCAACGGTCGTGTAACACACAACATTGGTTTTTTCATCAAGTAGCCATCCCGTATGGAATACCTTGGCACTATCTCCCCGTTCTGTATCCAAGTAAAAACATCGGAAAATTCCGGATCGGTGACGTACTGATCAACCATATCCTCGAAGCTTCTATGATGAATCGCGGAAATAGCCAAGGCTAGGGGCTTCTGAGACAATGCATCTGACACCAAGTTTTTCTGTCCCTGAATATGGACAATCTGGAAGTGAAACTGCAACAAGATATTAGCCCACCGCATCTGCTTTTTTAAAAGCTGCTTCTGTGACAAGAAGTAGCGTAAACTCTGATGATCAATAAAGACCGTGAAATTGGCTCCGAGTAGGTAATGTCGCCACTGAGTAAGAGCATGGATCACTGCCAATAGCCCTTTGTCATAAATCTGTGCTGTCAATCCTGGTCTTGAAAACAATCTGCTTTCCTACATGGCCTTCTTACATTAAGACCGCTTTCAGACTATGACCACAAGCATCACAATAAACTTGAATGGCTTTTGCAAGTAGGCAAATCCAACACTGGTCCCGTAGTCAGTTTTTCCTTAAGTGTCTGAAAGGCAGTCACCTCTGTCGGTTTCCACGAGAAAGGGACTCCTTTCTGAGTCTAGATGTGCAAAGGGGAAGCTACCTTTGCAAACTTCCGAATGAACCGTCGGTAGTAAGAACACAAGCCCAAGAAACTACTAACTTCATGAACATTGTTCAAATCTGGCCAATTGCGGATAGTCTCAATCTTGACCGGGTCCATATGTACTCCTGCTGTGCTGAGACGATGTGTCCCAGAAAGTGTATCTCTGGCAAGAAAAATTCACTCTTTTTGGCATTGATAACTAATCTGTGATCACGCAATGCCTGAAAGACTTGTAGCAGATGGTGTTGATGTTTTGCTTCATCCTTGGAGAAAACTATAATATCATCAAAGAAAGTGCCGACAAAAGATCGATGCTCTCGGAAAATCCTATCCATCATTCAGTTGAAAGTTGTTGGAGCATTGGTAAGTCCACAAGGCATCACCAAAAATTTCGTATAAACCAAAGCTTGTCCGAAAGGCTATCTTGTAGACAACTCCCGGAGCAATTCTGATATGATGATATTTGCTTTTCAAATCAATCCTGCTAAACAAGAGGATCCCTGAAGTCGGTCAAGAATACCATCGATCCTTGGAATCGGGAATCTATTCTTGATAGTGGTTTTATTGAGAGCTCTATAATCAATGCACATTCTCCAAGATTCTTCTTTCTTAATACCAACAAAACCGGAGAGCAATAGGGTTAAGTACTCGACTAGATAAGACCCTTTTCAAGGTCTTTCACTTGGTTCATGATTTCTTCATTTGGACTCGGCTAACACGGTAAGGTGGCCAGTTCGATGGTGTGCTTCTAGGAATCAAATCAATAGTATGATCCTCAGGACGAGATGGGGATAACTCGCCTGGCAGGCCTTCAGAGAAACAATCAACATGTGTGTGAAGAAAATCTTGGCGTTCTTTGTCTAATTCAGACATGTTCGTTCGATGTTCATTATTCAACTCTTTCAAATAGATCGAGTAAACAAAAAGAGTAGATTTCATTAATTTTGAAATGGCCGAAGTCGATACAATAGGGACACACTTGCCCTTCAATTTTACATCTAGTACAATTTTTTTGCTCTTTTCAATTGTCAAAGCCGCTTTCTTGGCCCGATAGTCGACTGTTGCGATGTTCTTATAGTACCAAATGGACTCCTAAGAGGACATCATACCCTTCCAAAGGCATGATGTAGAAGTCCTAGTGCCCTAAATACCCCTGACATAGCAAACCAAGTTTGCCAATGACAGGCGTAATGGCTACATCCCGTCTGCGTGCCGCTAGAACTGCCTGTGTTGGTGGCCCCATCCTGTCGGGCGTAATCTCGAGCCACACCACCAATTCAGGTGAAATGAAGTTGGCCTTGGCTCCTCCATCGAAAAAGATAAGGGCTTCCTGATCTTTCACTTTACCCCAAGCTCGGCAAAGTTCTATACTTTCATCTATCTGGCTTGGATCGTTCACATGCAATCCGGTACCAATCCTGCTTTCATCTTGCTTTTTTTGTCATGTTCCTCTGCTGCCCTAGAACTCTCTGGCCTATATTCAGTCTGTCCTTGTTGTGCCTTTTGGGGGCACTTTGCGGAGATGTGCCCTTGTTTCCCGCAACCAAAACACTTCCCCTCTTTGAGATAGTTAGCCCTTTCTCTAAGAGTCAGTCGGAGTCGTGTATCTTTCTTTTCCTGGGGACTCTTTTTCTTTCGATTTTCATTGTTCGAAGTCTGTCTGGTCCTTTGAATCAAGACTTCATCAGTGGGGTAGGTCAAATTCCCCGAATGTATGAGAAACCCCGTTTCGCATGACCCATTAATTCTTGAATAGAGTCCGACTTTCGTTCTAGGCAGTAATCTCGGATCTCTGTAGGGAGTCCGCAGCAAAATCGCTCAATTTGTTCCTTAAATGTGACCTTCTTAAATGAAGAGGTCGGTAGAAAAGTGTAACATTTAATGTGTCATGGATGCTTGAGTCAATCGCTGTCTGCATCATCGTCTTGTGTCATCGCCTACATCATCACTAGAAGGCTCTAGAAGAATTTAGAAGGATCTAGAAGACTCTAGAAGGTTCTAAAAGTATCAAGGAGATTCTAGAAGTTTCTAGAAGCTTGGAGAATTCCGGAAGAATCTAGAAGTTTCTGGAAAGCTCTAGAAAGTTGAAGAAGGATCTAGAAGGTTCTAGAAGAACTAGAAGGATCAAGAAGTTTCTAAAATCTTGGAGAAGATTTCGAAAGAATCTAGAAGTTTCTAGAAAGCTCTAGAAAGTTGAAGAAGGATCCAAAAGGTTCTAGAAGAACTAGAAGGATCAAGAAGGTTCTAGAAGATTCTAACCTCCTCAAGAAGAACCTAGAAATTTCTAACCTCCTCAAGCACTAGTATAAATAGGGGTCTTGGGCCACAAGCCCCTCAGTCTTCCCAACACCAGTTGTGAGGCTCCTATGAGGAAATCCCTCTTCTAGTTCTTGTCTTATGTTCAAGTCTTGTCCTTGCAATCAAGCCTTGTCTTGTACTCAAGTCATGTAATCCAAGTCTTGTATCTAGCTCTCTTAATAAAGTCAAGATTAAGCTTATCATCAAGTCTCAAGTTCTTGTACATTGTGAGCGCCTCCACTTTCTCTCTTCTAGCTCTATACGCGCTCATAACATAATGCACTAATAACTTGTGTGTAGCGGAAATTGATAACATAGTGAGCATTTCATTAAGAACAAGTTCCTAATGAGCATAGAGAGAGTACTTAATTGAGAAAGCAACATAGCAATTTACACCTAGCTAATTTGGCATTGACAATACTTGAAAAGAGAGAGAAATAGAACAATTGACAACAGTTGAGGACCGGGTCCCCCCTCCATAAAGGCTTTGTATTATAGCTTCTCCCATCAAAGGAGACTTTTATACAATACAATTCTTGTGTTTCTTGACAAAACTCGTTGGTGCAATGAAGATGAAAGCTTCATGCACCAAATTATGCTTGAAAATCACACCTAGTGTCCCTAGCCTCGGTCCCAAGACCTCACACACCTGCAAAAATGGTGAGAGCTAGCAGGAATGAGGATAGATTGAGAGGAAGAAGAGGTATCTTACGAGAAAGAAGTATTCTCCTCACATAATCACTCTAATAGTATAGCTTAGCTTAGTAATTAGCATGGTAGAGGAGATAAGCATGCCATTGAAGCTTGGCTCTTGGTTGGATTTGCATTCCATAGCCAAGAGTTGGTGGTGTAGGCCTCTACTTCTCAATGCTTGGAGAAGGAGATGGAGTTCTTCAAGCACACATGAGTTGTGTGTGTGTGTGTGTGTGTGTGTGTGTGTGTGTGTGTGTGTGTGTGTGTGTACAATTGTGTTAATGCAGGCCCTTCTCTCATCTTGGTCGACCCCTCTTGCTAAATGCTCATGTTGGCCTCTCATTGGCTCCTGTAAAGCTTAGCCAATCACAAATTAGAAGCATAGTTGATAGCCTTTTGACAAGTGTCCCCCGTTCCCCTTTTGTGAGAGCTTTAGGTATTTAAATAATTCATCTAAACTCTCATTGGACCTTTTTTTCTTCTGGCCAATAGGAAGCAGGCAAGCCATTGGGCTGCTGGATGCTCATTGGACCCCTTGGTAGACTATCCAATAGTCTTCTAGGGAGCTTAATTTCTATTGGTTCTTTTATCAAGCATTTTTAAATTGATTAGGCCAAATTTACTCTAGCCTAATTCTCATTGGTCCACCTCTATGGCCATCCGATAGGATTTGGGGGCAACTGGCCTAGGAGCTTGACATGTGTCCAGTATTCCCTTTGTATAAAAGGCGAGCCTTGGAGTGTGTGTGTGTGTGTGTGTGTGTGTGTGTGTGTGTGTGTGTGTGTGTTTTCTCTCTCATCCCCTACATTATGGGCTCGTCCCCTCCTTCCTAGGGATGTGGGAAGACTTTTTAGTCTTCCCATGACCATCCAATTTCCCTATGCTTTGACCATTGGATAAAAGATTTGATTTTTCGAACCTTAACCTATGGAAGTCTTAATGGAGCTGAGCCTTTCCTATGAAGTACTACCATAGAAGGCATCAACCCTTGGTACCTAGTAGAATCCACCAACCCCATCACCCATACCTCTACATACGGCATCATCCATTCCTCAATCGGGTTCTACATCTTCCAGTCACCTTCCCCAGTAAAGCCCTCTCCCATTTTGTTACAGCAAGCTATTGACCAACAGGCTCTTGAGCAAGAGGCCATGGAGGAATTAACCAGTGTTTTGGCCAAGGTAAACCTCAAGTTTCCTACTTTCAAGGGACTCTCCTCAGAAGATGCAGATGACCATGCAAGGAGATTTGTATCTCTCTGTAGAGGTTGTGGTCTTAATAGAGAAGATGCTTATTTGGTGCTGTTTCCATCAACCTTGGATGGTTTAGCAGACAAGTGGTACAGTCAGTTTACAGCGAATCACTTTCCAACTTGGACAGCTTTAAGACAACAAGGTCTTTTAAGCCCCATTCAAGCACATTGCTCTTTTGCAGGTTGTCCCCCTTTGGATCCCTATTTCCGCTCCTTTAAATCCCTGACAGAGACCGGTTTGCAGCGCGGTCTGCAGCCTTACCAATATTCTAGCTTTTACTCTCCTGATACTTCCCCATATTAAATGATCAGTTTCACATGAGAAAATCATTTGGGAGTATTAGATAATAGTTTTTATGACATTACCTCTTTCTTGAAATCATAGTCGTCCTCGACTATGAGGTAGAGAAGATAAAGCCTAGTCATTAGTCAGTTTGCTAGCGGGTAGAGTACCCCTATTTTACCCTACGACATCGTCCCAGAATGGATGACTAATCCATTTGGTGCTTGAGAGCGTTAGCAGCCGCAAGCATGTCTGCACATTAGTCCGTATCAATCTTCCATAGTAGAGTGACAAGCTCTACTTGGTGTTCGGGAGACATCTTCTCCACAAACATGATCCTAAGCATACATACTTATTAAAATTTGTGCACAATAAAGAAAAAGAGTCTTATAAGACAAAAACTTTGTTCATTTATACATATTTACATTTGCTTACTCGAGGGAATCATTGTAAGCATTGACAAAGTTTAGGTTATTCTTTAATTGTATGCCTTGCAGCCATCTAGCATCTTCAAAAGGATAATTTTTAAACTTGATAAGATATCGTCGGATAGTCTTACCGCCTCGTAATACCTTGTCTTCGTGTCGGAGAATTGACTCGGGCTGCGACACCTCTTCTTGGTCCTCGATCTCCGATGGGTCTTCAATAATTGCTTCTTGAGGTGGCTCTCCTTTGTAAGGCTTTAGGAGGCTCACGTGGAAAGCATTGTGTATGAGCCAATGGCTGGGCAACTTGAGTTGATAGGCCATCTCATTGATTGGTCTAAGAATCTGGAAGGGACCATAGTACCTTTTTGCTAAGTTAGCATAGTACTTTTGGTGTCCCGTAGGATTCTTGCCCGTTGTGTGCCTTAATCGAGCCTTGGGAAACTTAAGAAAGGCCCAATCGTTTTGTTTAAAGGCTAGGGCTCTTCTGTGCTTATCAACAACAGCCTTTTTCTTTTACTGAGAGATCGATAAAGCATCCTTAATCTTTTGGAAAGATTCTTGCAAGTCTCGGCTATATTGATTTGCAACGAAGATCTTCCCATGTACTTTGAGTAGCAAGGGACTTTTTGATCTTCCCTCTATCACCTCAAAAGGTGCTTTTCCCGTGGAAGTATGTACAGTGTTATTGTAAGCATACTCCACTAAGGGTAAGTACTTCTCCCACTAGGATTTTTGATCTACTTCTGTGACATAAGCTTTGAGTAGATCAAGAATGGTTAGATTAGCTATTTCACTTTGGCCATCCGTTTGGGGATGATAGGCCGAAGAGAAGTTTAGCCTTGTACCTAAATTCTCAAAGAGACCCTTCCAGAAATTGCTGGTCATTCTAGGATCTCTATCATACACTATGGACATTGGCAAGCCATGATACTTGAAGATTTGTGATATAAAGAGGGTTGCCATTTGATGGGCTTTGATAGTCTTTTTGACAGGTATGAAATGTGCTTGTTTACTAAACCCGTCTACTATCCTCCATATTCCTGTATTCCCATGGATAGACTTGGACAATCAAAAGATAAAATCCATGGATATGCTCTCCCACGGTGAATTAGGGATTGGCAAAGGTTGAAACAATCCAGGTTGCTTGCTTCTATCAAACTTCGTCTTTTGGCATACCACACATTTTGAAACATACTCTTGTATGTTTGCTTTCATGACAAGCCAATAGAAATATGTTTCAATCCCTTTTAGGGTAGTCTGAATCCCTCTATGCCCCGCATAAGAAGGAGCATGAGATTCATACATTATTTTCTCACGTAGTGAGTTACTAACGCAGAGTCTATTGCCATAGAGAAGATAACCATTTTGTAGGGTAAATGGTTCTTCTTTCTTCCCTATTGCAAGGGTTGAAATCACATCTCTAAAATCGGGATCAATCGCGTACTCATCTATCATAGAAGATAGATCATTGTGAGTTGCTATGGAAACTGCATTTACTCTTGGTCGTCTTGAGAGTGCATCGGCTACTTGATTATGCTTGCCAGCAATATGAGCAATATGAAAATGAAATTGCGAAAGGAAATATTCCCACCTCATTTGTTTGTCGGAGAGCTTGGTCTGCGTCATGAAGTACTTAAGGCTTTGGTGATCCGTCTACAAAATGAAAGGAAACCCCAATAAATAGTGCTTCCACGAGTCTAGAGCATGCAGAACTTGTCACAATTCAGTGACGTGGCTTCTTATAAGGTATTCACACACACCCGCTGGCAGCAGTCTCGAAAAAGCAGGCAAATGTTGACATGGCAAGTTCGGTGGGAAAGCTGACATGGCATGCCGTACGGACCCTCCGCAATTTGCGGCAACAAAAGCGCTGGCTGCTGATGCGTGGTCAGTTTTCAGCTACGCAATTCTTACGCGAGGGGGGGGGGAGAGAGAGAGAGAGAGAGCTTTTGATTTAAGTTGCTTTATTTGCAAAGCATTGTAAGATAAATTACTTGGCTTTTGGGGCAGTTTTTTATGGGTAGCTTTTGGGGCTCTGCTTTTAGCATCCCTTGTAAATCTATTTAATAGTGGTTTGGGCTCTCACTTCTCAGAGCATCTGGACGCAGAGTCTGAGAGTGAGTCCCGACCACTCACTTGTACTTTGAGTTGCAGATTACTACAAAAAGAAATACCAAAAGGGGCGCCGGTCTCTGGGGCCAAGATCTCTAGGCTCGAAACTCCGCCGGGCCAGTGTCGAATCATTTGTAAACTGTGAACTGTTTTGAAGTGAATTCTTGTGGTGTCGCGGTAGAATCTCGACTTGGAGTGTCCAAGTCTATTACAGAGGTATCAGAGCGCGGCCGATTTCTCTCCTACCGGGAAATCCGGTCTCTTTCACGCGGCACATATGGCTTCAAGCAGAGATCAGTCGACTTCCTCTGCATCCGGAGATGCGGGAAGAGATCACAACGAAGATTCACACGAGTACGGCCCGCCTCAGCCTACTTAGGCGGAGCTCGAAGAGATGGAGCGTCGACGATTGATCGGCGATGCAACAAAGATGATGCAAAATTTTGGGAAGCACCCGAAATTTGCAAAATTTATGAGCCAGACCTCCTTCGACGAGGTGCATTCACAATGGCGGCAGACCACAAAACCACCCCATAAACAGGCACTGAAGAAACCTCCTACTCCAAGGATGTATACAAAGCAAGAATTAGAGGAGGTGGTTGATGCACGAATTGCTCAGCTTTTTGACGTGCAGAACAAAGCAGAAAAGCACGGAAAAAAGCAGAAGAAAGGAACTGACTTCTCGGGTTATTTGGATCGTCAGTCTACATTTGCGTCGGCAAGAAAGCAAAAGAAGCGTGTTCGATTTGAAGGAGTACTTCTTCTTCTAAGAGTTCTTCTAGCTCCTCTGACTCGAGCGAAGAAGACAGAAAAGGCAAAAAGCGAAGCAAAAAGCGAAGCAAAAAGCAAAGCTTCGGAAACGGCAAAGAAGTCTAAATCTCGCCCAGTTGTTGACAGTTCTACTGAGGACTCGTTTTCGGATAGTTCGGACTCTGACGACCGCAGCTTTTATGCAAAGAAGAAGAATTTTTATAAAGCCAACCAATATGACTTTCTGGAAGATAAAAGCAAGAAAGTCCGAGAGTTTAAGGAAGGTCGACAGTCAATTAAATTTGACACGTTTTCTGGTTAAAGAGATGCTTCGAAGGCTCTGTCTTTCATACAACAGTTTGACATAGCTTTCTCTGGAGTGCGTTACTCAGAGCACTCCAAGATTCGGAGGGATACCTCTTACTTCAAGGGAAATGCTCGAACTTGGTGGTCCACGCTTCTATTAAACAAGATGGCGCGAGTTAAATGGCTGAAATTCAAAAGGCTTTTTATTTCTTCTTGGCTGACTCGAGAGTACGAACGAGACATACGGACTGCTTGGAACCATCTTCGAATGACCAAGAAGGATACATTGGACGCATATTGCGAGAGATTTTGGAGATCTTTTCTACCCGCCTCTTCATTTACGAAGATCTCGTTCAAAGAACAGATTGAGCGGTTTACCTTGGGTCTTCCTACAGAGATCCAAGACCACTGCTTAGAGCAAAAGTCAAATTTCATTCAGGTACTGATATGTCATGCGAAACGGGATTTGCCATTCACTCGGGCAGTTTGACCTACCCCACAGATGAAATCATGACGCAAAGGACCGAACAAACTTCGAAAAATGAAAGTAGAAAGAGGAAGAGCAACCCAGAAAAGAAAGAAAAGGATGCACGAACCAAACTCACTCCTCAAGAGAGAACTCTTTACATCAAAGACGGGAAGTGCTTTGGATGCGGGGAAACTGGGCATATCTCCGCGAAGTGCCCTAAAAAGGCACCGAAAGAACAGAATGACAAGGATGAAGACAGGCCTAAAGGTTCGAGAGCAGCTATCAAAAAAGCAGATGCGGTAGGCAAACATCTTGTCACAGTTTCACTTCCAGATTGTCCATGAGCAAGGACAGAAGAATTTCGTGGCAGATGCTTTGTCTCGGAAGCCATTGGTTCTGGCTATTTCCGCGATACATCATAGGAGCTTCAAGGATATGGTCAATCAGTATGCCACAGATACAGATTTTGTAGACATTTTCACACGGATACGGGATGGGGAGACAGTAGAGGGATATTCCATTCAGGATGGCTACTTGATGAGGAAAACCATGTTGTGTGTTACACAGCCGTTTAGGGAAAAGGTTATGACCGAATGCCACTGTTCACCTTTTACAGGTCACCGCGGCATTGCTACCACCTTGAAAGGGGTAGAGAGATACTTCTTTTGACCGAATGCCACTATTCACCTTTTACAGGTCACGACGGCATTGCTACCACCTTAAAAGGGGTAGAGAGATACTTCTTTTGGCCGAGACTCAAGAAGGATGTGGACGAGTTTGTGCGCAGTTGCTTGGTATGCCAGAAGGTCAAGTTTGACAGGCATAAAGCACAGGGATTGTTACAACCTTTGCCCATACCCACCCGCCCCTGGGAAAGTATTGCAATGGAGATCTCCCGAGAACACAGAGTGGTCACGATGGTATCTGGACTGTTATTGACAGATCTAGCAAGCAGGCTCATTTCATTCCAGTGAAGAAAACAGTCAAGCCGGATCACTTAGCGAGACTGTTTGTGGCCCAGATCTTCAGATTACATGGCATGCCCGAGAGGATTGTCTCCGACAGGACCCCAGATTCACGAGTTTGTTTTGGAAGGCTATTTGGGAGAACATTAGCACGCGGTTGCAGTTCTCGTCATCTTTCCACCCGCAGACTGACGGGCAATCTGAGATTGCTAATTCAATGGTACTAGATTTATTGAAGTCTTACATCTCAGATCAGAAGACTCAATGGGGAAAGTATTTACCTTTGGTGGAATTTGCCTACAACAACACAATACACTCTTCGACGGGGAAGGCGCCATTTGAGATTATTGAAGGTGCTACGAAGGTTCCACCCTTCCTAAACATGAACGATAAGATTTCTGAAGCCGATGAGTACACGCGCGACGTGGACACGACTTTTGCCAGGGTCCGCGAGGCTTTGCAAAAATCTCAGGAAAGACAGAAAAAGACAGCAGATCGCCATCGTCGCAACTTGAAATTGAAGGAGAATGATTGGGTGCTCTTACGTTTTGAGAAGGCAAGCCTGAGAAAGAAAAAGGGAAAGGAGAAGCTTTTTCCAAAGCTTAGTATGAGATACTACAGACCTTTCCAGATCTCCGAAAAGATAAACGATGTCTCCTTCCGATTGAAGTTGCCCGAAACTTGGAGGATTCACAATGCTTTTCATGTGTCTCTTGAAGCCTTTTAAAGGCGATGTGCCCGATGATGGATGAGCAGCCCGAAGTGGAAGAAAACGAGGAGATCCTTGTTCCAGAACAGATAATGGCACATAAGGACAGAAAGATTAAGGGTAAAGTGATAAGGCGGTTCTTGGTTAAATTCAAGAACTATCCTACATTGGATGCGAAGTGGATGGAGGAGGAGGACCTAGCAGATACTCCTTAGATTATGAAACTTTACCTTAAAGCTTTTGGTTTAGCATAGTCTATTCCAAATAGAACCTTGAATTCAGCTTGGCCGGATATCTGGTGCAGTGGGTATGCACAAGAGGAGAGTTACTCCGCTCCTTTGTCAACAGATGCCTCGATTTTTGATACTAGAGTCACTAATGTCTCTTTGAGCTTCAGGGATACTGAGAGCTGACAGTATTCTGCTATATGACTTTATGAACTGGAATTCCAGATAATATGATACAGATTTGTTCTTGACTTGTTTAAGTGCAAGAACTGATAGACGAAATGACCGTTGCATTTTGGTCTGAACGATCTCGATAGACATGGTTGTAGAGATTAGTTAATCGGGCATCTATGAGGTCCTGAGTGGATCTAGATGCGATTGCTAATTGCATTGCCGATAAATCATGGTCTGAGATCCAAATGAATGTTGAATGTGATTTGTCATGTGATGTTCTGTGATGTCAAGTGATGTCCTGTGATGTCGTGTGATGTGATTGGTACATGTGCTAGATGTGTCTTGCTAGTGCGTCGGTACTAACAATCAGTGTTTGCTAAGACAGTTTATGGCTTCTGTCTGTTTTGCAGGCGTAATCAAGGGCGATTACAATGCTTTCAAGAGGGGGTATGTCACAATTCAGTGACGTGGCTGCCCAGTATTCACACACACCTCCTAGCAGCAGTCCCGAAAAAGCAAGCAAATGCTGACGTGGCAAGTTCGGGGGAAAAGCTGACGTGGCATGCCGTACGGACCCTCCGCAATTTGCGGTGCCAAAAGCGCTAGCTGCTGATGCGTGGGCAGTTTTCAGCTACGCAATTCTTACGCAAGGAGAGTGTCACGTGACACATCCAACCCTATGTGTCCGTGGACAAGCTACAGCATGATCAGGGTTCAGTCAGTTCAGTCAGTCTAGATTTAGAAGTGATCTGGCACTTTTGTGAGTCTATTCGTAGACCGTGCATGCCCAGTCACTTAGTGTAGATGCATATCCTCTGGTTGCACACAGCATGATCATCAGAATCCATTAGAATCAGTTAGGGGATTTTTACAGTGCATTTAGCCTATTTTCCCTATTTTTGACATTTTTCACTTATTATTTTTAAGTGACTTTCCAACAAAAGTAGGTAGGGCAATTTTGCTAAGAAAATATATAAGCAACCCAAAGCTAGCATTCTTTGGCAGATGAACAAGGAGCACAACAGGCCCTCAGGCAGCAAGTACCCCTTCTCTCTCAGCAAGACCTCTCCAAGCCTTCCTTGGCGAGCCCAGAACATCCCTAAGCCTAGGGTTTTTGCTATCATCGCCACACCTCACCCTAGCCCTGGCATTTTCAGCCTTGATCATTGCCAACTGCCCCAGCCAACCAGCGTTTTCACTAACGCTACAGGAAGCCCCCAGCGTTTTCTATTTTCAGCCCATTTGGCCGCAGATAGGCAGCATTTTCAGCATGCATGAATAGCAGCAGATTCAGCCGTAAAGACTTGCAAAGTATCGTCATTTTCAGCCATCAAAAACGCAGCCAAAACAGTCATTTTCAGCCACCGAAAACAGTCCCAGATTTTCAGCCCATAGTGTTTTTGGACAGAAGTTAGAAGACCGCAGATTTCAGCCCTAAAGTCGTCGTCGTCACCGGCATAGTCCCAAGTTGCATCAGTCCATTGCATCGTCATTGTACCACTTGTGCAATCATAAGTACACCACTCTCGCCGACGAGAGTGGGGCCTTCGGAGGAGGGTTTTACAACGTCTCTGGTGTCGTATCTCTCTTCTCTCTCTCTCTCTCTCTCAGTCTCATACACTCGCACTCACAGTGTCCATTCACTTTGTTGTGATCATAGCACTTTCCATTAAGAACGGAAGGCTCTCCCTTCCATAAGAACTAAAAGGAACCTTGAGCACAGTTCGGAGCACTCATCTTGAGCAAAGCGCAAACATTCATTCCTCTGCACCTAAGAGAGAGAGAGAGCTTTTGATTTAAGTTGCTTTATTTGCAAAGCCTTGTGAGATAAATCACATGGCTTTTGGGGCAGTTTTTTATGGGCAGCTTTTGGGGCTCTGCTTTTAGCATCCCTTGTAAATCTATTTAATAGTGGTGTGGGCTCTCACTTCTCAGAGCATCTAGACGCAGAGTCTGAGAGTGAGTCCTGACCACTCACTTGTACTTTGAGTCAGATTAATACAAAAAGAAATACCAAAAGGGGCGCCAGTTTCTGGGGCCAATATCTCTAGGCTCGGAACTCCGCCGGGCCAGTGTCGAATCATTTGTAAACTGTGAACTGTTTTGAAGTGAATTCTTGTGGTGTCGCGGTAGAATCTCGACTTGGAGTGTCCAAGGCTGTTCCAGAACTGCTAAGAGTTCCTTCTCATATATGCCCAACAGTGTCGAGCCTTCGACTTTCATAGGCTATGGCGTGCCCTTCTTGGAGCAAAACAACTCCAAGGCAATCACCACAAGCGTCGCATTGGACCTCAAATGGCTTTGAGAAATCCGGCAGTGTAAGCACAGGTTGAGAGATAAGCTTCTCTTTAAGCTTTTATAGAGCATTGTTCTCCTTGGTGGACCATATATACCTAATGTTTTTCTTTGTTAGGTCATGTAATGGTCCTGCGATTTATAAGAACTTTTCTATGAAGCGTCTATAGTATGCACACATATATAAAGCTTCTTAGTTCATGTAGATTCCTTGGATTAGGCCATCCTTTTATTACCTCTAGCTTTGATGGATCCATTTGGATGCCATCTTGAGAGATAATGTGACCTAAACACTGAATTTCTTGTAAGAAAAATTCACTTTTCTTTCGATTAATATAAAGTTTATTCTCTTGTAAAACTTTATTACTTGGAGATGTTGCTTGTGTTCGTCTAATGAATTAGAGTAGATGATTATATCATCAAAGAACACTCCAATAGAGGTTCGGTGAGGCCTGAATAGCTCCTCCATCAAGCGGTTAAATGTGGCTGGATTGGTCAAGCCAAAAGGCATGAAAATGTACTCGTAAAGACCAAACGTAGTGCGAAATGCGGTCTTTACAATGTCTTGATCAACTATCCTTATTTGATGGTAGCCACTTTTTAGGTCAATCCTACTGAAATAGGTCGACCCTTGTAGCTTATCAAATAGGTCTTCTACCTATGGAACGGGAAACCGATTCTTGATAGTGATCCTATTTAGTGCTCTATAGTCGACACACATACGATATGTGTCGTCTTTCTTTTGCACTAATAACACGGGTGAACAAAATGGAGATGAGCTAGGCCTAACTATGCCTTTCCCAACTAACTCGTGCACTTACCGCATAATCTCCTCTTGTTGAGCTTCGGAAACTCTATAATGAGGTTTATTAGGCGGTCAACTTCCTAGAAGAAGTTCAATTGCATGGTCGTCATTGCCTCGTTTGGGAGGTAGTTCACAAGGGATATTGTCAATAAAAACATCTTGAAACCCCTTGCGGAAATTGGATACCTCTAATTCCTTTTGATTATTTTTATTTTCTTTTGCTAAAGCTTTAGGTTCATTTTGAGAATCTTTAACAAAAATCATGTACACGGAAATAGAGCTCTTTATTGACTTATTGAAAGCTTGCTTATGTACAAGAGATATGGTACTACCCAACACCTTAGCATCTTTATTGACTTATTGAAAGCTTGCTTATGTACAAGAGATATGGTACTACCCAACACCTTAGCATCTATGTACATATCGTTTTCCCTGAACCTAAAGTAGATTTGCCTTTCAGGGAATTTAACATTGCCAGCCATGCGATCAAACCATGGTGCCCCTAGGATTACATCCTCGTGCTTGAGAGGAGACATAAAGAAATCCTCCTTGTTCACATAGCTTTGGACATGGAGCCTCAATTTTCCAATTAAGGGAGTGACTGAGGCTTCTTGCCCCTTGAAAGCACCATCGACAGGTAGGACATCTCCCATCTCATAGGCTTGGATGCCTAGCTTGGTGGCCAACTCTCTCGATATGAAATTGTGAGTAGAACCAGGGTCAAAGAGAATAAAAGCATCATGTTCTTTTACCTTTCCCCAAGCATGGCATGGAGGAGATCCTTTGTGATGAGCATCCTCTACTTGAATTTCGACCAAGGTAGCTCTAGAGGCTCATTACATGTATTCTTGTGGGGGCAAGCACGATAAGCATGCCCTTGCTCCCGCACTTGAAACAACGGTTATCTTTCTGATAACGCTCTGACACTTCAAACGAGAGTTTATTTTTGCCTTTATAAACTCCCTTCTCCTTAGCTTTGTTGTTGTTGGTTGGGAGACTTTTGGACATTGTCCTCCCCCTTAGGCTCGTTACGGTCCTTGTTTTTCGTGGGCTTAAGATTTCTCTTAGCCCCTTTGGGAATTGATTCGAGAAGCCACCATGGTATGGTGTATGACCACATATATGGTACGTGGCCATTGGGAGTTAACATACTCCGCCATATCCTCAGTTAAACCCGCACAAAATTGTTGTTTTTGCTCTCCAAAATCCATCTTTTTGAAGACACTGGCTTTGAGATGTAAATCCCAAAACTTGTCTACATATTTGTGAATAGATTCGTAGGGAGAGAGCTTCAAGCTTCGCCATTCGGTGAGTACTTTTTCTTTGGCATCGGTAGCGAAAAACTGCTTCATGATGTAAGTTCTTAAGCTTTCCATGTTTGTGGAGCTTCACCGTTTGCTCGTAGGCTAGACCACCATTGCCTGGCGGACTTTTAAAAATGCATAGCTACATGACGTAGCTTGGAGGACTCTGTGAAGCCCTCATCTGCAAACGCCGCATCGAATTGTTGGAACTTGGATAAAGGCCAAGACTTTGTCCGTAGAACCAAAAGTGCCCTTTGTACGGATCCTCTTCTTCTTCCCTTATTGGAGAGAGTCCTCTTTTGGAAGTCTCACTAGGGAGGTTTCCTAGGTACTCTCTCTTCTTGGTGGGGAGTTTACAGAATACCATGGGTGCACAATTGCTGTAGCACTTCCCCTTGGAGGGATGGGTTGCCTAGGGCTTGTTGTAGCCTAGAAACAAGATAGTTTACAAGCATAGGGACATCATTAGTTGCTCTTTCATTAGCAAAATCAAAACTCTCAACATTCATTTCAATCTCTTTTCCTTTGTCAGCCATACTAGCAAATTTTACTGGTAAACTTTTACTCTTTTACTTACTACTCCTCTTTACCTTCAAAGATAAGCACTCAAGCATCTATACCCGTGGCTCGAATATTATTAATTGCAAGGAATAGAAGAGAGGGTTCAACAGAGCCAAGAGAGCAACGGTTCCTGTCAAGCTTCAATCTGTCCTTGTTGTGCCTTTTTGGGGCACTTTGCGGAGATGTGCCCTTGTTCCCCGCAACCAAAACACTTCCCCTCTTTGAGATAGTTAGCCTATCACAAAGTGATGACGTGGCGGACAGCAAAAACCCTAAAATTCTTGCAAACCCTAATTTCTGCCAAAAATCCTAATTTCCGGAAATCGCGGAGGCTGAAAATTTTGAAATTTTGAGCGACGCAAATCTCAACTTTTTGCTATGATTTGGGAGAAAGAGATAGAAAAAGAGAACTTGCTTTTTACTGACTCTCATTGAGAGAGAGAGAGAATTTGCTTTTGCTTTCAAGCTTTTGGGACTCTGCTTTTGGGCATCCCTTGTAATCTTTAAATTAGTGGTGAGGGCCTCACTTCTCAGAGCATCTGGACGCAGGGTCTGAGAGTGAAACCCTAACTGCTCTCTTGTACTTTGATGATTGATTAATACAAAAATAAATACCGAACGGGGCGCTAGTCTTTGGGGCCAATATCTCTAGGCACAGAACTCCGCCGGGCCAGTGCAAATCTATTCTGATCTGTGAATTGTTTTGAAGTGGTTATTTGGTGCTGTCGTGGTTGATTCTTGACTTGGAGTGTCCAAGTCTGTTATAGTGATATCAGAGCACGGCTGATTTCTCTTCTACGGGAAATCCGATCCCAATTTTTTTTTTCCACGGCACCTATGGCTTCACGCAAGGATCAGTCGACTCCCTCTGCATCTGGAGATGCGGGCTGGGATCATAACGAAGATTCAGACAGAGTATGGCCCGCCTCGGCCTACTCAGGCGAAGCAAAGAGAGATGAAGCGTCGTCAATTGATCGGCAATGCAACGAAGATGATGCTCAATTTTGCGAAGGACCCGAAATTTGGAAAATATATGAGCGAGACTTCTTTTCAAGAAGTGCATGAGCAGTGGCAGAAAACCACTACACCCACTCTCAAGAAACCTTCTGCTCACAAAAAATATTCAGAGAAAGAATTAGAAGAGGTGGTTGATGCACGGATTGCTCAGCTTTTTGACGCGCAAAAGAAAGCCAAAAAAGCACGGAAAAAAGCAAAAGAAAAGCACTGACTTCCCGGGATATTTGGGTCGTCAATCGACTTTTGACAAGGCAAAGCAACAAAAGAAGCGTGTTCGATTTGAAGGAGTACCCAGTTCTTCTTCTTCTTCTTCTTCTTCTTCTGACAGTTCTTCTAGCTCTTCAGATTCGAGCGAAGAAGACAGAAAAGGTAAAAAGCGAAGCAAGAAACAAAGCTTCGGAAAGGGCAAGAAAAAGGCAAAGAAGGCTAAATCTCGCCCACAGACTTACAGTTCTACCAAGGACTCGTCTACAGACAGCTCAGATTCCGATGACGGAAACTTTTATGCGACCAAGAAGAATTTTTACAAAGCCAACCAGTATGACTTTCTCGAAGATAAAAGCAAGAAAGTCCGAGAGTTTAAGGAAGGTGGCCACTCGATCAAGTTTGATACTTTTTCAGGATACTCAGATGCTTCGAAGGCTTTGTCGTTTATACAGCAGTTTGACATCGCTTTCGCGTGAGGACGCTATTCAGAGCACTCCAAGATTCGAAGAGCTACCTCTTACTTTAAGGGGAATGCTCATACTTGGTGATCCACGCTTCTTTTAAACAAGACTGCGCCAGTTAAATGGCTGAAATTTAAGAAGCTTTTTATTTCTTCTTGGTTGATGCAAGAATATGAACGAGATATACGAGCTGCTTGGAACCATCTTCGGATGACCAAAAAAGATACAATGAATGCTTATTGTGAAAGATTCTGGAGCTCTTTTCTACCCGCCTCTTCATTCAAGAAGATCTCGTTCAGAGAACAGATTGAGCGGTTTACCTTGGCTCTACCTACAGAGATCCGAGATCACTGCTTGGAACAAAAGTCAGCTTCTATTCAGGAGTTGACAAGTCATGCGAAGCGGGGATTTGCCATTCACTCCGACAGTCTGACCTACCCCACAGATGAGGCCATGACACAACGAGCCGAACAGACTTCTGGGAATGAAAGTAGAAGGAAAAAGAGCAACCCAGAGAAGAAGGATGCACGACCCAAGCTTACTCCTCAGGAGAAAGCTCGCTTCATCAGGGAGGGGAAGTGCTTTGGATGCGGGGAACATGGACATATCTCCACAAAGTGCCCTAAACAGGCACCGAAAGAACAGAATGATAAGAACGACGACAGGCCTGAGAGTTCGAGAGCAGCTCAGGAACGTGGCAGAAAAGGCACATAGAAAAGCAGAACTGGTACCACATGGCGTGGGACGTGCACCGAATCTAATGAATGAAAGTACAAACTTTACCGCTTTTGAGGCAAAGTGAAGGATCAGGAAGCTCTTATGAAGGAGCCAAGGCCAACTTCTTTTCACTTGGAATTGGCGGCTCGATTTGGAATTACGCCCGACAAACTGACGCCACGGGCGAAGGTAGTTCGACTGGCACCCGGATGGGATGTTGCCATTACACCGAGCATTGGCAAACTTCATTTGCAATGACAGGGGTGTTCAGGGCACGCGAGTGACGTTCTACTCAGGATCCCTTGGTACCACAAGAACTACGCCGTGGTTGACTACCGGGCCGAGAAAGCGACTTTGATAAATGAAGGGCTTAGAGATTGTACTTGATGAACTTCAATTTCTTACTCATTCTTTTGGGAGCAAGAAGGCCATGTCATTGCTTACGAGAGCATATTGTTCTCTAGGCCGGAGATGAAAGCACAGATATATGAGAAAGACCTTTTGGCGGTTATCCATGCTCTTACTCAGTGGCGGCATTACCTACTCAGAGCGAATTTTACTGTCTTTACAGACCATCAGAGTTTGCGCAACTTCTTGTCACAGAAGCAGCTTTCGGAAAAGCAGATGCGGTGGGCGAACATCTTGTCACAGTTTCACTTCCAGATTGTCCATGAGCAGGGACAGAAGAATGTGGTGGCAGATGCTTTGTCTCGGAAGCCGTTGGATCTTGCTATTTCCGCGATACATCATAGGAGCTTCGAGGATATGGTCGATCAGTATGCCACAGATACAGATTTTGCATATATTTTCACACGGATACGGGATGGGGAGACAGTAGCTGGATACTCCCTTCGAGAAGGCTACTTGATGAAAAAGACTATGTTGTGCGTTACACAACCGTTGAGGGAAAAGGTTATGATTGAATGCCACTGTCCACCTTTTACGAGTCACCGCGGCATTGCTACCACCATGAAGGGGGTAGAGAGATACTTTTTGGCCGAAACTCAAAAAGGATGTGGAAGAGTTTGTGCGTAGTTGCTTAGTATGCCAGAAGGTCAATTTTGACAGGCATAAGGCACAGGGATTGTTAAAGCCTTTACCCATACCCACCCGCCCCTGGGAAAATATTGAAATGGATTTCATTTTTGATCTCCCGAGAACACAAAATGATCACGATGATTTTCCGATTACATGGCACGTCTGAGACAATCAATTTGGGAGAACATTGGCACGCGGTTGCAGTTCTCGTCATCGTTCCACTTGCAAACTGACGGGCAATCTAAGATTGCCAATTCAGTGGTTTTAGATTTATTGAAGTCTTGTATCTTGGATCGGAAGACTCGATGGGAAAAGAACTTACCTTTGGTGGAATTTGCCTACAATAACACGATACACTCTTCGACGGGGAAGACGCCATGTGAGGTTGTTGAAAGTGCTGCGAAGGTTCCATCCTTCCTGAGCACAAAAGATTAGATATTTGAAGCAGATGAATATTCGCGAGATTTGAATACTGCTTTTGCCAAGGTTTGCGAGACTTTGCAGGAGTCTCAAGAACGACAGAAAAAGGCAGCGGATCGCCATCGTCGCGACTTGAAATTGAAGGAGGATAATTGGGTGCTCTTACGTTTTGAGAAGGCACGCCTACGAAAGAAAAAGGGAAAGGAGAGGCTTTTTCCAAAGCTTAGTATGCGATACTACAGACCTTTCCAAATCACTGACAAGATAAATGATGTCTCCTTCCGATTGAAACTGCCAAATACTTGGAGGATTCACAATGCATTGCATGTGAGTCTCTTGCAACCTGTTAAGGGTGATGTGTCTGATGATGGGGAGCCTGATGAGCAACCCGAAGTGGAAGAAAACGAGGAGATCCTTGTTCCTGAACAGATTTTGGCACATAACGATACGAAGAAAGGTAAAGTCCGAAGGCGGTTCTTGGTTAAGTTCAAGAACTTTCCTGCATTTCATGCGAAGTGGATGAAGGAGGAGGACATAGCAGATACTCCTCGGATTGTGAAACTTTACCTCGATGTTTTGGTTTAGCATAGTCTACTCCAAACGGAACCCAGAAATTGAGCTTGGCCAAAGATCTGGTGCAGTGGGATGCACAACAGGGGAGTTACTCCGCTCCTTTGTCAACAGGTACTAAAGTCACTGATGTCTCTTTGAGCTTCAAGGATACTGAGAGCTGACAGTATTCTGCTGGATGACTTTATGAAATGGAATTCCTGATAATGATACTGATTTGTTTCTTCACTTCTTTTGAGTACAGGATCTGATAGACGAAATGACTGCAGCATTTTGGTCTACTTGATCTCGAATAGACATGGTTGCAATAGGGGTTAGTCAATCGGACATCAATGAGGTCCCAATTGGACCTAGATGTGATTGCTAGCTACATTGCCGATAAATTATAATCTCAGATCTGAATGAATGTTGAATGTCATGTGATGTCCTGTGATGTCTGGTGATGTCCTATGATGTCGTGTGATGTGACTGTTGATTTTGTACATGTGCTAGATGTGTGTTCCTAGTACGTAGGTACTAACAATCAGTGTCTGCTAAGACGGTTTATGGCTTTTGTCAGTTTTGCACGCATAATCGCGGTCGATTACAATGCTTTCAAGAGGGGGGTATGTCACAAAGTGATGACGTGGCGGACAGCAGAAACCCTAAAATTCCTGCAAACCCTAATTTCTGCCAAAAACCCTAATTTCCAGAAATTGCGGAGGTTGGAAAAAAAAAATTTGGAAATTTTGAGCGACGCAAATCTCAGCTTTTTGCTATGATTCGGGAGAAAGAGAGAGAAAAAGAGAACTTGCTTTTTACTGACTCTCATTGAGAGAGAGAGAGAGAGAATCTGCTTTTGCTTTCAAGCTTTTGGGGTTCTGCTTTTGGGCATCCCTTGTAATCTTTAAATTAGTGGTGAGGGCCTCACTTCTCAGAGCATCTGGACGCAGAGTCTGAGAGTGAAACCTAATCGCTCTCTTGTACTTTGATGATTGATTAATACAAAAAGAAATACCGAAAGGGGTGCCAGTCTTTGGGGCCAATATCTCTAGGCACAGAACGCCGCCGGGCCAGTGCAAATCTATTGTGATCTGTGAATTGTTTTGAAGTGGTTATTTGGTGCTGTCGCGGTTGATTCTTGACTTGGAGTGTCCAAGTCTATTACATAGCCCTTTCTCTAAGAGTCAGTCGGAGTCGTGTATCTTTCTTTTCCTAGGGACTCTTTTTCTTTCGATTTTCATTGTTCGAAGTGTGTTTGGTCCTTTGAATCAAGATTTCATCAGTGGGGTAGGTCAAATTCCCCGAATGTATCAAGAAACCCCATTTCGCATGACCCATTCATTCTTGAACAGAGTCCGATTTTTGTTCAAGGCAATAATCTCGGATCTCTGTAGGGAGTCCGCAGCAAAACCGCTCAATCTGTTCCTTAAATGTGACCTTCTTAAATGAAGAGGTCGGTAGAAAAGTGTAACATTTAATGCACTAATAACTTGTGTGTAGCGGAAATTGATAACATAGTGAGCATTTCATTAACGACAAGTTCCTAATGAGCATAGAGAGTACTTAATTGAGAAAGCAACATAGCAATTTACACCTAGCTAATTTGGCATTGATAATACTTGAAAAGAGAGAGAAATAGAACAATCGACAACAGTTGAGGACCAGGTCCCCCCTCCATAAAGGCTTTGTATTATAGCTTCTCCCATCAAAGGAGACTTTTGTACAATACAATTCTTGTGTTCCTTGACAAAACTCGTTGGTGCAATGAAGATAAGAGCTTCATGCACCAAATTATGCTTGAAAATCACACCTATTGTCCCTAGCTTTCAGTCCCAAGACCTAACACACCTGCAAAAATGGTGAGAGCTAGCAGGGAATGAGGATAGATTGAGAGGAAGAAGAGGTATCTTACGAGAAAGAAGTATTCTCCTCACATAATCACTCTAATAGCATAGTTTAGCTTAGTAATTAGCATGGTAGAGGAGATGAGCATGCCATTGAAGCTTGGCTCTTGGTTGGATTTGCATTCCATAACCAAGAGTTGGTGGTGTAGGCCTCTACTTCTCAATGCTTGGAGAAGGAGATGGAGTTCTTGCACACATGAGTTGTGTGTGTGTGTGTTAATGCAGCCCCTTCTCTCATCTTGGTGCTAAATGCTCATGCTGGCTTCCCATTGGCTCCTATAAAGCTTAGCCAATCACAAATTAGAAGCATAGTTGATAGCCTTTTGACAAGTGCCTCCCGTTCCCTTTTGTGAGAGCTTTAGGTATTTAAATAATTCATCTAAACTCTCATTGGACCTTTTTGTCTTCTGGCCAATAGGAATCAGGCAAGCCATTGGGCTGTTGGATGCTCATTGGACCCCTTGGTAGACTATCCAATAGTCTTCTAGGGAGCTTAATTTCTATTGGTTCTTTTATCAAGCATTTTTAAATTGATTAGACCAAATTTACTCTAGCCTAATTCTCATTGGTCCACCTCTATGACCATCCAATAGGATTTGAGGGGAGGTTGGCGGCAACTGGCCTAGGAGCTTGACATGTGTCCAGTATTCCCTTTGTGTAAAAGGGGAGCCTTGGAGTGTGCGTGTGTGTGTGTGTGTGTTTCTCTCTCATCCCCTACAATATGGGCTCGCCCCCTCCTTCCTAGGGATGTGGGAAGACTTTTTTGTCTTCGCATGACCATCCAATTTCCCTATGCTTTGGCCATTGGATAAAAGATTTAATTTTTGGAACCTTAGCCTATGGAAGTCTTAATGGAGCTGAACCTTAGGTCTTTTAAGCCCCATTGAAGCACAGTGCTCTTTTGCAGGCTGTCCCTCTTTGGATCCCTATTTTCCCTGCTTTGGATCCCTGACAGAGACGAGTCTGCTGCCTTACCAATATTCTAGCTTTTACTCTCCTCGTACTTCCCCATATTAAATGATCAGTTTAACATGAGAAAATCATTTGGAATTATTAGATATTAGTTTTTATGACAAAAAGAGTCCCAAAACCTCTCGCAATATGCATCCCAAGAATCTCCCTTAATCATCCGAAGATCCCCGATCTTGGAGTGCTCTGAGTAATGCCCTCCAGAGAAGGCTATGTCAAACTGCTGGATGAACGCCAAAGCCCTCGGAGCATCTCGGAATCCAGAAAAGGATTCAAATTTAATGATTGTCCACCCTCTTTGAATTCCTTTGTCTTCTTGCTCTTATCTTCGAGAAAGTCGTATTGGTTGGCTCTGTAAAAGTGCTTCTCTTTCGCGTAAAACATGTGGTCGTCGGAGTCTGAACTGTCTGAGGATGACTCCTCCGTAGAGCTGTCAGAAATAGGTCGGAATCTGAATTTCTTTGCCTTGTTCTTGTTCTTTTCGAAGCTTTGCTTTTTGCTTCGCTTCTTGCCCTTTCTGTCCTCCTCACTCGAGTCGGAAGAGCTAGAAGAAGAGGAAGAAGAACTGGGTAGTCCTTCAAAACGCACACGCTTCTTCTCCTTTCTTGCAGATGCAAAAGAAGATTAACGGCCCAAGTAACCAGGGTAGTTAGTCCCCTTCTTGCGCTTCTTGAACTGCTTTTTCGATTGATTCTTCGTGTCCAAAAGCTAACTAATATAGGTCTGAACCACCTCTTAAAGTTCTTCTTCTGTAAACATCCTTGGAGTAGGAGGTTTCTTGATTGCCGGTTTATTGGTGGTTCAGTGACTTTTTGCCACTGAGTATGCACTTCAACCATGGACTGCTGAGTCAAAAATTTTGCAAACTGGGGATCTTTAGCAAGCTGAAGCATCTGCTTTGTGCACTCATCAACCTGTTGTCGACGTTGCATCTCCAAAAGTTCATATTGTGTAGGCCAAGATGGCCCGTCCTCATCTTCTGTTAAGTCGTTTAAATCTTTTGTGTTGCCTCCTCATGCCTCGGTGGTTAATAGAGGTCGATTGGTTCTTTTCAGAATCCATAAGTGTCGCTAGAAAAGAAATCGGATTTCCCGGTAGAAGAGAAATTGGCCGTGCTCTGATACCACTGTAACAAACTTGGACACCCCAAGTCAAGATTTTGTTACGACACAACAAAGATTCACTTCAAAACACTTCACAAAATTAAGAGAGAGAGAGAGAGAGAGAGAGAGAGAGAGAGAGAGAATCGACATGGCCCGGCGTAGTTCCGTGCCAAGAGATACCGGCCCCAAAGATTAGCGCCCCTTCGGTATTTCTTTTATATTAATCTTTGAGCAAAGTACAATTGCCCGCGAGTGCTCGATCTCAAACTCTACATCCACATGCTCTGCAGAGTGAGTCCCCCTTGGGTCCAATATAAAGGTTACAAGCGATCCTAAAAGTAAAGCCCCAAAAGCAAGATTGGCGCCCCTTCGGTATTTCTTTTATATTAATCTTTGAGCAAAGTACAATTGCCCGCGAGTGCTCACTCTCAAACTCTACATCCACATGCTCTGCAGAGTGAGTCCCCCTTGGGTCCAATATAAAGGTTACAAGCGATCCTAAAAGTAAAGCCCCAAAAGCATTAAACTTAAAAGCTTTCATCCCAAAAAGCTAGTGCTGCCAAAAGCAATCAGCACATTCTGCGGAGATCCGTACAGTGCCACGTCAGCCAGTCAGCGGAAAGTGCGTAAAATTTGTACGCTACCACGTCAACCAGTCAGCGCTTTTTTCCGGGCGTCCGTACTATCTACCAGCCCTTAGTCCGGGCGTCCGTACAATCAAGCCACGTCAACACGTCGTGAGTGTGTGTCCGGGCACTACCACGTCATCAATTTGTGACAAGTGCAAAAGCATAGAGAGAAAATATAGACACAGTGAAGTTAGCTCAAAGTGTAATTGATTCATTGGAAAATAGACTCTAATATAGACTTGGTGCTTTACAATCTTTGGCTAGAGAGGTTGCATCCTCTTGCTATTGGACCATCTCATCATATTTCTTTCCTAGGTGGCTAGAGGGCATTCCCATATGGTGCCACAAGTTGGGCTTACCCTTACACTCCTATCTTGGGAATTTCATATAAGTGTTGCAATCTCTGCAGACATCATGATGAATGGTCTAACAAGAACATAAGCCCAAGATTCTCTTGAAATCATGAACAATCTTTAAGGTTGGCCAATCCCTAATGGTTGCAACACTTGCTTAATCCATGCACATATTTTCTACAGAGATATGCATATATTTTCTAGGTAGATTATATGACCAAGGAAGTGAATCTCCTTCATGACAAAATCACTCGTCGCTCAGTTAACCCGTGTTGCTTTAAACCTTGGAACACCTGAGCCAAATGCTCCCTATGCTGAACTTCTGTTCAGGAGAAGAATCAATGTCATAAACGAACGTGCCTACAAATATTGGATATCCCTTGAAAATCCTGTCCATCATCCTTTTCAAAGCTGCAGGAACATTGATAAAACCAAAAGCATCACTAGAACCTCTCATACTCAAAAGGTAGTCCTAAAGCAGTCTTGAGAATGTCCCCAGGTGCAATGCTATTCTGGTAATATCCACTCTTATGATCAATCCAGCTGGAGTGGATCCCCGCAACCTGTCAAAAATGACATCGATCCGTGAAATAGGAATTCGATTTTGATCATTATCTTATGTAGAGTTCTGTGATCAATACAAACAAAGGGGTAAAGAACTGGGTTGAATTAGCCCTCAGCCAAAAGGTCGTTAATTTGACTCGTAATCTCCTCTTGTTGTGCTGCACTAACTCATATGGGGGTGCCCAGGGACGAGGACCTGAGGTCTCTCTCTGAGGAGAAAGTTCTCCTAGCAAGCTCTCTAGGGAAGAGTCAACATATGACTTCAAAAATTCAACTTCCCTCTTCTAACTCTCACAAATTATAATTACTCTTAGATTGCTCTCCCCCCCCCCCCCCCCCCCCCCCACCCGACCAGAATCAAGTAAGCAGAAATATGGGTTGCATGAAATTTGAGACTCAAAAGTAGAGTTAAAAATCACGATTACTTTCACTGATTTTGTGTTTGAAGCCAGACTAGCTGTTTTGCTGATCATATTTGCCAACTTATTTCCAGGATCTTTTCCAGGTTTGAGAGCATCATCTGGTTTCTGATTTCCTAATGTTGATTTCCTTCCAGGCAATTGTTTGTGGGCCTTCCTTTTATGCTTGCGGAAATGTGCTAGCTCAAATTTTGTATCTTCTCTCCTTTCCTGTTAAAATATGCATAGAACCAGTCATCATCAAGAAATGATCTGCAAACCCGTAAAGACAAAGATTCTGTACTAAAGCTTTACCCAACGGTGTGGCATCACTCCTAGAATGGACTCACGAAATTCCCTGCACTCCACCTGCATATCACATTTTTCATATAATTGATTCTGCACTGTTTCAAAGCTCATAAATCTTCATCACATACTGTCCAGGCAACAATTAGGAGCAAGCTTACATGACCGAACTTAACAAACAGTATAGGCGGAAGGTACAGAATTGATTCAATGAAAGAAATTGCTTATGTCAGGAAGATAGATAACAGGTCAAGGACTTAAAGTTATTGGGCCACCCGTCTGGATAAAATTACAATTAAGACTACCGAATTTTGTCACATGAAGCTGGACTGTCTGTAGTGGTTGTTATAAACTCACCCAGTCCCCAAACTTGACCAGCAGTCCTTCCACATGAAGCATGTACAGAACAGCTATTTTCATGATTCGTATGATGGGCTCTTTAGGGAATCTTTCACAAGGTATCTAATCTACTTGTACGGAAGCAACAATTCCTTGAAAATCTTAGTAATTTCTAACACGAAGTAGCTTAATGTGTTCAATTTGAATAAACCTCCACCTCAGTACATGTTTCATGCCTTGCAAAGTCGTGACTAAGAACCGCTGATGGCTAAAATGAATCGATGAACCCCCTTTGTAAATCCCAAAATGCAAATGGCTGCCTCTCTTGTAAGTTTCAACTAAATGTCAAGGTTACTGTATGATCTACGCCCTGCACAAATTTGATTCTTTTGTGTGCTGCTTAGTGATACATGCCAAGTAAACAACGTAACCATTGTCAACAAGCTATTGTCTTTGCTTACATCTTTTGAAGCTTTTTATGGTCTACGTTGACACAAAGGTCCAAGATACCTTGCAATTCTAGACCTTGAGCCTATGTATCTCATTGAAACTACTGCAAAGACATATCTCACTTAAGCTTTTATAACATTACCTCTTGCAGGAGGGAAAACATGAATTAACTGACTTACTTCTCCCTTGCCACGGCTGTTCATGCTGTTGGCATCAAGTTTGTAGTTATGTTGTGGAATCAATTCAGCTTCCCCGGAAGGCCTATGGTAATCCTGCAGAGGAACAGTCAGCTATTTCGTTGCAAAAAAGATTCAAAATTTTCTTCAAATATATATTAGACACTGGACGTAAGGCATTTGGAAATCCTGCAGAAATATGAGATTTGAATCTCACCAATATATTTTTAGGAGTCAAATTCAATGTAGCCAGATTTTAAGCAAAAACTGTTCTGCTACTGCCATACAGGTGTCCTAGTTTCCAGCCACTACTTCTAGTCAAAAACGAACCCACTCAAGCAAACATCGCAGAGGACTACTGTGCTAGTAAGTTTAAAAACCCATACTACCCGAGGAAAATTGTAGTCAGCTGCAAAATACAAACGTACCTCAGTTTTATGAGACCACCGCTGCACCCCTGTTCGACCTGCGAATGCATAATAGTGCATATGTCGAGCTGTTTCACCACTTCTCTCAGGAGGTAAATCTTCAGTTTTCTGCAAACATGGTCAACTGGTCAACACTATGTCTGGAATCCGAATCGATGACCATATTAAGCGTAACTTAAAAATGTAGAAGAGGAGAAACTCAAAACTAGCCCCTCTGCTGTCAGAATGAACATGGTTCTCAAAGAACTGGATCAACCAAACAAATACGTTTCGATGATTTGTCACATGCCAACTGAAACGAGCATGCCTTGTGCACTCTCGCTGTATGTATTCAACCCAGACAAGACTACATGTGTGTAGTAAGCAAGCTCAAAAGCACAAAATGACTTAACACCCCATCTTAGCACCGGCTGTCAAACAGCTAACAATGAGAGGCTATAATCCTGCAGAGAATGGAGTCAATATCTGCAATATTGCTCAAAGCAGACAAGTTCTGCTAAGAAGATCACCAGTACGAACCTGCTAAATACATTGTAATACCTGACCTCAATGTCTTTTCCTGGGCATGACACTCAGCAATGGCTGTGCAACTATGACTGTTGACTACACCAGTGTTGGCAGAGCACGAAAATCAATTGGCATTACAAGCTATGCTGTCCTCCGTTACTGGATTACATTGCAGCTATAGATTGTTGCTTGCTACTCTACTAAATTTTCCGAAACCCAACGAAAACAAATTTCTTCAACTTAATCTCTATATACTAAACACTTGGCCATTCAAAATCTCTCCCAACAACCACTGTCCACCCTTGGACAACGGAAAACTGTCTAAAATATGCATTCACAGTGTGCATAATATGCTACAGAGGCCTGTAAATGCCAGGCCAACCAGGGTCAATAGCCACTACCAAAATATCTCAAACCACGACAGACGAACCTTCCACTTTCTAAACAAAGCAGTACAATCCATTACTTGAGGTGGCTCCAGCCAAAACAGCTCCACCGTGGCAATATCCATGTTGTGGGATCCCAAGGTAAGCAGCGTTTGGTTGATGATCATGTGCCCTTGAGGCTTGAATTAAACGACTCACAGGCGGCTTTGGATTTGGAAGAGGTGAGTCGAGATGACCACTCCCCCGGCTGTTATGGGATCGGTGTGATTGGCCTGAGCCCATATATTATGTAGAGCAACCTTGCCGAGGTATATTGTGAAGGAATCTTGCCCTATGTAAGGGTAAAGAACTTGGAGATACGAGACCGTCGTCTCGGGAACAATGGCAGCGCTCTGCCACTGCCCTGGAAGAGCGAGCTGAGGTGTCCCACCAACTGCAAGGCCTGTGCAAAAGCTTTATCCATATGCTAGCAAGATTGTCGGTGTTACATCCCCAGCCATCAATCAAACAGAACTCAAACTTAAAAAGCAATCTTAACATCAGTCGAGCTCCAAAAGTTAGTCATTACATCCTGAAACCTGCACCAAAAATTAGGGTTAGGTTCCTTCCATATGGTCGTAACCGACCACAACATGGTCCATCAGCTCTTGGACAGACAATGTTCCTCTAGCGGCGATGGTAGTCCCAAGACATAGCAATCACACCGGACCTCCAAGGTTATCAGCTCAAGAAGAGACACCTACTGAGAGATGTCGAGAAATTTCAAGTTTTTATCTGCTAGGGTTTCTGTGGCACGAACTTTTTTGAAAAATCTTCATGGCCCGACCCCGGACTTAGTAGCCACTGCCACCCTTACTTCATCGCGCATTGGGTGTGCTCCCATCTTCATCGTGATGTCTTACAAGGCATAAGCCATAAAGATCACTTGCAAGAGAAGAATCCAAGATTTGTTTCGAGCTACCTTGCTCTATCTGCTCTTTGGTAGGACCGGTATGCTTTCAGAAAAGCACATGCCTGAAGCTCTGATACCACTGTCACGAAACGGGAGACGGGCACCTTGTGCCAATGGGAAAGAACAGACTGAACAACTTTAAGCACTACAAATAACAATTGATCTGAAAGGGAGAGAGCACACGCGACACGTAGTGGCGGACTTCCACTCCAGAGAGTATTGGCCCCAAACCTTGGCGCCCCTTTCGGTATTTCTTTTTATTACTTGAACTCCATACAATGCCGGTACTCTTCCCTCTGCACCTTCTCATGTTGAAGAAAGATCATTGGGTGATTCTTAGGTTTGGAAAGGCACGCCTTAGAAAGAAGAAGGATAAGGAGGGGCTTTTTAAGGTAAGTATACGATACTATGGGCCCTTCCAGATCTCAAGAAAGATCGACGATGCATGCTTAAAACTAAAGTAGCCAATTACTTGGAAGATTCACAATGCTTTTCATGTGAATCTATTGAGACCTTTCATAGGTGAAGTGTCAGAGGACAGGGAGAGGGAGCCCAAGGAACAACCAAAGGTAGAAGAAACCAAGGAGATTCTTATTCCTAAGCAAGTCCTAGCACACAAGGAAAAGGAAGTGAAGGGTAGCCAAATACTTGGAAGATTCACAACGCTTTTCATGCGAGTCTATTCAGACCTTTCATAGGTGAAGCGTCAAAGGGCAGGGAGCCAAAGGAGCAACCAAAGGTAGAAGAAACCGAAGAGATTCTTATTCCTAAGCAAGTCCTAGCATACAAGGAAAGTGAAGGGTGAGCTGTTTTCGCAAGTATTTGGTCAAGTTCAGGAACTTGATGCAAAGTGAATGGAGCAAATACTCCTTAGATATTAGAGTTTTACCTTGAGGCTTTTGGTCCAGCTGCGACTATTCCAAAAGTGCATGTCAAATCAGCAGGTTCAGTCTGGTGCAATGCGTGTTGTACGAGACGGGAGCCACTCCATTCTTTTGTCACGGATTACCTAGATGGGAATAAAGTCGACCAATCTGACCTTGTCATTTTGGGGGTGCTGACAAGCTGATTACCTTGATGGGAATAAAGTCGACCGATTTGTCCTTGTCATTTTGGGGGTGCTGACAAGCTGATAACCTAGATGGGAATAAAGTCAATCGATTTGCCCTTGACATTTTGGGGTTTCTGATGAGTGACTTTATATGACAGGTACATAGCTTGATTTCCATGGTATGAATATGTTATAGATAAAATTCCTTAAAATTGATTGATTCATGTACTCTTACAATTGTCTAATTATTTATGTGTAAGATGAAATGTCTGCAACATTTTGTCTTGGTTCACCTGAGAGGTGATGATAATCTTGAAATGACGAGCGTTAGTATAGACATCCGCTAGAGATCAGTGCGGTGATCAGGATGTGATTGCTAAGTTAAAATAATCACAATTCATGTATGACCTCTCGATGAGGATAATGATGTGAATGTGATTGTGATTGTTCAATGACCGGTGTCTTTTTTCTAGGGCATGGTTTGAGTGGTCAAAATCATGTATACATAGAGTAATTGTCTACTTAGCTGGTTCACTTTTTTACGTCTGTTTTTCAGATGTAATCGAGGCCGATTACTCTTCTTTTAAGGGGCGTCAACTTTTAGTAGAAGAGCTCCTGAGGGCACCCAACTTTTGTATATGTTGCTTTAGGGATGGTAACAAGCACGATATGATACAAGGGAGAAAGTGCTAAAACCAAACCTGCTTCCCTTCAGCTGCATGACGAAACCATTGTATTGTCGTATAACAAGCAATGATACAAGGAAGGAAGTATAATAGATTCTAAAACCAAACCTGCTCCTCTTCAGCTGCATGACGAAACCGTTGTGCTCGTTTTTCTGCCACTAACTCCTCCTCAAATGGATCTAAAAGTAGCTGTGAAAATGCAAAAAAGAAGATTTGATACAGGTGCAATAGTTGCATAGAAAAGGAAAAGAAAAACTTTAATGTGCTCGGTCATCAAGGAAAACCTGCGGTTGAGCATCAACACTTCCACCAACAATTATAAGCCCCATGTCCCCATGCTTCAATGTGTAGTTCGTTATCAGGATGGAGACCTCTTTGTGTCGGACATGTGCTGGGAATTCTTCCTGAAGAACATAATCAAACGAGACTGTCTCGGAAATTATACAAGTTTTAGAAGAGCCAAGTTGTGCCCGTGCGCAGGCACACAGACAGGTGCTGTATGAATATCTGATCAAGGTCATCACATGCCACCATATTTGTACTTGTGAAGTGAAGAGATGAACTACACGATTCTATGTACCCAGAACATACCCCCAGATCTGTTTCCCATAACTTGTTCAAATTATGGTCATAACAAATAACACTCCATCCTGCTGTCACAACCACCAAGACTTGCTTGCTGACATCGCCATCTCTGAATGTGCGCTGAATGGAACCCGCTGACATTGCCACAGGTAATCTCCCAGCTGCAATCCGCACTTTGTCGGGTAAAAGTGACACCTTAGCCAAAACACGCACTTCACTGAATCCATCATCTATGTATTTATGATGAGGCTCTAAGACCTGTAAAAATTCAATCAAAATCAGACATAGGCTATAAGAATATTATAAAGAGTCTTGCAAGTGCCAAAGTTCACCCTATTCATTGCATGTTATCTGACCCAAGCATTGAGTGTATAATCAGTGATCACCAATGACTGTAAAATGGAGAAAAATAAACAATATCCTAACAGAATTGCAACGCACTACAATACTAGCATAACTTCTTCAAAAGAATTGAAACAAAAAGAGAGCGAAACACAAAGACAGAAGATTGGAGGCGGGATGCTCTTGCACAAGAGAGGTGGTAGCCTTAAAATGCCATTGTCATTGCACCCAAGGTATTTACCATCGCTGCATTCAAACCATTTCACCTATGAGATCCTACTAAGAGCATCAGCCATTGCACAGGTAGCACTCAATGGGCTGCCGAAGTACGGGACCGCATCGGCGCTGGCAGATTTTCACACACCTCCAGCGAGGAAGGGCTGAAAACTGAAAACGGTAGCTGATCTGCTAAGCTTGGGCTAGGATGCAGTTCTGGCTGATGGACTCCAAAACGCTAGGGCTGATTTGGGGCAGAAAACGCCAAGGCTCGCCTGTTGAAACAGCTGGGTCTGATTAGCGCTAACTTCCTCTGATGATAATCAATGGGTGTCCCTACTCCCGTTATAGGTAATTTTTCTGTCAAATTCCTCAAAAATAAATCATAAAAATGATTTATTAATAAGTTTGACCGGGGGTTAGTTTCTAGGTGAAACTGTCACATATCTGCCCACGCGAGAATCTAATCAATGCGGGAAGTGGCTTGTTGGATTCCTCCAACCTAAAACTGTGTACATCAACTTGCAGGTCCCGGTCGAGGGCCTAAACCCTAGAAGTAGTAGAAGCAACCAAAGAAGCCTCACCAACTTGCAAAGCCTTGACGTGTGGCCTAAGTTTAAAGGAGAGTTCCCACCAACTTATGGGACCCTGTCCCATGGGGCCCTAGTGACACAAGACGGTTAAAATAAAGCAAGACAACACACACACTCGAAAATCTAGCATAAAAACGTGATGACATGGTAGTTGTACGGACGCCCGCGAATTGCACTGATGACATGGCACGATGTACGGACTTCCACGAATTGCGTTGTAGCCTGATGATGTGGTAGAATTGGACGGAACCTCCTAAATTTAGGCTAGGCTGATTTTGTGTCACAAATTGCTGACGTGTCAAGCCACTGAAGAACGGAGCCAACCTCCAGATCCCGGCCGAGAAGCCTAAACCCTAGAAGCAACAGAAGAAGGTTTTACCAACTTGCAGAGTCTTGCCGAGTGGCCTATTTTTAAGGAAGAGTTCCCACCACTTTAAGACCCCGTTCGATGGGGCCTAAGTGACCTAAAGGAACTAAAAATTCAAGGGGGGCCACACACACAGACACACACAAAGCTTAAAAATTGATGACGTGGGGATTTCGCGCTGACATGCTGACGTGGCAACTGTACGGATTTTCACAAAACGCGCTGGCAGCATTAGTGCTTTTGGGACCAATTGCTTTCGAGTTTGACTACTTTTCATGTAACTGCTTTTCAAGGCCAAGGGTCTTTAAATATGTGCAGAGGGCTCATTCTTTGACACGCTTCAGTGTGAAGGTGCAGAGCGTGAGTGCCGGCATTGTACTGAGTTCAAGTAATATAAAGAAATACCGAAAGGGACACGAAGGTTTGGGGCCAGTACTCTCTAGGATGGAATGCCGCCGCTCTGTGTCGCGTGTGCTCTCTCTCTTTCAATTCAGTTGTTGTTGAAGTGCTAAAAATTTGTACAGTCTATTCTTTTCTGTTGCCACGCGGTGCCCATCGCATAAAGTGGTATCAGTGTAACAAACTGGTGACGTGTCAACCTACTAAAGAACGGAGCTACCGGCCGAGGGGCCTAAACCCTAAGAAGAACAAGTAACAGAAGAAGTGTCACAAAGTGATGACGTGGTTGTCCGAGAGCAGAAACCCTAACCCTAATTTCTGCCAAAAACCCTAACTGCTGAAACCCTAATTCTGGAAACCCTAAACCTAAAACCTGCAAACCCTAATTCTGCTGCCATAAACCCTAAAACTGCAAAAACCCTAACCCTAACCCTAAGGGAAAATTTCCGCGTTTTGCGTTGGCTGATGACATGGCAGGCTGTAAGGATTTTCGTGAATTACGCTGGCAGCTTTTAGGCTTTGCTTCTTTTGAACCAGATGCTTTTAAGTTTGAAGGCTTTTTACTGTAATTGCATTTTAGGCCAAGGGCCTTTAAATATGAGGTTAGGGCTCCTTCTCTGGCATGCTTCCTGGAGAAGGTGCAGAGTCTGGAGTACTGGCTTGTACTTTGATGATGCAATATAAAGAAATACCGAAAGGGGCGCCAAGTTTTGGGGCCAATACTCTTTGGGGTGGAATTCCGCCACTCCGTGTCGGGTATCGTCTCTCTTTCAGTTCAGTTGTTATTGAAGTGCTAAAAGTCTGTTCAGTCTGTTCTTTTCTATTGACACATGGTGCCCGTCTTGTGACAGTGGTATTAGAGCATCAGGCGTGTGCTTTTCTGAAAGCATACCGGTCCTACAAAAAAGCAGAGCTTTTGGAATTTTATTTGAAGTATCTTGGCCCTGCAACCTGGACTTATTAGCCACTCCCACCCTTACTTCATCGCGCATCGAGTGCGCTCCCGTCTTCACCACAATGTCTTACAGGGCGATGTTCCCGAAGATGGGGAGCCTAATAAGCAACCCGAAGTGGAAGAAAACGAGGAGATCCTTGTTCCAGAACAGATATTGGCACATAAGGACAGAAAGATTAAGGGTAAAGTGAGAAGGCAGTTCTTGGTTAAATTCAAGAACTATCCTGCATTGGATGCGAAGTGGATGGAGGAGGAGGACCTACCAGATACTCCTCAAATTGTGAAACTTTACCTTGAAGCTTTTGGTTTAGCATAGTCTATTCCAAATGGAACCCCGAATTCAGCTTGGCCGGATATCTGGTGCAGTGGGTATGCACAAGAGGGGAGTTACTCCGCTCCTTTGTCAACACAGGCCTCGATTTTTTGATACTAGAGTCACTGATGTCTCTTTGAGCTTCAGGGATACTGAGAGCTGAGAGCATTCTGTTGTATGACTTTATGAACTCGAACTCCCGATAATATGACACTGATTTGTTCTTGACTTGTTTAAGTGCGAGAACTGATAGACAAAATGATTCCAGCATTTTGCGTTGAATGATCTCGATAGACATGATTGCAATAGGGATTAGTCAATCGGGCATCTCTAAGGTCCTGAGTAGATCTAAAGTGATTGCTGTAACAAACTGCTGACGTGCAGAAACCCTAACCCTAAAATCAAAAACCCTAATTTTGATGAAACCCTAACCCTAAAATCAAAAATCCTAATTCTGTCCGAAACCCTGAGTGGATCTAAAGTGATTGCTGTAACAAGCTGCTGACGTGCAAACACCCTAACCCTAAAATCAAAAACCCTAATTTTGATGAAACCCTAACCCTAAAATCAAAAATCCTAATTCTGTCCGAAACCCTAATTCTATTGAAACCCTAATTTTGTTGAAACCCTAACCCTAAAATTAGAAACCCTAATTTTGCTAAAACCCTAACCCTAACCCTGATTTCCTGACGTGACAGGCTGACACGTGGCCTGCTGTACGAACACTAACGCGATTTACGAAAAGCTGACAGCTTTTGACATTGCTTTTTGGACCAGGAGCTTTTGAATTTTGAAGGCTTTTCACTGTAATTGCTTTTAAGGCCAAGGGCCTTTAAATATGAGGCTAGGGCTCATTCTCTGGCATGTTTCCTAGAGAAGGTGCAAAGTCTGGAGTACCGGCTTGTACTGTATTGATGCAATATAAAGAAATACCGAAAGGGGCGCCAAGGTTTGGGGCCAATACTCTCTGGGGTGGAATTCCGCCACTACGTGTCGCGTGTGATCTCTCTCTTTCAGTTCAGTTGTTATTTAAGTGCTAAAAGTCTGTTCAATTTGTTCTTTTCTATTGGCACGTGGTGCCCGCCTTGTGACAATTGCTAATTGCATTGTCGATATATATTGGTCTCAGATCCGAATGAATGTTGAATGTGATTTGTCACGTGATGTCTTGTGATGTCGTGTGATGTGACTGTCGATTGGTACATGCGCTAGATGTGTGTTCCTAGTGCGTCAGTACTAACAGTCAGTGTCTGCTAAGACAATTTATGGCTTCTGTCTGTTTTGCAAGCGTAATCGAGGGCGATTACAATGCTTTCAAGAGAGGGAGGTGTCACAAATTGGTGACGTGGCTGCTGGCTACACAGTACACACACAACACACCCGCTTGGGCTCCTGAACATTAAGGGCCGAATACTGACGTGGCACTGCCTGCAGAACGGACGCCCGACTGATGACGTGGCTTGCTGTACGGACGCCCGTGTTTTGCGGCGCATTTTTGCGGAAGCAACGTACAGAAAAGCAACGGGACAACTTTTGGCTACGCAAGGAGAAAGAGAGGAGAGAGAATCTTTTTGATTGCTTTAAATTACAAGCAAAGCTAGAGAGAGAGAGAGAGAGAGAGAGAGAGAGAGAGAGAGAGAGAGAGCCTTGCTTTTTGAGGGCTTTTGATTTTAAAGCTTTTGGGGCTCTACTTTTGGCATCCCTTGTAAACCTTTATAAGAGTTGTTGGGCTCTCACTTCTCAGAGCATCTGGATGCAGAGTCTAAGAGTGAGTCCCGACCACTCCCTTGTACTTTGAGTTGCAGATTAATACAAAAAGAAATACCGAAAGGGGCGCCAGTCTTTGGGGCCAATATCTCTTGGCACGGAATTCCGTCGGGCTAGTGTCGAATCAATTGTGAATTAGGAACTGTTTTGAAGTGAATTCTTGTGGTGTCGCGGTAGAATCTCGACTTGGAGTGTCCAAGTCGGTTACATGTCCAAGTTTGTTACACACACTATTCAACGCTATATTTTATTATTATGAGGGTACACACTATTAGGGTCACTTAAAGTGACCCTAGGGGTGGTTCATGTCACAAACTGCTGACATGTCAAGCCACTGAAGAACGGAGGCAACCTGCAGATCGGCTCAAAGGCCTAAACCCTAAGTGAAGATGTTAAAGCAGTAGAAGAAGTTTTACCGGCTTACAAAGTCTTGCCGAGTGGCCTATTTTTAAAGAAGAGTTCATGCCAACTTATGGGACCCCGTCCGATGGGGCCCAAGTGACAAAGAGAGAAAATAAAGCAAAACCCACTGCGTAGAAGATGATGACGTGGCAGCTGTACAGACAGCCCGCAACACGCGTTGATTGCTGACGTGGCAACTTGTACAAATTTCCGATTTTTGTGCCGACTTGCTGGCGTGGCAGCCCGTACGGATTTCTGTGATTTACGCTGGCTGATTTTCAGCGCCATATTTTGGGCCAGATGCTTTTGAGTTTGACTACTTTTCATGTAACTGTGTTTCACGGCCAAGGATAGGTGCAAAGGGCTCATTCTCTGGGATGCTTCACTGTGAAGGTGCAAGGATTGGAGTACCGGCATTGTACTCGTTGAAGCAATATAAAGATATACCGAAAGGTGCGCCAAGGTTTGGGGCCAATACTCTCTGGGGTGGTATTCCGCCACTCCGTGTCGCGTGTGCTCTCTCTCTCTTTTTTTCAATTTAGTCATTATTAAAGTGCTAAAAGTTTGTTCAATCTGTTCTTTTCTATTAGCACCTCGTGCTTGACACATGCTTAGAAGATGATGACGTGGCAACTTGTACAGACAGCCCGCAAAACACATTGATTGCTGACGTGGAAGCTTGTACGGATTTCCAATTTTTGCGCTGGCTTGTGACGAGGCAGCTTGTAAGGATTTCCATGATTTACGCTGGCTGATTGTCAGTGCGAGCTTTTGGGCCGGATGCTTTTGAGTTTGATTGCTTTTCATGTATCTGCCTTTCAAGGCCAAGGGCCTTTAAATATGTGCAGAGGGCTCGTTCTCTGGGATGCTTCAGTGTGAAGGTGCAGACCTGCATTGCACTCAGTTAAAGCAATATAAAGAAATACCGAAAGGGGCTCCAAGGTTTGGGGCCAATACTCTCTCGGGTGGAATTCCGCCACTCCATGTCACATGTGCTCTCTCTCTCTCTCTTTTTCAGTTCGATCGTTATTGAAGTGCTAAAAGTCTGTTTAGTCAGTTCTTTTCTATTCGCACGTGGTGCCAAACTTGTGATAGTTCACACCCAAAGAATAATAAATATGTACAAGGGTGGCCAGAGGGCCTGTGGACCCAACATCCATCTCTCTCTCTCTCTCTCTCTCTCTCTCTCTCTCTCTCTCTCTCTCTCTCTCTCTCTCTCTCTCTCTCTCTCTCTCTCTCTCTCTCTCTCTCTCTCTCTCTCTCTCTCTCTCTCTCAAAGTTCAGTAAAAGTTTATGTTCGTGTGTTGCTATTCATTTCTCGCTTAGGCTGTCCAAGCCTGTAACAATGGTATCAGAGCTCAGAAAGATTCTTCTTCTACAGAGGATCCGATCCCTTCTTGTAAGGTGCAGCGGAAGTGAATGTTGAACTTTGCTCAAGATGAGTGCTCCGAACTATGCTCAAGGTTGCTTTTACTTATGGAAGGGAGAGCCTTTCGTTCCTTTAGTGAGAGAGTGCAAATGATTACAAACAAAGTGGATAAACACTCTGAATGAAGGTGCATGAGACTGAGAGATCGAGAGAGAAGAATACGACACCACAATATTGTCAAACCCTCCTCCGAAGGCCCCACTCTCTGTGGCGAGAGCGGTCTACTATTGATTGCACAAATCTCTACAATGCTTGGACTTGCCGACGATGTCGACGACGATGAGGATGACGACGAGACGACTGAAATCTGAAAACGCTAATGGTTAAAATCTGCAAATCTTTATCTGTTGAATTCTGACTCTATGTCGATGACGATGACGATGTCGATGGCGACGATGCGACGACGACACGCTGAAAACGCAGATGCTAAAGTATGCGTTTTCCAGGCTGAAACTGCAAGCTTCGATGGATCTGACCATGCGGTGAGGATCTGCTGCGGGAAGGTGAGATCTGCGAGGTTTGGGACTTCTACTGCGGTGTCTGTGTAACAGACTTGGACACTCCAAGTCAAGAATCAACCGCGACAGCACCAAATAACCACTTCAAAACAAGTCACAGATCACAATAGATGTACACTGGCCCGGCGGAGTTCCTTGCCTAGAGATATTGGCCCCAAAGACTGGCGCCCCTTTCGGTATTTCTTTTTATATTAATCAGATCAAAGTACGAGAGTGGCTAGGGTTTCACTCTCAGACTCTGCGTCCAGATGCTCTGAGAAGTGAAGCCCTCACCACTTATTTAAAGGTTACAAGGGATGCCCAAAAGCAAAGCCCCAAAAGCTGCAAAATCAAAAGCCCTGAAAGCAAAAGCTCTTTTCCCTCTCTCACAGAGAGTTTCCGAAAGCAAAAGCAAATTCTCTCTCTCTCTCTCTCTCTCTCTCTCTCTCTCTCTCTCTCTCTCTCTCTCTCTCTCTCTCTCTCTCTCTCTCTCTCTCTCTCAATGAGAGCAATAAAAAGCAATTATGCTTTTCTTGCCAAAAGCTGAGATTTGCGTCGCTCAAAAATATCCCCAAAAAAAAAAAAAAAAAAAAGTTGACCTCCGCGATTTCCGGAAATTAGGGTTTGTGGCAGAAATTAGGGTTTGTAGGTTTTTTTAGGGTTTCTAACAAAAATTAGGGTTTTTGTTGTCCGCCACGTCATCACTTTGTGACATACCCCCCTCTTGAAAGCATTGTAATCGACCGCGATTACGCCTGCAAAACCGACAAAAGCCATAAACCGTCTTAGCAGACACTGACTGTTAGTACCTACGTACTAGGGACACACATCTAGCACATGTACCAAATCGACAGTCACATCACACGACATCACAGAACATCACCAAACATCACAGGACATCACATGACATTCAACATTCATTCGGATCTTAGACCATGATTTATCGGCAATGTAGCTAGCAATCACATCTAGGTCCAATCGGGACCTCATCGATGTCCGATTGACTAACCCCTATTGCAACCATGTCTATTCGAGATCAATCAGACCAAAATGCTGCAGTCATTTTGGCTATCAGTTCCTGCACTCAAAAGAAGTTAAGAACAAATCAGTATCATTATCAGGAATTCCATTTCATAAAGTCATCCAGCAGAATACTGTCAGCTCTCAGTATCCCTGAAGCTCAAAGAGACATCAGTGACTTTAGTATCAAAATCGAGGCATCTGTTGACAAAGGAGTGGAATGACTCCCCTCTTGTGCATCCCACTGCACCAGATCCCCGGCCAAGCTGAATTCTGGGTTCCGTTTGGAGTAGACTACGCTAAACGAAAACATTGAGGTAAAGTTTCACAATCCGAGGAGTATCTGCTAGGTCCTCCTCCTCCATCCACTTCGCATCAAATGCAGGAAAGTTCTTGAACTTAACCAAGAACCGCCTTCGGACTTTACCTTTCTTCGTATCCGTATGTGCCAAAATCTCTTCGGGAACAAGGGTCTCCTCGTTTTCTTCCACTGCAGGTTGCTCATCACGCTCCCCATCATCAGGCACATTACCCTTAACAGGTTTCAAGAGACTCACATGCAATGCATTGTGAATCCTCCAAGTATCTGGCAGTTTCAATCGGAAGGAGACATCATTTATCTTTTCAGTTATCTGGAAAGGTCCGTAGTATCGCATACTAAGCTTTGGAAAAAGCCTCTCCTTTCCCTTTTTCTTCTTAGGCGTGCCTTCTCAAAAGTAAGAGCACCCAATCACCCTCCTTCAGTTTCAAGTCGCGACGATGGCGATCCGCTGCCTTTTTCTGTCGTTCTTGAGACTCCTGCAAAGTCTCGCGAACCTTGGCAAAAGCCGTATCCAAATCTCGCGAATATTCATCTGCTTCAAATATCTAATCTTTTGTGCTCAGGAAGGATGGAACCTTCGCAGCACTTTCAACAATCTCAAATGGCGTCTTCCCCGTCGAAGAGTCTATCTTGTTATTGTAGGCAAATTCCACCAAAGGTAAGTTCTTTTCCCATTGAGTCTTCTGATCCGAGATACAAGACGTCAATAAATCTAAAACCATTGAATTGGCAATCTCAAATTGCCCGACCTCTGCAACTGGAACGATGACGAGAACTACAACTGCGTGCTAATGTTCTCCCAAATTGCCTTCAACACAAACTCATAAATCTGGGGTCTCTGTCGGAGATAATGGTCTCAGACGTGCCATGTAATCGAAAAATCATCGTGATCGTTCTGTGTTCTTGGGAGATCAAAAATGAAATCCATTGCAATACTTTCCCAGGGGTGGGTGGGTATAGGTAAAGGCTGTAACAATCCCTGTGCCTTATGCCTGTCAAACTTGACCTTCTGCCATACCAAGCAACTGCGCACAAACTCTTCCACATCCTTTTTGAGTCTCGACCAAAAGAAGTATCTCTCTACCCCCTTCATGGTGGTAGCAATGCCGCGGTGACCCATAAAAGGTGGACAGTGGCATTCAGTCACAACCTTTGCCCTCAACGGTTATGTGGCGCACAACATAGTCTTTTTTTCATCAAGTAGCCTTCCCGAAGGGAGTATCCAGCTACTGTCTTCCGATCCTGTATCCGTGTGAAAATATTTGTTGTATCTGTGACATACTGATCGACCATATCCTCGAAGCTCCTATATGTATCGCGGAAATAGCCAGAACCAACGGCTTCCGAGACAAAGCATCTGCCACCACATTCTTCTATCCATGCACATGGACAATCTGGAAGTGAAACTGTGACATGATGTTTGCCCACCGCATCTGCTTTTCCGAAAACTGCTTCTATGGCAAGTAGTAGTAGCGCAAAGTCTGATAGTCTGTAAAGACAGTCAAATCCGCTCCAAGTAGGTAGTGCCGCCACTGAGTAAGAGCATGGATAACCGCCAAAAGCTCTTTCTCATAAATCTGTGCTGTCATCTCCGGCCTAGAGAACAATCGGCTCTCATAAGCAATGACATGGTCTTCTTGCATCAAGACCGCACCCAGACTACGACCATAAGCATCACAAAATACTTCAAATGACTTCTACAAGTCCGGCAAAGTCAAATCTGGTCCTGTAGTCAATTTCTCTTTCAAGGTCTGAAAGGCAGTCACCTCTGTGGATCCCCACGAGAAAGGTACTTCTTTCTGTGTCAAGATATGCAAAGGGGAAGCAACCTCTGCAAACTTTCGTATGTACCGCCTGTAGTACGAACACAATCCCAAGAAGCTTCTAACTTCATGGACATTCCTCAAATCGGGCCAATCACGAATAGTCTCTATCTTGGCCAGGTCCATTTGCACTCCTGCTGCTGACAAATGTGTCCCAAAAAGTGTATCTCTGGTAGGAAAATTTCACCTTTTCTTTGCATTAATCACTAACGTGTGATCTTGTAATGCCTGAAAGACTTGAAGCAGATGATCTCTGTGTTCTGCCTCATTCTTAGAGAAAACAATGATGTCGTCAAAGAAAGTGCCAACAGATAGCCTGTACTCTGGAAAAATCCTGTCCATCATCCGGTTAATGTCGCAAGAGCATTGGTCAAGCCAAAAGGCATCACCAAAAACTCAAATAACCCAAAAGTCGTCCGAAAAGCTGTCTTGTAGACATCTCCTGCCGCTATCCTGATCTGATGATATCCACTCTTCAAGTCAATCCTGCTAAAGCACGAGGATCCCTGTAACCTGTCGAGCATATCATCGATCCTAGGAATCGGAAATCTGTTCTTGATGGTGATTTCGTTGAGAGTGCTATAATCGATGCACATTCTCCAAGATCCGTCTTTCTTCAAAACCAACAACACTGGAGAGCAATACAATGAAGTACTAGGCTGGACAAGGCCCTTTTCCAAGAGGTCTTTCATTGGGTTCATAATCTTTCATTCTGTACTCGGCTCACACGGTAAGGTAGCCAGTTCGGTGGCGTGCTTCCAGGTATCAGATCAATGGTTTGATCTTCACGCCCTCTGAAAAGCAATCGGCATGACTGTGGAGAAAAATCTTGGCGTTCTTTTGATCGGGTCAAAACATATTCAACCTTTATCCATCGTTCAGTTGTCTCCCAAAAGAATGAGTAAAGAAACTGAAGTTCATCAAGTACAATTTCTGAGCCCTTCATTTGTCAAAGTCGCTTTCTCGGCCCAGTAGTCAACCACGGCGTAGTTCTGGTGGTACCAAGGGATTCCGAGTAGAACGTCACTAGCGTGCCCTGAACACCCCTGTCATTGCAAACGAAGTTTGTCAATGCTCGGTGTAATGGAAACATCCCATACGGGTGCCAGTCGAACTACCTCCGCCTGTGGCGTCACTCTGTCGGGCGTAATTCCAAATCGAGCTGCCAATTCCAAGTGAAAAGAAGTTGGCCTTGGCTCCTTCAAAAGAGCTTCCTGATCCTTCACTTTGCCCCAAAAAGCGACAAAGTTTGTACTTTCATTCATTTGATTCGGTGCAAGTCCCACGCCATGTGGTACCAGTTTTGCTTTTCTATCTGCCTTTTCTGCCACGTTCCTCAGCTGCTCTTGAACTCTCAGGCCTGTCGTCGTTCTTATCATTCTGTTCTTTTTGTGCCTTTTTAGGGCACTTCGCGAAGATATGTCCATGTTCCCCGCATCCAAAGCACTTCCCCTCTCTAATGAAGCGAGCTCTCTCCTCAAGAGTAAGCTTGGGTAGTGCATTCTTTTTCTCTGGGTTGCTCTTTTTCTTTCTACTTTCATTCCCCGAAGTCTGTTCGGCTCGTTGTGTCATGGCCTCATTTGTGGGGTAGGTCAGACTGCCAGAGTGAATGGCAAAGCCCCGCTTCGTATGACTCATCAACTCCTGAATAGAAGCTGACTTCTGTTCCAAGTAGTGATCTCGGATCTTTGTAGGTAGACCCCAAGGTAAACCGCTCAATCTGTTCTTTGAACGAGATCTTCTTGAATGAAGAGGCGGGTAGAAAAGAGCTCCAGAATCTTTCACAATAAGCATTGATTGTATCTTTCTTGGTCATCCGAAGATGGTTCCAAGCAGCTCGTATATCTCGTTCATATTCTTGCGTCAACCAAGAAGAAATAAAAAGCTTCTTAAATTTCAGCCATTTAATTGGCGCAGTCTTGTTTAAAAGAAGCGTGTACCACCAAGTACAAGCATTCCTCTTAGAGTAAGAGGCAGCTCTCCGAACCTTGGAGTGCTCTGAATAGCGTCCTCCCGCAAAAGCAATGTCAAACTGCTGTATAAAAGACAAAGCCTTCGAAGCATCTGAGTATCCTGAAAAAGTATCAAACTTGATCGAGTGGCCACCTTCCTTAAACTCTCGGACTTTCTTGCTTTTATCTTCGAGAAAGTCATACTGGTTAGCTTTGTAAAAAAATTCTTCTTGTTCGCATAAAAGTTTCCGTCATCGGAATATGAGCTGTCTGTAGACGAGTCCTCAGTAGAACTGTCAATCTCTGGGCGAGATGCAGCCTTCTTTGCCTTTTTCTTGCCCTTTCCAAAGCTTTGTTTCTTGCTTCGCTTTTTGCTTTTTCTGTCTTCTTCGCTCGAGTCTGAAGAGCTAGAAGAACTGTCAGAAGAAGAAGAAGAACTGGGTAAGCCTTCAAACTTGACACGCTTCTTCTGTTTCTTTGCCTTGTCGAATGTCGACCGACGACCCAAATATCCCGGGAAGTCAGTGCCTTTCTTCTGCTTTTTGCCGTGCTTTTTGTCTTTCTTTTGCACGTCGAAAAGCTGAGCATCCGTGCATCAACTACGTTCTCCAGTTCCTTCTCCGTATATTTCTTGGAGGTAGAAGGTTTCTTGAGAGTGGGTTTCGGGAGTGTTGTGGTTCTCTGCCACTCCGTCTGTACCTCTTCCAAAGAGGTCTGATTCATATATTTTGCCATCTTCGGGTCCTTGGCAAAATTGAGCATCATCTTTGTTGCATCGCCAATCAATTGACGACGCTCCATCTCTTGCTGCTCCGCCTGAGTAGGCCTAGGCGGAGGCGGGCCATACTCCGTGCCGGAATCTTCGTTCTGATCCCTGCCCGCATCTCCAGATGCAGAGGGAGTCGACTGATCATTGCCTGAAGCCATAGGTGCCACGGAAAAAAAAAATGGGGATCCGATTTCCCATAGAAGAGAAATCGGCCGTGCTCTGATACCACTGTAACAGACTTGGACACTCCAAGTCAAGAATCAACCGCGACAGCACCAAATAACCACTACAAGTCATAGATCACAATAGATGTACACTGGCCTGGCGGAGTTCCGTGCCTAGAGATATTGGCCCCAAAGACTGACGCCCCGACCCTTTCGGTATTTCTTTTTATATTAATCAGATGAAAGTACAAGAGAGTGGCTAGGGTTTCACTCACAGACTCCGCGTCCAGATGCTCTGAGAAGTTAAGCCCTCACCACTTATTTAAAGGTTACAAGGGATGCCCAAAAGCAGAGCCCCAAAAGCTTCAAAATCAAAAGCCTTGAAAGCAAAAGCTCTTTTCCCTCTCTCACAGAGAGTTTCTGAAAGCAAAAGCAAATTCTCTCTCTCTCTCTCTCTCTCTCTCTCTCTCTCTCTCTCTCTCTCTCTCTCAATGAGAGCAATAAAAAGCAATTATGCTTTTCTGGCCAAAAGCTGAGATTTGTGTCGCTCAAAAATATCCCCCAAAAAAAAAAAAATGTTGACCTCCGCGATTTCCGGAAATTAGGGTTTGTGGCAGAAATTAGGGTTTGCAGGTTTTTTTAGGGTTTCTGGCAGAAATTATGGTTTTTGTTGTCCGCTACGTCATCACTTTGTGACAGTCTGACTGTTGAAAACTGAAAACGCTGATGCTAACTAAGGTTTTGTCACGATGAATCTGCAAAACGCTGAGTGGTCGGGCTGATCCAAAAACGCTAGGCTGAATTCTGTGTTGATCTGCTGATGCAAACTGCTAAAGCTAGGGCTGATCTGTTATCTGTTGTCGCCAGAGGATCTGCAAATGCAAAACGCTGGCTGATCTGAAATGCTGAAAAAGCTAGGTTGCTGCAGTAGAAAACGCTAGGTATCTGCTCCAAAAACGCTAGGTGTCTTGTGGGGGTCCTGCTGAGAAGGTGCCTGTTGAACACGCGGTTCCTGCTGCCTCTTCTGCCAAAAAGTGCTAGCGCTAGCTTTTCTTATGTACTTGACTTGATAATTTCTACAATGCTTGGACTTGCCGACGATGTCGACGATGATGAGGACAACGACAAGACGGGCTGAAACCTGAAACTGCTAAGGGCTGAAAGCTGCAAATCTTTATCTGTTGAATTCTGACTCTATGTCGGGGACGATGTCGATGGCGACGATGCAATGACGATAGCGCTGAAAACGCAGATGCTGAAATCTGCGTTTTCCGGGCTGAAACTGCAAACTTCAATGGATCCCACCGTGCGGCGAGGAACTGCTGCAAGAAGGTGAGATCTGCGAGGTTCGGGACTTGTTTTGCGAGTGCTAAAGGCTGAAAACTGAAAACACTGGTCCTATGGCTGACTCTGTCGCGATGATCTGCAAAAATGCTGAGGTTAATCTGCAAACCAAAAACGCTAGGGCTGAAAACTGACCTTGCGGGGAAATCTGCTAACGCTAGGAAATCTGTTGTGTTGCTGTGGGAATCTGCTAACGCTAGGGCTGATCCGCTGTCTACTGTCGCCGGGAATCTGCAAGTGCAAAAACGCTGGCTGATCTGGTCCAAAACGCTTGGTTGATGTTGTGGAGCAAAAACGCTAGGCCTCTTGGGGGTTTTGCTGAGAAGTTGCCTATTGAGCGTGTGCTCCTGCTGCCCCTTCTGCTAGGTTTTTATTTATATAAACTTAGCAAAATTGCCCTACCTACTTTCCAACAAAAGTCACTTAAAATAATAAGTGAAAAATGTCAAAAATAGAGAAAATAGGTTTTATGCACTAGAAAATTCCCCTGATGGATTCTGATGGGAATGCTGATGATCATGTTGTGTGCAACCAGAGGATATGCATCTTATCTAAGTGTCCGGACATGCACGGTCTGCGAACAGACTCACAAAGGTGCCAGATCACTTCCTATTCTAAACTGACTTGTCATAAAATCTAATATTTAACCAACCCAAATGATTTTCTCATATTAAATTGATCACTTAATGTGGGAGAATAAACGGGAACAAGTGTTAAGATATAGATATGTGCTTATAGATCTATCTCAACACGGGGCCAATAGTAAAGGGGCCCAAATGGGAGATGGTCTATCAAGAGCAAGGCTAACCAATGGAGCATAAGACCTTAGGGTTAGCTTCATTGAAGACCTCCAATAATGTGTGTAAAAGTCCTTTGACCTTAGGTAAGCTAGGGCTGAGCTTGAGGTGGGAACCCGGCCCAAACTCGAGGTGCTTGTCGTGCTTGAGGTGCTTGTCCTGCTTGAGGTGCTTGATTAAGATGCTTGAGGTGCTTGACTGGCTCCATGCTTGAGGTGCTTGAGGTGCCTTGAGAAGCTTGCCTGAGATGCTTGTGGGAACACCCCCTACTTCAAGTGCTTAGTCATGCTTGATGACTAAGGGGGCTTGCTCATCCAAAGTCAAAAAGATCCCTACAAGGAGGGGGGCGAGCCTACAAGGGGGAGGGATGAGAGAAAACACACACACACACACAAGGGAAGCCCCAGCTTGAAGAGGCAGCAAGGACACTTGTCAAGTTCCTCCTCATGTTGCCCTAATGGTGTGCCTGAAACCTATTGGTTGGCCACCCAAGGGGTCCAATGATAATAAAGGATATTTAATTAATTGATTTTGCATTTATCAAGTCCTCTCTCTCAAAGGGGAAAGGGGGACACTTGTCCCAAGGCTATCCCTGTTGCTTGTAATGGCTCCTGCTTGTGATTGGCTAGGCCTGGAGGGGTCCAATGAGCTTCAAGCATGAGCTACAAGGGGGGGTCGACCCAAGCAAGCTAGGGGGGTGCTTAGGGGGTATACTCACCCACACACTCACAAACACTCTCATGGTGTACTATGCAAAGTGCAAGAGCTCCCTCTCTTTCTCCAAGCAAGTAGAGGTTGAGAGCCTACACCAACACTCTTGGCTATGGAGTGCAAATCCATCCAAGAGCCATGCTTCAATGCTTGAGCTTGCCCTCTATTTCTTCTTCATTACTATGCTATTATGTATGCTAGCACAAGAGTTATGATAAGTGAGGAACTAGCTCTTTCTCGTATGAAATGTTTCTTCTTCCTCTTCCCTACCCTCATTCCCTGCTAGCTCTCTCCACCTTCGAAGGTGTTTGAGGTCTTGGGACTGAGGCTTAGTATAGTTAAAGCTTTCTTCAAGTTTAGGTTATGCTATGATGGTGATGCATGAAGCTTTCCATCTTCATTGCTTCACCTAGGTCACAAGGAACACAAAGAATGTATTGTAACAAGTCTCTCTTTATGGGAGAAATCATAATACAAATGTCTATTGGAGGGGGGACCGGCTCCACATAAATCCGATCCTCAACTGTTGTCATGTTCTCTAAATTCTCTCTCTTGCAAAAGTATTGTCTATGCCAAGTTAACTAATTGCTATGATTATGTTGCTATCTTCAATTATGTCAACCCACTATGCTCACAAAATCATTTCTTGAAAGTACTCTCATTAAATTCCGCTACTCTCAAATTGAATAGGCAAATTCCATTACAGACTTGACTGAACTGAACCCTGGTCATGCTGTAGCTTGTCCACGGACAAAAAGGGTTGGATGTGTCACGTGACATCCCCTCCTTTTCAAAGTGAGGTACTGGTACCGAACTGTATGGCGTCGAGGGAGATCGCCAATAACATCCGGAATCCTCGAAAGGACTTTTCGCCGGCCCACTCTGATGTGTGGGTCGTGCGATACTTGAACTTCATAAAGGTCTGCAACACTTGCTTCTTTGGGTCGCGCCGAAAGCGACACAGTCATATGTAGCTCCTTCAATGCTTCAACTTCGTCTAGAGTCATGTTTCTTCCTTCTTCAAGAATCTACATGGTTGAAAATTCCTGAAACCACTTCCAACACAAGAACATAAACATATCTATTCCATGTAAAGTGATTAGAAAAAATCTCGTCTTCTCTAAAGACTGTGCATGCAATGTAGATGAACAAATAGACGGAGTGCCAACCCATTCATCCAACACATACAAACAATGAGATCGAATCTTTTCTTTCTAATCTAAATGAATCAACTGTGGCAAATCACAATTGCTTGGTGCTCTTTCTACGACTGTGTCATGCCAAGGAAGAGACATGGAATGTGACTTCCTTGAATGCATTCTTTTCAACTTTTCATGAGAAATCCGCATACATCCGTGCTCATTCATGAGTGAAACGTGCTCAACGTACAATATGTCATGCCTAGAAAAAGGGATCACATAAAGACGCTGACTAAAATACAGGAAACGATCATGAATGAGACACTCGATCAATGCGTGCTGACTAATCATACGAACACATAGTACTTCCTGTGAGGATTCTTTGGACCTAGGCTCGAGAGCCAAGATCGGTTCTTCGTGATTGATCGAATCTGCAATGAGGTTAGCTTCACTAGAGAAAGTATCAACTAAACCATCATCCTTGTGAACAATCACATCATCTTCATGCAAATCATCATGCTTGTGAGAAATCACATCTAGATCATGCAAATCATCATGCTTGTCATTGTCATGCAATTCTTTATGCTTGTCATTATCATTCAAATCATCATGCTTATCATTCTTATTCAAATCATCATGCGTATCATAATCATGCAAATCCTGTGTGTCATGCTTTGGAGAAGAAAAGACTGAAAGAGTCTCCTTCTCCTGATCCTCTTCAATCTTCGCCTGCACATTAGAAATGAGAGAGGAAGAATGAACAACGTTCTTGCGATCCAATTCTGTTTTTCTTTCTGCGTACTTGCGATCAAATTATACATCAAGGTGGCCTGTATGAAGAATGCTAACTGTATGAAGAGTAATGCCATGTGACCTGACCATAGTTTAGACTGAAGATCTTTATATATACCTAGATGAATCCAGGATAAGCCCAGATTCACCCATAAAGGAAAGTGCAAGGTATAGACCCATGGTAGTCACCCACAAGACAATATAACCATCAGCTCCATCATGCATAGTATTGACTAAATACCACGACATCTCCACTAACGTCGTCAGTGCCCAATAGTGGGTGTAGAACTAGGTACTAATATATGCTCCCAAACACAACACCCCACACACACACACACACACACACACGAGCATACATCAACACAAAGTTCAACGTACTGAGTTTCTGTCATGACTCCGGAGATCAAGGGCAGACTCAGCCATAATGAAGCCTAGCACTAAAAGAAGCAGTAAATCGGAAAAATTAGCACAAAAATGAGGTAGTTGATAGGGCATATGTAACAAACTGCTGACGTATCAAAGCCTAAAGAATGGAGCCAACTTACAGATGCCGGCCGAGGGGCCTAAACCCTAAGAAGCAGTAGAAGAAGTGTCACAGAGTGAGGACGTGGTAACCCTAATTGCTGAAACCCTAATTCTGGAAACCCTAACCCTAAAACCTGCAAACCCTAATTTCTGCCAGAAACCCTAATTGCTGAACCCTAATTCTGGAAACCCTAACCCTAAAACCTGCAAACCCTAATTTCTGCCAAAAACCCTAACTGCTGAACCCTAATTCTAGAAACCCTAAGAAGAACAAGCAACAGAAGAAGAAGTCCTACCAACTTATGGGGATCCCGTCCGATGGGGTCCCAAGTGGCATAAAGGCATTAAAAATAAAGCAGAACACACTCAAAAGACTTTGCACATCAAAATATGATGATGTGGCACCTGTACGGACGTCCCGGAAATCGCGGCGGATTTTTAGGAAAATCCCGAAATTTTAGGAAAGTGATTTTTTGGGGTCAGCTTTTCATATTTGATGCTTTTAGGCTTTGGGCCTTTAAATATGAGCCTTGGGGGCCCTCTCTGGACTCTTCAGCACGCAGATTGCAGAGGAGGTGCTCCCCGGCTGTTGTACTTTGAGAATCAGCAGTAATATAAAGAAATACCGAAAGGGGCGCCAAGGTTTGGGGCCAATACTCTCTGGGGTGGAATTTCGCCACTCCGTGTCGTGTCGTCTCTCTCTCCATTTCAGTTCAGTTGTTATTTGAAGTGCTTAAAGTTGTTCAGTCTGTTCTTTTCTATTGGTACGTGGTGCCCGCCTTGTGACAGTGGTATCAGAGCATCAGCCGTGTGCTTTCCTGAAAGCATACCGGTCCTACAAAAGAGCAGACAGAGCTATTGGAATTGAATTATATTTGAGATATCAGCCACTCCCACCCTTACTTCATCGCGCATCGGGTGCGCTCTCATCTTCACCGCAGTGTCTTACAGGGCATAAGCTAATTAAGATCACTTGCAAGAGAAGGATCCAGATTTGTTTCAAGTCACTGTTTTTCTCAGACGTAGTGCCATGGAGACGTTGATGTCTACAGCTACCAAGCAGCATACTCCAAGTACTTGGCAAGTTTTCAAGAATTTTTTTGCCCGAAGTTATATGGTTTCTGACATCTTCCTTCGGAGTGCAACTTCTGGCAGAGTGGGTGCTTGCCATGGAAACCCTAGCAAATTATAACTTGAAGTTTCTCGACATCTCCTAGTAGATGTCTCTTCACGAGCAGATGAACTTGGAGACCGAGTGCGATTGCTATCTTGGGACTACCATCGCCGCCAAAGAAACACTGTTTGTCCAAGAGTTGATGGACCATGCTGTGCTAGGCTACGACCTTATGGAAGAAACCTAACCCTAATTTTTGGTGCAGGTTTCAGGATGGAAAGTCAGTCGACTTTTCGAGCTCGATTGATGTCGAGATTGCTTTTTAAGTTTGAGTTCTGTTTGAGCTTGTTTGGTGATCCTGTTTGGAATTTGTTTGAAATGGATGGTATCTGTTTTGAACCTGTTTTGGTGCCGATTTGAATTGTTTGACTCTGGTTTGATACTGGTCTCAATGATTGGTGATTTTACTCCTGGGTGGAGAAGTGAGAAATACTGTTTTGGTATTGTTTGAATCTCGGAACGACGCAGGCCGATGCCTGGGGAGCGTTTCGTTGTATGTTTGAAAACCTCCGAACGACGCAGACCGATGCCTGGGGAGTGTTTGGTTGTATGCTTGTAAAATAATTGTTGGTGTGACTCCCGGCCCGGACCTGGATGGTTATGCGGGAGGAGTATTAAGAAGTCTGAGCAGTGGTTACTCTCAGCACCTCCAAACGATGCAGGCTGCGGTCTGGGGGGCGTTTGGTTGTAAAAGGCCTCTATATCTCCCGGCCCGGACCTTTTTAGGTTATGCGGGAGGAGTGATGAGGGAGTCGTTGAATATCTCCCAGCCCGGACCTTGTTAGGTTATGCGGGAGGAGTGTTCATCGGCGGCTTTATGTTTCTATGTCTTGTAACATGCATATGTGAGCATTTGTGTTGCATTGTGATGTGCCAAACACTGAATATTCCTAATTGGATGAGATTGCCTGGGTATGTAATTTTAGTGCATCAAGACACCCGTGGAAGATCAGTACGGTCTGGGTGTGATGGCTAATTTTACTACGCCGGAATATCAAGAGTTTCGATCTGGACGAAAGGAGAAGCTAACTCCTTGATCAAAACAGCCGATAGGAGCAGCTAACTCCTTGATCAAAAGAGCAGAAAGGAGAAGCTAACTCCTTAATAAAAAGAGCAAATTGATTGTCCCTCGGAAATTTTTGAGCTAACTTGAGTTGTTTTGCAGATATGCTGTAATCGCGGGCAATTACTCTCTTTCAAGAAGGGGAGATGTAACAAACTGCTGACGTGTCAAAGCCTAAAGAATGGAGCCAACTTACAGATGCCGGCCGAGGGGCCTAAACCCTAAGAAGCAGTAGAAGAAGTGTCACAGAGTGAGGACGTGGTAACCCTAATTGCTGAAACCATAATTCTGGAAACCCTAACCCTAAAACCTGCAAACCCTAATTTCTGCCAGAAACCCTAACTGCTGAACCCTAATTTTGGAAACCCTAACCCTAAAACCTGCAAACCTTAATTTATGCCAAAAACCCTAACTGTTGAACCCTAATTCTAGAAACCCTAAGAAGAACAAGCAACAGAAGAAGAAGTCCTACCAACTTATGGGGATCCCGTCCGATGGGGTCCCAAGTGGCATAAAGGCATTAAAAATAAAGCAGAACACACTCAAAAGACTTTGCACATCAAAATATGATGATGTGGCACCTATACGGACGTCCCGGAAATCGCGGCGGATTTTTAGGGAAATCCCGAAATTTTAGGAAAGTGATTTTTTGGGGTCAGCTTTTCATATTTGATGCTTTTAGGCTTTGGGCCTTTAAATATGAGCCTTGGGGGCCCTCTCTGGACTCTTCAGCACGCAGATTGCAGAGGAGATGCTCCCCAGCTGTTGTACTTTGCGAATCAGCAGTAATATAAAGAAATACCGAAAGGGGCGCCAAGGTTTGGGGCCAATACTCTCTGGGGTGGAATTTCGCCACTCCGTGTCGCGTGTCGTCTCTCTCTCCATTTCAGTTCAGTTGTTATTTGAAGTGCTTAAAGTTGTTCAGTCTGTTCTTTTCTATTGGTACGTGGTGCCCGCCTTGTGACAGCATACGCACCACAAAAGATAGAAAGAATTAGCACAATATCAACTGGTCGTAACTCGGACAAAAACTTCACAATGTGAAGTCTACATGTCCGCTATACGACTAAAAAATATACCTAGATGAATCCAGGATAAGCCCATATTCACCCATAAAGGAAAGTGCAAGGTATAGACCCATGGTAGTCACCCACAAGACAATATAACCATCAGCTCCATCATGCATAGTATTGACTAAATACCACGACATCCCCACTAACGTCGTCAGTGCCCAATAGTGGGTGTAGAACTAGGTACTAACATATGCTCCCAAACACAACACCCCACACACACACACACACACGAGCATACATCAACACAAAGTTCAACGTACTTAGTTTCTGTCATGACTCCGGAGATCAAGGGTAGACTCAGCCATAATGAAGCCTAGCACTAAAAGAAGCAGTAAATGAAGATCTTGCCCATGTCCGAAGAAAAGAGTATCTATGCTACTCCGCTGCCGTGGAGGAGCCTGCTGAAGTGTCTCATTGGCTGCGAAGAGTTTGTAGCAGCTCAGTCCAAATAGCTGTCAAAGTGGTGGATGGAGGGGAAGACTGTGAGCCCAGAAGGTGAGCACAACGAGCCTTCCATATGGTCCAGACATCGCAGTAAAAATTCCATCCCTTTGGGAGAGGTCCAACAGATGATGTGTATCTAGAATCATCTATAGAGTGCCTGGTCTATATCCCAACGAAGTAAGCATGAATACCAAATTTGTAGGAGAGCCCTAAAAAAAGAGGTGTGACCCCGGATATTGCAAAAGCTGTGCAATTACCTTCCACGTTACAAACTCATCATGAATGCCCACCCTGATCAGCAAACAACAAGCCGCTCTCCACATTGGCTGAGCATACGGACAAACCTAGAAACAGTGCCTCAAAGACTTAGGTTGTAAAGTACATCTCTGGCAAGTCGGATCATGAACAGTAATCGCAGCCAAAGTGCCAATAGGAATCTTGCGTGCGCAATCATCCACATATAGTAGCATATCCTGTCGTTGATCATGAGGGTCGAAATGCAAGACCAAAACTATGGTTGAAAAACTGGAGAAATGCGATGATCTCGCTATACCTCCGACTGATGTGGATGGTGAGATGGGCATGGCGTCCTTCTGGTTTAGACAATACTCTTGAATCTCTTAAACACAGCAAAACCACTTAATCCAGTCTCTCAAAGTAATTTGCCGAAATGAAGACCGGGGCAAATAAGTATCCCTAAACCTTTGGCCGTAGTCATCCAATGTATCTTTCTTAAACATTCTCAAGTGATGCCAAGTTGTGATGACATCTCTTTTATATTCATCTGATATCCAAGTTGACGTGAAAATTTTCTTGAATTTTAACCGCGTTGCAGGTGCTTCTCTGCGAAACAACAAAGTAGACCACCATGTCAATGCATTTCTTTTTAAGTAAGATGCCGCCTTTCGCACCTTGGAATGTTCTGTGAACCAACCTCCAGAGAAGGCGACATTAAACTGCTGTGCGAACTGAAGGGCTTGTAGGGTGTCGTGGTAGCCTAAAAACGTTTTAAACTTGACGGCCTGACCCCCTTCCTTGAACTCCTTGGACTTCTTGCTCATTTATTCACTATCAGAAAAGGACGAGCTCTCCTCCTCCGAACTACTAGATGGCCTCCCATGCCTTCTAAATTTTTTTCAAAAATGTGCTTTTCTTGCTCTTTCTCCGCTTCTTCCACCTTTTCTCATCCTCTTTGGAACTAGAGGACGACGAACCGTTGAAGAAAACGTTGAGTCATCCTTGAAACGAGCACGCTTCTTGGATTTTCTTGCCAACCTCGAAACTCGACTTCCGGCCCAAATAACCGAGGAAATCCACCGATTTCTTCTTCTTCTGAGAGTGCTTCAAGCCTTTCATAATTCATTCTCTGGTTCATCATCTTTTCAAGAGCTCTATCAAACTCTTTTTGCAAGTACAACTTCTGATTTTCTGCACTCGTATGTCCTTTCACCTTTCTCCCCGACCTGAGAGGAGAATCAATGGCCTCTCGCCATCTCGCGTGAATCTCATCCATCTGGTAAGTCTTCAGACGTTTCACATATTTCGAGTTCTTGAAGTACTTCATTAATCTTATCACACACACGTCAACTTGTAGTTGATGTTTGCACTCCGCTCTAGCAAACTTCCCCACTGAAAATTTGCCCAATTCTTCATTCTTTTCTTCAATTCCCGTGCCGGATTTCAAATTTTCTTTGCCTTCCCACCGAACGGTATTATCTTTGTCAGATTCTCCGCGAGAACCCATGTGTACTCTTGAGTTCGTTATGGCTTATGCTCTTTAAGATAAGAGCGATGAAGACAGGAGCGCGACCGATGCGCGATGGACAAAGGGTGGGAATGGCTAATAGGTCCAGTGTCGGGACACGAAGATTCTTCCACAAACAAAATTTTGTCTGCTCTGTCAGATTGTCCTCGAGAACTTGTGTGTGGTGTAGAAGTGTCACGTGCACATCTAACCCTATGTGTACGTGGACAAGCTACTTCATGACAAGGATTCAATTCAGTTCAGTCAATCTAGAATATGAAGTGTTCTGGCAGACCGTACATGTCCAGACACTTAGAGTAGATGCATATCCTCTGGTTGCACACAGCATGATCATCAGATTTCCATCAGAACCCATCGGGAGCATTTTTACAGTGCATAGACCTATTTTCCCTATTTAGCCAATTTTCACTTATTATTTTTAAGTGACTTTTGTTGGGAACTAGGTAGGGCAAATTATGTCATGTGACACATCCAACCCTATGTGTCCGTGGACAAGCTACAGCATGACCAGGGTTCCGTTCAGTCAAGTCAGTCTAGAATAGGAAGTGAGTTGGCACCTTTGTGAGTCTGTTCGCACACCGTGCATGTCCAGACACTTAGATAAGATGCATATCCTCTGGTTGCACACAGAATGATCATCAGCATTCCCATCAGAATCCATCAAGGGAATTTTCCAGTGCATAAAACCTATTTTCCCTATTTTTGACATTTTTCACTTATTATTTTAAGTGACTTTTGTTGGAAAGTAGGTAGGGCAATTTTGCTAAGTTTATATAAATAGAAACCTAGCGCTAGCACTTTTTGGTAGAAGAGGCAGCAGGAGCTCACGCTCAATAGGCAACTTCTCAGCAAAACCCCCAAGAGGCCTAGCGTTTTTACTCCACACCATCAACCTAGCATTTTGGACTAGATCAGCCAGGGTTTTTGCACTTGCAGATTCCCGGCGACAGTAGACAGCAGATCAGCCCTAGCGTTAGCAGATTCCCACAGCAACACAACAGATTTCCTAGCGTTAGCAGATTTCCTCGCAAGGTCAGTTTTAGCCCTAGCGTTTTTGGTTTGCAAATTAACCTCAGCGTTTTTGCAGATCATCGCGACAAAATCAGCCATAGGACTAGTGTTTTCAGTTTTCAGCCTTCAGCACTAGCAAAACAAGTCCCGAACCTCGCAGATCTCACCTTCCCGCAGCAGTTCCTCGCCGCGCGGTGGGATCCATCGAAGTTGGCAGTTTCAGTCCGGAAAACGCAGATTTCAGCATTTGCGTGTTCAGCGCGTCGTCGTCGCATCGTCGCCATCGACATCGTCCCCGACATAGAGTCAGAATTCAGCAGATAAAGATTTGCAGATTTCAGCCCTTAGCAATTTCAGATTTCAGCCCGTCTCGTCGCTGTCCTCATCGTCGTCGACATCGTCAGCAAGTCCAAGCATTGTAGAGATTTGTGCAATCATAAGTAGACCGCTCTAAGAGTGGGGCCTTCGGAGGAGGGTTTTACGTCTCTGGTGTCGTATTCTCTTCTCTCTCTATCTCTCAGTCTCATACACTTTCACGCACAATGTCCATTCACTTTGTTTGTGTCCATTGCACTCTCTCATTAAGAACGGAAGGCTCTCCCTTCCATAAGAACAAAAGGAACCTTGAGCACAGTTCGGAGCACTCATCTTGAGCAAAGTTAAACATTCATTCCGTTGTACCTTACATTGGTATCAGAGCTTTGGCAATGTTCTGTATCACTCAAGGAAAGAACCACAAGAACCATAGAATTTTTTTTTTTGCTTGTTGCGGTCGCACGTAACCCAAGACCTCTTGGGCGTGTCAATTCCTAATCGTGTTTTTGAAGAGTGACAGGAAACCCAAAAAAGAAGGGCTTGTCCAGCCTCCCCTTGTGCCTCTTTTCACTTATTGAGAGCGGACCGTGCACTTAGCGGCCGGTCAATTGACGTGAGGTGGGAAAAAGCAACCTTGGTGTGAGCGCAAGGCCGCCAAGGGGTGCACCCGCGGAAAAGAGCAGAACTCGGGTGAAGAGAAGATCCTTCTCTAACACAGATTGCAAGCTAAAGAAGAATCGCAAGAGCTTCAAGAACCCAGGAATCTCAAGAACCCAAGACCCACAAGAACCCAAGTTACTCGTGAACTTAAGAACCCAAGACTTTAGTGGATGGCCATCACCCAAAGCGGAATGGATACTTCACATGGAGGTGGTGAGCATGGGAGTAGCGAAGAAGAATTGTCCCCACCGAGAGGTTTTTCTGACCCTCCCCCTTCCCCATCTACGCCAAGGATTGCACCAGATCCTATGGAGGCTTGGTGCAAGACGATGATGGACATGATGACAACGTGGCACGAAGCAAGAATGGCAACCATGGAGCGTGAGCGCGAGCAGTTACGTTTCCACTTACATTGACACCCCATCTAATACAACCTCTAGGTTATAGGCCTTTTGAGCATCTCCAGAGGTCTTCTTGTACACATTATACAGCCACTTTTTGTGTGCCCCTCCCCCGGCGCAAAAAAAGAGAGTTTTGTATAAAGAAACTAAAGTGCAGCCAGGGAGACTGCTTCTTTGTCTAGGAGAGAGTTTGAATAACTTGTTTAGATGCAAGGGTACCAGAGTAGGCAAGACAAAAGCAGTGGCCAATTGTCCTTGACAACCTTAACCTTACAGTTAGTCAGAGAGTGCACAAGAAAGCGCACACATACACACCCACACAATGAAGAAAACTGTCATTCCGTTCTTTACCTAATTTAATAAAAACAATGCTTGAAATCACATAAAACTATATCAAGGCATACGTATTTACCCACTCATTGTATATGCACCATGTTTCCTACATGGAGGCTTGATGGGCTTGCTGTGAATGTACTATATCATGTGAGTAGCACGTACCATGGATCAATAAATTTCTGAAACGACACTTAAATAAGGCCTTGCAATATGTACATAGAGGATATATTGCACATAGACCTTCATGCGCAAGGACAGAGATGAATAACTAGCAGGTAAATGTGCACCTCGATCTCAGCATCATGTGTGGCCACCAAAACTTCTTTACGTCCATCGCCATTAAGATCAGTCACCAGAGGTGGTGGAAGTCGATCTGCTTCATGCTTGAACGGGTTTGACTCATCCAAAAAGTGGAACCATCCCTCCTTGAATGAAACATTCCCTTCATTCTAATGTCATGTAAAAATCAAGTTAACAATATCACCAGCATCATCTTGAAAGCAATACATGAGCAATCACATAAGCACAAGGCATGCAAACACACATGCATTGAACATATATTATATCTACTAGTAACTGAATTAACAGTTTTGACATGGCAACAAAGATACTCGTGTTCAAGGAAAGCGCATGCCACAAGCTACACCCCAGAAAATATAATATGCTCTCCCCACCAATCTCAACACGTATGCACTGAACACAACGCCCAACCATTACAGATTTTGAACAAAAACTCAAGCACATTACTACAGTTATCTATAAGAAATTATTAGGTCAGAACTGTTGTGCACATGGCAAAGCGAATGCATGCCAATGAATTATATGATTCCAAGTGTCAGGATTTCTGTTAAATACAGAGTACTTCGTAAGAAATTAGTGAGGTTAATGTAACCTGTTTTGATTTCCCTGAAATTAGTGAGGTTATATGATTCCAAGTGTCAGGATTTCTGTTAAAAACAAATTAGTGAGGTTAAACTTATATGATTCCAAGTGTCAGGATTTCTGTTAAAAACAGAGTACTTTCTAAGAAATTAGTGAGGTTAATGAACCTGTTTTGATTTCCCTTAAATTCGCAAAATTCCCTACTTCCATGTTAAGAAATGCACCCACAAGTACATTAAGACTGACTGTCTTACTCACTTTGCTGTCAGTGTGTGCGTGCGTGCGTGTGTGTGTGTGTGTGTGTGTGTGTGTGTGTGTGTGTGTGTGTGTGTGAGAGAGAGAGAGAGAGAGAGAGAGAGAGATACGTGGGCGTGCAGGCATGTCCTACATAGTGTGTGCATAAAGAGTTCGACCTGGAGCGAGAAAAAGATGGCAAATGCGCTCAGCAAGAGAATAGCCAAGTCCCTTTTGCGCATGATGTCTGATCGCAGGTTACAAATTCTGCGTTTTGTTGGAGCTGCCCATCTGCAGACTTTCCGCAATGAAATCGGATTGATGGGGAGCTCAGCTGCCTCGCAGGGACCGGGTGCACGAACAGAAACTAGTCGTGATTCAAACACTCGCTCTCGTTGTTTCTAAACCTTGCATTAAAAATAATGTGCAACATACAGCACTGAACATTGAAATGTAAGCATCATAGCCTATAGAACCAAGAGAGACTTCAGCTGGCATAATGTAAGAGAATAGGTGAGACAAAAGAGATCTTATAGTTATAGGTGAGTATGGCTCATGGCTTGCAATAAGAGGTATGAGGCCCGTTACACATTATGTAATCGCACGCTATTTTTAATTTGCAGTGCTAATAAAGTTAGGCCAAGTAAAAATGGGTGTTGTCCCTTATTACAAACCGCAATAAGCCTTTGTGTGCCATAGGTGAGCTGGAAGCTAGCACGACACCTAATCCTTGCAAGTTTTGGATGTCGTCTTGGTGCAACCCAAAGATAGTGGAGGTGTATTCAACCAATCAGCGTTTAGTTCCTTTCCCGCTCAATCTTTTGCACTCTACTATTTCAACCCAAATGCGACGAACGTCACCAACAGTCTACAACGTTCTCAACCTTCCTTGTATCTGCAGTGAGCAGCAATTCAACATCTTAAAGTCCTAGTGTGCAGCAAGTGAGTGGTTCTTCTCATCTCCTTCGATGTTTTATTCAGAGAACTGTTTCTCCTTTCATGCCTTTATCGATTTCTTTCTATGCATGCATCCCTTGTGCTTCTTCTTAGATGCATAAACATTTACTCTGTTATATTTCCACCCCATGAAACAATCATTGCTCGCTTCATTATATAAAGCTCCATGTAATTTGTTAACAAGTTGTGCCCTTGAAAAACCTAGGCGTGGTGCATAAATTTTTGAAAGGGTTTTGTTATGTTGGGCTTCTATAAAATTTGTTGATGGTAGACGATTACATTGGTGGTTGTTGGTTGTATTTGTTGTAGTGCAACGTAGAAGCATAGGCAGCGGGTAGTGCAACAATAATAGAAAGGAAAATCTAACTTGGGTGTCTCTAAAGGTACTAAGCAAAATTTTATTACACGATAGTAAAGCTTGAAGAGTATGCGCGTATGTCGCACGTGTCAATGCAAGGGACCTGTTTTACATTGTGTGTGAGCCACAAATGGCTGCAAGCACACAACTAGACTAATCTAGCAAGCTCAAGAGAGCAAGGGTGTGTCACTCACCGCCCTATGCTCACCTTCGTGGAGGATTCCTCGCCGTGAAGAAGAAGGAGCTATCGTCGTGCCGTGCTCAACCGCTTCGCCGTCGCCGTGCTGTCATCGCAATGCTCGATCGCACTCTCTCTCTCTCTATCTCTCTATCTCTCTCTCTCTCTCTCTCTCTCTCTCTCTCTCTCTCTCTCTCTCTCTCATAGACACGCACAAGGAGATGAAGAAGAAGACGATGGAGATGGAGCAAGAGCACTCTTCAATTGCACAAATGAGAGAATGAGTGATTTTTAGGTTTAGGTGACTTTTATATGAGCTCGCTCATTCACACTTGGGCACCCATGCTTAGCCAACAAACCCTTGAATGTTCCAATTAGAGTGCGCCTCTCATCGGTGATCACTCTTATCCTTTTCCTATTGGACTGACAAGCCCGGCCATGACTACTAGAAGTAGACGTCGGTGGTTAACATGCCCCCCTTCCTGATGTAGATTTCGTCCTCGAAATATACCAGTGTAGCATCGGGATCCACAATAAGAGTACATGTGTCAAAAAAAAAAACAACATTGTGAAAGCTCAAAGGCAGCATGTGCATGCATGCAATAAGTGAGATGCATACATGATATTTTAGGAAATGCAAAAAAAAATTCATGAATTGTAACATTGCCAACTAGAACAAGCGTAGTACTTTAATAAAATGCAATTGAGTTAAAGTCCATTAAGTTGACTCTAAGAGAAGTACACAAGAGCTAGGGCTAAAGTAAGTACTAGATTGTCCAGCGTTAATTAAAAAATGTCGACTAAAGAGTAGTTAATCCTAGGAATTCTCGTCGGGGTCTAAAGACTAGTGATCTTGTCACTTATACCACCTAAGTGTGATCAACGTAAAATACAAGGAAGTTTGTGCTATTTGCTTCTCTTTTTTCTTTTTTCTTTCTCTTTTTTTTTGTTGTTGTCATAGTTGCTACAAGTAGCTAGGGGACTCGAGGTCCCAAATACCACCTTGAGCATAAACTAGCCGAGAGACTCGAGGTCTCAAATACCAGCTTAACACATGGACTTTCACAACACAAATCACACTTAGGTGGAATAAACTAGAGAGAACTATATCCTCATAGCCTAAAATATTACTAAAGTTACTAAAATTAATAGACTATTTAGAAATTAAAGTTAGCAATTAAGTGTCCTAGTTTAACCTAAGGTCCCGATACCTACTTAAAGCCAACTAATAGACCAAACTCAAAGTGAAGAACAAGGTACTAGAAGTTTGAAAAAATTATAGCATCTAAATTGGCAATGTCACAACTTCATAAATTTTATGCATTGTTAGAATTCAAATGACAAGATGCAAACTTGTAAATGTGGAAGTATAGATAAAAGGAATTAGTACACCTAATATAATGGAGAACATCTGTCGTAACATGTAAATATCCATTGTCATTGTCCTTTGAAGGCATCCTTATGTAGTCACAAAGTGCACAATAGTCACCACCAAACATCCACCTTCCAGAGGCACATCAGTGGGAAAGGTACCAACCCTTATTGAACACAATTAAAAAACATAAGGAACCCTAACCTAATTATTTGCACTCTCCCTAGAGAGTCAAGGCAATAGGATATTGTAGAGATTAGGGGGAAACCCTAAGTTTAAAACCCTATCCTCGTCGTTGAAAAAACAAAGTCATCATCCGTGAGACCATATGTGTCATCCGTGTAATCATGTAAATCTTCCTCGTCATTAGAGACACCAATGTTTACTAAAAAGGTCACTAGACGTCTATAGTCATCTTGTTCAAAAGGGTAGGCTTGTGCAATGGGAGAAACGCTCTCTACTAAGTATGGATCAATCGTGGTCAAGAGACGTATCAGCCATTCTAACTCCTCGAAATTCCTCTCACATGCTAGCGTACCTACGAAATCCCATCCACACAGGCAAGCACCGAAAGGACCATGTGAAATACTTGTGAAAAGTAACGAGGGTACCTCTTAGCAAGGCAGGAGTGGATGATTCTAGTGTACTAACCATATTTGTACACCCAGATAGATGATGGTTAGAGGGCAAATATTACAAGGGTTGTGTCAAAAGGTCGTATTCTTGTGCATAATGTGTTTTTATGATTTTGTGCTATGTATAGAACTTGTAAGTTTCCAAATTATTGTTTGGTGGCTCTTGCTCTTTTACTTTTTTATCTTGTTTTTTGTGAATATAAAGCTTTATATATACATTCCCTAAGATTGGGAGATTAAGAGGTCAGGGAGGAAGGTTTAGAGGGAAGCAATGAATGATGAATGTCAGCAAACACTCCCCCCTTCCTTGGGTAGATTATACCTTTTGGAATGATGTCGTCACCTTTTGAAAACAATTGTTCCAAGTTGTTATGGGTGAAGACTTTGACCAATAGTTTTTTATTGTCTTAGGCATTTCATCTAGTTGCAAGGATGGTAAGGTACTCTCCCATTATTTTATTTGCAACGTTGTTGTAGGTGGTGAACTTACAACTGGAGGTGCAAATTCTTCCTTGTTTGTATGGATATGTACAATGGTAGGTGGAGGTTATGTCGAAGCTACTATTTCCGTATAGGAACTACATGAAGAGCAAGAAGCTTCATTTGACTTCCATGGTTTTGAGCTAGGTGAAACAAATCGTTCTTTTTTCGGTACTCAAACTAACTTTGGAGCGGGTGTGTAGCATTCGGTGATTTTTTTCTTTCCTCAAATATCAATTTGTTTTGGAGCTACACGATTGGGATCACATGGTCAAGTAACCCAGATTTCATCATTTCCTTCATAATAGCTTTGGGCTTCCAATAGTTTTTAAGAATCCAATGCAATGTTTCTTTACATTTCTTGGGCGAGTGGGACGTCTCTTACCAGGCTCCTGTCTTTTAGCACTAGCTATGGTCACTAAAGAAGCTTTAGGGACCCACTTGTATATTTTCTTTGTTATATTAGGATGAGTTTTGTGTGTCTCAAGCTTTATTTCAACTACAACAGTTGAAGCTCTAGAGAGTTGGTGGGCTATGGGGACATATGGTTCAACTTCTTGGACATGCAATCTTTTGGGTTTTATTTCCTTAAGAGGCAATATCTCAGGGACTATGGCTTGAGTGGTAGGCCTAAGATTTGGTTTCTGCGTTGTGACACCCCCAATCCCCCAATCAATAGTGCATCTGATGGCTATCATCCACGTGCGTCCCAGGTTTATATTACCCTCCATAGTTCCAGCAGGCATGACCAAAAAGTCTTGAGCTACAACCCCATTGTCATAACTAATAGAAGTGTGTCAGATTCCAAAAACAGCGGTCTTCTTCTTATTGACACCCTTGACTTGGATGGTGCTTGTGGATAGGGGTGGTTTTTCTAGCTGATACCAAACTCCATAAGATAACAAATTATGTTGAGCTCATGTATCCAATAATGTGTTATATAGTATTCTCCTATAGAGGCTATTTAGTTCAATTGGATATCGTAGAGCTGGCTCGGATTCCAATGAATCATCATCAGTGTCTTCAAAAACCGCTTTCGTGATTCCCAAATTAGCCTCTCGTTGTTTGGCGTCTAAGACGTTGTTGTCTTTCTTGAGCCTCAACTCTTGCTTGGATCTTTTTAAGCTCTGCCTGTTCTTTGGCTGCTTTCTTTTCGCTTATTATAGCACGCACATTTGCTCGATATCGTGGCCTCTTATATCTCTTACTCTTATTGTCTAATTTTCGATTACGATCGAACTCTAGTGAAGAGTCACCAGATGAATTGCTACTTATGTCTTCTGCTCCCTTGGATAGACTGTCATCTAGGGTACCGCTGGGCCCTTAATGGTTTGTCCCCACATTTGCACTAAGATTTAACTCAGATTCTTCATCCTCAGAGTCAATTTCAATTGATGATTCTAACCCCAAATCGTGTGGGCTATAGTCTTGTAAGACGCTACTTGTTCCAATGCTAGTCAAACCTTCATCTTGTAGGTCATCAGAAGCTACATGTATTGCTTCTAGCATATTTAAGGGTATGAGTGGTGGCATTCCATCCCCCTCAAGTGTTACCTAGGTCGTCCCCCTGTTTCCCCAAGTATCTATGGTTGCTTCTATGTGGACCCAATCCACATTGTCCGACTCGGCCATCCCAGGTAGTACATCCATATAAGGAGAATCTTCCCCAACATCAGTGTCCGCTTTACACGTGCAACAATGCTGCAATGGGGTTGAGTGAACTGTGGTGTCAGATCTATGATCAATTATAAGCATGTTTCCTAGAGGATGTGCTCGACCAGTTACAAGATCCACTCGAATGACAGAATCTTGGAACTGCAAGTAGGCATGGTTTTTAGACCAGTCATGCACCATTTTTGCTTCCGAGACGTCCTAAGATCATCTTAGATGCCACAATGTGCTTGCAAAAATCCATAACAATGAAGGTAATTCTTATTTTGTGTCCTAAGACCTTGATCTTGAGATCTTCTAGCATCCCAATAGGTTTAACAATAGACCCATTGGCCATCTTTACTATTATGGTTGTGGTTCCAAGGTGAGGTCTTCCCATAGTTTCCCATCAACTTTTAGTCACAATGCTAACCCCAATGTCACCATCAAGGATTCCCTTCACATTTAATCCCTTGGTAGTCATTGGTATGGTTGCATTGAATTCATCACCCTAAAAGTATTGTCCCAACTTGTTAAGAGGTATTTCTACAACAAGGTTCTCATCTATGTTGGGTTGTGGATCTAAGTATTCCTTCTTTATTGGCATCTCCCAAACTCCATCCATCTGTGAAAATTGTGGTAGCCCAACCTTCAGTTCTCCATTGAGGAAAGCTCAAAGAGCTGATAATAGCTCAGGGTCTCCATATAGTTTGGACATGATGGTGGTTCTAACCTCTGAAGCCATGAAATCCATCAATTTGGCAATATTTAACGACACCTTTTGGGCTTCAGTCCCTTGACGTGGGGAAGATGGGATCTCCACTTCTTCGATAGGGTCAAGTAGTCCCTTTGTAGATATTCTTTCCAACAAGAAGTTAGTACGCCCACTTCCCCATGACTTTAAGTCACTTTCTTCTTGGATGACACTAGGTATGGCTAAGGGTCTATGGACTTGATGAGGTTGTTGTTGCGTAGGGAACACGGTGTTTGTAATCTGGATCTGCCTAGGTGCTAGCTCTAGATCCCTTTGGGTATCTTCTACCAAACTCCTTAATTGCTTGACCCGCTCGATCTCCTCTGTAGGGTTTGGATAAGTTCCTATCTTCATCTTGGATCCTGGCCATTGTGGCTCATGACGATCTTCCTTGTTGGTTTCTTCCTATTGGTCGTTTTGGTCTTCATGGTTTCACCTGAATCAAAATCCTCTTCAACATCCTTCATATATACGGGGCGTCACCAGTCCTTATGTTAGTCTTTGAACTGGGGTCTGACTTTGTTGCTTTTTGTGATCTCTTCCTTCGTGTTTTTTTTTTTTTTTGAGGTCGGGCAATAGATGTCGTGTCTCTTTCTTCAAGAATATAATTTTGTTTTTGGAGCATCGATTGAGTACGTATACTGGTACCACGTGTGTACTTTGTGATGGCTCCTCAATAGCCTCAATCAAGAGCATCTACTTGATAGACAGGTTTGACTTGTCCCCAATAGTCCTCCATGTAGTATTGTGGACTTTCTTCAAGCGCATCCATACCATAGGCAATATTAGGGTCTATATCTTCCTCACAGCCTTCCAAACAAGCAATAGATGACTCACAACCCACTTGATTCACAGAAGTGATTCTCGGATGTGGTGGTTGCGGTCCTAGCACTGGAGGTGGTAAGGGTGTTGTTTGAATGACATTTTGGGCCCTAGAGACCATGTGTTGTGACGTTTGTTCAAGAGGTGGGGTCGGCAGCAATGCAGACACTCGAGGTGTTGTTAACCCTCATGCACATTCCTATCACCTAAGACGGACGCCGTATTATTTATTTGGTAGAGTCAGGTACTGGGCTTGTCGGTCCAATAGGAAAAGGGTAAGAGTGATCGCCGATGAGAGGCGCACTCTAACTGGAACATTCAAGGGATTAGTTGGCTAAGCATGGGCGCCCAAGTGTGAATGGGACGAGCTCATATAAAAGTCAACTAAACCTAAAATTCACTCATTCTCTCATTTGTGCGATTGAGGAGTGCTCTTGCTCCATCTCCATCTTCTTCTTCTTCATCTCCTTGTTTGTGTGTGTGTATGCGTGAGAGAGAGAGAGAGAGTGTGCGATCGAGCATTGTGTGTGAGAGAGAGAGAGAGAGTGTGTGCGATCGAGCATTGCGACAATGGCACGGCGGCGGCAAAGTGGTTGAGCACGGCGTAGCGGTAGCTCCTTCTTCTTCACGGCGAGGAATCTACCACAACAGCAAGCGTAGAGCGGTGAGTGACACACCATCGCCATCTTTGAGCTTACTAGTTTAGGCTAGTTGTGTGCTTGGAGCCATTTGTGGCTCGCACATAGTGTATCGGCAAGTCCTTTGCATTGACACGTGCGACAGACGCGCACATTTTTAGCACCGTTGCTGGGAAAATGCCATACCCTAAACTTGAATGACACTCTGTGCTGCTTTGTGGCGCAATTTCAATTGTAGGAAAGGTAGAGAAGGAAGGTGTGTGTGTTGAGAAGAAGGAGTTTGTTTTACTATTGTGTATTATTTTGTTAATAAGGAATTGAAAGGTACTGCATTTTCTTTGTTAATAAGGTTTTGAAAGGTACTGTGTTTTCTCTGTGATAAGGTGTTAGTATTAAGGTTGTAGATCCATAATGTTAGTTCTGTGTAAAGTACAGTAAGTAGTTATGTTAGCTAGTGAGTTGCTGTAGTAGTGTGTTAGTGTGTAACAATAGCTGTATTAGTGGTAAGTAGGTAGATTAGGTGTGTGTGTGTGTGTGCTCGCGCGCACATCGCGGCCGCAGCGACCTTATCCCAAAAAAAAAAAAAAAAAAAAGTTAAAATTTTAAAGGTAGGACCGGGATCGGGAATATCTCCTAAACCCAAGCCCAAGCTCATGCTCAGGCTCAGGCCTAAGTCGCCCTTTAAAATTACGTATTTTAGCCTCGCACGTAGCTAAAAATCGACCTTTTTGAGGACCAACGGAGCTTCAGGTGACCGAAGGTTGTGCTTTAAAGCACACCAGGACTCTCTGAGTGATATGATCATTTTGAGCTATCACGCACTTTAATAAAAAAAACTGATCATTAAAAAACATTAAAAAACATCAAAAAACGAGTGATATTAGGCGTGTTACGTATATTCTCAGCAATAGATCGACCGATAGCTTGAGCAAATGTTGCCAAGTCACGTAAGTGAGTAGGCATCATGGGTGAAGGCGCTCCAGAGACTACATGTGGAGTAGGTATTGGCATTGGGCTTGGCGCATAGGAAGCCCTTGGGTTCCACGTTTGGTACGGTGTTGTACCATGTGGTGGGGCCCAAAGTTCATATGTGTAGCCCTAGGCATAGTAGACATTGGATGTGACATGCTAATGCTAGCCAGTATGGTCTCATGGAAATAAGAACTTGGGTGTTGTGGTTGTGGAGCATAGGTTGTTGAAACAATGGGAGGGGTAGGGACTACATGAGTACGAGGACCCATAGGTGTATATGATTGGTACACACTTCTAGGTACTGTTGCAGGCATTGAGCTACCATGTAGTGGTGCTTTACTAACAAATGAGGTCCATGACCTATTTCTTGGCATGCCCATCATTGGGGTAGGCATGGTAGCCATGGTGTCATCAAGGGAAAGATGAGCTAGACTTGGAAAAGGAAAGCTATCACTTGTGGGCTCAGATTGCACTGAGACCCCTGGCAAAACAACATATGGAGGATCCATCGGACTAACCGAGGGAGTCTCCATTTCTGATAAGTCAAACGAAGCCCAAATGCAACGAAACTTTAGGATGAGGTCTAAGACACCTAGGGGGTACTATCCTACCAAGTTTGGTTGCAATTCAACATGGTACCAAAATCACTATCCATCATGATCAAGGTCCTGAAAATTGCAACAAAACATACCAAAAAGGTCACCATATGGTCTAGGAACACTCACTTACGATTGAAACGTCAAAAAACAACCATTAACGCACTCAAAACAATCGATTTAGCTCGCTAACATGTAGTCGTGAACTACAACAAAATTGACAATGATTACAATTAAATTAGAGAGCAATAGACAAGAAACACAATGCAAGTTTTGGAATCAAAATTGGATTACCAGAGCTCAAGATAGATCGATTACAAAGCGCGTAAGAGTAGGCGCTCTCAATCGTACGCTTCAAAACTCAAAACCTTTTGATAATGATAATGTGTCTCCTTTCCCACTTACAATAATTGAGCTATACTTAGGGCTTTCTTGGTCAGTGCCAACTTAACAAGGCTCATACTCAAAAGAGGACTTACAACTCGGATTTTACATAAACTAGCTCAGGAATTATCAAACTAAAATTAGAGACTCTCATATAATTACAAAGATTATATTAGAAATTAGATAAAAATTTATCAAACTGAAATCAGAGACTCTCATATAATTACAAAGATTTTCAAAAAAATAACGATGGGACATCAAAATTGTAGGGCTCATGATGAAGGGTTCGACTAGGAGGGCGCACGTATGGTCCATCTGCCAACATTCCCCGCTTCCTAGTCTTTGCACATCCTCATGCAAGCTTTGTCTTGGTCTTTGTCTTTAGCTTTGTCTTTGGCTTTGGCAGCAGTAGAGCTGGTCTTCAATCTGATTTGTTAGAGTCTTTAGTAGTCAAATGTCCTCTTTTCCAACGTCTTTGTGAGTAGGTTGAACTTGTCTACTCTTGCCGCTATCTTCGTCTGGATCGCCAATTGTTTGAAAGGATTGTTCACTAAGGTGCTTTGATATGCGATATGTCGGGTAGGTAGATCCTTTGTCATGGGGTCGAAGATAGTAGAATCCATCTTGAAGAACTCGATCATGAACGCCTCCTCAAATGTTTGTAGACACTGTGAGGGTAGGAACATGACACGAGCATACAATCCCATGATTTCATTGTTGCTTGGAATCTTTGTTTTGTATTCTAGTATAAGCCTCTTGTGCCCTCTAGGAACACCTGCCATGGGTGAATAGCTACCTCGATGTCCTCAAATACTGTGATGCAGGTGATAAGCATTTTGGCAATTTTACCAGCATCTGGCAAGTGAAATCTAGGACATCTTGCATCCGTGTGATCACTCCTCGTAATGTATGCACCATATAGTGATTTGATGGTGGGAAGTTGTTGGTCGGCTTTGATATTACTGGGTAGTTGAGTAACAACAACCTTTTGCTTTGTCAAGTATAGTAGTTATCCCAGGATTGCCTTCTACTGATGGGACAAAATGTACCATCGATTTTAAGATGCTGCGGTGCATTTTTGTAGATGGTCTCATCCTATGGCCGCTTGTTGAACCATCTATTTCACCATAGGGGTTGATTCTCAAGAATTGCTAGTGCCCGATCCACTATCATCAACACATCTTTGTAATCCCCCTTTTGATTTGGCTCGAGAGTGGGCAATAATTTCTTCTTCCATATGATGGCCTCTTGCTTCATTAGTGGTAGTGGAATCATGTTGTAGCCCAAGGTATGTACCACTTCATCTGGCTTGATTATCAAGAGAGCCCCTTATTTGAGTACCTTGAGTTCGTATTGCATGTATTCTCGGTGAGAAGGATCTTGAACTTTCGAGATCCCCTTCTTGATTTCATCTTTGGCATCTGGTATCTCTTATGTGGCTTCAAAGTCATGGAAACCTCCCTTACTAGATGTGCCTTGCAACTCTATTGGAGGTAGGTCCACCCATGTAAACTCTTGTCTCCGTTGGTGGTGGTTGAGCTGGCACAATTGCTTTGGCTTTGATGGCACTGATTTCCATAGCTTTCTTTTGTAGCTCCAAAGCATATTCCTCTTTTTGGGCAGCTAACTTTGCATGTGCCTTTGCCAACTGCTCCTTTAGCTCCATGATTTCCTAATCTTTTTTGCCCTAGATAGCCCTATGTCTTGCAGTCAAGATTTGTCTGTCATATTTCTCTTGTGCGAGCTCCCCTTTAAGTGCTTTTAGTTCTTCCAAAAACTGTCGTTGGAGCTGATGATGTATAAGTTGGGGGAGATGTGTCTTGCATGCTGTGTTCGTGTATTTTTGACTACACCATACGATTCCCCAAGCTTTGCATTCTTTTACTGCTCCTTTTCAAGCTACTCTTCCAGCCTTTGCTATTCTTCTTGCAGCTAACTATTCACCACATTGTAGTCTTAAACTTCTTTATAGTAGTAGGCGGTGTCTTGCTTTTCTTTCTTTAGCTCATCCTTGAGTGTCTTTGACCTCTTTAAGTTGTTGCTGAAGTCTCTGATTTTCTTCTTTAAGTGCCATTGATTCCACTTTGGTATCCTTCAGATCCAGCTCTCGTAGGTTGGTGATGACTTTTTGACAAATGAATTGTAGTTTAATGTGCTTCAAATGTCCATCAATGTCAAAATCTTGAAAAGACTTTTTCCATCTTCAATGATAGCCCTTGAACACAGAGATACTAGCCTTCTTTTGGATGTGATGCATTGATGAGAGGTGCCAGCTTTTGGTTCTTTCTCCTTGTGTATTTCTCCTTGCTTCTCTTGATGTTGCTCCTTGGTTGGACATTGCTCCGTGCTTTCTAGTTCTTTGTCCTTGTGGTCTTCTTGTCCCACTGCTCAGGCTCTTGTTGCTCTAGAGGAACTTGTTGCTGGTTGATGTTTCCTCTTTCTCTTTTTTTTTTCAATAATTGGCTGCTCTCGAGGTGGCTGCTCTTGAGCTTTGTCTTGATTCTCAGATTCACCCTTTGACTCTTGAGCATGATAAGGGGTGGTGGCCTTGGGGGAGAGTGGCGACATTGTTTGAGTGTTGATTTCTGGGGGTTCCACACAAATCCCTCCCTTGGCGGTTCTCCATCATCTTTGTACTTGTTCTTGGAGGCGTCATCTGAGGATTCTTGGTCATTAGTCTTTTGTTTCTTTGACTCCTCTTGAACTCTTTGCTTCTCTTTGCGCTTGAGAATGTTGTGGATGTGTTGTCGCATGGTGTCAGCAAGCTCCACCTTATCCGTAGTTTTCCTCCTCTTGTATTGCTTAATCTTCTCTAATCTTTCAGCTTTCCTTTGCTTTAGAGGCTTGTCTTGATCTTCCTCCTCTTTGTGTTCCGCATCCTCACTTGTTGCCTCTACCTTTTTTTTTCTTCGGCCAGCTTTTGCCTTTGTTCTTCTTTTAATATTTGTGCCTCTTCCATAGATCTTTGAGTCTAGGAGATTGGAATTTGATCTTTCTACTTTGACTGTTCTTCGCTTGATCCACACTAGAGGTATGGTGACATCATCCTCATCTTCTCCATCCCCTACGGTTTGGAACTTAGATGGGGTGTCTCTGTTCTTGGGCTTTATTTTGCGACTGAGCTTTATTTCCATCTCTGTCTTTTCAATCTCTGATGCCTGCTTTCTAGAGCCTAGGCCTCTTGTTTGTCTAGTGCCAGGTGCCGATGAAGGACGTGCTACCGTTCAAACTCCATGCTTTGACTTATGCAGTGGGTCAATTTGAGAATCAGCCGATGATAGTTGGTCGGTCATTATGAGGGCATAGTATACTATCCTGGTAAGCATTGGCCTCACGTTCAGGAGGCATTGGCCTCACATTCATGTAGGTTTTGTTTCTCTAGCTGCTTTTGATGTTGGCCTCGATTAGATTCTCTAAAATATAATTCCCCAAGCCGTAGCGGACTACCCTTTGCTCAAAAAGCCCCATTCATGACTACTGCAATGTGCAGATTCTGCTTTGTGTATCTTGCAAGGTGTATCTTGAGATGTTGAGAGATCATCCAAAGTGGTAGCTCGGTCTCTGAGTATACCAAGTCTTTGTATGTGAACTTACTTCCTTGCTGCTTTATGAACACTTTGTCGTTGTATATGGCCTTTGTTATGAGCAGCAGGTTGTGATTTCTAGGAGGTAGATGCAGTGCTTGATTGATAAGGTCGGTGGTGATCTGAACCTTGATTGCCTCTACATATTTGTAAGTGAGTGTAGCCTCGCCAATGTATTGCGTAGAGCTCATGGGCTCTACAAAACGTGTCCATTTGTAAACATCTGGACCCCTCGATGACTTCTCTTTGATGATGCAAGGTCCATTGTTCTTTTGGAAATATGGTCGTTTTTACTTTTTATGCCTTTTGCTGCTTGAAATCTCCCAATAAAGATGTTTGTTGGAACATTAGCCAGCTCCTCCTCTAGTATGTGAGCTTTTTCATTAGATGAGATATCCACCACCTGGGAGGGGGGAGCCTCCCACTGCTTTCTTGGTCGTCTGCCAGGCATTTTGTCATTAAAAAAACGTTCAATTAGCTCCAAAATTTGGCCAAAAAGTTGGTCGAGAACGTCGAAAAAAACGCAAACTTGACCATAAAATGAAAAATGAGCATAACGTGATTAAAAAAAAGTCCAAACTTGACCAAAATTCACCAATGCATCTTGGACAACTGCATACACTAGGTCATGTGGTTGCAGGTAAGATTTGGCTCAGGGGGTCATCGATCGCGTTCCATGTTGGAACACATATTGGAATTTTGGTGATACCATTTGATAAAGCATGCTTTGGTTTGATGCTATAGATCACTTCTTTTGGAATTTGGATCATTGGTTGGAAATTTGTGCCACTTTTTGGAAATTTTCTTAGACTTAGATCATTTTGGCATTTTGGCAAGGGTTTTGAAGTCCAAATGACTTGAAACTCCACGGTTAGGCTATTTTTGGCATTTGGGACCTCATGGTATAAATTTGGTTTGGAAAGTTTACAGGGGTCATGGATCGCGATCCATGATCTGCATCCTTTTGGTGTGAAACTTGGGGTACTTGTTCCTATAGCATGCCCTAACACACCGGTGAAGTTTGTTTCAAATTTGGACAAGTTTCTCTCAAGTTTCCCCAATTTCCCATGTTATGGCCCAATTTGGTCTGCCATATTTAGTTTTGGTTGGCAACTTTGATCCTTCATTGTGATCAATCTGTTTGGAATTTTGCTCTTTTGGTGATTTGGGATTGAAGTAGTGCCCAAATCCCAGTCGTTTGTTGGTTTCTAGCCCAATTGGAGTCTCTTTGACCCCTTTAGTCTCCTTGGCAAGTTTGGACCACTTTCCATGCATTTTTGGGCTTTTCTTGAGTTGACTTCTCTTGACTTTGCACTTTAACCAAAAACACACTTTCAGCCTCTAACACTCTCACATTGCTGAACTTTAACAAATGAATCACTTTATATGTCCAAAGACTGAAATGTTGGCACATTGCATAATTTCTAGCCTATACACACACTTTGCAAGCAAAGCTGACAAAATCTACATCTGGGGGTCATGGATCGCATTCCATGTTCTGAACCCAAATTGGACAAATTTTCAAGGGTAGGTTCCTGGCGTGTTCCTTAAGCTATTGGTGCACTTTTTTTCTAGGATTGGATCACTTTTTCCATATGTGGGTCAAAACGACTACTTGGTGGCTGAAATCCCAATTTTACTTGGTTTTTGATGGTTCTCATGTCCATTTGACACCAAATTTGCAGGGCACAATCTCTAAGGCATGTACAAGCTGACTGTACCAAAAAAATTATGTTTGGGCAAGTTGGGGGCCATGGATCGCGATCCATGTTTAGAAACAAAATTTAACTATGATTGCTGCAGTGGATAGGCGCGCTTTCACCATCCTTATTTTGCACCACTCGACTTTGCCATTTGGAGTGAGGGGGTCATGGATCATATCCCATGTTCCACCTCATTCCCAAACTTTGATAGTATAGCTTGATTTTGCTAGCAATTTTGGACATTCCTATGAACTTGCTTGTGAGTTTGGACCTTGTTAACCCTCCCAAAAGTGCTTTGATAGTTTCCCAACTCCCATCTCTGATTTGATTGATTCTATTGTTGTGAGTGTTTTTTGTGTAAATTTGACCATTCACAACTGTTTATGCACTGATAACGATTATACTTGTGAAATCTGGTGTAGAGTGGGTGTTCGATGTGGCTGAAGCACTCTTGTTATGCTCATTAGGAATCTAATGCTCACTATGTTCATGCTATTTTCCGCTACAGACAAGTTACTAGGCCATTAAAGGTTACATTGGTATTAGAGCACAAGGTTTCTCTTTTCTTGATCAAGAAGGGAGGTCCTCAAGCTAGCTATAAATGGTTGTTATTATTAATTGCAATTGAGTAAGTAGAATAGGGATTTTTCAGCCTTGCAGTGCGCCTGCCTTCGTGTAGATAACGGGGCATCACCGTCGAGAGCTATGGTCTTAATAATGGAGTCCTATGGGGCTGCCTACGGCTTAACCACTATTGAGCTATTAGAAGCTTGACAGGAGCCGGTGCTGTTTTGGTGTTGAAAGACCCTCTCTTCTATTCCTTGCAATTAATGGTACTCGAGCCACGGGTACAGTAGATTGAGTGCTTTTCTAAAGGGGTAAAGAGGAGTAGCAACTAGGGCTTGAAGTGCCAAAGTACACCTAAAAGTTGTTAGAATGGATGACAATAGTAAAGAGAGTGAAATTAATGTTGATAGCTTTGATTTTGCTAATGAGCATGCTACTAATGATACCCCTATGCTTATTAACTACCTTGTTTCCAGGCTTCAACAAGCCATCGGCAATCCATCCCTCCAAAGTGAAGTGCAATGGCAACTTCATGCTCATGGGATTCTCCAAAATCCCCACCATGACGAGAGAGTACCTAGGAAGCCTCCTTGTGAGACTTCCAAAAGAGGCCTCTCTCCGATTCGGTAGGAAGAAGAGGATCCATACGAAGGGCTCAAAAATTTGCTTCTTGATGACGCATCTCCTTCCCAAAGGAGAACTCAAGAGCCCCCACCGAAGGAACGAGAAAGACGTGAGTCTCCTGCCACCTTGGCGGAGATGGCTCCACGAAGAGGGCGGGCAAAACGCTCTCCATCACCTCCTAAACGGAGAAGACCATCGCACACTTCATCCTCTTCCTCTTATGAAAGTGACGGTGCAGACAAAGAAGATCAAGGGAAGAAAAAGGCGAGAAAGAGGTCACCCTCTTCTCCATCTTCCTCAAATTCTTCATCTCCTGAAGAAAGCGATGGTGAAACTTTTGAACCATAAAAAATAAGAGGCCATAGGAAATCCTATGCCGCATGGAAGAGGTCGTCCAAGCTCAATAAGCTCAAAGAGGGAGGAAAGAGGATCTCTTTCCTTACCTACGATGCCACCTTTGGTGCTGCGGACAAAGTCTTGGCCTTTATCCAACAATTCGATGCGGCTTTTGGAGATGAGGGCTTCACGGAGTCCTCTAAGCTACGCCATGTAGCCATGCACTTTCAAAAGTTCGCCCGGCAATGGTGTCTAGCCTACCGGCCAACGGTGAAGCTCCATGAACATAGAAAGCTTTTAGAGCTTCCATCATGAAGCAGTTTTTGGCCACCGATGCCAGAGACAAAGTACTCACCGAATGGCGAAGCTTGAAGCTCTTTCCCTACGAATCCATTCATAAATATGTAGACAAGTTTTGGGACCTACATCTCAAAGCCACTGTCTTCAAAAAGATGGATTTTGGAGAGAAAAAGCAACAATTTTTTGCGGGCTTAATTGAAGAAATGGCAGAGTATGTCAACTCCCAAAGGCCACGCACCATATCCATGGTTATACACCATACTATGGTGGCTTCTCGAATCAATTTCCAAACAGAGGCTAAGAGAAATCCGAAGCCTACGGAAAACAAGGGTTCTAATGAGCCTAAGGGGAAGGACAATGTCCAAAAGTCTTCTAAGGGCAATTCCAATAACAACAAAGCTAAGGAGAAGGGAGTTTACAAAGGCAAAAACAAACTCTCTCCTGAAGAGCTTGAGCGTTATCTCAAGGATAACAAATGTTTCAAGTGCGGCAAGGAAGGGCATGCGTACCGCGCTTGTCCGCAAAAGAACACCCGCCATGAGCCTCCTAGAGCTACCTTGGTCAAAATCCAAGAAGAGTAAGCTCACCACAAAGGATCTTCTCTATGCCATGCTTGGGGAAAGGTAAGAGAACATGATGCTTTTATTCTCTTTGACCCTAGTTCTACTCACAATTTCATATCCACAGAGTTGGCCACCAAGCTAGGCATCCAAACCTATGAGATGGGAGATATCCTACCCGCAAATGGTGCTTTCAAGGGGCAAGAAGCTTCAATCACTCCCTTAATTGGGAAATTGAGGCTTCGTGTCCAAAGTTATGTGGACAAAGAGGACTTCTTTATCTCTCCTCTCAAGCATGAGGATGTAATCCTAGGGGCACCCTGGTTTGATCGCATGGCTGCCAATGTTAAATTCCCTGAAAGGAGAATCTACTTTAGGTTCAGGGAAAAAGATATGTACATAGATGCTAAGGAAATGGGTAACACCATACCCATTGTACAATACGCAAGCTTTCAATAAGTCAATAAAGAGCTCTATTTCCGTGTACATGATTTTTGTTAAAGATTCTCAAAATGAACCTAATGCTTTAGCAAAAGAAAATATAAATAATCACAAGGAATTAGAGTTATCCAATTTTCTCAAGGGGTTTCAAGATGTCTTTATTGACGACATCCCTTGTGAACTACCTCCTAAACGAGGCAATGATGACCATGATATTGAACTCCTTCCAGGATGTTCACCGCCTAATAAACCTCCTTATAGAGTTTCTCAAGCTCAACAAGAGGATATTATGCGGCAAGTGCATGAGTTAGTTGAGAAGGGCATGGTTAGGCCTAGCTCATCTCCATTTTGCTCACCCGTGTTACTAGTGCAAAAGAAAGACAACACATATCGTATGTGTGTCGACAGTAGAGCACTAAATAGGATCACTATCAAGAATAGGTTTCCCGTTCCACGGGTAGAAGACCTATTTGATAAGCTACAAGGATCGACCTACTTCAGTAGGATTGACCTAAAAAGTGGCTACCATCAAATAAGGATAGTTGATCAAGACATTGTGAACACCGCATTTCGCACTACGTTTGGTCTTTACAAATACATTGTCATGCCTTTTGGCTTGACCAATGCACTAGCCACATTCAACCACTTGATGGAGAAGCTATTCAGGCCTCACCGAACCTTTACTGGAGTGTTCTTTGATGATATCATCATCTACTCTAATTCATTAGACAAACACAAGCAACACCTCCATGTAATATTTCAAGTCTTAAAAGAGAATAAACTTTATGTTAATCGAAAGAAAAGTGAGTTTTTCTTACAAGAGATTTAGAAGGCTATCACATATGTTGCTTAATTTTCATTGGCTAAGCTGGGAGAGGTCCAATGGGGTGTTGGCATGAGTAAAATGGAAGAGGGGTTGACCACGAGAGAGAGGGGTCTGAATTTGTCAAGTCATTATCACACACACACTCACACAATCTCATGTGTGGAGCAAGAAGACTCTCTCTCTCCCCTTCTCAAGCTTTAATGGAAAGCTTATCACCTACTCCAAGCTTGTGAGAAGAGAGGCCTACACCAACAACTCTTGGCTTTTTGATGCAAATCCAACCAAGAGCCAAGCTTCAATGCATGCTCATCTTCTCTACCATGCTAATTAGTAAGCTAAGCTATGATAATATGAGTGATTATGTGAGGAGATGTACATCTTTCTCGTAAGACTACTCCTTCTTTCTCTCAAATCTACTCTCATACCCGCTAGCTCTCACCGTCTTTGAAGGTGTGTGAGGTCTTGGGTCTGAGACCGTGAGGGAATTGATGTTGTGTTTTATAAGTGTTTTGCTTAGTGCTTGAAGCTTCCATCTTCATTGCACTAGCTAGTATTGAAGGAACACAAGAATTGTATTGTGTAATGTCTCTCTTGATGGGAGAAACCTATAATACAAAGCCTTTTGGAGGGGGGACCGGCTCCATGTAAATCTGGTCCCCAACTGTTGTCAATAGCTTAATTTCTCTCTCTTTTGAAGTATTGTTCATGCTATCTAACTAGGTGTTATGCTTTTTGTTGCTCTCTCCACCCAAGCACTCTTGTTATGCTCATTAGGAATCTATTCTAATGAAATGCTCACTATGTTCATGCTATTTTTCGCTAACACAAGTTACTAGGCCATTAAATGTTACAGGCATCACTGAAATTGACCTTGCCACAAATATGTGGATATGGAGAGGACCATTCTCTATGAGGTGTTATATGGAAACTGGAACCAGAATCTATGACCCAATTTTGGTCAAAGCTAGCATCTCGTGCAATTAGAGTATCTGGACTAAGATCTGCTATAAAGACTAGAACATCAGAGGAAGTTTGGACCTCAAACACATCTATAATCGTAGGAGACTTTAGCACATTGAGCTCCTCAATCTTAGCTTTGCCCTCACTGTCATTATCAGACTTCTTGATGTCTTGCGCCTTTTTCTTGTCTCTTTGCCATGCGTGTCAATCTTTGTCCTTTCTTGTGGCAATGGTAGCACTCGACATTGCACAAAGAACATATAGAAACACATCTTCCAATGCATAAACCTCCCACCAAAACCAAAAACTTATGCAAAACTTGTATCCAACAACATGTAATCAGAAGCTGACAAACTTTGTGCAAGCGATGTGCAAACAATATCCTTGCGAGTGCAAAACTCCACCTGCGATGTCAATGTAGAAAACTATATGTATCAATCGAAATAAAATCCTTGGTCGGAGCTCCAACAAACGCCACTCGTGACGTCAATGCTGATACTCCGTTTTGAACAGTGTGCTCATAAAATTGATCTTTCGAGAGACCCCAAGAGAGCCAAAAAGTACGGCCCCACTCCAAAAATCACTCACTGTGAGTGTAAGTGATGTGTAGGTGTGTGTCGATGGTAGGCCGAGAAAGGCCGTTGATGTTGAAAGTACCAAGGGAGGGTGTTAGTCACGGGCATGCAGCTACATGCCTTTACCCCAACATAGTATCCTATATCTTAAGATTTTTTATTTTTTATTTTGCAAAACTCACAATTGTGAATGAATTATATTGAGCAGCCGAAAAATTACAAGGTTTTGTCATGCTCATGTTAAGCCATGACAACATCCATGAATCATAATTACAACGGCTATTAGGGCAGCCACTCCTACCGATGGCCAAGGTTTGCCCCCGTCCCTGGTATTCCGTCTGTTGACAACAAGGCACAAGTAGTCCTAGACCAATCCTCCGAGTGATGCTTGCGCCCAAGTGCCCATATTAGCACTTTGCTTTCCTGTACAATTTTCTACGACTAAGCCAACCAAGAATAACTTGTTTAACCAAGTTTGATTTAATTTGAGGATTGTCTCCTAGTAGTCGCTTGTTTGTGTTGATGCAAAAGGACCCAAGGGCATTTCACTAAAGCTTTCACAAAGAGTATTCACTTGAAAACGTTTTCTCTAGGGCAAACGAGGGCATGGCTTGCCGTACCTAGGCCCTAGGTGTTGCATTAATTCACTTCTTTCTCTTCCTCTTTTCCATCTAAGTTCTCTCTCTCTCTCTCTCTCTCACACACACACACACACACACACACACACACACACACACACACACACACACATACACACACACACACATGGACTCCCAATTTCTTCAAGGGCCAAGTTCGGGGGAAGAGGATTTGCATTGTTCCTTTAGTCACCATTATTCCACATAATCTACTTTTCAACCGCTAGATCTCTGACAAGCAAGCATACATAATTAAAAAATGCTATAATTGCATGCAATTGTATGCTCAATCAATTAGTGTTTGTTGTCATGTGCTATAGGAGGTGGTCAGGGATCACTATTTGGCCCCCTTTCCTTGGACCTTTAAGGTGTAGGGAAAGAATCCCACCCAATAAAAACTGCTCCCACCATGGGTCCTGGCTCCCGCCAATTGCCATGTAATTGCATTTTTGATTGGGAAATTAGTGACTAAGGTCACTAAATGACCTTTCCCTACAATAATGGCTTGGATGATATCAAAACACAATAATTACGGAGATCCCCCCCCCCCCCCCCGTTAGGTAAATGCGGTGTGCCTCACCGTGCTTTGCCCGTGTCCGCCGCCAATGTACGGCCGCCCACATTTATCTTCTTATTCTTTATACATACAAAGAATAAGGAGCTCTCACTCATTTTCACATTATGCTCATACAGTGAGATTTGGGAGCTCCACCCACATCCTCTCTCTCTCTCTCTCTCTCTCTCTCTCTCTCTCTCTCTCTCTCTCTCTCTCTCTCTCTCTCCACCTCCTTCTCACCCTACGTACACGCACCTCATTCGTGCAGTCACGCTCGGGGATTGGGAGCACCATTGGAGCTTAGCGGGGAAGTAGGTGGAGAAGGAGCAAAAACTGCAACATGTTTTTGCGGATCTGTGTTGGCCTATCAAAACGTCTTTGTTCAAGACGATTTCCTTTGCTCTTCATTGGTTTTTTGTCCTCTTCAACTGTGTAGAAGAAAATTTTCTCAAAATCTTTATCAATTGTGAGATACGTCACTTAGATTGCCTGCACGTCTAAGGTACACAGCTGCAAATTTTTATAGATCTGTTTTGACCTGTAAAAACAACACATTTTAGGTCCATTCCTATCACTCCCAACCGTTTTTACATGGTCTACAACTTTGCTGAAGGAAATTTCTGCAAATTCTGAACGGTTTGGGAGATATGGGCTGACCGGCTGCAAGGTGTTCGAAAAGTTGAGGATACGATGTATGCCTTATGTGGTTTGATGCTCATGGAGACTCATGTGATTGCAGTTTGAGCTTGGAAATGTATGCCTCAGACTACTTTGTGTCTTGGGATCACTCATGTGAATGCAGTTTGAGCTCGGCAATGTATGTCTCATACTACTTTGTGTCTTGGGATAGCACATTGTCTACGCATTTTCTACTAGACGAGCATGTAGTTTTTCACGTGACGCCACGTCGTGATTTGTTTTGCTCTTTCTCTAATGGGAGACTTGGTTGTGTGCAGTTTGCTAATGGTTCAACATATGACATAGAGGGTGCTGGAGATATATGCACGTCTTTACCTAGCGGTGCATTGCTTACGTTACGAGATGTACACTATGTACCGGGACTTAGCTAGAGTCTCATTTCAGTGTGTCATTTGCAGAGTAGTGGACATTGTGTACTGCTTGGAGAGCGGTCATTTCAGATGCATAGGGGATCACTGGTGATAGCCAGAGGTGCTAGGAGTGGCTTGGTATACCCTTTGCATATTTTTGCACACGAGGCGGTGTAGTCTTTGTGTATTTGTAGCCATGTTTGGAGCGAGAGATGAGGCGTGTCTCTTTTGTGGATGTGCTGCATGGAAAGCAAGTTGTGCATTTGTCTTGTGGTGACATTCACGCAGACAGTGGTATCTCTGGGGATGCACAACTTTGTCAGTCATCAGTTGAGGTGACATTAATTGAGCCAAAGACCGATGCATTGTTCTATGATGCGTCTGAAACGTTTGAGGGAGACAGTGTCCTTCAGACAACCGTGTGTGATTACACTGGTGCTAATTTTTCGGTTTTACAGTCATTCTCAGCAGATATGCCTTTGCCAGACGATGCTGACATGGTGATGCATAGTCAGGTGGTTCGTGATGAGGATGCATATGGCACTGAGGTTGCTGACAGGGATATATTGACACACATAGTGCATGTTTTATTGGATTTCGGGTCTCTCATGCCTTATCTTTTGGTCTCGAGACCCGATCTTGCTTATGCGGTTGGTGCATTTGCAGTGGGAGTTGTCAATCGTGCGATGACTGACACTGGCATTGTGGAGCCATAAAGGTCGTCACTTGGTACCTGCACATCGTAGCTCTAGCCTTAGTAGTATGCATGTTGCATCTATACTAAAGCAGTACAGAGTGAGCCAGTGGGCATAGGTTGAGAGCCGTCTTCTCTCACCTCTTGTATATACTAATTGTAGGCTAGTCTTCTCGCTACTTATCGGTACACAGCCTTTAGTGGGAGAATGTTAGGTAAAGGCGGTGGTCACCGTGCTTTGCCCGTGTCCGTTGAACAGTGTCCGATCGCCCACATTTATCTCCTTAATCTTTATACATACAAAGAAGGGAAAATTACCAAAATACCCCTCAAATTTCAAAAATTCCCAAAATACCCTTATATCTATTTTGGTTGGAATGTTCAAGATTTTCTAATCTTCATTCGTTTTTGACAATCGAGATCCGTTTTTGAGTGCTCAGCATGTAATTTGTCACCAGTTACCATCGCAAGAAAGACAATTATGTCTAAAAATAATGAAGCAATTCATCTCCAAAGCCTACGTAAACAACTCAAATTGTAGTTTTAGCATCTTGTACGATAGACAATCACTCTTCTTGTGAAGACCTACAAAAAAATTTATTTTTCGAGAAATTTAATCTCACAACAAGGGTATTTTGGGAATTTTGGAAAATTTGAAAGGCATTTTGAGAATTTATGATAAAATATCGGGGACATTTTGGGAATTTTTGAAATTTGAGGGGTATTTTGAGAATTTTCTCAAATTAGAGGGGTATTTTGATAATTTTCCCTACAAAGAATAAAGGGCTTTCACTCATTCTCACATTATGCTCATACACTGAGATTTACGAGCTCCACCCACATCATGTGTTCTCTCTCTTTCTCTCTCCCCGCACACGCACCTTATTTGCGTACTCAACCCCCCCCCCCCCCCCAAAAAAACGAAAAGCGCTCCTCTACTTGCTCTCACCCCGCTTGCTACTCCCATTGCGCTCTGCACCTTACAGTGGTTGATTAGGGTTTCTAGCGCTGTAGCACGGACGCCATGACTAGCGAGCTTGGTTGCACATACGCGGCTTTGATCCTGCACGACGATGGCATTTCCATCACGGTAATCTTCGTTCAGAATACCGGTTTATGTACGTACGAAAAGCGGGAGCTTTGTTGTCTCGGTTTACGTTCTAACTGCAATGCGTCATTGATGCTTAAGTGTAGAGATCTGCTGTGCTGCTTCCATCTCACCGTTTTGGCATGCTTATGTAGCTTGTTTTACAAGAAGCGGAGGAGTTGTAACTCTTTTCTTCATTCTTCTTACAGGCCGACAAGATTTCTTTGCTTCTGAAGGCAGCTAATGTGAGGGTAGAGTCATACTGGCCGTCTCTGTTTGCTAAGCTCTTGGAGAAGAGAAGCGTCGAAGACCTCATCTCCAATGTTGGTTCTGGTATGTGTCTGTCCACTACATGGTCTCTTCCTGCATGATTGGCTCGAGGAAAAGTTATACCAGTGCCAAAATTTCCATTCAAGTGAATAACTACTTTCACTTCTAGATCATGTTTGTCATGAAAATCCTTGGCATGGGTGAAACCTTGAACCCATGAAACTTCTAAAGCTTTTCTACAAATTTGCTTGACAAACTCATTCACTGAGACTTAGGGGTCTTGGTTCTGTGTTGCTGATTTGTTTAATGGTGAAACGTGTTGCGGTTTGGCATGAAATTTATCTGAACACTTGATGATGGAAGTGGTAACATACATCACAGGCATCTACATCACTAATGCACAGTTCAATAGGAACAGCAAGGGACTTATCTACTGTTCCAAGCTTTGAGTAAGAGCTGAACATGCGATACAGTGTCATGGTTGAATAACAGGAGTTTTGACCTTAGCGGCAATGAGTTGTATTTGATGTTATTGCCAGGGTCAGTGTTTTATGCAGTTTAGTGGTATTTGCTAGAGCCACTAGGGGGTAAGTAGTCCAGAAGTTCTAGTCAGTGTATGTCGTGTGAATGCATGTATCTAAGGAGTATGCATCCCTTAGCCACAGCCAACTACTGAGTCACCTCTGTATTGCTTTACTATTGGGGCATATCAGCTGTGAAACATCAATGCACCTCATAAAGTGAGATGCCAAGATTTATGATTATCTTCCACAGAGTTTTTGCTACTTGTGGAATGTTCTGTCTGTGGCATAGTATCATCTAAGGTGGCACTATAATTTATCTGGCTGCTGGGCAGGTGGAGGTGGTGGCGTAGCTGTGGCTGCTGGAGGTGCTGTGGCTCCTGCTGGTGGTGCTGCTGCACCTCCTCCAGTTGAAGAGAAAAAGGTAACTTTAATATTCTGTCTTTCTTGTATGTTCCTGATACTGCTCAAGACTGATGTTTTTTGCCTTTTTAACCTGTGCAGGAGGAGCCCAAGGAAGAGAGTGACGACGACATGGGGTTCAGCTTGTTTGATTAGAGGCCTGCCAGAATGGCAGAGAACGTCAGTTTTGTAGCAACTTGAGTTTAGTAGATCACGAGGCCACCCATATTTTTAAAGGCAAACTTCCATTCTCTCGAGCTTGCCGGTCCCTCTGTTCAGATCTTGTGATGTGTTTTCTCTGCGTAATTCATTTCGTTTATGGTGTTGGCTCCGATGAGTGCTTGATGTCTAGCCACTATCCAATTTTGTCAGTGGTACATTTTATTGGCTGGAGGCGGTATGCCATTCAATCCAGTGCGTGGTATAGCATTAAATTCTCAATAGACATACATGTTGCATTTATTGCATATCATCCTTCTACTGCTTCTCGATCAGATTGGGTCGCTTTAAATAACTCATTACACATTGCTTTGAGCTTTTGAACATTGTAAAGCTATTTCATGAAGGCTTTTATGAGGATTTTATTTAAGGCGAATTCCGTTCACTTCGGCTTTATCAAGTACTTAGCAACAGTAGCCAGGTTTGCACCGAGGAACCATCTGTTATGAAAAGGTTCGCCTTTCTTAAAGGTGAGTCTGGATTTGTACGGGAATGTTTTAGGTGTATAGTGCAATAGTGTATCCAGAGTGTGGGGTGCTTGTGGTGATAGCTGGTCGGCAAAGGCACATGTCTTGGTAGCTATGGCTCCCAAAGAGATTTAACTTATGCACCGCCAAGGATGATTGGCTCATTCATCCTGCTTTTCTCTTTGCAGGAGTCTCATAGTGTAGTCCTTGTGCAGCCACTTCTTCAGCTCCTCTAGACTCGACAGAAGTAAGCCAAAACAAGGACAACGAAATGTTGTTTGGAGGGTATGGCAATGGCAGGATTCATTTCTATGTAGTGAAGATCAAAGGGTGTCTTAATTTGCAGCCTTTGTTGTGATGGACCTTATCTCACATTGGTATCAGCAGTTGAGTTGTGTTTGTGTGTATCTGCATGGAGTGGGCAGGTCAGCTTTTTTCTGCTGCTTATGTATTTTTTTTACAAGTATAAACAAGATTTAGAAAATGCTGTTGTCTAATAGATACCTTTGACCTGCCTGTGGTGTGTCTGCCTTCGTTTTGTATTTTGAATGTCAATTCCTTGTTTATAGTGGCGATCAGTTGGCTCCAAAATTGGCGCTGAGGTGGTGATATGTATGCACGAATCATCTTTCTGTTCAGAGAAGCTAGTATGGTTACTACGACAACAAGTTTTAGCCTTTCACCATGTGTCTTGCATTTTGATTTTGTTTAAGGAATGTTGCTCGTTGCTTTCTCCCTGAAACATCTGGGGAATTGTTTTGTAGCTAAGTGATCCCCCATAGACCCATGAATTCCATTGGACAATGGGTCCTCTTTTCCATTTCTTGGATTTCTGAAATGATCATGGAGCTCCACACTGAACGGTGAGAGGTTTAGTGAGTATTACTTATCCAACAGTAAGAATAGTGGCAACGGCCCCCTTAAGAGGATGAGAGAGTGTCTCACTGCCTAGTACTGGCCTACACCTCAAATGACAACGCCTAGTCAATACCTCTTAACAGGAAAAATAGTTTTTTCTTGCCTTAATTAACTTGCCATCTGGCTTTGCACTACAGCTTATTTTTTTAATCAGTCCCCAAGTGCTCTAGAGGAGTAAATCCTTAAGTTAGGCCATAAGTAGACCAAAACGAGGAAATAAATAGCTTGTGATAAAAAGAGGTCACTCTCCAACCGTCCATCTGGATACTCTCAACATAGAGCCATCTCTCTGGAGTAGCGAGAGGTTGAAGAACTTCCGACCTTTTGCTAGCAAAATTTTGGTTTGTGGCTTCTTGACTGTAGAGGTCCGTAGGACCTGTTAAGGTTTCATGGGAGCCCCCCCCCCCCCCCCCCCCCCCCCCCCCCCCGGCCCCTTATTGGAAAATCCGTCTTTGGAATTTGTGCTAGTTCTAAAAATGCTACAAAAGTCCTCAGATAACCCATTATAGCTATATTGTGCATTGCATAATGTTTGTTAAACTTGCATAGGGGTTCTTACCATTGGACTCATCTGTTAGGCAGTGGGCACAACTTCATTATTCGGGGTGCATGTACCAACCTGCTCAACACTTGCCTTGCACAATGAAACAAAAAGAATTGGGCATTTTTAGTCCTCCATGCAGATGTCCCATCACGCATTACTTCCAAGATATCACTAAGGTAAGATGGGAGTTGGCCATCGCATCGACATTTGTATGTTACGATTATATCCAAACAAAGGGATACTGTTCCTTGATGCAATCAATCCCCTTCAGCCACGTAATTGACTTCTCTTCAAGCGGCACTAGTACTAGAGAGCATATAGAAAATGCAGTGTCTTGTCTTGCAGTAAGCATAACTCACACACTCGCAAGGACAACTTACGAGTTGAGCCAAAGTAACAATCCCCAAAGTAGCCTACTCACATTACAATTGTCCTGCCATAGGTTGATTGCCATTTACTCCTCCCTTATCCTCTAGGTAGCAACTTGATCCACACTAAGATATTGATATGAATTTACTTGAGCAACATCGATGGATTCGAACAATTAGTAAGCCTTTCCTTTATTGGAAGTTTTCTATTTTAAAACACAAGAACATGGAGCTAGAACTCAAATATGTCATCCATGGACTTGTAAGGTTAGGAAATATTCACCATGCAAGATTTTGACATACTTGGTTTCCTTGTTTTGCTCTTTTGTTGTGGATTCTCCCTATGGCTTAAACTCTGGCAGGTCTTTGCTTGCTCAACTCCATAGAAGTCAATAGCTTCAAAGAGAGACAATTCAGGTGTTGGCAATGTTGATAGTCTCATTGCTAGTACACTTTCTTCTTGTGCAAGCTCACTCTCAGTTTCCGCACTTGACTATTGAGAGCAACCACTTTCAATTGCATCTCTTTTTGCTCGAGGAAGATGATGACAAGTTCCCTTCTTTGGATTCGCTCAGCCCTAAACTAAAACTTTACTTGTTCATATTTAGTTTCTAAATGATTTTAAGCAAGATCAACAAAAGTGACTCCTTTGGATTTTGTTATACTCGAGCACATCTAGTTGCTATTGTAGTCTTTCCTTTGCTTGTACTACCCGAGTGTTAGCAAGAGTTAGTTGCACCTATAACTTTTTACCTTGTAGTGTGGTTTGTTGTATAGATTCTTGCAACTCCTTCGATTGCAAGTCTTCAATTATATTTTGTATGTCAGTGATCTCTTGGTCTTGTCTTTGAAAGCTATTGGAAATTTTGGGACAATGGTTGTAAAAAATCCTAAAGCTCTCATACACACTCACCTATCACAACTGTCATCCTCACTCCCTTTTTGAGGTAAACACACACAAGTAGACAAAGATAACTCAATTTACACACACATGCACATAAACATAGTAAGGATGGTGAAAACTTGTAAAAGCAAGATGTTGACAAGATTGCAATACAGAACATGTAAGATTATAAGAATTACAAGCATTAGAGTACTTTGTATTGTCATAAGCATTACATATATTAGTTGATTGGAACCTTTTAATGTAGGTTTATAGATCCAAAACACTCTAAAATTGGGTGTATTGGCGATCGATGATGATTTAGGTGTTCAAATGCATCCACATACTGAAGGCATGCTTAATAGATGACGGTGAACCACTTTGTGAGATCAATTACTTGGCTATAAAGAAATGTAAAAAAATGTTACTTACACCACTATTGCTTCACAGGTCTAGGACATACATGTACAGTTAGTGTGCCTCCTGGCTGGCCACCCTTTGCATATGCATTTTCTTTTCATTGTCCAGATATCCACTTTTGGGCCGGCTCCTCACCTTGTCCAGGCGGCTTCATATTTCATTTATTTCTTGCTGGGTTGTGGGGGATTTTTCCAGGCATTGCCCTACCTCCCCTTGGACACCACGTCAAAGCTTCATTCCCGATGGAAGAGAGATTGGCTTTGAACAAATTTTTGGGTTCACTGGGATAATATCATTAAGCTCTAGAGAGGATGTGCTATAATATTAAAAGTAATGGCTTCAAAAAAAATAAAAGGTGCTCCTAATTCAAAGATTCCACTCAAAAACAAGAAAAACGATGTGTTAATCTATAACACGTAACGACATGCAATGACGAAACACAGATTTGCAACAATATTACCTAAGAAAGTTGAATACAACATTGCGCGCGCGCACGCGAGAGAGAGAGAGAGAGAGAGAGAGAGAGAGAGAGAGAGAGAGAGAGAGAGAGAGAGAGAGTAAAGAGAACTTAGAAGAAACCAAATAAAGTGACTTGTATAGATGTTTGGATAACAACTTGGATCTATTTTTTGAACTTCTATCTGCACTTCATCTTTGAGCTTGCAACACTTGGCTCCACTGAAATTTGTAAACATCTGGGAGTTCTTTAGATCTGGCTTTACTCTGATCAATAAGATCTTGGTCTTGTGTTGCTTTTGTTGCTCATCGATTATCTATGGCCTTCTGGATCTGCATATAAGACGTTGTCTCCACTGTAGCCATAGAGTTGCAAAATCTACTCTTTTGCACTTGTGCTTGTGTTGCCAAAGCTATTAGCTTGCTTTGGTTCACTTGAATTCTCGGCTCAACTTGAATCCATGTTGTGCTTGATCTGTATAGTTACTCTTTAGTAGATTTCGATATTGCTCAACAGAATTTCTCCTGCTTCGACTTGACAAGACTACTTTTGCCAAATCTATCTTGGCAATTAACTACTCTTCAATCTCCAAAGAGTTGGCTAGCTCTAGCTCGAACGTGTCAGACTTGACTGTAGCCTTTGAAACGATGAAAATCTTGGCTTTGAATAGCCTGTTTTTGTTTTGAAGAAAGCAAGTGATTCCTTATGTTTGTACAGACCCTTTGTGTGATATGGGGCTAATTTGGCACCTGAAATTTGAGATTGTGCCAAATTTTGGCTTGTAGGGTTTGAAATTGGCCATCGTGCTTGGTTGAAGTGATTTTGGTGATCCAGTGGTGCGAAAATTCATGTGCCTGTAGGTGAGAGTGTGGAAAATAAATTTGTGATGTCAAAGTGCATATTAAAAACGGTTAAGAATCGCGTTTTTTAAACATTCCTTGCAATTCCATGTCTAACTATTCCCACACATTTCCCGCAGTTTTTAGAGCATGTCTATGCATATTCAAAAGTAAGTTTAAAGTTGATGAGTTACACCTGTAAAGCAAACTTAGTATGAAAAACTCCATTTTCGTGATATTTGTGATTGTTGTTGTAATGGGAATGGCCTATGAACTTAGAGAATAGCGGAATTTAGAGTGAGCAATTTTGAGAGCATAGAGGGTGAACTTAATTGGTAGTAGCAACTCTATCATAACACTTAATTAACTAGGCATGAACAATACTTTTACAAGAGAGAGAGTGTAGAGAATATGACAACAGTTGAGGACCGGATTTATGTGGAGCTGGTCCCCCCTCCAAAAGGCATTTGTATTATAGATTCTCTCATTAAGAGAGACTTGGTACAATACAATCTTTGTGTTCCTTGAGACCTCCTTGGCAATATGGAGATGGAAGGTTCACACACCAAGCTTTTGCATAATTTCAACAATCAATCTTAGCTTGAAAACAATCAAGAACTTGTGAACATCATTAATCTTTGTGTTCCCTAAATCATTTGAGTGCATGAAGATGTATACTTTTATGCATCAACTTGTGCTTAAAGCAATAATTAATCTACCTTGCAATACAATTAATCTACTTGCATTAAGTAATTAATCTACTTGCAATAAACCATTAGCCTTCTTGCAATAAGCATAACATGCACTTGTAGAAAGCATTAACTATCCCAAGCCTCAGTCCCAAGACCTCTAACACCTTCGAAGGTGGAGAGAGCTAGCAGGGAATGAGGGTAGGGAAGAGGAAGAAGAAACATTTCGTAGGAGAAAGAATTAGTTCCTCACTTATCATACTCTTGTTGCTAGCATACATAATAGCATAGTAATGAAGAAGAAATAGAGGGCAAGCTCAAGCATTGAAGCATGGATCTTGGTTGGATTTGCACTCCATAGCCAAGAGTGTTGGTGTAGGCTCTCAACCTCTACTTGCTTGGAGAGGGAGCTCTTGCACTTTGCATAGCACACCATGAGAGTGTTTGTGTGTGTGTGTGGGTGAGTATACCCCCTAAGCACCCCCCTAGCTTGCTTGGGTCGACCCCCCCTTGTAGCTCATGCTTGAAGCTCATTGGACCCCTCCAGGCCTAGCCAATCACAAGCAGGAGCCATTACAAGCAACAGGGATAGCCTTGGGACAAGTGTCCCCCTTTCCCCTTTGAGAGAGAGGACTTGATAAATGCAAAATCAATTAATTAAATATCCTAAATTATCATTGGACCCCTGGGGTGGCCAACCAATAGGCTTCAGGCACACCATGAGGGCAACATGGGGAGGAACTTGACAAGTGTCCTTACTGCCTCTTCAAGCTGGGGCTTCCCTTGTGTGTGTGTGTGTGTTCTCTCTCATCCCCCCCTTTGTAGGCTCGCCCCCTTCCTTGTAGGGATCTTTTTGACTTTGGATGAGCAAGCCCCTTAGTCATCAAGCATGACAAAGCACTTGAACTAGAGGGTGTTCCCACAAGCATCTCAGGCAAGCATCTCAAGGCACCTCAAGCACCTTAATCATGTAGCAAGTCAAGCACCTCAAGCATGGAGCCAGTCAAGCACCTCAAGCATCTTAATCAAGCACCTCAAGTATGTCAAGCACCTCAAGCACGACAAGCACCTCAAGCAGGCCTAATCACCTCGAGCTTAGGCCGGGTTCCCACCTCAAGCTCAGCCCTAGCTTGCCTAAGGTCAAAGGACTTTTACACACATTATTGGAGGTCTTCAATGAAGCTAACCCTAAGGTCTTATGCTCCATTGGTTAGCCTTGCTCTTTGATAGACCATCTCTCATTTGGGCCCCTTAACCATTGGCCCCGTGTTGAGATAGATCTATAAGCACATGTCTATATCTTAACCCTTGTTCCCGTGTATTCTCCCACATTAAGTGATCAGTTTAATATGAGAAAATCATTTGGGTTGGATAGTTATTAATTTTTATGAGGTAATCTCTTGAAATCATAGTCGTCCTCGACTATGAGGTAGAGATGGTAAAGTCTCACCCATTAGTCCATTGGTCTTAGCGGGTAGAGGATCCATTTTTACCCTACGACATCATTCCAGAGTGGATGACTAATCCACTTGGTGCTTGAGAGACATTGTCTGCCGCAAGCATGTCTGCTCTTTTTAGTCCATATCATACTTCCAAAGTAGAGTGACAAGGTCTACTTGGTGTTTGGGAGACGTAGTTACCACAAACATGATCCTAGGTATGCATACTTTAAAATTTGTGCACAAAACATAAAAAGAGAGTCCTATAAGACAAAAACATTGATCATTTAAAATGCATTTCTTTTACATTTGCTTACTCTTTTGTGTCATTGTAAGCATCATTGACAAGGTTCATATTATCCTTAAGCCATGTTCTTTGCATGCATTTAGCATCTTTGAAAGGATAATTAAATAAGATACTATCAATAATCTTACCATTTCTTAATACCTTGTCTTCTTGTGGAAGGATGAACTTGGGTTGGAGCTCCTCTGCTTCATCCTCGATCTGTGGCGGGTCTTCATTTGTGTGTAATTTGCCTTAGATGAGCCTTGGGAAAGTTTAGTAAGACCCAACTTTTAAAAAAAAAATTATAATAAGGATAAGGCTCTTTTGTGCCTAACGGCAGGAGCCTCTTTTGCCTAGCTAATAAATGGATATAGCATGTTTAATCTTGTAAAAAGATTCTTTTTTTTAATCTCGGCTATACTCTTTTGCAATGAAGATCTTCCCAGGTATCTTAAGCTACAAGGGACTTTTGGATCTTCCGTCTTTAGCCTCGAAAGGTAGTTTCTCCTTAGAAGTATGTTCATGTTATTAGAGACATACTTTTGTTAAGATAAGTACTTCTCTCATTTTGAGCATTGATCTACTTCGAATCACATGCTTTTAGTAGATCAAGGATCATTAGTTTGGTAAATTTTCTTTTGGCCATCCGTTGGAATAGTAGGCCGACATAAGAGGATTACTCTAATTCTGATAGAGATTAAAATTAGTGGTCATAGTAGGATTTCTATTCGACACAATTGGATGTTGGCAAGCCATGGTCCTTTTTTCATACTTCATCTTTTGGTATACCATACATTTTGAAACATTCTCTTGTATGTTATTGTTTCTTGGTAAGCCAATACAAGTATGCTTTTACTTCTAGCAGAGTAAATTCGAATTTATCTTTGCCCCGCATATGGAAGGAGCATGGGAAGTAAGGAAGATATAGCCTATTGAGGTATGGAAGATAACCATCCTTTTACGTGAGTGGTTCTTTTTCTTCCATTTGTAAGGCTATTATCATATCCCTAAAGCCTGGGTTAGGAGCATATTTAACTATCATAAAACATAGCTCATTGTAAGTTGCTATTGATATCCTATCTACCCTTGGCCATCCGGAAAGTGCATCGGCTACATGATTGTGCTTGCCAGCAATGTGAGCAAAGTAGAATTTAAATTGCAAAAAGAAATTTTCCTACCTCATTTGATTGTCCGAGAGCTTGGTTTGCATCATGAATGGAGTCTGCAAGAAGTACTTCCATGTGTCTAGAGCATTTAAAACAGCTCATAGGTCCTTTTGTATAAGACCAACATTCGCTCATTGGAGTTGAGTCTTTGAATCTCGTATGGTATGGTATTCCCTTCTTGAAGCAAAGTTTTGCTCAAAGGCAATCATCCAGGCATTACATTGGACCTCAAATAGCTTTGAGAGATCCCATAAGTTGAGAAATAAGTTTCTCTTTAAACTTTTTAGAAATATTTTTCTCTCTTTGCGGTCCATGTATACTTAACGTTCTTTTTTGTTAAGTCATGTATTGGACCTGCTATAAGCATGGATTTTTCTTATGAAGCATCTCTAGTATGCACTCATACCTTTAGAGATTTGCAACTCATGTAGATTCCTTGGATTAGGCCATCTTTTATTACCTCTACTTTTTGTGGATCCATAGAAATACCACCTTTAGAGATAATGTGACCTAATTATTGAATCTCTCTCGAAACTTATCAGTCCATGTTATTGCCTTTTCGAACTCCTATTGTGGATTTTGTAAAGCTCAATAAGGAGGCTTATTAGGCAGTGAGCTTCATGGTAAAAGCTCCATTGTATGGCCATTGTCCCCTCATTGTGGAGATAGCTCACGGGGATATCATCAATAAAAACATTTTGGAATCCATTTAGGAATTTAGTCAATTCTAATTCCTCTTGATTCTCGTTTTTTTTTAAATTTAATAATATTGTTACTGGTTGAAACATTTAATTCATTTATAGACTTTCTAACAGAAATCATGTATATGAAAATATAAATTTTCATTAACTTGTGAAAGCATGCATATTTACAAGGAATAGGATACTACCCGACTCATAAACATGTATGTACATATCTCCTAGCATAGGAAAAACAAAAGCCTTTTTCTATAAGCATCCTCTTTTGGAGTTTCCAACATAGAAACTCAAGGTGGCTTGTTGCGTGCATTTCTTTGGGGACAAGCACAATAGACATGCCCTTGTTGTCCACACTTGTAGCATTTGTTATCCTTACGATAACACTATAGCTCTATTGCAGAGAGTTTATTCTTACCTTTATAGACTCCTTTCTCCTTAACTTTGTTATCGGTGTTGCTAGAGTTGCCTTTGGAGGAAGTTTGAGCATTAGTCCTCCCTCTAGGCTCATTTTGATCCTTCACTTCCATGGGTTTAGAGTTTTTCTTTACTCGGCCTTCTCTTCAGAAATACCCGCACATAATTGTTGCTCTTGCTCCCCAAAGTCTATCTTTTTGTAGATAGTGGCTTTGAGATATAAATCCCAAAACTTATCTACATACTTTTGGATAGACTCGTAGGGAGAGAGTTTCATGTTTTGCCATTCTGTGAGGACATTTTCTTGAGCGTTGCTTGCCAGAAACTGTTTTATGATGGAGGCTCTTAAAGCCTTCCATGTCTTTGGAGCTTTTCTTTGGGCTTGTAGGCTATCACCTTACTTTATTACCTTGCTCTCCAAGGGTGTAATGCCTGCTTGTTTCTTATGAACCTCCCTTGGTGTGATTTTTGGGTATAGTAAGCACTATTATTGAGACTTAGCTCCCCTAATTAACCACCAATTTCTAGCTTCTCAATGCCTCCACTAGTGCTTGCAATGATGCATATCTTTCTAGAGTATTCTACTCATACATGAGTTGCCTTCATCCTCTAACACAAGGCCTTCCTCAACATTAAACATGACATTGAATATTAATTTATCTCATATTTTTAATGAACTATGACCACATTAAGTGTGGTACCGTCTTCAAGTAACATGCCAATCGGGGAAGATGATAGACAATTAGAAATCGTACAACAAGTGAGCAAGTTGATGCAGATGTGAACCCTGTCATGGTGTACGCAACACCTAAGTTGAGAGCTTCAAAAAGAGAGAGAGAGAGAGAGAGAGAGAGAGAGAGAGAGAGAGAGCACGTTCAATCCTTCTACCTACGACGTAATCAGTTGCATATGGATGTATATTGGGCCTTGAGGGGGTCGTTACAATAAAAAAATGTCTATCACGTGGGTTCAACATAATAGATTATTTTATTCTATACTTTTTCACATTTTCACATACAAAAGCGTGTGAAAAAAATAATCTTGATTTTTTTTACAAATTGAATGAAAAAAAGGTCCTTTTTATTGGTGAAAAACTCACAACTAAGGGGTTTTATGATAGTCCTCAAGCACACATGAAATATAGGTTTTACATATAGTGACACCCGAGAGTGGGCATTGTCATGCTCTAAATTTTCCTTTTCTTAATTAACCATGCATAATTCCTTTTTATGATTTTTTATATATATATCTAGGTGGAATTTTTACTTTGCCTCACGCTCTAAATTGGCATTTTGAAATCTTAAAGTGACACCATGCTACGCTGTGAGGCACTTTTCCCAAACATTAGTTGTGGGGGACTGCTCTATCATATCCTACCTTGGGGTGGTCCCAAAAACTACATAGTCAACACCTTTGGTCTTTAGAAGATAGCCCCATTGAGCACTCATGTGACTAGACAGAATCTCGTTTATGAGTTATGTCCAAAATTCAAATGCACATAGTTGTGTGTGAAAGAAGGTGGAACGTAGAGAAGGCGGTTGGGCATCACAAACGTCCCTAGACTTACTCTTACAAACGAATTTGAGTATGTAAATTAATGAAATGATTCTCTACGCACATGTACCTGACTGATGCTTGGTTGCTTATGATCTTGGGACAAAATGTTGTTTTCACTTTGATATTGTTAATAGATCATAATTCTCCTAGCAAGAGACCTGAGATAAAGCATGTTGATTGTCACTTGATTAGTCATTGATTAGAGAGAGAGAGAGAGAGAGAGAGAGAGAGAGAGAGAGAGAGAGAGAAGGGGAGAAGAGAAGTTTGTAGTGGTGTACGAACAATCCTAAGAGACATCAAAGATCTATGAAGAGTCTTGAATTGAGATAATCCATTTAGCACAATATTTGGATGATTAGAAAGGTTATCCTAGTTTTCTACTCATACTCTCTCTCTCTCTCTCTCTCACACACACACACACACACACACACACACACACACACACACACACACACACACACACACACTCTTATCAATGCTATATTTTGATACAAGAGCCTTCCCCTTGGAAACACACACACACACACACACACACACACACACACACACACACACACACACACACACACACACCCCGATCATTTATTCCATGGAGCTACACAGAGTGGTCCGCAAAGGCCAAAGACAAGAGGTATTTGCTTGTTACCCTCTTTTAGATTCTATTGTTGTAAATGAAAGTAATAAAATTGTTTTCGTAGTCGAAACTGTTAGTATTGTTTGAGTAGACAAGCGCAAAAAATAAAAAGATGGCCTTGGTCGAGACCCAATGTTTGAGAAGCCTATTTGGAATGCATGCAATTCTATTAACCCCAAGGTGAAAGAGACCCTTAACACTAGTTCTGTAATCGGACACTCAAATGTCTTGAGACACTAAAGTGTCCTATTTTTTTTAGCAACTTGTCATAATTATTTGGTGAATCTAGAAAAAAATTTCATAGATCACGTTCATATCTTAGGTCAGGTATGAGGTAGCCAATTTTTACTTTTGCCAAAATTAATATCAAATTAAGATTATAATGATAAGTTTTAAAATGAAAAAATCATAGAAATTTAGTGTAGTTTTAACAAAATTTTCATAAATTGAATATAACTTCTCATCAAAATAAGATTTTGCATAGATTTCAAGGTGTATGGATAAGAAAAAACTTATTATAGCAAAAAATTGAGCTTCATAACCTAGTTATGGGACTAAATTTTTGTTATAATTAAAATACCAAAATCCTGAAAATGCTGACAAAGAGGAAAATTTTGATCTTTCAAGGCCTCTTTCATTAACATGATGAGGTTATGGGACAAAACCTAAGGTGTATAATGTATCTGTAGGTCAATACCCATCAACTAAGCATTTTTCAAGGGTTCAAACTCATAAGCATCTTGTAATTTAAGCTCAATTAAAAAACATTATAGTGCGTAATTTCTTGCAAAAAAAACATTGCTATGAAAAACTAATGAAAGTGTGTTTATAAATCTCCCAATTGTGTCCATATGAGGTATTTATATACAAATAAGTGAGATGAATGGAAAAATCCAAAATTGGACTTTATTTTAAGGCTTATCTTTGATAAATAAAGAATCATGATTACAACATGCACAATTTTTTGGATATGCCATAAATCACCAAATGTAACTTGTATAACCATTAAAAATTATCACTTTATGTAATGGAGTCATAGATCTAGTATATATGCATCATAGACATTGTAAATTTAGATGAACTAAATGTTTTTTTGTGATCGTTAATTGAATTTGTGAATGTTGCATATTTGACCCACAAAACTTTCTATATTTAATTTTAATCACAAAGGATTTTTTTCTCACATTACAATTGCAACAATATCAAATATATATATAAATAGTTACCACGGATTATTGCATGCACCCTACTCATTTTTTTCTTAGGTTAGAGTATTAATTTTAATGAAACATTGAATACTCTTTTGCGTAGGTTCTTTTCATGAGTGTGTTACTATTGAGGTTATGATCAACAGTCAAGGATTATAATTTCTATGAGTACTTTGAATAACATTTTATAATTTTGCTAAAGCATTTCTTGAGATGTGTTCTAGATTTCATGTACCATTTTATTTAAATTCGCGAAAAAAGGACACTAAAGTGTCCTTTTTGGTACGAAACTAGTGTTAAGAAAAAGTACGTAAATGATTTAATGAATTTAATAGAGGTTAATCGGATGGCTTACCGCCATCTTGAGAAGTAGACTATAGCATCGATGTTATGCTAGGTTTAAGACCTATAAGCAAACTTACTTACAGATTAAGCCACTTCGAGGCATAAGAAGCGGAAATTTAGTTAATAGAAGAACAAAGGCTTTATTAGGCCTAGTTCTAATCCGTAGACATTGTCTTTGCAAAAAAAAAATTTAGATTGTGTCCAACGTAACTACTCGGCCTATGATTGAGAGTTACAAGCGATAGTACATACACCTAAAAAGTGGAGACACTATTTATATGCTACCACTTTTGAAGTTCGAATAGATCATGAAAGTCTAGAATGACTATCAAGTAAGAATGAACTGAAGGGAATAAAAATCTTGATGGGCGGAGATCCTACAGGAGTTTGATCTTCAGATACGGTACAAAAGAGGTAATATAACGTATTGGCGGATGCACTTAGTCGCATGCCACAAATTAATAATTAAACTTCACACTCTTCAATAAAAAGTCCTTGGAGTCACTATGTGGCCTATGTGAGCACAATCCATCTTTTATAGAGGTCTGACAGGTTGTACTTGATCACACCATCTCATAGACATGACCACCTCCCTCGTCGGTATGTAGTGTAGTCCAGAGAGGTTGGTTGTAGATGTGACGAGTAGTGAAGCGAGAGTTAGTTCAACGAAACTAACCGAGCCTTCGAGGTATAGTTTGGATCTAGAGAGCTCTCACGTATTGATAGTTATGGCTTCAAAGTGGGTGATAAACTTCATCGAGGGGAGAAGTGTGCTAACTACTCCATTGATGAGATGGGTACTTACTTACTCTACAAGGGTAGAGTGTACGTACCAACAATTGATGACTTTTGTACCCACATTCTTAATGAAAGTCACGATAGTCCAAGTGCAGGTCATCCCTGGATTCAAAAGACCTATGCACTAGTTAAAAGAAAATTTTATTGGACTAGTTTGTTTACGAACGTTGAGACTTATGTGTTCCGTTGCAATGTCAGGTCAATAAACGTGAGCGTCCTAAGGTTGGGCGAATACTCCATCCTTTAGATATTCCTCAAGGGAAATGGGAAAGTATTTCCATGGACTTTGTTACCGGTTTACCCAAGACTAGTCGAAGTAATGACTCAGTGTGGGTAGTAGTGGATAGGTTAACCAAAATGGCAAAGGTTATTGCCACGAAGAAAATGGTTAAGACACCAGATTTGGCAAAATTCTTTATTGAACATCTCTACAAGCTATATGATCTGCCCGCAAATATAGTGTCAAATAGAGATAGAAAACCTAATCAGAAGTTTTGGAGGAAGTCTTCAAAAACCTAGATATTACTCTGGGTATGAGTACGGTAGATCATCCGCAATCTAATGGTCAAACTGAAAGAGGTAACCGAATCCTAGAGGACATGTTACAAGCAATATGGGGGGCGGGGGGAGAGGGGGTCTCCCCTTGCAACCCAAAGGATCCATCGATGAACAATTCAGGTGATTGGGTCTCACACTAACACACTAAAAATTGTTCAATGCTAGTTGCTAAGCTAATACATGCCAAAAATTGTCAGTTTGATGCGACTCATATGTAATTTTCTCTCATTTGATGAAGCAAATTAAATGCGTTCCATAATTTTGTCTTGACTACTTTGTAATTTATTATTTCGTCTTCATGAAGCAAATTGAGTGGGTTATATAATTTAGTCTTGAGGTGATTGGGTCTTGACTACTTTGTAATTGATTAGATATGAGAGCCAAATTGATTACAATGGGCCCATGAACTTCCAGATTGTATGTGATTTAACGTCCGCATGTAGATTCCCATAGTAGAGAGTTACCTTGAGTGAAAATTCCATTTTGATATTTTGATTGAGGTGTACATGCCACTTAAATTTTGGATAATGAATATTAGCTCTTGAGTACTCTATCTATCTTGTTACTTCTAGTTCTCATATCTCCCACGTGCAAAGTGCGATTTCAATTCCATAACTTGCATTGCAAGCACAGGAAAAAGCTCTCCACATTAATGTAAGTTTCTCTCAAAATTTCCAAGTTTTTTTTGCATGGCCAACCTCTTTTTGTTTTTTCTTGTTACACTTATTGAGTACGTATTAAATTTCAAACATAGTAGAGGATAGAGCTGACTTAGACAGAGCTATAGAGTGTATCAAACATCAAAATTGACCTCCTAAAATTAGGCCTATTATTAATATTTCTTTTTGTCCATGCATCTAATACGGATTTTGAGACCTTAGAGAGGTTCTATTAGGTTTTGCCTACCTACCTAGCAAGTTTTGGTTTTGTTTGAAGAACCTTAGCTCTGTGAAACATGCATATAGAGCTTGCAGTTGTGAGACTAGCTTTTGGTGATTGACAATCATAAGAGAGTGACAATTGAAAGGACTAAGCTATAGCCTACGATTAGGTTTTTTGTGATATTGAAAACCTCTTGCAGCCTCCTTGCACTAGTCGAGTCAGCCACATCCCATGGATTGATAATTTTGTTTATGGTTCTTGCTTTATTATATTAAGATACAGGGAGGTTGGAGAAATCCCTTAAAATTTTGTGCCATTGTTGAGGACAAGGCAACTAGACTAGAGAAAACCATATCGTTGTCCAAAGCTTCCTCTAGAGTAGTCAACCTTTCTTATTTAGCACATACTTGGGGGGTAAAAAATTTCCCTAGTGACCATCTCCTCAAGATGGGGTTTTGCCCTCACCATCGATTTCAAATGGTCAAAGGGAGTTGCAATGTATATTTGGTTCACAAATGTAAGTTATTTTTTTGTCACCAAACCATCAATTTTGGTCAGACAATGTGCAAAGCATCATTTTGCAATGCGACAGCAAATACTTGTCAAAACTCGATAAAATTTCATAAGTAGGACCATCATATCATATGGGACCTAGGTACTAAAGACAAATGATCAATTTGGGTGTCACAAGGGACCATTATCGAGAGAAGTTCTAAAGACGCACTAAGTTGTCAAAATGGGCAGAAAGTGGCAAAACCAGTGCAAAAGTAAAAAAAACTAGCCCAATAGTTGTGTCAGGCCTTTGATAAAGTGAGGAAAATTTCCAAAGTTACATTTGGTTCTTTGTGCCGTCACCACGATGAAAATATGGATTTCATAGTCTTTCTAGCAAAACGGGGTTCGTGCAGGGCAAGTTAACATCCAAATCATTCCAAGGTTATACCTATGAACTATAGGGACATCAAAGAATCATGGCATGCCTACTCCAATTCCATTATATGGAATTTTCACAAGATGCTCAAAAGCTCCATCCACTCTTCATTTCAAAGACAGCAACAAAACCACTTTTTATATCACTTTCCATTACTCACATTTGAACCCATCACATTGAAAGTGCAAGGATCAAGCTAAACCATCATGCTACAAGCCTCTAATGGTGTGTGTAATGTGGCCTTATTCATCAAAAACAAAAAAATGATAAACGCGCAGCCCCCCCCCCCCCCCCCCCCCACCCACCCTCCCTCCCTCCCTCGCTCCCTTCCTACCTCCCTTTTATTTCCACTTATTTTTTAGCACTCCATTTAAAAATTTTCATTCAAAATTAGTCCCACCAACTTTTTTGTGTGTGTGGCAAAACTCATAATTTGTGAGCAAATTGTATTAAGCCCATCATGAAATTACAAAAACAACCTCAAGATCGGGCCGAGCCTTAAGGTGCTGAAGATTACAAGTCGGATTTCTAATGCCTCTCATCGAGGCTTATCCCAGCGGCTTAACACAGTAGGTGAACTGTAATCCTAAGCTTTACTTATCGCAAGTTGACAATATAGCATGGGTAGCCCTAGACCAGTCTTCCGTATCTTGCTTGCGTCCGAGCGTATAGATCACCACTCCGCTTTCTTGTATAACCTTTCAAAAGCTTGCCACGTTTAAATTTCCTTCAAACACACGACGGTTCCTCGGTCTACTTCAATTCCATTATGTGGAATCTTCACAAGATTCTCAAAATCTCCATCCACTCTCCATTTCAAAGGCCACAACAGAACCACTTTTTATATCACTTTTCACTCAAGCTCGGGCCAAGATACATGCATTCGATAGAGCTCTAGCCGCACTCTAACTGCACTCCTCAGTGTCATACGCTTAAAAGCCTATATGCATAAACTTCTCACACTTGTGAGCTGCTGCAAAACCATAACCTTCCAAATAGTTTTCATCTGCAAATTTGTGAACTGTCAAGACCTATGATAGCCAACTAGGCTAGAGCAAGTTAAGCCACAAATGTCATACATCATAGCCAAAAAATGCAAATGGTAATGTAAATTTTCTCTAAAAATGCATGGAGAGATCTAGACATCTCTGAAGGCACAAAATCTAATGCGAAGGGCAACATATAACTCCACCTATACATGTAGATTGCCACCGTTATGTTGACAATTAGAGAAAATTGTTATCTAAACCACATATAGCATACATCAATATGCACTCCTCTGTGCGTCAAAACACCGCTCGTCAAAGATGCCAAAATCTCAGGTGCCCAGAATGCTCTTCAATGTAGAGGCTATGCCAGATATATCAGAGGTTACTCTCTCGCTCTAGGCATTGTCAATGCCGTTGAAGTCGATGCAAAAAGTGCCGGAGGAGAGCCGATGTGCTCTCTCTTCCTCCCTCGCTATGCCAAATATGCTCTCTCCTCTCCTACGAAACCCAATATCTCTCTTACTCCGGTCTAATGATGAGGGATGGTAATCTATTGATTAATGAGCTGAAAATTATGCTATTTATGGGCTATTTTGAGCCTTCATTGAGACTGACATCGCTATTGAAATGGGCTGTTTTTAACTGTGTTTGAGGGCTAAAATTTCTACTAAAATGGGCTGTTTTCAGCCATGGTTGGGGCTGAAATTTGATGTTGCCATGGTCCTCCTTGTCTGCTACTCAACCCCCCCCCCGGTCGGGCTTTATCTACTACAAACAAGGGCTAAGAACGTAGTCGTAGAATCCATAGCCATAACTCATGAGCTCGGACTTTCCATGGTGGAGAGGTATGGTTGCCAAACTAGAGAGAACTATACTCTCTCTCTCTCTCTCTCTCTTCGCTAGGCACAAGCAAGAGCCATTAGATGCATTTGTGTGTCGCTCTTTTTAGACTTATACTTATACACAAAAGTGCATAACAGTTCAAAAGATAGCTAGCACAAAAACAATTTAGTCTTTGATTCATTTTTGTACATCATAGTGAGAATGAGGTATCATTCTAGTGTTTTGTACATAAGATAGTCAAGAACAAGTTCTTTTGAAGTGAAAAATGCTAGGTTCAACAATGATGGACAACAACTTAAGCAAAAAAATTCTAAGTAAAGATAGAGTCCTCATATGCATCCATATAAACAAGACAACATATTCATTAGCCTTGAGTACGTACTATAGGTGTCAACAAACCTATCAATTATTATATGTTGGAATTAAGGTTGCAGAGAAACGCACACAGCTTGGAGAAGAGAAAGGAAGCTCAAGGCACACAACTGAGAGTATGTTACTTAGTGTGCAATGGAAAGATAGATAGCCCTAGAGTGATGGGCGTATATACAATGCACGGGGAACAAACATCCTAAAGAGGAAAAAAATTCCCCGGTGGTCCTAGTGTGTTCGCACACATCACTACCACATGTATATGGTAACAAATCCCCCCTGGAGTGATGTGGTGAACGAGAGATGGCACATGAGTAAAGGGAAGTGCCATGCCTTGAGGACATGATCAATCCACAAAGGGGAGTAAGCCCAAAGCTTTGTGGAAAGCTTCGAGCTTCTCACGAGACAATGCCTTTGTGAAAAGATATGCAAGGTTGTCCTTTGTTGGCACATAAGCCAAGCTAATCTCTCGTGTTGAGAGCCACTCCCTGAAATAGTGGTAATGCATCTCAATGTGCTTTGTGCGAGCATGAAAAATTGGGTTACTCGCAACTGCTAATGCGCTCTGACTGTCAGTGTAGTGGCAGCGTCCTATCCAACACCCAAATTATCCATAAGGCGTCTGAGCCATACACACTCAACTGTAGCTGTGAAGACTGGCCTGTACTCAGACTCACAACTAGAAGTGGCCACATTAGGTTGCTTCTTGCTCAACCACGATATACATGAACTGCTAAGCATGAAACAAAAACCACTTGTGGACACTCGCGTGTCAAAACAACCAGCCCAATCTAAGTCCGAAAAAGCATGTAAGTATGGCGACAATGATCCCCCCTTGGGATAAAGCAAGCCAAGATGTAAAGTGCCACTAAGGTAGTGGAAAATCCTCTTGACAGCCTGCCAATGTTTAGACCCTGGTCTATGCATAAATCTGCTGCCCTGTGAGACTGCAAACTGAATATCCGGCCTCTTGTTGCATACATGAATGAGGCATCTAACAACAGTTTGGTAAAGAGTGACATGTGCAAGATCGCCAACATCATGAAGAATCAATTTTAAACCTGTTTCTATGGGAGTGGCGATAGGTTTGCAATCCTCAAGTCCAAACTTACATAGCAATGTCTCTATGTAACTTTTCTGACACAAGGCAATACCACCATCACACTGTTTAAATTCTATGCCCAAGTAATGATGCAATAGCCCCAAATATTTCATCTTGAAAGTAGCATTCAAATCAGCCTTAAATTCAACAATATGTCTCTCATTTGGTTCATCTACATAAAGAACCACAATGAGAAGTACATCACCCTCACACTTTACATACAATGTGCTTTCAGTTGGACTGTTACGAAAATCTCATTTGACCAAATCAGTGTCAGCTTTCTCATACCAAGCGAGGAGATTGCTTCAACCCATACAAAGCCTTCTTACATCTGCAGACTTTGTCCTCTTGTCCTTTCTTGACAAAACCACGAGGCTGTGTTACATAAACTTTCTCAAATATGTCACCGTTCAAGAAAGCAGTAACAATGTCTGATTGATGTACATCCCAACCAAAATGAGTTGCCAATGCACATAGAAAACTCACAGTATTCATACGACAAGTGGGAGCAAAAGTCTCTTCATAATCTATGCCTTTTTGCTGCACATAACCATCTGGTTTGTGTTTCAACTTGTAAACCCACTTTGTACCCATGGTCTTTTTTCCAGGAGGCAAATCACATAAAGTCCATGTGTCATTTTCTATAAGTGCATCATATTTTAATTGCATGGTAGCCATCCAATTTCTTGAATTCTGTGCTTCATCAAAAGACAAAGGTTCCTCAACATCATGTAAGCTAGACATAGCAGAAGCATAACAATCTGATGCATAAGATGCATGGCCAGAGCGTGAACGAGTACGACTAGACAAAGGTGCATCCAATTTACTGGCACACAATGTATGCATCAGTCATTCTGGCATACCTCTAGCCTGCTCATTTTCAGCCCTTTCCTCATCAAGTACATCATGTACATCTGCATCAGTAATAGGCTGATCTGTAACATTTTTGGAAACCCCCATAGGCTGTACATTTGCCTCATTGGAATTTACATTCCAACTTCCACCACTAAAAAGAGTCAACAAAGTGTCATAAATGTCCTGTGAGCTTACATTACTGTCTCTAGTACATGACAGCAAGGGCTGAACAGAATCTTCCACAAATACTACATCTCGTGAAACCAGAATATGCTTTGTTTGCGGCGGATGATACAACTTGTAACCTTTACTTTCAGCACTATAACCAACAAAAATACATTGGACAGCCTTATCATCCAATGTTCTGCGCTGTGTTTGTGGCACCAAAGCATATGCCAAACATCCAAAAACACGCATGTGCTCAATAGAAGGCTTTCTATCATGCCATGCTTCATATGGAGTAATAGACTGCAAAGCTTTAGTAGGACACCTGTTAAGTACATAAGTGGCACACATGATGACCTCAAGCCAAAAAGAATGCGGCAAAGCTTGACTTTTGACCATACATGTGCCATTTTCGTAAGTGACTTGTTTTTTCTCTCAGCAACACCATTTTGCTGAGGCGTATAAGACACTGTACATAAGTGTTTTATCCCACGGCTAGCCAAAAATGCATAAAATTCATGAGACATATACTCCCCCCTTGATCGGAACGGAGGGTGTCCATAGTACATTTTGATACATTTTCAGCCATAGCCAAAAATTGTTTGAAGCACATAAAAACTTTGGAATTCGCTTTAAGCAGAAATACCCATGCATGCTTGGAGTAATCATCAATGGAAGTCATGAAGTAAAGGTAATTGCCCAAGGACGGAGTTTGCATGGGCCCACAAACATCACTATGCACAAGCTGCAACCTGCATGTGGCCCCAATTGAACCATCCTTTGGAAACTTAGAACGCTGCATCTTACCCAAAATATAGCCTTCACAAACATGTTTGACAAGTGCTTCAAGAGGCGGCAAAGAAGCAACCATATCAGATTTCTGCAAACACAGCAAACTGGCAAAATTGAGATGCCCAAAACGTGCATGCCATAGTTTTGCATCTGAAACAGTCCTTGAATCTACAACTGCATTTGCAAAATTTTGTCCACACTTGTCATACAAAGTGAGCTTATACAGCCCGCAACACAAAAGGCCAGATGCAACAATTTCATCACCAAAACTGAGATCATGAACTGTACATCTGTCATCTACAAATTTGACTACAAGTCCAAGTCTAGCAAGTGCAGACACAAACAAAAGATTCTTCTTGATCCCAAGTACATAAAGTGCATCAACAAGTGTGAAAGAACTGCCAATTGTAGCAATAAGCACAATCTTTTCAACCCCCTAAACTGGATAAGAGGCATTGTTTGCACAAGTGAATGAATTCCCATGAGGGACAAACTCAAGAGAGGTGAACAATTCACGATGTGAGGTAATGTTCTTTGTAGCACCACTGTTGAAATACCACACATGTGAATCTGCAGCAAAACTGATATGCATGTGTCATGGATAGTATGATTGTAAGTGCACTCTGAACTAAAAGCCCATTCTGCATCAACATGAGCATCAGAGTCTCCTTTCACAGAAGACTCAAGAATGGTTGCATTTGCAGTGGAACCACCCTATTTCTTCTTAGCCTCTTTGGCCTTCAACTTAGGACACTGCTTTATCAAGTGATCATTAGCTTTACAATAATGGCAACGCATCTTCTTTTTTCCCTTATCACCAGAATTTCCAGATGAATTGCTGCCAGTAGCAGCATTAGGAACATAATTTTTGCCACTCCTCGCAGCAACAGAACCATAAGAAGTGGCTTTATTGCTGTTACTGCCCTTTCTTTGAGAAGCAATAAAAGCATGTTCAACTGCACGCTGTCTAGTCTTGTTTTTTTTGGAAAGTAACTCTTGCAACAGCAATGTGCATAATGCATCAAACTTGACAACTTCAGGATTTCCTTGGGTCATAAGTCTCCAAGTACTAGCAAAAGTCTGGTAAGAATCTAGTAAGGCATCAAGAACATTCCTCACAAGGGAACTATCTGAAATGACTTCACCTGTAGAAATAAGTTGCTCATTGATATCCTTCACACTAGCAGGAAAAGTGTCCATATCATCTTCCTCATGCATAATCTTCAATTCCAGCTCTTTACACAGAAAAGCAATTTTAGTCTCATTGCGGCTTGCATAAAGACCTGCTAGAAATGCACGATCTTACATATCCTTTACATCCCAATGAGGTTGTTCTCTCGTAGGAAAAACAACTCTAATAGCAGCAATTCTTGCAGCAAGACCTACAACATCCGCAGAATCAGGACTTACGTCAATGCCCTGCACAATATTCTAGACACCCTTTGACACAAGAACATGTTGCATCATGTAAGCCCACATAGGGTAATTGTCCCCATCCAACCTGTCTCCAACAACAAACATCTTGAACACATTTGTGTTGTTGTTAGCCATGGAAAATGTCTGCACCTGATGTGAAAACTGCCTGAAATGAGGAGAAACTGAGTGAGACTAGCACCTGCTATATAGTACAACCCGCAATAGACTGTATATGACCTGTTATGTAGAAAACGGCAATGATAGAAATTTTCTCGACCTGCAAATGCTTGCTAAAGCTCACATGACTAAGCCCGGGGGATGGCACATGGTATGATACCAATTGTTGGAATTAGGGTTGCAGAGAAACGCACATAGCTTGGAGAAGACAAAGGAAGCTCAAGGCACACAACTGAGAGTATGTTACACTTAGTGCACAATGGAAAGATAGATAGCCCTAGAGTGATGGGTGTATATATAATGCACGGGGGAAAAAACCTCCTAAAGAGGGAAAAATTGCCCCGGCGGTCCTAGTGTGTTCACACACATCACTACCACATGTATATGTTAACATTATCCATGTCCTACTCAAAATATTTTTTACTTATACCTACCATCCATGTAGTGTTAAATATTATCAAATATCCATTCTCAGAACAGTAAGCCATAGATGAAAGTGACATGTGTGTGTGTGTGTGTGTGTGTGTGTGTGTGTGTGTGTGTGTGTGTGTGTGTAGGCACCATACTCAATGAGTCGGCAGTAGGACCATTGAGTATGGACCTACTACCTCATAAAGTTGATGAGAATAGAATAGTCAAGTCTAAAGCCAAAGAGCTGTATCATATCAAAAAATCCATGAGTCTCATTGGAGCTACAAGTGAAAATGTTAACAAAAAGGACTATACTCTAGTCAAAGTTTTAAGGCTTTGTTAGCCAGACAGTATGAATGTCGTTCATAGTTAGTTGTAGAAGTTTTCCATGCTTCAACCAGCTTCTATAGATAATCCTCAAACGACTTGTCCATCCAAGAGTAGTTTGTTTATAGGTAAAATGTTCCTGAAATAATAAGAATCAAAATAATTACACAAGGGTAAGTAATTTTAGATTAATCTGCAACCAAAAACCAATAGAGTCAAAGACTACAATAGCTATGAGCAGGAATCTGATCTATAGACAAGGAAAGACCACCTAACACCTCTCAATTTAACAAGGAATTATAAACAGTGGGTCCATCAAAGCCTATAGACAAAAATCTTCAAAGCCAACATCCTGGTTCTTAGCTTTCTGGGAGAACCTTGTGTTCATGACGTGTGTGTTGCTATTTTTAGACTTATACACATTTCCCAGCTTTCTGGGAGGACCTTGTGTTCATGACGTGTGTGTTGCTATTATTAAAGTTATACACAAAACAACTCAAAAGAAACCTAGCTTTAGACAAAAGACAATGATTAACACAAAAACAACTCATTCTTTGACTCTTTTTGTACATTATAGTGAGAATGAGGTATCATTCTAGAGTTTTGTACATAAGATAGTCAAGAACAACTTATTCTAAAGTGAAAGAGGCTAGGTTTGATAGTGATGGACAACATCTTAGCCAAAAAGATCCTAAGTAAAGATAGAGTCCTCACCTACATCCATATAAACAAGAGAATAGTTTCGTTAGCATTGAATATGTATTACATGTGTCAGCGAACCTATGAGTTGTTATCCATGTCCTACTTAAAACCTTTTTAATTTATACCTACCATCCATGTAGTGTTAAATATAAGCCAGTATCCATTCTCAAAACAATAAGCCACAGATGAAAGTGACATATGTGTGTGTGTGTGTGTGTGTGTGTGTGATGTAGAGCCTTGCTCTGCTCACACCCTCTCTTTGAATGATGTCGAGAGAGGCCGTCGACGGAGAGCTTCCCTCTCTCGTGTTTCACTTCTTCTTCTTTTGTCGATTTGAGCCAAGGTGTGTGTGTGTGTGTGTGTGTGTGTGTGTGTGTTTAAATTTGAAAGTCCCTTCAAATTGTGTGTGTGTGTGTGTGTGTGTGTGTGTGTTTAAATTTGAAAGTCCCTTCAAATTGTGTGTGTGTGTGTGTGTGTGTTTAAATTTGAAAGTCCCTTCAAATTGAATCATATACCGAGACCCTTAGTTATTGTTTGAAGACTATAAAAACCAATAGACAATATGCACCCAATTTGTAACTTTCTTATGAAATGTCAATCAAAATATGATATTCTAGTTGTACATTAACAATGATACACTCAATACATCAAAAACTTGGATTTGGAGCATAAGCAAAAAACTCCTGTTTGATGAAAGCTAGGACCTTTACCTGCCAGCCAACCATTAGTAAATTGAATTAGTATTAAGTTGTACATAATGGGTGACAGGTATCCAAGTAGCCCCTGCTGCTTGATATTACACACTCGAGAAATCCCTCCTATCACTCCAAGTCATAATATACAATGTTTTCTTTTGCTCTCCTATGTAGATATGGCTTGGTAGCACCTTTGAACACCCTAAGAGGTTTACTGGGTTTAATGAACGGATCTCCAATTCCTAATGGTTTAGCTTTAAGTTGTCTATTTTCTGATGCTTTGAGCTTGTCTTGAATATTCTATAGCTTACGAGGGTCTCGAGTAATGCTCATCCAAGTAGTTTGCTTGAATTCATGCTAGCATTAGAGGTAGAATCATCAATAATTTTGCTATTTAAGAGATCCGCTATGTTAGTGTTAAAGTTATGGATATGCCAGTACTTCAAAAAAAAAGTTTCACTATTGGTTATATCTTAACGTGCTACTAGCATACCTCTATCTCGTACTGGAGTATTCAAGATTTATGTTGTTCCTAATGTCCCCTTGTTTTCCAAGTAGCATGTACTATTATTGACTCTCAGCAATACTACTTTGTCATGGGTTTTATTGGTACCGACTCAGTTTTTTGCCCTTCTTCCTATTGTAATTCTCATACTTTTTTGGAAAAATTTTGGCAACATTTCGAATGTTTTTCACTAAAGTTTCAAAAAAACCTTATATACACACTCCTACTTGGAGACCTTACAGGAGGATTTTGAATAATATTTTTTACACTTGTCTACATATAGAGAAGTTATTGTTTATGTATGCTTATTGTTATCCACGTTCTTGTTTCTTGATAAGTTTTCCTTCTTACCATAATTTATTAAAAGCATTTTTTTTGGACAAATTTCAGCAAAATTTTGACTATTTTTCAATTAAAAAAAAAGCCTTGCTATACACACTCCAGTTGGAGACCTTGTAGGAGGATTTTGATTCCATGTTTATTCTTTCTATCTACATGATGTTTTTTTCTGAGCAAAAAGTTTTCCTAAATACATGTCGAGTTTAACACCTTATATTATACTTAAAGATTTTTGCCTTGTAGACAACATAAGAACTCGATCAATACAACTTGAGTATAGCCAAAAACTACATGTGTTTACTTCGTTGGTTGTAGCCATGATCATCGTGCTTGGATTATCAATTATGTCGTCCTGTGAGGAGGTGACCGTAATCTCTTTGGTATATTGTACACATCTCCAAACGTAATTATCCTATCGATGTGCGTACTTTCTCAAGAATACTTAGGCATATAGAATCCTTGCTATGTGCATGTTGGGTATGGCTGCATGTGTGCCTATGTGTGTTCGCGTAAAAAACAAGGGGCTTCTTATACTTAAAATTTTATGACATACAAAAATGCCAATCTGATTGTGTTACTGATTTTAATGAAAACATTCTCTCTTGTGCAGTTAAAAAAGAAGATCCTACTTAATGTTTATGGACCACCAAATATCATAATGAAGCCTAGCACTAAAAGAAGCATTCGAATAAATTAGCACAAAAATGAGGTAGTTGATAGGGCATACTCACCACAAAAGATAGAAAGAATTAGCACAATATTAACTGGTTTTAACGCTAACAAAACCTTTACAATGTGAAGCCTGCATGTCCGTTATACGACTACAATATACATCTAGATGAATATAGTATAAGCCCATATCAACCCTTAAAGGAAAGTGCAAGGTATAGACCCATGGTAGTCACCCACAATACAATATAACCATTATCACCATCATAAAGGATTTACTTTACAGTCATAACATCTGAACCCCTTGTTTAAGGCTTGAATTTGATTAAACATTATTACAAATCTTTGAGTTTCTTCAAATATATTAGCCAAATGTTATAAATCCATAAAAACCTTTAATGACATTCCATCAATGGCTATTATTTCAAACTCAAAAGCTCAAAAACTCAATGCATTGTTTCTCTCAAACATGCTGCCATGGTTGTCTCTCGATGCTTTATTCCCCCCGAGGGATGTGGTTGTGTGCACTTTCATAGAAACCGATTAGTACCATGCTTATGCATGTGTGTTTTTCCCTAGTTTTCTGTAAGTGGCTTAAAGTTGTGCGTATGTGTGTGAGGTAATTATGTTTGTGAGTTACATACTATCACAATATCTAATATATGGGTATGCTTGTGTATGGTAATGTAGTAGCCATAGCTATACAATCAAGTGACAAAGTGTTATGCATCCTTAACCAAGTAAACACATATGTGCGTGTGTGTGTGTGTGTGTGTATGCATGCACACACTCTCTTTGTCTCTCTCTTTCTCTCTCTCATGCGCTTTAGAAGCCGCTAGTCCAACACCGCAATTTATGCAATCTCCAGCATTCTCTATTTGCCTATGTATAAGCGTTGCCTCTCTGTAGTGCACATAGTAGCCATTGTTGCTTTTTGTCATAAAATTTTATACCTAACTTTACCAAATGATTTTCTCATACTAAATTGATCATTTAATATGGGAAGATAAAAGGGGAACAAGAGTTAGGATATAGATATGTGCTTCTAGAACTATCTCAACAGGGGACCAAAAAGAGAAATGGTTGCATCTCAATAGGGGTCCAAAAGGAGACGGTCTACCAAAGAGCAATGTGCAATAAGTGCTTCTAGATTTACCTCAGCAAGGGACCAAGAGGAGAGATGGTTACATCTCAATAGGGGTCCAAAAGAAGGTAGTCAATCAAAGAGCAACGTGCATCTAATGGAGCTTAAAAGACCTTAGGGTTAGCTTCATTAAAGACCTCCAAAAGTTAGTGTTAAAAAGTCCTTTGAATTTAGGCAAGCTAGGGATGACCTTGAGGTGGAAATGCTACCCAAGCATGAGGTGCTTGTCGGCTTGCTAATTAAAGTTTTCGTAGGAAGCTTGTCCAAGCTTGAAGTGATTCTCATGCTTAAATGACTAAAGTTCTTGAAGTGTTCAATTCAAAGATAAACTCTCAAGAGGCATAAACGGTTTCCATTCTTAATTGACTAAGTGCTTGATGTGTTCAATTCAAACATGATATCTTAAGAAGCATAAAAGACACATGTCAAGATCCTCCCCATGTGGCCCTCATGATGTGCTTGAATCCTATTGGATAGGCTTTAAAGGGGTACAATGAGACTTTAGATGCATAAAAGTAAATAATTAAGCTCTTTCTCTCAAAGAGAAAAAAGAGGACACATGTTCAAATGATATAATTAAATAATACAAACGAGAGAGAGAGAGAGAGAGAGAGAGAGAGAGAGAGAGAGAGAGAGAGAGAGAGAGAGAGAGGGGGTATACTCTCTCCCTCCCCCCCCCCCCTGCCCCCCACCCTCCCACACACACACACACACACACACACACACACACACACACATTGTGTGGAGTACAAAGTGCAAGAGCTCCATCTCCTTCTCCAAGCTTGTTGAGAAGTTGAGAGCCTACACCAACACTCTTGGCTATGAAATGCAAATCCAACCAAGAGCCATGCTTCAATGCTTAAGCTTGCCATCTTCTTCATCTTCATTACTATGCTATTATGCTATGCTAAGCAAGAAGACTGATGATAAGCGAGGACCTATTTCTTTCTCCTATGGATGATTCTTCTCCCCCTTCCTTACCCTCATTCACCCTAGCTCTCTCCACCTTCGAAGGCGTTTGAGGCCTTGGGGCTGAGGCTTGGTATAGTTAATACTTTTGGTAAAGTTGATGTTATGCTCGTGATGCATGAAGCTTTCCATCTTCATAGCATCACCAAGGTCACAAGGAACACAAAGATTGTATTGTACCAAGTCTCTATTTATGGGAGAATCTATAATACAAACGCCTTTTTGAGGGGGGACTGGCTCCAAGTAAATCCGGTCCTCAACTATTGTCATATTCTCTAATCTCTCTCTTGCAAAAGTATTGTTCATGCCAAGTTAATTAAGTACTATGTTTATGTTGCTACCATCAATTAAGTTCATCCTCTATGTTCTCAAAGTGATCTCACAAAAATGCTCACTCTAATTCTCTTAATTCTGCTATTCTCAAAGTTCATAGGCCATTCCATTCCAATGGTATCAGAGCATTTGGTTTCTCTTTTATTGCTTAAGAAGAGAGGTCCTTAAGTAACCTATTTATGGTTGATTTTGTTAATTATATTAGGGTAAGTGGGACTGGGATCTACTATCGGTTTTGTTGAGCCCACTATGTGGGATATGGTGCACACCTCGGGAGCTTTGGTCTTAATAATGGGTTCTTTTTAGACTTGCCTACGGCTTTACAATTATTGAGTCATAAGAAGTCCGAAAGGAGATATCCCTCAAAAATTCTGCTATGTTAGACCCACTCCACTACTCTCTATAATTAACCAATTTGAGCAGTGGGTGTAGATGCTTAAGTGCCAATTTTCAAAGGCTAAGAGAAGTAGCTCCTAAGGCTTTGAATTGCCAAAGAATACACTAAGTAAACACATAAGTATATTTAGCATGGCTGACAATAACCAAGAGAGTAAAATGAATATTGATAAATTTGATTTTTCACATGAAGGTGCTAATGATGATGCCCCCAGTAGGTTGCATCAAGCTATGGGCAACCCTACTTTGCAAGCCAAAGTTACCCAAAAATTTTGTGCTTATGGGATTTCCCTTCCTCTCCAGGAGGAGAGAGAGAGTTTAGGAGGCCTCTTGATGAGACTCCCAAAGGAAGACTCTCTCCCATAAGAGAGGAGGAATCCAAAGAATGAGAAAGAAACGAATCCCTAAGTTCCTTTGAAGATGTGGCTCCACGAAGATGGCGGTCTAGGCAGTCGCCAACTCCTCCCAAGAGGAAATGGTCAACCCATAGGCCTTCTCCTTGTCACTCCAAAAGGGAAGAGAGGAAAAAAAGGAAGAAAAAAGCAAGAAAAAGGTCACCCTCTTCTCCTTCTTCTTCACCTTCCTCCTCTTCCGATAAATGCAATAATTATTCTCCTAGAGAATACAAGAGGAGAGGACATCGCAAAACTTACCCTGTGCATGGCAAAGGTCTCAAAAGCTCAAGAAATTCAAAGAGGGAGGAAAAAGTATCTCTTTTCTCACCTATGATGGCCCCTTTGGTACCATAGACAAAGTATTGGCCTTCATCCAACAATTTGATGTGGCCTTTTGAGACAAGGGATTCACGGAGTCCTCCAAGCTACACCATGTAGCTATGCACTTCCAAAAGTCTGCTCGTCAATGGTGGGCTAGCCTTCGTAACAACGAGGCCCCAAAGACATGGAAAACTCTACGAGTTTCCATCATGAAGCAATTTTTTTGTGGGCGATGCAAAGGACAAAGTGCTTACCAAATGGTGGAGCTTGAATCTGCTCTTCAACGAGTCTATCCACAAATATGTAGACAAATTTTGGGATCTACATCTCAAAGCTACAGTCTTTCAAAGGATACACTTTGCCAAACAAAAACAACAATTTTGTGCGAGATTACGTGAAGAAATGGCTGAGTATGTCAACTCACAACGCCCTAGCACTATCACCGAAGTCATCCACCACACTATGGTTGCTTCAAGGATCAATTTCCAACAAGGGGCGAGAAGAAATTTAAAGCCCATGGAAAACAAGGATTGAAATGAAGCTAAAGGGAAGAGAAATGCTCAAACAAGGGATCTACGCACTAGGAACACTTGATGCGTAGTTTGAGCAATGGTGCTCAAACACAAAAACTTGCTCAAAGCTTTTAATGACCAAGTCATAAAATGGGCTTGGGGAGTAAATTCATTATGTATAATGGCCACATCGCCAGGGGGGAGTTGTCCTAGGTAATGCGCAAGGGAAGCTTGAGGTCCAAAGCCCGTCCGCTTGCCACCCGTCCTTGCAGCAAAATCATCAACCTCCATGACATCCTGTCATAAACCGATGAAGGTTGAGAAAAAAGACAATGAAGGATAAAATAGTAACATGAAATTTAGGATACAGTTTACCTCCTGCTCCTTGTCGTCCTCCTCCCTGTTGCCCTTTGCATCCAAGTCAATGCTCCCATGCACCACAGATACGACCTTTGGATCATCAGATGGGAGGTTGCATAATGGCATAGGCATCCTAGCAGCCTCAACCTTGGCTTGCGTGGCTTGGAATTCTTCATCAGCCACGTGCAACTGCTCTGTTGCGAGGACCTCCGCACATAAAACTGCAATAGTGTCAGCAACAGAGTCCCCATCTGGCAAGAGCTTGCTTTCTAGGGCATCTGGCGTATTGTCTAAGGGACATTTGGTGTTGTTGCATAGCACGCTCAAGCATTCATCCATGTGCAGGCCAAATGCTTTCTCCAAATCATGTAGGAACACATACTCCTCCCCATCCACTAACACTGAGGAGAAGCGGCTGATTTCTACCTCTGGGATAGCCACATCCGTCAGTGGTAGTGGCACTGGAGTGTCACTAGGGCCAGCCGCAACTATGGATTTCTCAACCAGTTCCTCAAGACCCCTAGGGTACTCGAGCCGGTGTGCCTTTCCTTCCACTGTAGGGTTCATGGGGATAACCTGCTGCTCCTTGGTGTCCTTGATAAAGGACCCAACCTGAAGGTGTGGTAAGCGAAGCTCCTCCAAATCAGGTTCCTCGCTCACCAAGAAGATAAATGTTGCGAGCCGAGAAAGGTACTCCACCCCCAACTTGCGCTTCTTGAGCGCTGACACCCCTGGGGCTTGCTCGTCCAAGTAATGGCCTGCATCGGTTGCAATTTCTTGGAATCGTTGCAACCGCTTGGAGAATGGGCGATCACCTTTGTGTATATAGCGCAAAAGATCGCAAGGCACCCAAATCCCTACATGCGGGGGGATAGATACAGAATATTTTATGATGTGCTCCTCCATGAACGCAAAAATCTCGGCAAATGCATCCATGTGAAGGGCAACTGTGGCATCAAGGTCAGGGAGACGAGTAAAAAAGGTGTGGAGGTCCAACTTCCCTTTGTATTTGGTGTCCTCGAGGAAGAGGATGAAGCGTGACAAAGGAGTGGATGTGGCTGCAGATGCAGAGGCTGTGGAAGCATCCATGTCTAGCCTGGGGTGTAGACAGAGAGTGGAGGAGCTCAAGAGTTGCAAAAGTGAAAATAGTGAATGAGTTAGGTGGCCCCCCTTTTATAATGGACCCTTTTTTTAAGACATTAAGAAAAAGGCACGGTCACCAAAAAATGATTTCTCATCCCAATGCAAAAAATTATATTCAAAGGCATGATTTGCCGAAGCAAATCATGTTGATTACAGCCAGTCCTCCTCGACCTTCAGTTTGTCTTCCATTCTCTTCCCAATCTGCAGACATTAATTACAATAAGCATCCAATGATCGACAAACCATGATGTATTGAAAATGTGGTGGAAGGATTCTCACCTTGTGACCTTGTAAACGAAATTGTGCTTGTTGAAGGGCCTCAAAACCCATAATAACCAAATGTTCTCAAACATTACTGAGAATCCAATGCTTGTTCACTTGGACTGCCTCCAAAGCATCGTTGGGCATCTTCACTGCAATTTCAAAGCTTGCAATAGCACCGTCTACACTCTGTAAGGGAGTCCACACTCCAAGCTTGCACATCCAACGATCATAGTCAAATCGTATGTACAAGGAGGTGCGGGATTTCAAATAGCGCATTCCAATACCTGAAGCTCCAACCTTACAACGGTACCGGTTCCCGTTGTGCATGCCCTCCACAAAATCCCAGTCCTCTTCTAAAAGCCTTCCTAATTCCTCGTAATGCGCATCTTTACATACAAGCATTGTGGTAGTCTCCACAAATCCAAACTCTTTAAAAATGTGCACAAAACAATGAATAGGCAAACACCAACTCAAGCCCACAGACCTAGAAGCTTTAGAGTATTTCAAAGAGTTTTGGACATCCATTATCATCTTTTGCTTGAAAGATGCTACCGACCACAAATCTGGCACCGGCCACTCCATACTTAATAAGGAAGTTACTTTGATGGTTTCAAGCGTTCCAAACGCTTGTGTAGAAGTAGGGACAATATAGGAGTGAGAATAGAAAAAAATCCTTCTTTGAACCAGTTTGGTTGGGCAAAGATGTGGGAACATTATTGCTCCAATATCCGCATGTATAGCATTGAATGTGCCGGAGAGACTATGTAGTGGCTGCTTCTCCACCAATGTGGATGGAAATATGACTATAAATGCATGACAAATCTTAAGTATGAATCCATAATAACATTACACTGTGATTTCACACCTAGCTTTGTATTCTCAAAACATGTACTTACAATGTGTTAGAAATCGAGGTGGTTGTTGCAAATGCATGGTTGACATTGAGAAAACATGTTGCACAATGGCTACGGTCCCCTTGTCTTTGCGGTTGTTGAAGCCAAGGAGCTTTCCTTTCCAATGAAGATCCAAGTTTGCACGATTTCGCACACGATGAGGGCCAATAGCAGATGGTTGCATGTATACCCAAGCACCTTTGGTGAACTCTTGTGGCACCCACTCATCATCTACACCTCTAGTGTTGTGGCATGTAAGTGCTGTGACCTCATCCTTTGGCCGCCTTTGCAAAGTAGTGTTGGCCATGGTTGAGCAAAGAAAACTAGGAGGAGGAGAAGGACCTTGCTTGTTGCTACAATGTACAGAGGATAAAGTGATATGAGAAGGTGGATAACCCTTGTGGCAATGGGAGGAGAAGGTGGATAACCCTTGCTTGGTGTGGCAATGGGAGGAGAAGGTGGATAACCTTTGCTTGGTGTGGCAATGGAAGGTGGTAGGGGAGGAGAGAGGAGCTTCCTTGCTGCAGCAATGGAGATGGTGTAGAGAGAGAGTGTTGGAGTAGAGGATGAGTGTGATAGTTGCAACCAAGGAGGGGTTGGAAAAGGGAGGTTCTAGAGAGAGAAAATCACTTTTTGCCTAAGAACTACCTTTGGGGGATCTCTCGATAGCAAAAAAAGATTTTTCAATTTTTTTAAAAAAATTGAATTTTAGGGTTTTTGGGTGCACGTTTTGACTTTTTGAGGTCAAAAAATGCTTTTTTGACCATAAAATAGTTTTAGGGGGGTTTTAAGAAGATGAAATTTGATTTTTGAAAAATTTCAAATTTTTGGGATTTTTTCATAACCGGATCAAAAAGGAGGGAAGTTGGAGGTTCCATATGGCCCACCCACCCCCCCCCCCCCCCCCCCCCCCCCCCCTAGCCCCCCCCCCCCCACCTTCTCACTAGGTAAGAGCCCATTTAAGAAGTGTAAGACTACTTTGTCCCCCTACATTTTTGAGGGCATAGAGTGTGTCCACCACCCTCTTCTCATTGGCTGGCCTCTAATTAACCTTAATCCCAAAGGGCCCCTAGAGGGTTCATATTTTTCCTAATGCTTCTGTTTAAGTTCAGAAATTGTTTATCTTATAATCTTTTTTTATATTTAGTTTAAGGTTTAGACATTTGCTTAATAATAAACGAAGCCCTTAAAAACCTTTATAAGGCCACAAATCACTATTAAAGCTTCATAATATACAAAGCCCTAACAAATCTTTGCATTATCACATATCATAATTGAAGCTGAAGTGAAGACAATTCACAATTTGCTAATAAATTCTTGCAAGACAACGAGTAAATGTTTTCAAATGTTACAAAAACTATCCAAGTGATAGTGAAATATTTGTGAGAATATCTTCATTCTCCTTTTCACGCTCACCTTTAAGCTTATTATAGTCTTCAGACATTTTGAACATTGCATATAGCTTTTTGGATATCTCAAACTCACATATAGCACAATGAAAGTTATTCATCATGCTTTGCATCAAGCATGATATATGATACATATGTCCGCATGGCAAGCTGAAGTGACCACGCCACTCATGAAAGAATGATCTACATATGGGGCAAGGACCATCGTCCTCACCAGAAGCTGGAGGGGCCTCAATAGATGTTGGGTGCTCAATCAATGTGGCAGCATTTTGTTTTTTTATAGTCGCCTCTAACTCTTTTACGTGGCGAGATAGCACCTTCACCTCCCTTTGCAAGTCTCTATTTAGGGTTTCTTCTGTATGAGAGCCTTGTGTAGCTTGTGATGCTTGCCTGAGTTGAGTTTGAAGCTTCTCCTTAACTTGGTGCACTTCCATTGATGCACCTTCTAGTGCCAATGACATCTCTTGCCGTGTGAAGGTGATTGCAGTACTGCGAATGTCCTCAACCGTCATGTGAGGTGTCCTTGAGCTAAAGTCCACTACTTTTTATGTATAAAACTTGCTATTTTTCTTTTTTTGGTGATTTAAGTCCTTTGGTACTTTGGCATTGCTATGTACAGGACTTGCTGTTTTTCAGACTGTGGTGATTTAAGTCCTTTGGTACTTTGGTACTTTGGTACTTTGGTACTGATATGTACAGAACTTGCTGTTTTTCTTTTTTTGGTGATTTAAGTCCTTTGGTACTGTTATGTACAGAACTTGCTGTTTTTCAGACTTTGGTGATTAAGTCCTTTGGTACTTTTGGTACTTTGGTGCTTCGGTACTGTTATGTACAGAACTTGTTGCTGTTTTTTAGACTTTGGTACTCTGAAATGTATACCTGCTCTAACAACTTAGTTTACTTGACACAGATATTTTTGACCAGTCCCATTGTGAAAAATGGGCTTCCTCTATGAAGGATGTGGCTGGCCTTTTGGGGCAGTTCGGCGACAAGCCAATTTTCTTGAAGCTCCTGTGAACAGTTTGGTGCAAGCATCCTCAATTTAATGAAGCCAGCACACTCCTTGTGGACGACACAAGATACAAATCATTGAAGAACGATTATGAGTCGTGCTGCTGCATTCGGACATATGAGCCAAACTATTACGATCCGAACAAGCCGAAGTATCTCATGGATGTCATTTTGCCATGGATCACAGGATGGCTAGATGAGAAGTTCCCCACCGCTTATAGAGCCGGCGCACACCCCTGTTTGATGTAGAGGACGACATCTCGCTGTATGTTGCTCACTACTTTGTATCTTTGGAAGGGTACTTGTACTGGTTTGACCCCCCTGATGTGTAAAAGATTCTGTAACAGACTAGCATTTTTTTGTAATAAGAAATTATTGTTGGGCATGAACCTTCGTCTGCAAAAGTTTTACACGTGCACTTAATTTTTCTGCACATGATCTTTTTCTTGCCACTTCTTTGGTAATTTTTCTGCTGCTATTTGCATGTGAAGCCTGAATCAACAGAAATGTCAAATAACCCATGAGCATTGATTACTCCTTCCCACTTTAATTTCTGTCCCATTGATAACTAAACCCGGATTCTTGCACCTGCCTAAGATATTTTCAACCATATTAAAGTATCCTGCTATCAAACAAGGATTAGGCAGTCTGGCTATCAAATTTGGTACTACAAGAGTCATTTGAAAACAAATTATCAAGTACATACTATTGATTACAAGTAAGATTCTATTCAAGAGAATTACAACTTTTGCTACCAGTGGCTAGACTTGTAGTTGGGTTTTACGCTATATGGCTCCCCTCGTGGTCACTCCCTTTGTCATATGGCATACTGTTGTAGATATTTTCATATATCTTTGAGGATAGTTTAAAATGGTTATGCCGGCCCGGTTTGACCTCCATGGGGAACCGTATGGCTCTAACAAGATGGGAGTAGATCATGACCGGTGGTTTCTCATTCAATAGGGTATAAGTATCAACTTTGCCCTCAACCAGGGCATAGTACAAACCCTCAACCAGAATTCCACCCTTTACGATCTTGTTATGCCAAAGGTCCTTCAGTACTCTTGGCGCCTGGTACATGGTTTTGGTGCACTTTAGAAGGTAGAAGTCCTCTTTCTCCTCGGCTGCTTTCACTGCAAAGTTATCCCCAATGGACACTAATTGGCTCAGCACCTTAGGGTCTCCTTCATACATAGGCATGGTTAAATCCACACTCACTTGGGAGGAAAGCAGATCATTGTAGTTCTCCTCGTCATCCTCGTCTTCATCACTACCTACTTGTACAAACTCTGTCAATGGCTCAGTGGAGAGATATTTCCATTCTTTAGTGCGCTGTTTATTATTGCATCTCCTCCATTGCCCATGCACACAAGGATCACAAAAGCAAGATAGCGTTCGAAAACGCACATCACAAAAATGCAGAGTCTTCTCAATGGCTCCTACTGAATTTTTGATATAAGAGATGTGCACCAGTATTGTGACTTGTGTTGACCACCAATGCATGGACTGAATCTCATTCTACACTTTAAAGCTGTAATTCTCTGCAAAATCAACATCAGAAACCACAACGTTGCTTGGAATCTTTAGCAAGCAGTCTTTAAATTGTTGGGCCTGCCACCTAAAAACAAAGTTGTGCTTGACAAAGCTTTTCAGATGATCTGAAAAAAGATGAATGAAAGTTGCACTTTTCATCCTTTCCACAACTAACTCCTTTCTCTTCTTCTCGTTTCCTTCAGCATTAACCTGTCCAATACCCACATCCTTAAATATCTTAACAATCACCTCCCTGCTATCTGCTGCAATCTCGTATGGGCAGAATGACAACTTCCTTACACCACATCTAGGGCACTCTCCCAGCAAGCATCTATGTGCATGATATTCATGATCCTTAGGGCGAGGGCACAATATGAAATCCAGCAAGATACTTATGTGCTGAAAAACTGCATGGTTTGCAGAACACTCACCTACTTCACACTGTGTACCACAAATGGAGCATGTACATGGATGTTCCTTTGCGTGATGCCCAAACTTGTTCTGGCGCATTTGATTGAAAGAATCCCTGAAGTATACCATATGAATATGGTAAATACAGCAGCAAGTATAGCGCTCCTTTAATTTTTGGACAAAGAATGGCTTGAGTGTCTCAAAGAACCTAAGTGACAACTCCACCGTAGGATACGTGCTTTTGAATCTTCTGTAGAGCTCCACCTATATAAAAAATTTGATCCACATTAGAGCTCAGAATATTACTATAAAACAACAAAGCATCAAAGTAGTTTACAGTACCAAAATTAACAATGTAAACCACCAACTCATTCTAAAATACCAAATTTGGCACTGTATTGCCAGATTGCACGCTATAGTACAAAATTAAGTGCAGAAAAGCACCAAACTGGAATTGATAGTACCAAACTGGATTCATAGTACCAAAGTGGGTACATTTCTGTACATTGCATAGAACCAGCCTATATTCATAGGACCAAGCAGGGTCCATAGTACCAAATTATGTACATTGCATAGTACCAACCGAATCCATAGTACAAAACAGGGTCCCTACTACCAAATTCTGTACATTGCATTGTACCAGCCTGAATTCAGAGTACCAAACAGGATCCCTAGTACCAAGTTTCATACATTCCATGGTACTAGCCTGAGTTCATAGTACCAAGCAGGATCTCTAGTACCAAATTATGTACGTTGCATGGTACCAGCCTAAATTCATAGTACCAAACCTAGTACCAAATAGGATCCATAATACCAAATTCTGTACATTGCATGGTACCAGCCTAAATTCATAGTACCAAACATGATTCCCAGTACCAAATTCTCTACATTGCATGGTACCAGCCTAAATTCATAGTACCCAAAAGGATCATTAGTACCAAATACTGTACATTGCATAGTACTAGCTTGAATTCATAGTACCAAAAAGGATCCCTAGTACCAAATCCTATACATTGCATAGTACTAGCTTGAATTCATAGTACCAAAAAGGATCCCTAGTACCAAATCCTGTACATTGCATAGTACTAGCTTGAATTCATAGTACCAAAAAGGATCCTTAGTACCAAATCCTATACATTGCATAGTACCAGCCTGAATTCATAGTATCAAACAGTATCCCTAGTACCAAATTCTGTACATTGCATAGTACCAGCCTAAATTCCCAGTATCAAACAGGATCCCTAGTGCCAAAGTGGGTACATGTATGTACCTTGCATAGTACCAATTTGGGTACTTTTTTGTATACTGCAAAGCTACAAAATGGATCCATAGTTCCAAAATAACAACTTTCCAGATATAAAAAAGTACCTAATTGGGACTGTGCATCTTTACTTTGGAGCATTTCTACCAAACAATGGTACTATGCATCTGTTTGGTACTATTCAGAATCTAGAGAAGCTTCAAATTGGGTACTACTGAGGTAGGAATTGGTACCAAAATGATACTAGGTTTGGCATGCTGGGAATTGGTCAAATTTTGGCATGCTGGAAATGGTACTATGGAGCTGAGTATTTGTACAATGATTGTTGGCTAACAAGTTGTGGTATTCTGTGTTAATCCAAGAGTAAAAAGGCGAGCAAGGATTACAATGTGGGCAACACATATTACCTGAGAATCATCTAGAAGATGTATGGGATGTTTGATGACACATTTTGCCTCAATCCTGTGCATAAAGATATCCTTTTTGTTAGGAGAAACTCTTGTCTCGAATTTCCAAAAAGCGGCCACCAAATCTCTAGTTTCGATTGTGATACTTGTATGCAGAGGCAACTGTCTGTGACAAGCACTAAGTGGCAACACTTCATCCTCATCTTTCATTCCCAGTCGATTGCTTGCTGCTGCTATATTACGTCGATGAACACCCAAGGCAGCAACAATTTTGGACTGGTTCACAGTTGTTATGCTCTAATCACCATTGTTCAATATCATCGTCAAAGAGGTTCTCTTCACAAAAATATCAGTTGAAGAGTGGGGCACTTCCAGCTGAGTCAATGTGTTGCGAACGCCAGAAAGAAGACTCGATTGCACATCCAAACTCCTCAACTTGGAAAATGGCTGATGATGCATGAGCTGCTCTAGAATTTCTTGTTGTTCTAGTGTTGTTAGTCCTTGGGTCTGTCGATGCCAACATCTAGCCATGGCTATGCATATATTGTTCTTTGATCTGGTTGTAGCAAGTTCAGCTCTCTTAGCAGGGTTGCGCTCCTTGTGTCGTTGCTCACGCTTCTTTTGTGCCCAATAGTCCCGCAAAAATACTTGGTTGCTGATAGGTTCATGAATGCTCGTGGTTTCCATCATAGCACCCTCTGTAGATGCAGGTACCCCTGACTCGAGATAGGTGAAGGAATCACGCTTAGTATCCATCGTCATCTTTGAAGATATGGTACTGGCCTGAGTTGCCATGGTTGTATGGTGGGAGAGAGAGAGAGAGAGAGAGAGAGAGAGAGAGAGAGAGAGAGAGAGAGAGAGAGAGAGAGAGAGAGAGAGAGAGAGAGAGAGAGAGAGGGGGGGCGGGAAGGGTGGGTGCTCCACAGAGAAAAAAATAGAGAATGTGTGTGTGTGTGTGTGTGTGTGAGAGAGAGAGAGAGAGAGAGAGAGAGCCAGCCAGCCGAATCTCCTTCCCCACTTCTTGCACCCACGTCGTTTATCTGTTATAACCCGTTTCGGGAAAAAAGAATAAAGTAGAGTAAATTATAAGGCCTCCAAGAAATTGATTTTATTTTTTCTCCTTTTTGTTCAATTTTGCATCTTTTACTTGGGTCTGATTCTCCTTACCACACCCACCAAGCCTAGGTGGTGTCAAGGACAACCAATTTTGTACCACCATCCCTTGCTTTCAGCCACAAGGCCTCTTGTCTACACGCAAGCCACATCCCCTCCCCGCCAACTCCAAAGCCTTCAGGCCGCCCAGTCCGACAGAGGATAGGAGCCCCTAGATTGAACACCGCAAGGACCCCCCAACCCAATGTGCATCGACTAAGGTTGTCCCTTGCATCTTCCGCTCTAGGGTTTAAGGCATGCTTTGTGCAGGCAACGCGACACTTTCTAAAAGCAAGCCTCATTAAAGAAGCGTTTACAATGCCATGTTGAAGAAGGGAGTTAAGGATACATTTGATGTGAAATATTAACTCATTTATTTTTATTTTTTTTATATTTTAGTTACCAAGGAAGTTTCTACAAAGCTTTGTCCAAGGAGGAGTTAAAGATACAAGTGGATGCACCTCAGAGATTCTTTGATTGAAGGCGAATGGCTCCTCATGGGAGACTTTAATATGGTAGAGAAGGGGAAGGATAGGACAAGCTCCTCAAGTTTGCTTGCAGGGTCGGAAAAAGTTAAATGGCTTAGCCTGTCTGAGAAATGGGCTTTGGTGGATATGTGGGAAATTGGGTTGTGGAACAACACTGTAGGTTTTACTTACACCAGTTTGCAATATGTCAACACAGCGTTTCGTTTGGACATAAGCTAGTGTTCTCATCAAGCCAACTAGATTCTCCCCTTTCTTAAGATGAAGGTTGTGACCTGTTAGCTATCAGATCACTTGACTGAACATGAAGCTTAGGAAAGTCAATGGAAGAGGACATCACCCTAAAAGGTCAAAGAAGCTTCTTATCACGAGCGAGCACCTCTTCAAAGACCTTGTCTTTAAAAGAATAACCAAAAAAACTTTGAGAAATCTCTCTAAAGATGTTGAGGAGGCTAACCCTAAAGCCTCGGATAGCTTTGCCAAAGGTGTTCAAAAAGCAGTAAAATGTGTTGGCCCTAGAATGAAAAAGGCCCGCGGTGAGCACTTGAAACACCTTGAAGATGAATTGGATTTGCTAACCAATAAGAAAAGGGAAGGGTCGGCCTCAAAAGTGGAGCACAAGAGGTGACTTGAAGTTAAAAAAGATATGGCTGATCAATGACTTGAGGAGGTTAGGAAGGCATGCCTTTTATCTAGAGAGAACTATCTACAACCAAAAGCTACCAATCAAGCACACTTTTTTAGGGGCCCGTAAGTGAAGAGGAGTCATGGCCTTATTCAATCACTCATAGATGGGAAAGGAAATGAAGGGCATGACCAAGATAAAATTTCTAATTTAATGCTAGATTACTTAATGGGTCAAATCATAGGCTAGGTAGAAGCCCGCTCTCAGGAAGTGCATGAAGCTAGTGCAACTCTTCTTGGGAGTGTCAAGAAGACAATACCTCAAACAGATGCCAACCGATTGAAGAGGGCTTTTACTAAAGAGGAATGCTCTCTGAAAATGCAAACCTGGGCAAGGAGAAATCCCCCAGGTGGTGGGATGGGATGACAGTGTAGTTCTTTAAGGAATTTTTTGAGGATCTTAGGGCCCTGATAACACGCATAGCTAACAAAGCTCTCCTTAAAGGTTTTCTAGATGAAAGCATTAAAAGGGATTTCATTAAAAAGATTCTTTAAAAAGTCTAATGCTCCCAATTGAAGCACTAGAGGACCACTAATATGATGTCAGTGGCTTATAAGATTATTGCCAAATCTGTTGCCCTTGAACTCTCTCCTTTGCTAAACAAAGTTGTAAGGTCCCCACCCCGCCGACACCAAAAACGGGATGGGATCCTTGACAGGTCTCTAGGTATGATAAAAATAAGAGTCTCTAACAAGAAAAATCCAAGGAATAGACCTTTACCATTGACAATGGCTTGGGTCTATAGCCTTAGAAGAAGACCTAGTTTTGTCTCGTAGCGGAAACGGGACAACGTATTAAAAGTCCAAAAAACTATTTCGGGCCTATAACTGCCACAATTGGGCTAAGGTATCCTCAACCAACACTTTTTTCCCCCTAACATATGTGAGGGCATAGCCGCTGGTGGACTCCTCTTCCAAATAAAGATGTTTTCTAGACGCTTTCAGTGCTCGGGAATGGATAGTTACCTGATTAATCAGATCCACCCGTCCATGATTGAAAACCTTAGTCAATCCTCACTTACCACCCCACACTCACACATGATTCTTTTGTTATTTAATTACTATCACGTTCTTATCATAATTAAAATAATGATTCCTTTTATCCTTCATAACAGGATTTTATTAAAACAGCCCTTGAAAACAGTATTGCAAACATTCTTTAGCAAACAGACATCTTTAAACTTAAGACAGGGTACTGTCAATCAAAACATTGTCCATAATAACCATGACCAGTACTCTTCTTGTCTCAAGATCACCTAAGAGTGAAAAAAAGGCACCCATTCCTTATTCACAATCCGGAGTGGATAAACCCCCACCCAAGGTTCCGGATGCCCATACACCAAACCAGTTGCCCATATAACCGGGTAGCTCCCCTAGGATAAAAAACGGTATCCTAACTTATGTAGAAACATCAAGACATGACACGGAGTAGAAACTCATCGTTCATGGGGGTAACCAACTTATCAGTGGCTAGAAAGCCATCATCATCATCCATTTATACCAAGGAGTCGGAGGTGTCTTGAGACAAGCTGTCTTAAGGATGATCAACTCTATCTTTCCTAATTCAACCAATTTTAACCCAAACAATTCTTTCCTACATTATAAACAATGCACGTTGGAAGTTACCCTCTATTTTTGGTCAATTATTCATTTTCTTATTCTTACTCACTCCTTATGTATGCAATGCTAACTTAAAAATGAACTTAAAAGATTTAATTGAACAAAATAGAAATCCATCTTGGACTGCTCGGCCATCTGCTGCTGTGCTGGAGCCTGCAGACTTTCCTCCGTCGGCCTATGGCTAGGCCCAGCCTCATGGTCATTAGTGCCTTTATTTCTTTTGTTGCTAATATCCTCTTCCTTGGTAAGAGGATTTTCTCTGATTCTCTTTGGAGCCATTTTGACAGCCTTATAAAAGACTTAATCAATTATATGTTTAATTGAATAATTTCTTTTCTTCCTTTTTATCCAAAAATAAGGATTTTTGGAGTAAGTAAGTATCCTTGATAGTTAATTGGATGAGATATTGCTCCAGTAACTTCCTTGTACTATATTAAGTAAATTTCCCATAATTACCATTTAATCAGGGAAGCCAATTGACTAGGTTTCTCCTTAGTCTATATTCCATGAATATTTTATATTTAACCTTAGTAAATTATAATTCCTATCGGCTAATGGATTACTCACCCTACAATGTACTTTAATATGTTCTATTTTTTAAAGAATTTTCATAAATTTGATTTATAACCTTTTCCTCCTATACTTATGGTCTAATTTAGGCAAAAAAAAATTGATAGTAATTTGTTACACCAACCATTTATGATGAGGTAATTTTTTCAACCTTCAATAGTGATTTTTGGACCTCAGGTATTTATTTGGTAATTAGATAAGTTCATTTACTAATTTTCTTTCTCTATTTTATACGCAAAATCGGTTACTTTTAATGAAGATAAGTATTTAAACTATTTATCTGAGGTTTGGGTATTTATCATGGATTCCTCAAGGTGTGTTCTACCTCTGATAATTATATAAAAGGGTTTTGTATTAATTTACTATTTTCTCCCTTTTATTTTCCCCTAAAAATAATGTAATTTTATTGAGATAACTAGGTAAACTAATTATTTGAGGGTAGCATAATTATCGTGGGTTCCATAAGGTGTGTTTAACCTCTAATAAATAACTCAAAGCATTAAAAATCAATTTAATAATTTTCCCCTTTTAATTTGTCCTAAAAAAAGTATAATTTTACTAAGATAATTAATTAAATTAATTATATGAGATTAAAATAATTATCATGAGTTTTGTAAGATGCAATCAATCTCTGATAAATAACTCAAAGCATTTAGAATCAATTTACTAATTTTCCCTTTATATTTTGTCCTAAAAACAATGTAATTTTGATAAGATAATTAGGTAAACTAATTATTTTAAAATAACATAACTATCACGGGTTTCTTAAGATGTGATTAACCTCTGATAAATAACTCAAAGCAATTTGAATCAATTTGCTAATTTTTCCCTTCTAATTTGTCTCGCAAATAGTGTAATTTTGCTAAGATAATTAGGTATTTCATTATCTGAAGTTAACATAATTATCACGAGTTTCCTAAAATGTGATTAATCTCTAATAAATAACTCAAAGCATTTTGAATCAATTTGCTAATTTCCCCCTTTTGATTTGTCCCAAAATTAGTGTAATTCTGCTAAGATAATTAGGTAAATTAATTACCTGAGTTTGACATAATTATCACGGGTTTCATAAGATGTGATTAACCTCTAATAAATAACTCAAAGAATTTTGAATCAATTTGCTAAGTTCTCCCTTTTAATTTCTCCTAAAAACAGTGTAATTCTACTAAGATAATTAGGTAAATTAACTATCTGAGGCTAACATGATTATCACTGGCTCCCTAAGATGTGGTTAACCTCTGATAGATAACATAAAGCATTTTGAATCAATTTGCTAATTTTCCGCTTTTAATTTCTTCCAAAAACAATGTAATTCTGCTAAGATAATTAGATAAACTAATTATCTGAGGTTAACATAATTATCACAGGTTTTTAAAAATGTTATTAATCTCTGATAAATAGCTCAAAACATTTTGAATCAATTTGATTATTTTCCCCTTTATTTTTCTCCCAAAAATAGTATAATTCTGCTTAATTAATTATGAAGATTACTCAGAATCCTAGTTTAATGACATTCTAACACAACTCTGATAATTATCTCAACTTAATCTAAACTTAATTAATATAATTCCCATTAATTTATGGTTAATATGAACAATTTCAGCCCTAATATGATATAATAATTAATTTGCTTAATATCCCTAAGCTTAATCACAATAATTAGTAGAGGATATTTAATTAAGAGAGGATCTTTTAGTATACATAGGATTAATCTTTAATTTATTAGGAAAATAAGTTAACCTAGCTTTGCTAATTAAGAAGGATTAGGCTAATTACCGATTAATTAACCAACTAGAGCTTGATCTCTAGTGATTTCTGTGTAGCGGTCTCTCTAGATGAGAGAGAGTGTGTTAAGGCTCCGAGTCTGTCCAATTGTGAAGCAAGGGGTCCTACTTATAGGTTTCTGGCACTCACAAGCTCTCACAGGTTGTAAAAGGCAGTTGCTTGTAGTTCAAGCAGTCCCCAGGCTGAAGATGGCGCCCCTTGCTGCCATTTGAGTCCCTGGCAGGTTCATCATAGCTCCACAGTACCCCCTCAGCTTCCAGAATTGATTTTGACTATTTTCACTGACTTTTAATGATGAAAATTGGAAATATCAATAAATTCTAGAACCTTAGGATAAGAAAGTCTTTGTTAATAATAATTACTGAAGCCATCCAATTTTACTTAACTAATTGAACTCCTAGTGTAACCTTTCAGGCCTGTAACTTTTCCAGATTTTGTCGGAATCTGATTCTGAAAATTTCTAGCCCGGGATTTGCTGTGCTTAAGATTCCAAAAATACCAATATTTTCCATGGGCGGACAATTCTACATTGCTTTTTCAATAATCATATCAGTTTGATTAAGCTTTATACAATCTTTAAGGTTTCAGAAACTGGAAACCTTACAAAAGCAGTTACCCACCATCAACATGGATTTATTAAAGGAAGGCTGATCTGTGACAACATTCTTACAAGAATGGTTGGAGTAGAATACGCAGCATTCTCTAAGCAAGAGTGCATTCTCCTTGAGCTTGACCTGGACAAAGTCTATGATCGGATCACAAGGTCCTTCAAAGAAGATTTCATGAATTTGTTGGGCTTTAGCCCACGGATATGTCGATTGGTACTCACCCTTAGTGTTGGAATCTACTCTCATCTTCTTTTTAATAATAGAATTGTGGGTGACTTCAAAGTCCAAAGTCCATCAAGCAGGGTTTCTCTCTAGCCCCACTGCTATTCACCATCGACTCTCAACCTCTGGTTACAATTCTTGAAGCTAGTGTTGCAAGAGGGGAAATTCAAGGGGACAAATTGTTGGCCCCTAAATGGTCCATCTTGCGACCAGGTGGCACAACAAGGGAGTTGGTAATCAAGTGTAACAAAGAAACAAAGGCCCTAGAATGGTGAGAGGTTACCATATATTTTCAAAATTCCATAACCAGCTAGTCCCCTTGCTTTTCAAGGTAGGTGTCGCACTCTTCAACCCATATTGGAGAGAAATAGCCAAAAACGTGAACTAAGGGTTTTCGTTGGTTGACCCATTTTTGGGATGTCAGCAGTAAGATCTAGAAAGAAGCAGACCTAATGGCTATCGAGCACCACTTAAATGACACTAAAAGACTATTGGTGAACAAGATGGTGGAAGGGCTAGGAAAGCAAGTGATGCCTATTTGCGAGTCGGACCTTGAGTGGAAAGCCTGGAGATGGCCCAAAGATAGGGATTTTGGTATCTTGTGTATGAGAATATACCACAATTTAATGCTCAAGAATGATCCAAGTTCTCCCTCCGTAACAAACAATGCGACTTGGAATGGCTGGAAGGAAAATGGGTGGCATTACAAATAACATTTGGAACCCACATTGGCCATATTCATTGTGGATAATGTTATGGGGGGCTTTGTTGATGGGAATGTAGGTCATGGCCAGAGGTATTGGGCCAAATACGTGTTCGGGGTGTAAAAATTCAAGTAAGGACCTTTTTCACTTATTCAAGGGATGCCCGACAATCTATGGCCTAGAAGGAAAGTTATGAAAATGGGTTCAAAGGACCTAAAGATAGGGATCTTCAAGAATGATCTATTCTTTGGAGGGAAGGTGATGAAAAGTCAAGTGATTCTGATATGCATACAAACAGTCAGATTTTACTTTTTTCAACATGTCTAGAAGGCCAAGAATTGATGAATATTTGAAAAGAATTGCTTGATTGCAAGCTTCATGGAGATTATCCACGAGATCAGGAAAAAGGTTTCTTCCTTTGGAAAAAGGAGGAACTTAGAAGAGTGGAATCAAGCCATCCCCCCCTATTGATGGGTAGGTCATATTGGCTTGCTTAGGATAGCCCTTGTAATTTGATATGGTTGTTTGTAGATACCTCAAGGCTTGCTACGAGCTTGAGGATGCATTGTATATTTTGTCAAGATTTTAATACATTCCCCCATTCACAATTGTGAGTCTTGGAAGAAAAAAAAGATAGATTTGATGTGAGGAACTGAGACAAGAAATCTCCAATGGAAACTATTCAAACCATTTAATTGCTACTCATTATAGACACAATATCTAAACAAGGATAAAAAATCACAACACTTCTATGTAAGGCGAGAAGCATCCTCTTAAACCCATTCTGAAGGGAAGTTGCTAGAAAGATCAACAACAAAGGCGTTAAACGTTTGGGTCACCTGTGGGATTATAACAATAATCGGTGGAAAGGAATTGACCAAATGGTTCTCCAATACAATATGAATGGGAATGAGAGACTATTAATAAGTAGTGTCCTTGAAAGGATGGATAATTGGGGCCTCCCTAGCTGCGAGTTTGAGTTTGAGTGGAAATTATGGTGCTCACCTAAGGACAGACACTTATTTAAACCTCAAAATGAAGAAGTCTAGTGCTCGCCAAAAGGACAGACACTTATTTAAACCTCAAATTAAAGAATTCTATCTCACACTTATGGAGTCAAAAGATTGGTTCCTTCACCTGAACAAACAATGGGGAATGAACTGGCCAGAAACAAGATGGGTGATAGTTACCAAGAACATCTAGTGCCCACAATTGCCTCATGATAGTAAGGTCTGTGGGGAGCCTTGCCAACCGGGGTGAAGGTTCTTGCTAGAGGGATCTGTCTAGATACATGCTCTGAATGTAAAATGGCAAGTGAAGACCTCTCCCATCTCTTCAAGAAATGCCCGACGATCTGCAATCTGGTATGAATGATCTGCAAGTGGGTTCAAAGGACTTGAAAGATTTGTTTCTTTAAAAATGATCTTATTATGGGAGGAAAGGCTCTTAAGAATAAAGAGTTGCTAATTGCAATGAAAATTATCAGATACTGCTACTTCAAACAAATCTGGAAGACCTGGAACAATCGATTATTCAATAACACCATGGAAATGTTGGAATTAGGGTTGCAGAGAAACACACACAGCTTGGAGAAGACGAAGGAAGCTCAAGGCACACAATAGAGAGTGTGTTACTTAGTGTGCAATGGAAAGATAGATAGCCCTAGAGTGATGCGCGTATATACAATGCACAAGGGAAAAAACCTCCTAAAGAGGGAAAAAATGCCCCGGCGGTCATGAGTACATGAGTACATGGAAGTGACATGCCCTGAGGACAGGATCAATCCACAAAGGGGAGTAAGCCCAAAGCTTTGCGGAAAGCTTCAAGCTTCTCACGAGACAATGCCTTTGTGAAAAGATCTACAAGGTTGTCCTATGTTGGCACATAAGCGAAGCTGATCTCTCCTGCTGAGAGCCTCTCCCTGACATAGTGGTAATGCACCTCAATGTGCTTTGTGCGAGCATGAAAAATTGGGTTCCTCGCAACTGCCAATGCGCTCTGACTGTCAGTGTAGATAGTGTTGGCAGTGTCCTGTCCAACACCCAAATCAGCCATAAGGCGTCTGAGCCATACACACTCAACCGTAGCTGTGAAGAGTGCCATGTACTCAGCCTCACAACTCGAAGTGGCCACAATAGGTTGCTTCTTGCTCAACCATGATATACATGAACTGCCAAGCATGAAACAAAAACCACTTGTGGACACTCGCGTGTCAAAACAACCAGCCCAATCTGAGTCCGAAAAAGCATGTAAGTCTGGCAGCAATGATCCCCCCTTGGGATAAAACAAGCCAAGATGTAAAGTGCCACTAAGGTAGCCGAAAATCCTCTTGATAGCCTGCCAATGCTTAGACCCTGGGCTATGCATAAATCTGCTAACCTGCGAGACTGCAAACTGAATATTGGGCCTCGTGTTGCATACATAAATGAGGCAGCCAACAGCAGTTTGGTAAAGAGTGACATCAGCAAGATCGCCAGCATCATGTAGACTCAACTTCAAGCCTTTTTCCATGGGAGTGGCAATAGGTTTGCAATCCTCAAGTCCAAACTTACATAGCAATGTCTCTATGTAACTTTTCTGACACAAGGCAATACCACCATCACACTACTTAAACTGTATACCCAAGTAATGATGCAACAGCCCCAAATCTTTCATCTTGAAAGTAGCATTCAAATCAGCCTTAAATTCAGTAATATGTCTCTCATTTGGTCCAGTGATCAACAAATCATCAACATAAAGAACCACAATGAGAAGTACATCACCCTCATGCTTTACATACAATGTGCTTTCTGTTGGACTGTATTTACGAAAGCCTCGTTTAACCAAATGAGTGTCAGCTTTCTCATACCAAGCACGAGGAGATTGTTTCAACCCATACAAAGCCTTCTTACATCTGCACACTTTGTCCTCTTGTCCTTTTATGACAAAACCGCGAGGCTGCGTTACATAAACTTCCTCAAATATGTCACCATTCAAGAAAGCAGTAACAATGTCTGATTGATGTACATCCCAACCAAAATGATCTACCAATGCACATAGAAAACGTACAGTAGTCATACGACAAGTGGGAGCAAAATTCTCTTCATAATCTATGCCTTTTTGCTGTGCATAACCTTTGCAACAAGTCGAGCCTTATGCCGATCAATCTCACCATCCGGCTTGCGTTTCAACTTGTAAACCCACTTCGTACCAATGGCCTTGTTGCCAGGAGGCAAATCACATAAAGTCCATGTGTCATTTTCTATGAGTGCATCATATTCTGATTGCATGGCAGCCATCCAATTTTCTGAATTCTGTGCTTCATCAAAAGACAGAGGCTCCTCAACATCATGTAAGCTAGACAGAACCAAAGCATAACAATCTGATGCATAAGATGCATGGCGAGAGCCTGAACGAGTACGACTAGACAAAGGTGCATCCAATTTACTGTCACGCAAAGTGTGCACCAGCCATTTTGGCATACCTCTAGCCTACTCATTTTCAGCCCTTTCCTCATCAAGTACATCATGTACATCTGCATCAGTAATAGGCTGATCTAAAACATTTTAAGAAACCCCCATAGGCTATACATTTTCCTCATTGGAACTTACATTCGTATTTCCACCACTGAAAAGAGGCAACAAAGTGTCATAAATGTCCCGTGAGCTTACATTACTGTCTCTAGTACATGACAGCAAGGGCTGAACAGAATCTTCCACAAACACTACATCCCGTGAAACCAGAATACGTTTTGTTTGCGGATGATACAACCAGTAACCTTTGCTTTTAGCACTATAACCAACAAAAATACATTTGACAGCCTCATCATCCAATTTTCTGTGCTGCACTTGTGGCACTAAAGCATATGCCAAACAGCCAAAAACATGCATGTGCTCAATACAAGGCTTTCTATCATGCCATGCTTCATATGGAGTAATAGATTGCAAAGCTTTCGTAGGACACCTGTTAAGTACATAAGTGGCACACATGATGGCCTCAAGCCAAAAATAATGCGACAAAGCTTGAATTTTGACCATACATCGTGCCATTTCCGTCAGTGACCTGTTTTTCCTCTCAGCAACACCATTTTGCTGAGGTGTATAAGGCACTGTACATTGGTGTTTTATCCCACGACTAGCCAGAAATGCATTAAATTCATGAGACATATACTCCCCCCCTCGATCGGAACGGAGGGTTCCCATAGTACATTTCGAGACATTTTCAGTGATAGCCAGAAATTGTTTGAAGCACATAAAAACTTTGGACTTTGCTTTAAGCGGAAAAAGTCACGAAATACAGGTAATTGCCCAAGGACGGAGTTTGCATGGGCCCACAAACATCAGTATGCACAAGCTGCAACCTGCATGTGGCCCTAACTGAACCATCCTTTGGAAACTTAGAACGCTGCATTTTACCCAGAATACAGCCTTCACAAACATGTTTGACAAGTGCTTCAAGAGGCGGCAAAGAAGCAACCATATCAGATTTCTACAAACGCAGCAAACTTGCAAAATTCAGATGACCAAAATGCGCATGCCAAAGTTTTGCATCTGAAATAGCCCTTGAATCTGCAACAGCATTTGCAAAATTTTGTCCACACTTGTCATACAAAGTGAGCTTATATAACCCATAGGACAAAAGCCCAGATGCAACAATTTCATCACCAAAACTGAGATCATGAACTGTACATCTGTCATCCACAGATTTGACTACAAGTCCAAGTCTAGCAAGTGCGGATAGAGACAAGAGATTCTTCTTGATCCCAGGTACATAAAGTGCATCAACAAGTGTGAAGGAGTTGCCATTAGCAGCAGTGAGCACAATCTTTCCAACTCCCTGAACTCGATAAGAGGCATTGTTGGCACAAGTGACTGAATTCCCATGAGGGACAGACTCGAGAGAGGTAAACAATTCGCAATGTGAGGTAATGTGCTTTGTAGCACCACTGTCGAAATACCACACATGTGAATCTGTAGCAACTGACAAGCATGCATCATGGACAGCAGGATTGCAAGTGCACTCTGCGCTAAAAGCCCATTCTGCATCAACATCAGCATTACAGTCTCCTTTCATAGAAGACTCAACAATGGCTGCATTTGTAGTGGAACCAACATTTGCAGTGGAACCACCCTCTTTCTTCTTATCCTCTTTGGCCTTCAACTTAGGACACGACTTGATCAAGTGATCATTAGCTTTACAATAATGGCAACGCATCTTCTTTTTGCCCTTATCACCAGAATTTCCAGACGAATTGCTGGCAGCTGAAGCATTAGGAACAGAATTTTTTCCACTCGCAGCAGAACCATAAGAAGTGGCTGCATTGCAGTTACCACCCTTTCTTTGAGAAGCAATAAAAGCATGTTCAACTGCACGTTGTCTAGTCCTGTTTTTCTGGAAAGTGACTGTTGCAACAGCAATGTGCATAATGCATCAAACTTGACAACTTCTGGCTTTCCTTGGGTCATAAGTCTCCAAGTACTAGCAAAAGTCTAGTAAGAATCTGGTAAGGCATCAAGAACAGTCTGCACAAGGGAACTGTCTGAAATAACTTCACTAAGTTGCTCATTGATATCCTTGACACTAGCAAGGAAAGTGTCCATATCATCTTCCTCATGCATATCTTCGACTCCAGATCTTTACGTAGCAAAGCAATTTTAGCTTCATTGCGGATTGCATAAAGACCTGCTAGAATATCCCAAGCCTCTTTTGTAGATTTTGCTGAACAGATGTGAGGAACAATGGTGCGCTTCCAAGACAACGCAATCAATGCATGAGCCTGCGCATCCTTAACATCCCAACGAGCTTGTTCTGCCGTAGGAAAAACAACTCTAACAGCTGCAATCCTTGCAGTAAGACCTGCAACATCCTCAACATCGCCTACATCCTCAGAACCAGGACGTACATCAATGCCCTGCACAATGTTCCAGACACCCTTTGACACAAGAACATGTTGCATCATATAAGCCCACATAGGGTAGTTGTCCCCATCCAACCTGTCCTCAGCAGCAAACATCTTGAACACATCTGTGTTGTTGTTGTCAGCCATGGTAAATGTTGCACCTGATGTGAAAACTGCCCGAAAATAGGAGAAACGGAGTGGGAACAACCTGTGCTATATAGCACAAACCGTAGAAGACTATAAGGCACCTGTTATGCAGAAAACGACACTGACAAAAATTCTGCACAAAATGACAAAATAGCCTGTGCAGTACTGCCTGTAGTGAAAACGGAGGCCGAAATGAGCCCAAGACCAAGCTCTTTGAGCTTACCCAAAATATTTGTCGACCTGTGAATGCTTGCCAAAGCTCACTGAAATCGAAGAAAGTGAGCAGGCGTGTGCTGGAGCAGCTTGCGACTAAGCCCGGGAGGACGTGACCTGCTCTGATACCAATTGTTGGAATTAGGGTTGCAGAGAAACACACACAGCTTGGAGAAGACGAAGGAAGCTCAAGGCACACAATAGAGAGTGTGTTACTTAGTGTGCAATGGAAAGATAGATAGCCCTAGAGTGATGGGCGTATATACAATGCATGGGGAAAAACCTCCTAAAGAGGGAAAAAATGCCCCGGCGGTCCTAGTGTGTTCACACACATCACTACCACATGTATATGGTAACAGGAAACAACCAAGTTTATGGAAATAGTTCAAGAAAGAAAGAGGTTGATTCTAGCCCTTGAGAAATGGAAGAACTCAGATGAGTGGATCAAGCTAATGAGTGTTGTAGTAATTGGCTCGCAAGGTTAAAGACATGGCCCTCTCGGGGTGGCTCCCCTGTCAGCCAATGTATCTATGGTCTCCTTGTGATGTCATGGCTCGACACGAGCATGGCAAGAATTTGTTATTTTCTGAGTTGATCAATATAATCCACTCACCATTGTGAGTTTTGCCAAAAAGAAAAAGTCACAACGCTTAATTTTTATTGTAAGATAAAAATAAAACATTGGCCATGTCCATGTTGGTGGATTGAAATCAATCAACGACATCGAGCAGGGAGGTGGTATCCGAAATGAGTACCACTAATAGCTGTAAATTTAGTATAGCTACCTTGAAGTGAATATAGAAGGTTGGAGACCAGCAGATTGCGAGCCAAAAAAAAAAAGTTACAAGATTAAACATTATTGAATAAGAGACAGCAACGGAGAAACAAATCTTACATACCATAGATTGCAATTTATTATTTAGTCAAATAGTTCCCTTGTACCATCTTGCAATATGCTAATATGCGAAGGTCCAAAGGGGAAGTAGAAAATGCATCTATATATATAGGAAGAAAACCGTCAAAAAGGGGACCTAAGAAAACAAGGGCTTCCCTATCGACTGCCGCTATCTCTTTGTCTCTTGGTTGAGCATGAAACACTTCATCTATTTGCTCTTGGCCCCATTTCACATTTAAACATATGCAGTAAATGTGCTGGGTGGTAGAGACATTTGTCACCTTCACTTTACTTAGGGACAAAATGCTTAAATATTTTCCATTTACTTGTCATAAATGGACTACTAGCATGAGGGTCTTGCCATACGTAAAACGCAAAAGTTGTAGGGAGTTGATGCCACAAGGCATCGATCTAACTTTTGTGGATACGAGATGTAAGGACAAAGATGTTCTAAAAAATACTAATGAGAAATTTTTGGTTGTTTTGTATACCCCCATTACGCTTCCCGCCAACTTAAAATCGAGGCTAGTCCTCTTATAAATTTTACGCACAATTCTTTGAAAATGGAGCTTAGGTATAGCAAGAGATAAGTGCTTGAGGAGTCTGAATAGCTCCAATAAAACACTTTGGTTATGCTTATATGTTTGACTCCTCATAGTAGCATGTAAATTGAGAATTCTTTTGTGTGCAACATGAGAGGAGAAAGGTTGGCCAGGTTGCACATACACCTTCTCTGTTGTTTGCTTTGTGTGTGACATAGGGGGCCTATACTTTTGCCAAATATAGATATTTGGTACTAATAAGAGAGTATGAGCAGGAAAGATAACTCTAAAAGTGGAGAACTTGGCTCTAACAATAGTGGATTCTATGGAAAGAGAGACATGTAGATATGAAGAGAGACATCATCATTGTAGCAGATGGGATATTGACAGAGCGTGGGCTACTTTTAAGAGATTCCTTCATTATGGAAAGTGGTTCCTTGGGAAGTGTGCATCCACAAGCATGGAGAACACGTGATGACCACTCACATGCAAGGATGTGTCGCGCTTCAACGGAATTTAGGGGGATGTCAAAACATCACAACCCCACTCGTGTCCTTGTTTCACATTGTCACGTGACAAGCATTTTATCACAAGACAATGCAAAACAAGGAAGGGGGGTTGTTTCCCATTCACTTTGTGGCATGAATATTTCTTTTGTCATGCCACAATGCTAGAGGGGTGTGGAGGTGGGTAGGCAATTCTATAGTAGCGTTGTGGTGCGACAAAACAAGAGATGGGAGCAAGTAGGCACCCCTCTCTTTCATGTTGTCATGCAAAAAAAAATAAAAATTGTAATGCCACAAAGCAAAAGGAATGGGGGATTGGACAGCCAACTCTCTAATCACATTGTGGCGGGGAAAAAAAAATTGGGCCACAATGCAAAGTAAGGGTGTGGGTGAGTGGGAAACTCTCTAATCTCATTGAGGTACATCAAATTTTTTGTTGCACCATAATGCAAAATGAGGATGGTAGCCCGGGGGGGGGGGGCCCCTTTCATTTTGTGTTGTGGTGCGACAAAACACAATGCGACAAGTGGCATAACAAAATAACCTCTCTTGCATTGTGGCGTGATAAATATTTTCCTTTCAAGAAAATATTTTGGGAAAATTACCAAAATACCCCTCTAATTTGAGGAAATTTCTAAAATACCCCTCAAATTTCAAAAATTTTCAAAATACCTCCGATATTTTGTCATAAATTCCCAAAATGCCCTTCAAATTTTCCAAAATTCCCAAAATACCCCTGGTTGTGAGAGTAAATTTCTCGAAAAATAAATTTTTTTTAGGTCGTCACAAGAAGAGTGATTGTCTATCGTGCAAGATGCTAAAACTACAATTTGAGTTGGTTACATTGGCTTTGGAGATGAATTGCTTCATTATTTTTAGACATAATTGCCTTTTTTGCGATGGTAACTAGTTACAAATTACCTGCTGAGCACTCAAAAATGGATCTCAATTGTCAAAAACGAATGAAGATTAGAAAATCTTGAACAATCCAACCAAAATAGATACAAGGGTATTTTGGGAATTTCCTCAAATTAGAGGGGTATTTTGGTAATTTTCCCAAATATTTTTGTCGTGTAACAATGCGAAAGGGTAATTTGGGTATAAAAGCAAACCCTTGCTCTCACGTTGTGGCACCACAACGTGAAAGGGAGATGTGCAATTTACCACCACCTCGTATCACATTGTGGCATAGCTTAGGACAAAAAAATAAAACATTTAATCATATACAACAAAGGAAAATTGAATAAATAACGCATACATGTACATGGATTCCTTCATTAAACTTCATTATATACTCGCTTCACGTCAAGCCTTCATTCAACTCCATTAAACTCTAATATATACTCGCTTCATGTCAAGCCTGCATGAAGCCTCTTCTTGCCGTAGCCTTTGCTTCGTAGCCTTTGCTTCTCTTTGGGTAGCCGTAGCTATTGCACGCAGGTTGGGGAACCCTTTGGTGGGCAGTATGTGGGCTCTACGGGCGGTGAAGGATGGGTGCAGTGCGACCTGCAAGCATTTGAGGAGTGGGTGCCCACCTATTTGCACCCCATCCATGGGTGCATGAGGAACAACTCAGGCCTTTTTTGCAGCCAGGGAATGGTGATTGCCCTTCAAAAGTGAATCTGTTCGCCTGGTCATGTGTGGTGTGGAGGGGCTTGCCTGGTCTTGTGTGATGTGGAATGGGGCTTTGGTTCTGCTTTCCTGGTCTTGTGTGATGCGGAATGGGGCTCTGTTTGTGCTCAGTGCCCCTCGTGGTGGAGGTTTGGTTTGGCAGTGGCAGTTTGATGGCCAGGCTTGGTGGTGTTGGTGATGGAGGATCAACTGGTTGTGGTAGGGCTTGGTTGCTTCGTGGCAAATGTCGACACCAATACTCCAATATTTGAAGGTGCATGGCTCACCTAAACAGCATGGAGTCCGGCTCGTGGCCCAATCCAATCGGGTCGATGATGGCGGCATCAGACCCCTCCCTTTCTTTTGGCTTGCTGATCTCACAGGTTCTTGCCTCTATGATGTGATGCTCTCTGTATACATTTTGTTTCTCTTGTACATGCTTATGGTCGAAACATGCTCGGGTGGCTCCCTGGTTAGCCCGATGTAATTGTTTTTTTTGTTGTTGTAGATGGTATGATGTGTTAGGTTGGGTGCCCTAGCTCAGATGTTGAGCAGGGCTGTGATGTTTTTTTTTTATTGTCTCAATATAATCTAAAAAACTTCTAAGGCAAAATGCAAAAGATAAGGGATACACTAACTTTTCTTTGTCTCTAGAATTCCTCTTCTACTTTTTTTTTTTTTATAGCAAAAAACTTACAACTGTGAGTGAATTATATTGATCAACCTAAAAAATTACAAGGTCTTGTCATGCTCATGTTGAGCCTTGGCATCATACAAGGACCAAAATCACAACGGCTATCAGGCTTCTTCTGATATCCTTTAATTACTGATGGCTAGTATTTCCCCCATCCTAAGCATGCCAACTGCTGACAAAAAGGCACAAGTAATCCTAGACCACTCCTCAAAGTGTTGCTTGCGTTCGAGTGTCCATATTAGGACTTTGCTCTCTTGTATAATTTTTGCGAAGCTTGCCACCTCGAAACCTCCTTCAAACACACAGCGGTTCCTTGTCTGCCATACATTATGTAAGAAGAAGTATCGGACAATTTGAGTGTTGATGAGGAGGGCAGGACTACCTGAATTCGTCCATCCTGAATTCGTCCCTCCAAGGAATAGATCAGTCTTGAAGAAACCAATTTTCCATGTTCTTTGGACCCACTTGCATTTTTCCCTGCTAGGCCTTTGATAGTTGGGTAATCCATAAAGAGGTGGGCTAGATCTTCACTGGCGAGCCTGCACCCCAAGCATCGATCTAACCCAATTCCTCTCTTTTGAATTTTCACCCCCGTCCGTAGAGCACCCCATATTACCTTCCATAAAAGTACCTTCATGTGCTACGAAACCTTCGGCTTCCAGATGTTCTCTATTACTTGTTCCCACCTTTCCTTCGGCCATTGTTTTTTCCATATCTTGTTAAGGGGGCTAGACCAATTTTTCTTATGCATCATTGTATGATAAATGTCTTTAGGATGGGGTTTCCATAAGAAACTGCTTTCGGGCCATTTCCAGGCATTCCAGTCCAGCTCCGAGTCACAAATCGGTATCACTATATTGTCAAGCTTTTTCATCACTTTGTGGACAAGCAAGACCTCCAAGCTATTAAGTTGGTACTGGGAAACCAGAAGATCAATGGTTTTCCAACTCTTGTTGTCACTGTCCCAGAAGTGTCCAAGTCGATCCAAACCCTTGTTATTCAGTTTCTTGGCTGTCTCTATCCAATAGGTAATTTGTGGTGGATCTACAACTTTGGATAGCCAGGGGGACCAATGCAAAATGGAGTTCTTGAAGTATCTGGTTTCTTCCCCCCACTCTAAGACTCATGCTGCCTTATTGCATTTTCTTACCAATTCTCTTGAGCTGCCCCCCAGTCTAAGGGTAGACCATGACGGGGCTAATAGTTTGTCATGGAACTCCACCCCTCTCCATTTACCTCCTTTCGAGCCAAGTTTAGTCGCTTCCATCATATCTTTGATTATGACAGCCCAAACTTGATCCTGTTTAGCCAAGGAGATGACAAATTTGGCACAACAAGCTTCTGCATGGGCCATCGGGTTGAGAATTCCAAGGCCTCCTTGATTCACCAGACGAGAAACTGATTCCCAACGGGCCCATTGCCAAGGCCTGGTGGATTTCGTGTTGTTATTCCATAAAAACCTTTTTACTGGTTTTAAGAACTCTTTCCAGAATCTAAAAAATGCCATTATCAGTAAACCAGTCCTTAAGCAGCCAAACAGGGATATTATTTTCCACGTACATGTAGATGATTCGGGATTGGCAATGGGGGCAATATTAGCTCAGCCAGACGGAAGGACTGATTATCCAGTTTATTTTGCCAGTCGCAGATTCAGTCAAGTTGAACAAGGCTATACAACTACTGAGAGAGAAGCCCTTGGAATGGTTTTCAGCGCTACAAAGTTCAGGCATTACCTGTTGGGAAAGTTGTTTCATTTTTATGTGGATCATCAGGCTCTTCTGTTTCTGATTAATAAAGTCATTATTCAAGGCAGGCTGATAAGATGGATGATGTTCCTAATGGAGTTTGAATTCAGAATTTTCCATAAGCCTGGCAAGAATCATTGTGGAGTTGATTTTCTCTCAAGAAGTACGGAAGGTTACTCAGAATCACCCTTGAGAGATGAACCAGTGGACGCTGACTTATTTCAGTTAGAAGCAGGAGAATCAGTTGATCCTGAATGGTACGATGTTTATCAATTTCTTTCCCAAGGTGCTTTTCCAGAGGACTGGAAGCATAACCAGAAGAAAGCTCTGATCATAAAAAGCCTGAAATTTACTATCATCGGAGGATTACTCTATCGACTGGGTGTGGATGGTATACTTCGGTGTTGTGTCCCTATGGAAGGAAGAATGCAAGTGATTTCAGAAGCACATAATGGTGAATCTGGTGGACACTTTTCCAACGAAGTAACCTACAAGAAGATTCTGCAAGCTAGTCTGTGGTGGCAAACACTGACTGCTGATGTCAGAAGTTTTTGTAAAACTTGTGACATATGCCAAAGAATGGGTCGACCAACAGCTGCAGATATGACTCCTTTGACGACAGTACAACCACTGGGAGTGTTCATGAAATGGGGACTAGATTTTATGGGACCTTTTAAAAAGGTTACCCCCAGGAAGAACAAGTACATAGTAATGTCTACTTGTTATGTAACTAAGTGGGTTGCAGCTAAGGCTCTTCCTGACAACACAGCTAAGTCAACTACAAGGTTTCTATTTGATAATATTGTCTGCCGATATGGATGTCCAGTAGAGATTGTGTCAGATCAAGGAACACATTTTATCAATGACACTATGGAAATTCTATTGGATATGCTTTCAGTCAAGCATTGGAAATCTACTCCTTACTATCCCAGATGCAATGGACAAGCTGAAAGTAGCAACAAGACAATCAAGACTATTCTCACTAAGGTAGTGCAAAAGAAACCAGACCAGTGGGATTTGAAACTCCAGACTGCTCTATGGGCGTATAGGACAGCTTATAAGGTCACTACTGGAATGACACCATTCAGAATGGTGTATGGCACTGAAGCTGTGGTTCCTATGGAGTTTGTGATCCCAAGTCTAAGAATGGCTGTGAAGTATGTCTTAGACTTCAACCACAATTTGAAAAAGCGCCTAGATGAACTGATGCAGTTAGATGAACTCTGGCAACGGGCTATGTTGGAACAAGAAATTGTTCAACAACAAAGGAAGCACTGGCATGATTGCCGAATTAAGGTTCAGGAATTTTAGAAAGGAGATTTGGTGCTTCTATATCAGTTTAGACTGGGTCCAAAGAAGCCAAACCTGAAGATTGCCTGGGCAGGACCATTTGAGGTAGACTAGGTCGTCTCCAATGGTACAGTCAGACTAAAATATTTATCTGGATTATTGTTTCCAGGAGTATATAATGGTGCAAAGATCAAGCTTTATTATTCAGAGGCTAGAGAGAATGGGCAAGAGCAAGGTACTAAGGAACTGGGAACTATTGAGCAAGAGACACTAAAATCAGATATTTTTGGGCTTTTTCATGTGCAACCAGTTCCAATTTCAAAACCAGTACCAGTAAAACCAGATCAGACTGATCTTAGAATCAGTACCAGTATGCTCGAGCCAGACTGGAAACCAGTCCAGTATCAGTATTGCATCCCATCTCCAAAACCACTTCTTTATGTCTTGCATCCATCCCGTGTTCAAGATCTTGCTTTTAAGCGTCTTTTGAACTTTTTTTCTTGCTTTCCATGCAATTGTAGGAAGTTGATGTGAGGGGTCACATCTTTATCATGTCATCCACAACCCCTTCCATGCCCATAACCTCAATTGGAAGAGATCCTAACTCAAGAAGTAGGAGCATATATGGTGTTTGTGTCTTAAGTTGGAGAAAGTTTGTAAGAAAATGTTGGACATTCTCAAACTCTTTCCAAGTAGACTTTGAGATGCTCCAGCCTCCCACCCCACACTTTAACTCCATAAAGAAGAACCGGTGTCACCAATGCATCAAAAAGATACTTCTTGAGAACCCAACACTTGATGTTTCCCACATTACACATGTTCTCAAATGCATAATATTCTCTCTTTCCCGCTTCCAAATAACGCATAGCACATTCATGCCACCACTTGTGATTGGATGGAACCTCAAGGCCAACTTCCAGTGTCTCATTGTTGTATGAAATGCATGGCTTCTCCTTATGGTTGGTTTTCACAAGCATAACCTTTGTTTTGGATTCATTTACAATCAGCCCACTATGCAAGCAAAAGTTCTCAAGGACAACCATAAGCTTTTGTGTATCTTCCAAAGTGTATGCTAGAAGCACTACATCATCCGCATACAACAAAAGCATGATTACCGCATTGCAAATAGTGACCTCTTCAATGCCTTCTTCTTGCATAAAGTCAAGTACCATTTGTTCCAATCGATCAATGCATAGACCAAAGAGAGTTGATGAAATGGACATCCTTGTTTAACCCCAATAGTGCTTAGAATTTTTTTTGAAATTCCTCTTCCCATGCGCAGTTGACACGTCATCTTCTCATGGATTCGAGAAACCGCAAGCATAAACTCACTTAGCACTTGGAGTTCTTCCATCCTTCTCCACAAATTGTTACATGAAAGCATATCAAAGGCTTTCTTGAAGTCCACAAAACAACAATACAATCGCTTGCCTTTCAATCGACTTTCCTCCATGAGAACACAAAGACTGACAAGATGATCAATGGTTCTATGACTCGCTTGTCCTTTTTGCACGCTTGTCATTCTCTTCAGCCCAATCACTCAATTTCATCTCCATTATGCACCCAAACAACTTTTCCATAAGAGACCCAATCATTATAGTCTGGTAGTTGTTTACATTCTTTATATCCCCTCCTTTATGCAAAGGCTTGACCCAATTAGTACTCCAATCATAAGGCATACCATGTTGAAGTGCAAGGTTGAACATATCGCACATCCAGTCATGGGTAAAATCTCCCGACCATTTGATCATCTTGGGCTTGATACCTTGAAGACTCCTGCTTTGCGAGTGGCCAACTTTTCAAGACCACCGCATACATCCTCAATAGTAAAAACAGAAGGCATACATGGGAGTGAACCATAAAATGACATTTTTTCAGCATTTGGTCGCTCATATATATGCCTACAATGTGTGTACATATCGACGGGATATCCACAAGACTCAAGCTACCAAAATTCTTAACCCGCTTGCCCCTCAAGTTTCTCCAAAATCTTCCATAGGCACGTGTATACCACTAGGGCTAGAGCCACGATGACACTCCTTATGCAGGTATGAAGTGACGACCTGTATGGCTCCACAATGCACAATGCCAGTGTCAGTCATCGCATAACTGACAACTCCCACTGAAAATGTACCAACCACATAAGCAAGATGAGGTCTCAAGACCAAAAGGTCAGACATGAGAGACTCAAAAGCCGATGAAACATGCACTATGTGTGCCAACCTATCCCTTTCAGCAACCTCAGTTCTATATGAATCCTCATCAGGAATCACCTTACTATGCATCACCATGTCAGCATCGTCTGGCAGAGACATATCTGTTGAGAATGACTGCAAAACCCAAAAATCAGCACCATTGCAATCCCACATAACTGTCTGAAGGACACTATCACCTCAAACATATCAGACGCATCATAGAACAATGCATCGGCTCAACTGATGTCACCTCAACTGATGATTGACAAAGTTGTGCATCCCAAGAGATACCACTGTTTGCATGAACGTCACCACAAGACAAATGCACAACCTGCTCTCCATGCAACACATTCACAAAAAAGACACGTCTCATCTCTCGCTCCAAACATGGCTACAAATACACAGAGAACTACACCGCCTCATGTGTCAGAAATATGCAAAGGGTATACCAGAACACTCCTAGCACCTCTCACTATCACCAAGGATCCCTTATACATCTGAAATGACCTCTCTCCAAGTAGTACACAATGTCCACTACTCCACAACTGATGCACTAAAATGAGACTCTAGCTGAGTCTTGGTACATAACGTACATCCCGTAGCATAAGCAATGTACCTCTAGGTAAAAACATGCATACATCTCCAGCACCCTCTATGGCATATGTTGAACCATTAGCAAACTGCACATAACCAAGTCTCCCACTAGAGAAAGAGCAAAACAAATCACGACGTGGTGTCACGTGAAAAATACATGCTCGTCTAGTAGAAAATGCATAGACAATGTGCTATCCCAAGACACAAAGTAGTCTGAAGGCAATCTAGACTCAAAAGTGACATGCCTATCACATGCATACTCTCTAGCATCTATCCTCATAGTAGCACCGTGCATCTGCCTCTTCTCCTACCTCATACGCTTGAAGCAACGGCGCCTTATATGCCCATTGTGGCCACAGTCCCAACATGCCAGTTGCGATCGTGAACAAGAACCACCTCTAACTTGAAGTGTCTCCATATCCATGCCAAACTATGACAAGCAATGCTTGAAATCACAAGACTCTCCCAAGCGAGAGAAAACCACTGTCTCAAGCAGAGAAGGTGAGCAAACGGTCAAGCTCACTAGCTGCAAATAGGCATATATATCTGGCAAAATTTTGGCAGAGTCTCCTCTGTAACTGGAGCAAAAAACTCAACAGTAAATCGTAATGGAGACAACAACAAATGCCCAAATGGCCAATCCGGGAATGTACTCATTCGGAATCACCTCACAAAGGCATACATAGAGTCAACCCTCTAGCCGGAGTATCACTCAACGGCGCCACAAATGACATATATATGTGAGTAAAAAGCTACTGCCAAAATGTATAAATGAATGAAACAATGTTCCAAAACACCGTAGCATACACAACCTGTGTAAAAGTGGGATTCAAAACTCAACCACTATCAAGAGTAACAAGAAGTGTACTTGTAGAGTAACACAAGCTTGTGTATGTTTGAACAATATGGCTGCAAATCAGCCCCAAATTCAACTCTCATATAGATGAATAAACAGGTCACAATTGTGTCACAAATTAGCTTATAATTGAGCCATACATAGGCACCTACAAAGAGGGAACAATGGTTGAAAAATTCAGCTCATAAATGACCCTCAAACTTGCCTATAAACCTGTCAATGTGAGTTAAGCTTGATCACAAACTATGGCGAGTAAACTCCAGTCACTATCCCACAAAAGCATACACAAAGCAAAAGCTCAAGACACTTGCTGTTACGAAACCGGTATGCAAGCCAAAACATTGCAGAAGATGTCTTCAACTGCAAATGGCAACACTTGTGAGAGTATTAGACTCAACCTGTAGCTGGGAGCAAAAACTGGAATCTTCAAATGGTTGAGCACTCACAGCTCAAGACAAAAAATATAGAGCGAAACATGCTCACAATACACCACCCAAAAGGGAAAACACTGTACGCAAATCGTGAGTGCTACAAGCAATCACAATCTCAATCGCACCAACGATGCGCAAAAAACTGTTGGGAAACTGTTGCCAGAGTTTCATCAGCAAAATGGCTACAAAATCAGTAACCAAAGTGACTGCATGCTCAAAACCATGAGCAACCAAAGCGCATCAAACCGCACTCCCAATGCATGAACCAATCTCCATACTTTGCATACATCATTACAAACACCTGCAAATCTAGTACATAAATACCTGCTCTACCTGTGATTGCCAAAAAAAACATGCTTGAGGCATACATTGTTGAGCTCAAGCTACAATTACATGAGTCTCCTTGATCATCTGACCACATTGATCATACATCATATCCTCCCACCTGTGAGCAAAGTTGCAGCCAATACAACTCTCGCATCCGGGAGCAAACCAATTCTCGACACACAATAAACAGTTGCTGCTGTAGAAAATTTAGAGGTCAAAATCAGTCCAAATGGACATCCCCGTTTGTGTCCAAAGCGTGCCAAAACCCTAGGTTACACCCTAACCTTGCATAAATTGCATTTTTTTAATGCAAAAGTTACGCAAAAAACACTGTTTTGGAGCCCAAAAAATGACCTATGAAAATGAAAATATGCATTCTTCCTACAAGTATGGCTGCAAAAAAGCCTACACACTTGCAATACACCCCTCCTTTCAAGCTTGGGAATGTACCTCAAGCTTCAATGAGCACAAATCTGGTGGTTGCTCACCAAAAGCTGCTACAACCACAGCGCTGCGGATCTGCGGTTGGGCCGCCTCCCTGATCAAGCTCTGATACCAATTGTGGAGGAATGGATCAAAGGCGTACGTGTGCGCAGTGAAGATGGAGAGAGAAGAGAGGGAGAGAAAGAGCATGACACAGGGATGTGGGGTGGAGCTCCCAAATCTTACTGTATGAGCACAGTGTGAGAATATGAGTGAGAGATCCTTATTGTTTGTATGTATAAAGAATAAGCAGATAAATGTAGGTGGTTGGATATTGGTCTATGGACATGGAAACAGCACGGTGAGACACACTGCCTTTACCTAACATCATGATGAGAAATGTAGCAACCGGCTAAAAAAAGGTTCTCTTTTTGGTGTCATAATTTTCAGCCATACATAACGTTTGTACTTGTCATCTTTCACAATTGATACAAAATCTTCAAATCTTTTCTTAGCCATACATGCTACTCCTCCTTGTTCTCTTCGTTTCTTGAGATTCTTTGACCACATCAATGAATGTACATTGTAATCCTCCAATCCATTAATCCTTTGTGTATCATGCTCCCAAGTTTCAACAAGAAGTATAACATCGGCTTGCTTGTGTCGTAAAATCTAACACCTAGCTTACCCAAATGATTTTCTCATATCAAACTGATCATTTAATGTGGAAGAATAAACGGGAACAAGAGTTAGAATTGAGACATGTGCTTCTAGACCTATCTCAATAGGGGACCAAAAGGAAAGATGGTTGCATCTCAATACGGGTCCAAAAGGAGATGGTCTACCAAAGAGCAATGTGCAATAAGTGCTTCTAGACTTATCTCAGCAGGGGACCAAGAGGAGAGATGGTTACATCTCAATGCGCATCCAAAAGGAGGTAGTCTATCAAAGAGCAACATGCAACTAATGGAGCTTAAAAGACCTTAGGGTTAGCTTTATTAACGACCTCCAATGGTTAGTGTTAAAAGTCCTTTGACCTTAGGCAAGCTAGGGTTGAGCTTGAGGTGGGAACCCAAACTAAGCTTGAGGTGCTTGTCGTGCTTGATGACTAAGGTGCTTGAGGTGCTTGTTGTGCTTGATGACTAAGGTGCTTGAGGTGCTTGTTATGCTTGATGACTAAGGTACTTGAGGTGCTTGTCATATTTAATGAGGAAGGTGCTTGAGAAGCTTCCCATGCATGGGGAGTAAGGTGCTTGAGTAAAAAAGAGACCCTACAAATTTAATAAGGAAGGTGCTTGAGAAGCTTTCCATCCATGGGGGTGTAAAGTGCTTGAGTCAAAAAGATACCCTACAAACTTAATGAGGAAACTACTTGAGAAGATTTCTATGCATTAAAGTCCCAAAGTTAGGGGAATCTTTGACTTAACCTTCCCCTCACCCAAACGGTACCTCTTTTCTCAAAGGGCACATAGGACACATGTCAGACTCTCCCTATGCTTAATCCCATAGTGTGCTTGAATGCTATTGGTTGGGCTAAAGAGGGGTCTAATGAGCTTCTAGTTCCATCCAACAAATATCTAGATATTTTCAAGCTCTCTCTCTCTCTAAGGGGTAAGAAGGACACTTGTCCAAAGACTACCCATGTACTTGAATGCATGCTACATGTGATTGGCTAAGGGGGAGAGGGGTCCAATGAGATTGAAACATGTGTAAAAGCTACAATTCACCCCAAGCAAGCAAGGGGGGTGCTGGGGGATATACACCACACACACTCATTTTGTGCATTCATTCTCACTTGGTGAAAGTTGAGGAACTCCACCTCCTTCTCCAAGCTTGTGAGAAGTGAGAGCCTACACCAACACTCTTGGCTATGGAATGCAAATCCAACCAAGAGCCATGCTTCAATTCTTAAGCTTGCCATCTTCTCCATCTTCATCACTATGCTATTATGTATGCTAGCAAGAAGAGTGATGATAAGTGAGGAACTATTTCTTTCTCCTATGAAATGTTTCTTCTTCCTCTTTCCTATCCTCATTCCCCGCTAGCTCTCTCCACCTTTGAAGGTGTTTGATGCCTTGGGACTAAGGCTTGGGATAGTTAATGCTTTCTACAAAGTTTATGTTATGCTTGTGATGCATGAAGCTTTCCATCTTCATTGCATCACCAAGGTCACAAGGAACACAAAGATTGTATTGTATCAAGTCTCTCTGGATGGGAGAAACTATAATACAAATGCCTATTGGAGGAGGGACCGGCTCCGTATGAATCCGGTTCTCAATTGTTGTCATGTTCTCTAAACTCTCTCTCTTGAAAAAGTAATGTTCATGCCAAGTTAACTAAGTACCATGTTTATGTTGATACCATCAATTAAGTTCACCCGATATGTTCACAAAATAATCTCACAAAAGTGTTTCATCTAATTTTCTAATTCCGCTACTCTCAAAGTTCATAGGCCATTTCCATTACATTGATATCAGAGCATTTGGTTTCTTTTTTCTTGCTTAAGAAGAGAGGTCCTTAAGTAGCCTATTAATGGTTGATTTTCTTATTTATATTAGGGTAAGTGGGACTAAGATCTATTATCGGTTTTGTTGAGCCCACTATGTGGGATATGGCGCACATCTTTGGAGCTTTGGTCTTAATAATGGAGTCTTTTAAGACTTGCCTATGGCTTTACCATTATTGAGCCATAAGAAGTCCAAAAGGAGCCATCCCTCGAATACTTCGCTATGTTAGACTCACTCCACTACTCTCTATAATTAACCAACCCGAGCCGTTGGGTGTAGATACTTAAGGCCTATTTTCAAAGGCTAAGAGGAGTAGCAACTAAGGTTTTGAAGTGCCAAAGCATACACTAAGTAAACACATAAGTTTAATTAACAAGGCTGACAATAACCAAGAGAGTAGAATGAACATTGATAACTTTGATTTTGCACATGAAGGTGCTAATGATGATGCCCCCATGTTTGTTAATTATCTTGTCACTAGGTTGTAACAAGCTATGGCAAACCCCTCTTTGCAAGCCGAAGTTACTCAACAGCTTCGTGCTTATGGGATTTCCTTTCCTCTCTAAGAGGAGAGAGAGCTTAGGAGGCCTCTTGATGAGACCCCCAAAAGAAGACTCTCTCCCATACGAGATGAGGAATTCAAAGAGAAAGAAAGTGACGAATCCCTAAATTCCTCCGAAGATGTGGCTCCATGAAGAAGGTGGAATAAACGTTCGCCAACTCTTCCTAGGAGGAAACGGTTAACCCATAGTCCTTCTCCTCATCACTTCAAAAAGGGAAGAGAGGAAACAAAGGAAGATAAGGACAAGAAAGAGGTCACCCTCTTCTCCTTCTTCTTCACCTTCGTCCTCTTTTCCGACGAAAACAGTAGTTATTCTCCTAGAGAATACAAGAGGGGAGGACATCAAAAATCTTATCTTGCATAGCGAAGGTCACAAAAGTTAAAGAAGTTCAAAGAGGGAGGAAAGAGTATCTCTTTTCTCACCTATGATGGCACCTTTGGTGCTACCGACAAAGTATTGGCCTTCATCCAACAATTTGATGTGGCCTTTAGAGAGGAGGGCTTCACGGAGTCGTCCAAGCTACACCATGTAGCTATGCACTTCCAAAAAATTGGTTCGTCAATAGTGGGCTAGCCTTTGTGGCAATGGTGAAGCCCCAAAGACATGGAAAACTCTACAAGTTTCCATCATGAAGCAATTCCTTGCAAGCGATGCAAAGGACAAAGTACTCACCAAATGGTGGAGTTTGAGGCTTCTCTCTGATGAGTCTATCCACAAATACGTGGACAATTTTTGGGATTTATATCTCAAGGCTATTGTCTTTCAAAAGATAGACTTTGTCGAGAAAAAGCAACAATTATGTGTGGGATTACCCAAAGAGATGGCCGAGTATGTCAACTCTCAACGGCCTGTTTCTATCACCAAAGTAATCCGCCACACCATGGTTGCTTTGCACATCAATTTCCAACAAGGGGCTAGACGGAATGTCAAGCCCATGAAAAATAAAGACAAAAGTGATGCCAAGAGGAAAACCAATGCCCAAAATTCTTACCAAGGCTATTCCAACAACAACAACAATCGGTCCAAGGAGAAGGGAGTTTACAAAGATAAATATAAACTCTCTCCTAAAGAGCTAGAAGCATTTTGTAAGGACCACAAATTTTTTAAGTGTGGGGAGCAAGGCCATGGTTATCATCCTTTCCCCAAAAAAATTGCCTGCAATGAGACTCCAAGAGCCGGTATGTTTGAACCTCCAAAAGAGGATGCTCAATGCCAAGGATTTCTCCTTTCCTATGCTTGGGAAAGATGGAAGAGCATGATGCCTTTATTTTGTTTGCCCTGGTTCAACTCACAACTTCATATCCACGGAGTTGACCACTAAGCTAGGCATACAAGCCCACGAGATAGGAGATGCATTGAAAGTCAATGGAGCTATCAAGGGACAAGACGTCTTAGTTACTTCCTTAATTGGAAAATTAAGGCTTCATGTCCAAAGCTATGTGGAAAAAAAGTATTTCTTCATCTTTCCTCTCAAACATAAGAATGTTATCATTAGGGCACCATGGTTTAATCGCATGGCTCCAAACATGAAGTTCCCTAAAAGGAGAATCTACTTCACCTTCAGGGAAAAGAGCATGTACATAGATGCTCATGAGTCGGGAAACACCATATCCCTGCAATAAATGGAATCAAGAGGAATTAGAGTTGTCTAATTTCCTAAATGTATTCCAAGATGTTTTCATTGATGACATCCCTAGTGAGCTACCTCTAAAATGAGGGATGATGACCATGTAATTGAGCTCCGATCAGGAAGCTCACCGCCTAATAAGCCTCCTTATTGAGTTTCACAAGCTCAACAAGATGAGATCATGAGGCAAGTGCATGAATTGGTGGAAAAATGGATGTTGAGTTCTAGCTCCTCTCCATTTTGTTCACCATTACTTTTAGTGAAAAAGAAATACGACACATATCACATGTGTGTCAAATGTAGAGCACTAAATAAGATCACTAACAACAATACATTTCTTGTAATGCGGGTAGAAGAACTATTTGATAAGTTACAAGTTTTGTCCTGACACATGCTCCAGACGCATTCAAACTCATGATGGACAAAAGTCTTTAGGCCATTTGAATTCTCTTGAGGACTACAAGCGACACCTCCAGGTAATCTTTCAAGTTGTGAGAGAGAATAAGCTTTTCATTAATCAAAAGAAAAGAGAAATTTTCCTACAAGAGATTCAATATTTAGGTCACATTATCTCTAAAGATGGCACCCATATGGATGAAAAAAAATTATAGATAATAAAAGGATGGCGTAATCCAAGGAATCTACAGGAGATACGAAGCTTCATAGGTATGTGTGCATAATATAGATGCTTCATTAAAAAAAAAAATCTCGCTAATAAGAACGTTAAGTATTCATGGACTGCAAAAGTGCAAGAAGCTTTTGAAGAATCTTAAGGAGAATCTTATCTCTCAATGTGTGCTCACACTACTAGATCTCTCAAAGCCATTTGAGGTCCAATGTGATGCTTGTGGTAATTGCCTTGGAGCTATTTTGCTTCAAGAAGGGCATACCATAGCATATGAGAGTCAAAGACTCAACTTCGATAAGTGAGTATTGGGCAAATACGAAAAAGAGCTACTGGATATTCTATATGTCCTAAACATGTGGAAACGCTATCTCTTGGGGACTCCATTCTTTCTACGAATGGATCACAAAGCCTCAAGAACTTCATGACGCAAACCAAGCTCTTTGACAAACAAATGAGGTTGGAAAATATCTTTTTCAAATTAAATTTCATATTGCTCACATTGCTAACAAGCACAATCAAGTGGTCGATGCACATTCACAATGACCAAGGGTACATGTGATGTCTATAGCAACTCACAGTGATCTATCTTTTATGATAGATGAGTATGCTACTGACCGAGACTTTAAGTATGTAATTAGAGCCTTTGCAATAGGGAAGAAAAAAGAACCATTCACCTTAAAGGATGGTTATCTTCCAAATGGAAATAGGCTATGTGTTAATCACCCATAAAATAAGAAAGTAGTGTATGAACCCCATACTTCTCTTGCGGGACATAGAGGGATTCCATAGTCCACTCTTCGAGGAGTAGATATGTATTTCTATTGGTCTACCATGAAAAGTAAACATACAAGAGTATGTTTCAAAATGCGTGGTATACCAAAAGTTAAAATTTGATCGAAGGAGGAAACTTGGATTGTTTCAGTCGACAGGCTTAACAAGAAAATACACTCTATGCCTATCAAAAAGACGATTAAGGCACATCAAATAGCAACCCTCTTCATATCTCAAAATTTCAAGCATCATGGCTTTCCAACATTCATAGTGTCAGACAAAGATCCTAGAATGACCACATTAATTTCTAGAAGGGTCTCTTTGAGAATCTAGGAAGTACATTAAATTTTTCTTTCGGTCTATCATCCACAAATGGATGACCAAAGTGAAATAACTAATCTAACGATTCTTGATCTACTCAAAGCCTATGTCATGGAAGTGGATCAACGTTCTCAATGAGAAAAGTACCTACCTCTTATGGAATATGGGTACAATGACATTGTACATACTTCTATGGGGAAAGCACCTCGGGAAGATCCACAAGTCCCTTACTACTTAAAATACATGGGAAGATCTTCATTGTTGATGAATATAGCCGAGACTCACAAGAATCTTTTCCAAAGATTAAAGAGGTTATATCCATCTCAAATCAAAGGCAAAATGGGCTATTGCCAATAAGCATAGAAGAGCCTTAGCCTTTAAGTAAAATGATTAGGTCTTGCTAAATTTTCTCAAAGCTCGTCTAAGGCATCCTACGGGCAAGAATCCTATGGGCCACCAAGAGTATTATGCTAAACTAGCAAAAAGATACTATGTTCCTTTTTAAATTCTTAAGCCAATCAATGAGATGGCTTATCAATTAAAGTTGCCCCAACCATTGGCTCATGCACCATGTTTTCCATGAGAGCCTACAAAAGACTTACAAAGGAGCGCCATCAAAAGAAGCAATAGTTGCAGACCCTCCAAAAATCAGAGATCAAGTACTTCAACCTGAGTTCATCCTATGACATGAAGACAAGGTATTAAGAAATGGTAAGATTATCTAACGATATCTTATTAAGTTTAAGAATTATCCTTTTAAAGATGATAAATGGATGCAAGAAACCTAGCTTAAGGATAATATGAACCTTGTCAATGCTTACAATACTCCACTAGAGTAAGCATATGAAAATGCATTTTAAATAAAAAATGTTTTTGTCCTATAAAACTAGTTCTCTTTTTATTGTGCAAAAATTTAAATAGTATGCATGCTTAGAATCATGTTTGTGGTGACGATGTCTCCCAAACACCAAGTAGAACTTGTCACTCTAGTTTGGAAGTATGATATGGATTAAAGAGCAGACATGCTTGTGAAAGCTACGTCTCCCAAGCACCAAATGGATTAGTCATCCATCTTGGAATGATATCATAGGGTTAAAAGGGATCCTCTACCTGCTAAGAAACATGGACTAATGACTAGGCTTTATCTTCTCTACCTCATAGTCGAGGACGACTGATTTCAAGAGAGAGGTAATGTCATAAAATCTAATATCTAGCTTACTCAAATGATTTTCTCATATTAAACTGATCATTTAATGTGGGAGAATAAACGGGAACAAGAGTTAGAATTGAGACATGTGCTTCTAAACCTACGTCAATAGGGGATCAAAAGGAGAGATGATTGCATCTCAATACGGGTCCAAAAGCAGATGGTCTACCATAGAGCAATGTGCAATAAGTGCTTCTAGACTTATCTCAATAGGGGACCAAGAGGAGAGATGGTCTCAATATGGGTCCAAAAAAAGGTAGTCTATCAAAGAGCAACGTGCAACCAATGGAGCTTAAAGACCTTAGGATTAGCTTCATTAAAGACCTCCAATGGTTAGAATTAAAAGTCCTTTGACCTGACCTTAGGCAAGCTAGGGCTGAGCTTGAGGTGGGAACCCAACCTAAGCTTGAGGTGTTTGTCGTGCTTGATGACTAAGGTGCTTGAGGTGCTTGTTGTGCTTGATCACTAAGGTGCTTGAGGTGTTGGGTATGCAAGCCCAATTATGGGAATGTCCGGTGTCTAGCTCGTGGGTACAGGCTTTATAGCATGCAGATCAACTTTAGTTGTAAGTCAAGTGGTGCATGGCTTTTTGCCTTTATATGTAAGGCTATACTTCAATAAACAATAACGTGTGTTTTTCAGGGCCTAATCTCTGCTCTCCCTCTCTTTCTCTCGCTTCTGCAGCTGCATCCATCTCCAAGCTCGCCATGACTCCTCTCAGACGTCACCCTCCATAGCCCTCGTTACAACAACTGGTATCAGAGCCATCTTGCCTCGGCTCTCGGCCCTTGACTCAGCGCGCGGAAACTGCCGCTTGCAGAGGGACAGCCTGAATTTCGACCTGCGTCAAACTGCTCAGATCCACCATCAAAGTGGTCGCCCTGGCTTGGGGAGAAGTCTTCGACACTTGATCATCTGCTTTTTCGGTCTCTACAGCACGATGCAAGCAGATCACGACATCGCGCTGTTTCGATCGCTACAGAAAGCTGCAATTTTATTCTATTTTCTTTAATTTACTCAGTTAAAGTGATTTATCTCCTCTTTGCCCTTATTCACACCTTGTAAGAGCTGCCACATCTTTTGGTGCTCGGTCATAGCAGATAGACAGGGTTTGCAAGCGGATTTTGTATGGAGGATCATCTTTATTATGGGTGCAATTTTTGCAGGATTTCCAACCTCCTATCGGACAACAAATTTATTTTTTGGCAATTTTGCATGCAATTGGTTTGGTGGCCTTGCACGTTCTTGCTAGCATTTAACATATCCACGGTGTCGATGACAGTATAGGGAATCAGCTCTTTTGCTTGCATGCTTTTGCTTTTCAAAACATTGTCTCCAAGTGGTGATAAAGAGGATCTTTGGAAGGTTGTTGATACATTTGAAAAGAACCGGACTGTTGATGATGATAACTTGGATAGTGATGCTAGCAAACAACAGAAGAGAAATTCCAAAATCAAAGCTCTTCCAGAAAGAAAGACAATGGTGATTTTTCAATGGTTTTACTTCAAGCACTCAGTACATCAGCAAATGCTACACCATAAAGATCTCCTTCAAGATTGCAGTACAAGTTTTTTCACAATTTTATGTCATAGTTTTGTCAGCTTCTGTCTATTGTCAAAACCATCATAAACTTTCAGTCAAAGCCTCTTTTACATTATCTGTTGTCAGCCATGTCAAAAGTTGTACGGGATATAGACACTGCCATCTATAAATGGTAAGACCTCCCAATTTTTGTCAGTTCTCAGCCTATTTTTACCGCTCCTCATGAGGTTACTGGGTACACCATAAACCCAAGGTTTGGCAGTGAACCAAAAACTCCACTTTTGGTAGCTACATATTTGGCCTACACCCTATCTGTTTAAGGGGGGGTTATTGATCTAGCACCAGGTTATGGATAAACCAAAAATCCTTGGTTGTGAGAAAACCTAAAACTCACTGTTGACGAGTATACCACAAACTCGAGGTATCATGAGTTGCTTGTCCAGTTTGGGCTTGAGGGGGGGATTGTTGGGTATGCAAGCCCAATTATGGGAATGTCCGGTGTCTAGCTCGTGGGTACAGGCTTTATAGCATGCAGATCAACTTTAGTTGTAAGTCAAGTGGTGCATGGCTTTTTGCCTTTATATGTAAGGCTATACTTCAATAAACAATAACGTGTGTTTTTCAGGGCCTAATCTCTGCTCTCCCTCTCTTTCTCTCGCTTCTGCAGCTGCATCCATCTCCAAGCTCGCCATGACTCCTCTCAGACGTCACCCTCCATAGCCCTCGTTACAACATGAGGTACTTGTCATTCTTGATGACTAAGGTACTTGCGATGCTTGTCGTATTTAATGAGGAAGGTGCTTGAGAAGCTTCCCATGCATGGGGGGTAAGCTGCTTGAGTCAAAAAGAGACCCTACAAACTTAATGAAGAAGGTGCTTGAGAAGCTTCCCATGCATGGGGGGGTAAGGTGCTTGAGTCAAAAAGAGACCCTACAAACTTAATGAGGAAGGTGCTTGAGAAGCTTCCTATGCATGAAAGTCCAAAGTTAGGGGAATCTTTGACTTAACCTTCCACTCACCCAAAGGGCACCCTTTTTCTCAAAGGGCACATGGAACACATGTCAAACTCTCCCTATGGTTAACCACATGGTGTGCTTAAATGCTATTGGTTGGGCTAAAGAGGGGTCCAATGAGCTTCTAGTTCCATCCAGAAAATATCTAGATATTTTCAAGCTCTCTCTTTCAAAGGGGTAAGGAGGACACTTGTCCAAAGACTACCCATGTACTTGAATGCATGCTGGATGTGATTGGCTAGGGGGGAGAGGGGTCCAATGAGATTGAAAAATGTGTAAAAGCTACAACTCACCCCAAGCAAGCAAGGGGGGTGTTGGGGGGATATACACCACACACACACTCATTTTGTGCATTCATTCTCACTTGGTGAAAGTTGAGGAACTCCACCTCCTTCTCCAAGCTTCTGAGAAGTGAGAGCCTACACCAACACTCTTGGCTATGGAATGCAAATCCAACCAAGAGCCATGCTTCAATTATTAAGCTTGCCATCTTCTCCATCTTCATTACTATGCTAGCAAGAAGAGTGATGATAAGTGAGAAACTATTTATTTCTCCTATGGAATGTTTCTTCTTCCTCTTCCCTATCCTCATTCCCTGCTAGCTCTCTCCACCTTCGAAGGTGTTTGAGGCCTTGGGACTGAGGCTTGGGATAGTTAATGCTTTCTACAAAGTTTATGTTATGCTTGTGATGCATGAAGCTTTCCGTCTTCATTGCATCACCAAGGTCACAAGGAACACAAAGATTGTATTGTAACAAAGTCTCGCTCAATGGGAGAATCTATAATACAAACTCCTTTTGGAGGGGAGACCGACTCCAAGTAAATCCGGTCCTCAACTATTGTCATGTTCTCTAACACACTCTCTCTCTCTCTCTCTCTCTTTTGCAAAAGTATTGTTCATGCCAAGTTAACTAAGTACCATGTTTATGTTGCTACCATCAATTAAGTTTCACAAAGTAATCTCACAAAAGTGCTTCATCTCATTTCCTAATCTGCTCTCAAAGTTCATAGGCCATTTCCATTACATTGGTATCAGAGAATTTGGTTTCTCTTTTCTTGCTTAAGAAGAGAGGTCCTTAAGTAGCCTATTAATGGTTGGTTTTCTTATTTATATTAGGGTAAGTGGGACTAAGATCTATTATCGGTTTTGTTGAGTCCACTATGTGGGATATGGTACACATCTTGGGAGCTTTGGTTTTAATAATGGAGTCTTTTAAGACTTGCCTATGGCTTTACCATTATTGAGCCATAAGAAGTCCGAAAGGAGCTATCCCTCGAATACTTCGCTATGTTAGACTCACTAAACTACTCTCTATAATTAACCAACCCGAGCCGTTGGGTGTAGATACTTAAGGCCTATTTTCAAAGGCTAAGAGGAGTAGCAACTAAGGTTTTGAAGTGCCAAAGCATACACTAAGTAAACACATAAGTTTAATTAACATGGCTGACAATAACCAAGAGAGTAGAATGAACATTGATAACTTTAATTTTTCACATGAAGGTGCTAATGATGATGCCCCCATGTTTGTTAATTATCTTGTCACTAGGTTGTAACAAGC